>NC_080633.1:28686749-29305811 GCF_027579445.1 Ammospiza nelsoni | reverse complement strand
ACTGTTTTGGTATCACATGAGTAAAATATGAGAATGTAAGTGTGAATGCACATTCAGAACACAGACACAGAAACACAGATCCAAGGACTGAATTTAACTTACAGTGTAGTAACTGCTGCACGGTGTCAAGTTATGCCAGCCTTAGCGGAGCTCTGAGGAGCTCGATGCACAAACCACGGCATGAAATAGAGATCACTTGCCTCCCCTGCTGTCAGGAGCTGGTACAGTGGAAAGGAGGAGAGACAGAGGAGCAATGATAATTACAGTATGGGGATTTTCCATGAGCTTCCTGCAAAGGGAGCTGCATGGGCAAAAGACTGCGATATGTGATTTAAGAGCAAGAGACCTAATATGTGTATGGTACTTAAATATTTTGTGTATTCAAGGTCAGTTGTATTTGTTACATATAATTCTGGGCATAGTTGTTTAAAGGGTTTATTTTCCTCTTTGTCATACAGAGTTGACAAAGTTCCTCTTTTTCAACCGAGTTGAAATACATAAGTATTTTCACTTTTTAGTGTCTAAATTTCAGGTTATACTGCACATTGTATGCAAACTTTTCCCTTGATTTCAGTTAAATTCTCATTATAAATTAATGGTCTCTCTCCAGATTTGAAAGCAGTAGGTCCGATGGCTGTAACGTAAATTATAAGTTTGTAGCAACAAAGGGAAAAAAGCAATTTTCTTTTCTTTTTTTTTTTTCCAGATAACAAAATTTGGAAAAAATGAGTCATAACTGAGTGTGTGAAAATTCAATTCAGGACATGCAGAACATGAAAGTGATGCTTTCAATTAAAATTTGATGTAGGCTGGAGGATAAACTGCACTAAGAGTTTCATCTTTGGATCTATATGATCTACAGATTTTCAGAGATTTATAAATATTCCAGAAGATAAATGGATTTTCTAACCTATTAAGAGTGTAGAGAGGTCTTGCATAGTGTGAACTTCACCTGTTTGGCATGCTCAGTGTATCTATTATTCATAATCTATGTATGACCTGAATATAAGAAAATCCCAAGCATTCCTCACAGAGATACACTGAGAGGACATATCTTATGTTTTAAGGTTAAATTGCCATCTAGAAATAGAAATTGAGTGCACAGTCATTCTAATCAGGTAAGGGGATGGGAAAAGAAATAGAAAAATTTGACTTGGGCTCTGGAATTTTCATCAGAACTTCTTCTTGGTTGTTTTTATCATTTTGTTGTTGGTTTGGTTTTGGTTTTTTTTCTCCTAGAATGTGTAAATCAAGAACATGAATATTTAGCAGTGTATGAATAGAGAAGAGATTGCATGCCCCACCAGTAGCATAGTTTTCAGAATCTAGCCAAGAGCACAGATTGAGCCTTTTTGCTACCCTATGCCTATGTAATTGGAAGGACTTTATTTTGACAAAGGTGAAACAGTTATAATTACACTAATGTCTGGTTTTAAACGACTGATTAGAAATACTGATTCATTTTAAAGGAAAAAAAAAGTTGTAAGCACTACTGCTCTGGAGTGGGTAAAGGTCACGGAAGTGCTAAAACTTGCTGTAAAACATTATCTCAACTACTGTCTAAGAATCACAGAGGAGGAGGAAGGAGAGCCAAATAATTTTATCTTTATTGTCGAGTGATTCACTGATTCATCCCCGTGGAAACTGTGAATGCCTAATGGTACCTTTGCCAGACAATATTAGCTGTCAAGCTCTGAGAAGCTTTGGTGGAAGGTGTACTAGCAGGGGCAGTACCAATCTCTGGTGGCTTTTGACATTAACTTGTTTTACACCGAAACAATTTTGCTGTGGTAACTCTAGGGAAAGAAGGATATTTTATAGGTCTTCCTAACCTGTAACTAATGAATCATGGGCCTTTGTGGCGTGAAATAGTGTACTGCTGTAAATATAATCAATCTTGTATTACAGCTCTGAAGAGCAGTGCAAGGTAGTGGCAAAAATTGCTGAAGTGGTAGAGAGGTATAGAGCTTAACTTTTTTCCACACAGTTAGATGATCCACTCATTCCCAAGATGGAGGATATAAGTGAAACAAACCTGTACATATAACAGTTTTTCTGTAAGTCCAAAAATGATCAAATTCTTTCTGAACTTTACTCTCTAATTGCTAATACTTTCTTCTTACTTCTCATTATATTTTTTTCCTGAAAATTATGGTAAGCTTTGTTTTTTCAATTTTCTGGACGGTAGCAGCATCTGCTGTGGATCCAGTGTGGTAGGATTCCTCAGTGTTAAATAGGTTGTATGTTACATTTCCAGAGACATCTGATTGGAAACAGATTACTTGTGTTCTGCTGTTGATGAAAGCATTACATTGTCCTGGAACCACCGCTAAATGGGCGGACATCTTCGTCCCTAAAAAATAGGTGTAGGGGTAAAAAAAAATGGTGCTTTTGAGGAGCATGGTGGGTATTTGGATTTCAGAGTTTTGACTAACTGTCCTGAAAGTAGGGACAAAGAGTGGGGTATTTTTAGGCTTTTGGACTTCTTTTTAGTCTTCCATCAATATTCCTTTGAAAGCTTTATGGTTTGCTGCTTCCAAATATCTTGGTAATGGCACATGTAATCCTGCTTTTGGCTGGCATCAAGTCATGATACAATCTTGAAAGCATATATTTTTTTCTGGGTATTGCCAAAATATACCTTTTTGTCCATGTGGTTCCCCAGCATGTTTGGAGTACATTTTGAGGCTGATGAAGCAAGTGTGGTCCTGGAAGAAGTCATGCCAGCACTTCGTGATGAATGTTTATTGTTGGACTTGGATGATTAGATATTTAAAATATTAATCCTGTGTTTCATTTAGGTGGTCAGAAAAGAGTTTCTAGAGCAACCACTGTTGAATAATGAAAGCTGCAGCCAAGGGAGAGTAGCATTGTACCTTAGGCAGGTTTACCAACATTTGTGACCAATTGTGTGTTACCCTATATTTGGTGAGATCACAGAGAAGGGCCTTTTGGTAGTTCTCATGAAGACAGATCCTCTCTATTGGGAAGCAAAATCAAATTCACACACCAAGTTAGCTGTTAGGGTGATGGTGTGGAAAAGGTGCATCTCTGGCTAGGATGTCTTGTTGGAGGCACTGTGGCAGGGTAGTTTGCTGAGTGAACCTTTCGCATAATGCAGCTTATTTGGAGGGTCTATAGCTAATCTGGTCATTAAACAAAAATGTTAATATTTGTCCTTTCTTTGAAACTCAGGCTTAGTTGTTTTGTATTTGGTTTGGGGTTGGTTTTTTTTATGAAAAAGAGATGTATTTGTTGTGTTTTCTAATTGAGCTTCCTTCTCTCTTTGTTTTCTTTTCAGTTATGTTTCGCTTGTATGATACAGATGGGAATGGATACCTGGATAGTTCGGTAATGTTTTTTATGTACTGCATTGTAAGAGTATGTCAGCATGGCAAAACTATACAAAACTACATTAGTTCTAATCAAATTTATATTTATCCTGAATTATTAGAGGCAGTATAAAATATAGTCAATAAAAATGAATTCATTTGAAAATTAATGCCTGAGTTTTCTTTTCCAATGAGAAATGCTGCTTCTACAACCATATAAATTTTCAGTTGCTGACACTGCTGTCATGGAGTTCTGTTCGATAGTCTTCTGAGTTTTAATGATACTACTGTAGGGGACACATTAATATGATTCCAGTAATTCTGGTATGCTGCTGGGAGATGTGTGTGAAAGCACCATTTTTAAAGATTTCATTAAAAAGGTGAAGTATGAGAGTCACACAGTGGATTTATATGGAGAGATTTCACAACTTCCATGGTATTATGAAGAATGGAGGAACAATATTAAGGGCAAAGTTTTGAGGAGTAGGCCAACCAAATGTTTGAAGAAAAGTCAGAGATATGGAAATAATTTTAAAAGATGTAACTATTTTTTTCTGATACCTAACAGAAACAAGTGTTTTATTAGCAGTGTTCTTTTTTTTTTTTTGGGTTTTTTCCCCATGTTCTTTTGTATATTCTGGAAGGAAGACAGCATAGAATGGATTGGTAAGGAAGAGGAAGTGATTCCTATAAGTTGTAGGGAAATAGGGAAGCAAAATTATATATGGATGTAAAATAAATATGGCACCATAATATTAGGCAATATCACGTTGGGTTAGATGCCTGGATACAAATGAGAATTTAGAATGGTCCTAGATAAGCATTTGAGCATGTTTACAAAGCAAAAGCGTATATATAATTATAGAAGAGCCCTAATGATACATGATCAAGGCAATACTATAGTGGTAAGAAAATAAATCTGTAGTAGTTTACAGAATCCACTCTATGCCTTATTGCTGTTAGAAATTTGTGATTTATATAATTACTGTAAAAATAGTTTTAGTAATTTTAATTGTTTTTTTAGTGATTTTTCCATCACTCAGATTAGAGTGATGGAATTTAAATATCATTACATGATCTTTTCACAGGCTGGAAATTGGATCGTGAAAACATAGGTGCTTGAAAGATAACTAGGAAGGGAGAATCTCTGACTACTTTCAATTACTTTGATTATGGGGGGCTGTATTTTGCCTCCCTGAATGCTTTGTGGTCTGTGCAGAACCTTTTGCTAGTAAACAAATTCACTTGACAATACAGCTTCCAGTGAAAAGAGCATTTCATCAGGGATGTTGATGAAATAGTGTCACTGAGTGCAATACAGTTGACTTACTAGTTTCTTGCAGTAGAACTTTTCTTTTAAACTTGCATTAAGTATCATGCATTTTCATTCATCTCTAGGAGCTGGAAAATATCATTGCTCAAATGATGCATGTTGCAGAATACCTTGAATGGGATATTACTGAATTAAGCCCGGTATGTATCCAGTTACCACAATTTTTTAATCTTGCTAGAAACAGCTATCATAATTTTGTGATATTTCATATCCACGTGGATTTCCATGGGTGAGTATGGTAGAAATAAGAAAAGCCTGTGTTCCACTATGAAGTAGCATTGTGAATTAGCACTGTTACTGGTATTTTGCTGTTTAAATCTGATCTATGAAATGTTCAATGAATGTAATAATTAACTTCCTTAACCTAACTGGTTTGTCTCTGAAATTTCTTAAGAGTGAGTGCACAAAGGACACAAGTTGGTTTGGGACATTTAGGTGTTAAAAAAATGTAAATGTGAGTATGGGACTTTATTTTCTGAACTGTCCATGCTCGTTTGACTACAGCTACCATGCAAGTAATATTTTTCTTATTTTTTGTATGAGAGAATTGGAGATCTGCACATGTCCTAGCAAGTTCTTGTATTAGAATATAGTAATAATAAATTAGAACTTATGAGATTTTTCATTAAATTGTAGATTCTTCATGAAATGATGGAAGAAATTGACTATGATCACGATGGCACTGTTTCCCTGGAAGAGTGGATCCAAGGAGGAATGACAACAATCCCGCTCTTGGTCCTTCTTGGGTTAGAAAATGTAGGTATTAAATAGTAGCATCAAATTTCTGCTTGCATGTTGACTGTGGCCTTCAGGTTAGTTTCTCTGTGGCCTGTATAAAGAATGACTTTGCTTTACTCCTCTTTACTGTGGCTGAATGACATGCAAAGCACAAAGTGTCATCAACACCACAGAACCGCTGGCAAGTTTAAAGCAACACCTACTAAGCTGGCTCTGGAGCTGGTAGTTATAAAAAGCTGAATAATTTTTCCTGCTAGCAACATGTTAATTCCAAGCTGCAGTATTGTCTGCTAAGTGTGTTTTACTGCCCATGTATATGTTACAGCAGGCTTGGAGTAGTGTCTAAGCTTCTCAGCATGGTACTGGGTTGTGTGGCCTAACCACTGAGTCACAGAGCAATCCAGGTTGGAAAGAACTTTTGGGGATCTTCTGTTCCAGTCCCTAATTAAAGGCAGTGCCACAGACTGAGTTATCTCAATCAGAGCCCTGTCAAGCCTGGATAGTTCCAGTGAGGTGGATTCTACCAGTAATGTGGGCAAACTTTCCTTGTGTTAATTGTTTTCAAGGGAAAGAGTTTTAGTTCATGTGTGCAGATGGAATTTATTCTGCAGCAATTATTGGTTGCTCATCTTCTGTCATAATACATCCCTATGAAGATCTTCTGTTTCTGTAACTACACTAGTAAAGTATAGTAAGAAGCAATATCGAGGGGGACACTTACACCAACAGAGTATTGTGAAAGATGAGCTTATGTTCTCTGCATTTACAACCTCACATTAAAGGTAATACAGATGTAGTATGATCAATTTTCTACCAGTTCAGTGCAGCTGTTTTAAGCTTGGCATGTTGTCAGTGCCACCTGCTGTCCTATACTTGAGCTAATTTTGAACTCATCTATTGAAGCATGGGTTTCAACTGCATTTCTGCTATTCGAAAGAAAGCCTTTTAATCTCTTTTTAATCTATTTTCTTAAGTAATTTTCACATATTGAAAATAATAAATAATATTTTCCCCATTTAGTGCCATCTAGACTGCTCTAGTTGCTCTATGCTATTTTATTTGCATGAAGAATGCTCGGATTGATACTTTGTGTAGGATAATATGTAACAAACGAGTTTATTGAATGAAAGATATATTAGTCTTGAAAAATCTAACTAATTAGATTACAAGTAAAATATCTGAATTGAAGACAACTTTCAATGTGTCTGGATCACTGTAGTGCTAATTCCTTAATTCTGTATGTGAGATGGAGTAAGAAAAATGTTAAATTACGGTCATGAAAAAGCAGATCTTTATCAGGCTGAATTCTGTTATTTCCACAGAATTACTCTAAACAAAGGCCTGGAAATGTTCTCAAACAAGCATTATAGCAGATAACTGATAGTGATTTTCAGTACATATTTTTCTTTCATCACAGGTAACATAGGTGTTCTGGGAGTATTTTTCAGTCTCTACATTTCATAATTTGATACTCCTAAATTATGGCATAAATTAATGCAGATCATTCTGTAGAGTTTATTTTCATATTAAAGCAAAAGCTGTTAGAAAGAATCTATGTTTTCAAGCATTTTATCCTTTTGAATATTTTTACTAGTTTTTAGATATTTATTGTGCTTTGCATAGCTTTACTATGGAAATACTAAGAATGCATAAATAGTGATCAAAGTTCTACAGTCTGTTATTGGCATGGGTCAGTGTTTCTGTCATCAAGAGTATTCCTAGTATTTGATGCATTTAAAAGACAGAAATGGACAGTCGTGGAAGAAATACTGTAATAGCATGCAAAATGTCTTATTATCAATAAGCATAGTTTATGTAAGCTCCATTACCTACATATGAGCTGATTTGCTAGTAATTTTCTAATGATTCACTAGGACAAGATGCTGCCTTTTAAAAGGGCTCCTATTTTTCTTTTTATGTTTAAAACTGCTTATTAAACCATCACATTATATGTAGAGAAAAGCAAAATTTTTAAATTTTTCATTAAACCAGCAAAAATACACTACTTCCATTTGTTCATAGTTGAATAAAATTGTATTTTAGGACATTGAAAAGTGAAATCAATACTAATGCCTGTCTGTTATTTAGTGTAAACTGATAGCATGATTTTGATGGTTTTGCAGCCTCTAATGTATTATCCAAGCTCTTCATTCCATTGCATCAATCCCATTAGTGGGATGCTCTTATTTCTTTTTGCATGCCATTGTTAGATTTTGCAAACCTAGCTTCCCAGGATGCTTTCTGAGTGTCTGTCTACTTCCTCTTAGTTATGGTAATGAAAAATAAGATAAGAATCTTTTGGACTCACTAATAAAATTAAAAAGTGCTAAAATCTTAAGGTTTTCCTCAAACTGATTAGTATGTGAAAATATGGGGCATAACCTACTGGATTATGCTGTTTAGACACATCCAAGTAATCTTCATATGTTGTAAATCAGAGGGAAAAAAACTAACAAAAAAACCTGTCCCCTCCCCAACTCCAAAGCAAAACCACAAAAAACCCCTAACAAAACCCACACCACAAAGAACCCACAACCAAACTATTCTGTCACCTTCTGTATTGAACTCACGATGACAAAATTTTAAATCCAAGAGATCAAGTTCAGAGCTTGTCCAATATGACAGTGACAAAGAACTGTCATTATAGTTTATTTAAATAAATTATGATATGAGTGGAATATTTAATTTGTTTTGGGTTGAGGTCCATTAACACTGTACTTAACTGTTGTATAGAGCTTGTACGAAGATTTTCAGCTGGTCTCATTTGATACGCTAATGTCAGTGAAACTATGATAATTTAGTTCAGTTGCAGATTTTCATAGTACTTCCAGAATTCAGCTACATTGTTTGTACTTAATCCTTAGTTTCTTATAATAGCTATATACAAAGGTCAGATATCATGTAAAAGTTCTTTATTACATTTAAAGTCTTTCAATCAGTTTTTATTTCATGCTGTATTAGATGATTAGATGCTAGTCAGAATAATTTAAAAATAAGGAGCATTTAAGTGAAGTATGGAACTATATGATTTTAAAATAAAAGAATAAACAAGCCAGTGTTTATGAGCAGTGGGGTTGAGATAGCCTAAGCTGTCACAGGTTTGTGGCCTTTGCCCCCTGACCTTATCAGTAATCCCTTCAGAGAGAGACAAGAGTGTTAGGCTGTAACTACAGGCGTTTACCAGCCACCTGTTACCAAGTCAGAGAATTAACAAGGAAATCTGCCTGATTTCCCTTTTGCTTTTTCTCTCTCTCTCTCTCTCTATCCCTCTCTCCCTCTCTCTCTCTCTGCTTCCCCCCTCCCCAACATTTTCATAGACTTTCATGAAATTTCTAGTGCCCTTCAAATTTATTTGAGATTACTAAACTAATTTAGAAGTTGCTGGTGCAGTTTAGAGTGATGAAGATAATGGGACAAAGAGCATTAAAAAGTCTAATTTCCCTAGGAAATCAACCTTAATATCCAGTTTGTTTTAGTTTGCTGGACTTTATGTTCTGTTTCCTCCTAAGATTTGATTTTGGAGTTGTTATGAAGGTAGACTTTAGAAATACAGAATTCTGATTCTGCGAATGTTCCAGGATAGAAATGATGTATTTGATTTTTTGGTGCTTTTGAAGGCAGTTGATATTCTAAATGAGCAATTTGGATACAAGATAAGGAACTTAAATAAGAGCTTAATTGGTTCTTTTTCTGTAAGGGTTCTGAGATAGATACATGTACTATTTGGCAGTTTGTTTCAGAAGAAAAGCTCTTGGATGTATTACACATGTATAATCCATTTGTAATTGGGTGACTACCCTTTTTCCCATTAGCACTGTTTAAATGTGCTCTATATGACATCTACTGAAATCTTTGTTAAGACAGAGTAATTCTTACTCTGATGTTTAGTTTTTTCAGTTCATGTAAATTCTCATGTAAAGCGAGAATTTAGTGAAGAAAAATAAAATGTTATCTATGTAGGAAATTGTTATTTATGTGGTTTAATTTTTAGTAATAAATATATGAGGTATTTTTTTGCTGAGTGTCACACTTCAGTCTGGAGTTTTCACAGTCCTCATCAACCTTCCAAATTTATTTTTACATCTTAAGGCAATAGTTAGTCTCTCACCCAAACACGAATTGGACAGAGACATCCCTGCAGTACTCCTGATTCTTCTGGGAAGTGTTCTTTTCAAATTAGTGAACATTAGGCTATTTATTCTACTTGTCCACGGTAGAAACCTTTGAAGTTTCTCCCATTTTTATTTGCTTCTGCATTAATTTAAATAGATTAAAATTGTAAGAGAAAGTAAAGAGTTAGCTCATTTATTGTCCTAGCATCACTTAAAATTTCTTTTGTAATCTGTGCACAAAAGGCTTCTTAATGATGGATATTGCCAGCCATAAGCATTGTACTCTGCTCTTTGGTAGGTGTTGTACAACATTATTCCACCATGATTTGATAGAAGCACTTGATTTCTCTTTTAGAGTAATTGCATGCCAGATATTTGGTCTCACTTTTCCTGTAACAAATGATTACTGCTGTCAGTGGTAGCATAAAAAGGAAGTAGAAACTGCAAGTTCAGAAGTGCTAGTGTTTAAAGAAATACTGTATTTTAGGGAAGTATTTTATTCTCTCTCCACTGGCCACTAGATGTCAGGGTTGCACTGTACCTGGTACGGTAGAGTTGCTGAACACAGCTGCCCTAAGGTGATAGAGAAGTTTAAAACCCGCAAATGCTGCATAAAGTCAGCAATAATTTGAATTAAAGCAAATATTCCTTTCTTTTAAACCACTAATTGTGACTTCCAACCCAGTTCACCTTTTAACTCAAGGTAAATTTTGGTGGGACAAACATTTGTGTAAAATTGAGACTATATTTCAATTAAATCATAAGGATATACTCCTAAAATTTTCCTTTGGATCCTCAAACAGCAAATACTATGCAATTGTACTCAAATAATGAAAAAGAAATTTTAAACTCTTTTGATTAAATGTGGGATAGAATGTTTCAGTGGGAGTCCACACTTGGGAATAGTGCTTCTTATGGTGTATATTTCATTTTTGTTGCCATGCTTCTTGAGTTGTATGTTAAAATGGAACCAAACTAGAGACCTGCAAACATTTGTTACACCGAGATTAATCCCTTCAGGCCGGAGCTTGACATGACTGCTCAACACCTGGGCAGTTTCATAGACTTCTATTTCTTTTGTTCAGCGAGGAAGAAAGACAGTCAAGCCTTTCATTGTCCTGAGTGACATTTCTGTAAGTCTTTTGTGAAGTGTGAGTTTTCTGGAAGGCCGAAGTTCCGATGCACCGTGCGCTATTTCCATACGGGCGGACGGCGCACTCGAGCCCCCGGAGCTGTAGCTCGCTCCCTTTGTGCCAGCTCGTTCCCAACTGGAAGCAGAGTCCCCGTGGGGGATGAAGGAGTTGTTGTGCCGCTCTGCTGTGGTGTCAGGGCCCGCAGGGGGCGCGGTGTGCCCTCTGAGGGTGCGGTGTGCCCGTAGAGGCCGCGGTGTCCCGCTGAGGGCGCGGTGTGCCCACCGCTGAGGGCGCGGTGTGCCCACCGATGAGGGTGCGGTGTCCCCGCTGATGAGGGTGCGGTGTCCCCCCTGAGGAGGGTGCGGTGTCCCGCTGAGGGTGCGGTGTGCCCACCGATGAGGGTGCGATGTCCCCGCTGTGGAGGGCACGGTGTCCCGCAGAGGGTGCGGTGTCTCGCGAAGGGTGCGGTGTGCCCACCGATGAGGGTGCGGTGTCCCCGCTGAGGGCACGATGTCCCCGCTGAGGGCACGGTGTTCCCGCGGAAGAGGCTGCGCTGGCTGGAGCCGAGGCGCTGCTCGGCCCGGCCCTGTCCGCGCTGCCCTGCGGCAACTTCGCAAATGCCTTTCCCTTTTGTTTTCCCTACAGGTTAAAAAAAGCCCGGGAATAGTAAGGAGTAACTAACCTCTTCTGTGTATAAGGTGTAAAATAAATGGTGTTTCACGCAGGTATACAGATTTACCCTTATTTACAACTTGATTTCTGCAGCATCTAAGTCTCTGCAGATGGCAGACGGTTATAGATTTTGGACAGGGCAACTCTATACTGCGGCTGTTTATGAAGCTGTTTTAAACCATTTAATTTTCCCTCCTGTGCTCCCTTTTCTGTTTCTGGATGAGTGTGGGGATGAAGGCTGTAGAAGATTTTCGGTTTGATTTCTCAAACACATGCACATACACAGTATCTCAGAAAGTAGGAGTGAGCATCCCAAACAGTGTGTCCCTTGAGTCAGGTTACTCCCTCTCCACTTGACCAAAAACAGACTTAAAATCCTTTCTTCCCAAAGCAAATTGAACAAAGCAAAACGTGATACGAATTCTTTGCTAAGAGCCAACCAAAGGAGTATAGAATGTAATGATATTTGTTTTAATCTGTGTTTACTGCATAGATTAATGGAAACTTTTCTCACCTTTCCACTGATGGAACAATACCTAAAAATCAATAATAAAATTGTGTTGAACAAGTCAAGTAAGTATTTTTAAAATAAATGGAAAGAAATCAGTGAAAGAATAACAGCTACTTCATAACATCCTTCTCACTTGAATGCTTGTTCCTAACTCTTCTCATAGAAAAAACCTGAATATTCTGGTATTTTAGATGCTCTGTAGCTATTTTAAGAGGGTAAGTTTACTGGGATCAAAATTTATCAGGTATTTCATTACTTCTTTTAAGTCTTAGAATCTTGCAGATCTCTTTGTTTACCTTTTACACAAATATCTAAAAAGCTGGCATAAGTTAATATTAAACTAGGTTAGGGATGTTAGCTAAAGTCTGATAGCATAAAATTTTCCACTAGTTCTAAGGTTGGCTCTTTTATGGTTGACTTGCTTTTTAAGGTCAGGCAATCAAATCCATGGTAGCAGGGTCAGGACCATGAGTTAAGAGAACCATTGTTAACAAAATAAATGTTACTATTGTCATTATGTTTAAAAGTCTGGGTATGACATATGGAGGCTTGATTTTCAGTGATGTGTATAATGAAGTGAGGAAGAGATTTTTACTGTACCTGCCCTGCTTTGCGATCTTCTTAATGTCTGTTTTTAAACTCTTTCTCAGGATATGGAAGCAAAACGAGTTAATGTCAGTAAATGCACTGATGTGTCAGAATTGTGGATTTTATTCATACTTAAAGACTTGCATTGAGGTGGCTTTGTTTCATATTATGTCTTTTTTTTTCTCTTGGCAGTGTTTTAAAAAGTTATGTGCATACATAATCATATGCAGGACTTTATTGCTTATTTTTGGCAGTGCACAAGAGCAAAAATTTAATTTGCTCTTTTCCAAAAGTGCATTGTGTTTATGTAATGGATTTGCATCAGTTGCAGTCTGTAACACAGCTAAGTGTTTTAATTGGCAGAACACCCACATCAAGACTTGTTTGTTTTTCTGATAAGGAAAATGCCAGCTAAGTTAGACCATATGTTCTGTTCAAATAAGAAGTGACATATTCACATATAATGGTCATTCTTTAAAAATGAAATTAAAAGGAAAAAGTACTACAAAGTTAATGTGGAAGAGAGGGAAGTTTATGCATAAGTTTGAATTTCTGTTAATTTTCCTAAACAGCAAGCATTTTGCTAAGTAAGGCTGGTCAGCTTACATTTTAAGTGCTTGTGGTTTATGATTTATGTGTTGATGACCTGAGTGGTGTTAAAATTGAAGTGTACATTGTCTGCTGTTTTTTCCTCAGAAAGATTTACATGGTCTTTGCTGTCTAATGAATAATTGCCTACTTTCAGAAGGCTTGAAATTCACATACTATATTGTAGTTTAACAATAATTCAAAAATGTGTGGAATATGATAGTAAGATGAGAAGAAAAATAGAAGTTAGAGAGCTCTGTTTAATGGAATACATCCTCTTCAGCTGCCAGTCATGAAGGAGCCTGACAGGCTTCTAGTGCTTCACAGCTGCAGAATCTATTTCTGCTTCTTCAGGGGAAATTGGAAAACTTCCACACTCTTTTCCAGCATGAGAATCCCACATTAGGCATCTGCTGTGCTTTTGCTGCAGAAAGGGGACCCTGACATTGCCCAGCTGTCAGAGATGGCATTTGAACTCCTGCTGGTTAGATTGGGGCAGCTATTACTTATGCTCTGATCCTGATATACTAGAGAAAAAAGGTACATTTTAATGGAATTCAGGTTTTTTTGTTCCTAGGTAACTTGTAGGAAATTTTCAAAGTTATGTTCTGGCTTAGACCTAGCTTTGAGCCAAACATTCTTAATTTCTTAGAGTGCTGATTTTGCTTCAGGATTTTTCTTTTTTGCTCACAAGGATGATGAAGTCTTCATTGTATTTGATTTGTATCAACTTCTAATTCTAGAACAGAGAAATATGGATTCTTGAAGGACTTAATTTATACAGTTTATGCTAATTTAGGACAAAGCTAAATTTTTATTAAAATTTATGCTCGCCAATGTACATTGACTGTTCTCATTAGTGAAAACCATAATACTAGTGAAAATCTAGTCAGGAATCATGTGTATACATGATGACAAGTAGTAGAAGTTTGATGTGAGAAATCAGAAACTGGGTAAGAACCAGCTGCTGATGTGGTTTCTGAGAAACAGAGATTGGTGTGACTTGTTTTAGCTGCATGGCAATTTCTTTTTGGCAATGACATGACCAAGAAGACTATACAGTTTCAGCAATACACAAGGAAACAGCTAATGGACATTAACTGTCTGTGTTCCATTGGATGTTATATTTGGTAAAAGAGAAATTAGGGTTTCTTTAAAAAAATCTAGTGGTATTATGTTAGGTTAATCTAGTTTTTTTTGGAATCAAAACCTCTGATGATTTTAGAAAGGAAAAAGCCTCATGGCCAGTATTGCCAAGAAGCCAGGAGTTTAGAGAATTAATTTAGTGTCTGTACCAACTGCACATAATTTTTTAAACCTTCAAAAAACAGAAAGGCCCCAGAAGGATTCCATGAAGAAGGAAGAGAAGAATCATCCCACAGAAAGCTTAGTTTCATAAAATGAATGATTTGATAATATTTTAGAGATTCATGTAAATTACAGTGGGCCCCTACATATTAACTGCCAGTGAGTTGATCAGTTTATTCATGAAAGATTTGAGTATAGTGCAACAGCTGACTGAAAAAATTTACCTTAAATGTAAAACTCTTGGAGAAGAGGTCTAAGATGTAAATCTTACCCTGAAATACATGGGTTTTGATAGATAATGGGCAGTATAGATTATCTTAATTTAAAGCTGGGAATAGTCAATGTGGTGTGGTTGGTTTTCCTGTTTCACTTATGTGATATATGTAACTAATTCTGACAGTCATTAAGAATATTTGTGGGGTTTTAGAAAACCCTCTCTATTATTTGTTTTGGGGAGTTTTATCTTCTGACCTACAGCACCATTATTTTTAGGATTATTCTAGGGAAAAAATTTAATAGTAGTTGTAATTTAATATCAACCTAGTTGCATTGATATCATTGTGTTGCAGTGGTGACAGCAGCCTTTTGGATTTTTTCTGAGTTGTTTTCGAAACACATGGATATCCATGAGCTTCTGAAGAATTTTTTTTTATTATATCATTGCCTGTGTATTTAGAATAATTATGCTATGATCTGGTGCCGAGTCTTAAATGAAGTAACAGCTTGTCTTTTATGTTCTTGAGTAAATCACCAATTTTTATTGGCACTTATATATTTCACTGTTTATTTTATTAAGCGAAATCTGTTTCTCTTATGTCCTGTGCAGAATGTGAAAGATGATGGGCAGCATGTATGGAGATTGAAACACTTCAACAAGCCTGCCTACTGTAATCTATGTTTGAACATGCTGATCGGAGTGGGCAAGCAAGGTCTCTGCTGTTCTTGTGAGTATGAGCATTTCCATGTCCGTTTGTCCGTTTGCTTGCATGTCTGTTCCTAGAAATGTTGCTCTTGCTGTGTAACAAAAAACTAATAGCTTCCCCTTACAAAACCATTGCCGCCACAGTAGTGTCTCCCCCTCCTCTTCTCTTCTTAAGTGCCCATGGTTCTTTTCTTAATTTTTCAAGAGATTTGGCTGTAAAATGTGTTGTTTGAGGGAGTTTTCTGCTTTCAAAGGGTTATCACTGTTAGATCCCTTTGGAGTCCATTGCCCTTTTTTTCTTTACTGCTATTGCTGTTTTATTTTTTATCAGAGAGTATCAGACTTAGGTTTTAACTTTATACATTTGTTACTCCTCTTTTGTTTTTACTAATTTTTGTACAATAGGTATCAACTTGACAAAGATCTAAGTCCCGTGGTTTCTAATTCAAATTTTGCACAGAATTGTTTTGTTAATGATGAAGGTGAAAATCCCACTTTCCCAGAAATCAGGTTTCTGTAACAGTTCTAAAGTTTTGTATAGTTACTGGTTTTGTAGTCATAAATCTCAATCCATGTATTTCACTGATTATATATTTTAAGAAAAGGAGCACAGAAAAGTTACTGCATTTAATTTGACTTTCATTAGGCTATTAGTTGCGATTACTACATTTCAGTTCTTTGGAACTGCTGTATCTGTGCATTTCCTAATCACCTGTGTTTCACCACCTCTTAACATGTCTCTTGAGAAACCAAGGCTTGCTGAAAGGTACCTTATCTCCATTTGAAAGTTTCCAGAAATGGAAGATCCATATCTTTCTTTTGTGTCATGTTCCAATGATTGATCTTTTTTTAAGACCTATTTTCTGATTTGAATATGTCTTGTGGATGATCCCAGTGATTGGTTCATGTTATGCCCTGCTCCATTAGATGAATAAGAACTTTAGTACACAGCTGTGTTCTTCTCATGATAGTACCAAGTCACCTTTTATTTTTCTTTTTGGTAAAATAATCTGCAACTTACTACAATTGCCTTTCACTGGTTTTGGTATGAAAGATAGGCCCTCACAGGTGATGAGAACCTTTCTGCCTATACAGTTCTATTGATTTAATTTGAGATTAGTCTGAATGAATGAGGGGTTTGAATTGACCATTTCTCTCCTCTGGGGGCCACAGACTTCTCTGAAATATAATTTGGAAGTAAATTTTTGTATGCATTTTCACATAATATAATTTCATTCACCATACTATGAAACGAGAAAGATACATTTATTAAAATTCAAACAAGTAGGAATTGCACAACTTGAGATTGTTAAATGCTGATTGTTAAATGCTGGAATATATATATCAAATACTGATCTGACTATTAGATTTTGAAATGTTACATGCTTTAATATTCTTTTTTGTCAGACTGATATTGTGAAGAACTAAGACCAAGAGAGTTCTATTGAGAAAATAATGTAGATCACCTTCAGTAGTTATAAGAAATGGGTAGACCAGTTGCCTTGACTGTCCCAAAACGACCAGCCTTGCAAGGCTTGCAATTTTTTTCTGCTGCAATGTCTTTTGAGAATGTATTTATTATTGTGCTAGCCATTTATTTTGTGAGAACAGTGGTCTCAGAGTGTCTGAAGAGCATACTCCTTTCAATTACTTCATGCAGCAAGAGCCTGAGTCTACTTGCAAAACTATTCCACTATTTCCTTATTTAGCTAAGCTTTTTCTCCAGTATATTTTCAAAGCATTGCTATAGATTTCATTATTTGCATTTTAGATTGTGTGGGAGGAAAAAAAAAAGGAGGGGAACCACAGGGGTCCTCACCATCCCTCCATGGTCCAATCAACAATGTTACTCCCTGCAGTTTGTCTGATTAATGGCTGCGCCTCCCACTGGGTTTGTGTAATAGGTGCAAGCAAGGTGTTTAGAAGTACTTTGTGCTTAATTGCTCTCGAGGTCAAAAGCCTGACATATATGCTATGCAGGGAGAAATTCATTCTCAGTTTTTAATAGTTGACTCTATTGAATGCAGGCATAAGCTGTAGCATTACTTCCTCATCTTGGCACAGTTGTATCATTGAACTCAGGAGAGCTTTGCATTGTATCCTGCATTGTAGGTTTTCCAAATGCAGCTAGCATGATCTTTAAAGACCTGGTCAGCGATAGCAGTTACCTAAAACTGGTGTAGGAGGGCTTAGGGAAAAAAAAAAAGCTTCTCAGGAGTTGGTACTTTGTAAAACAGGACTCAAAGTTATGGTGATTACATGGAATGTGTGAAAACAATTGCTATTAAAAAATGGACTAATCAGCCATTTCTGATTTATAAATCAATGGTAGGAACAATGCAAATTCATTGGCTTTTATTTTTGTGCTTGCCAGCTGCTCTCATGCCTATAGTTGGTAAAATATGTGTTTTTTTCTACTAGCAAATAACACAAACCACTTGGCAGTCACCAATTTGTCTTTAATATTTTTGTCATTTGGGAATTATTGTAAAAAAATTTAGTAGGGTCTGATTTAATTAAGCATTTCCTGTTATGCAATGATAGTGCATTCTTGGATTTCTCACTTGCATAATATTTCCTGTTCTAATTGGCCTTTTGTATTCCATGGAAAAAGCAGTCTAGTTTGAGTTTTCATTGACTGATTGGATTGATTACTTTGAGATGACATGCTGGTAATGTTATTTGCTTCATAGAAATGTAGTGAGAAACACCATTGCCTCAACATCGAATAACGTCTTTCTTTTTTTCAGTTTGCAAGTATACAGTCCATGAACGCTGCGTCTCCAGAGCTCCTGCGTCTTGCATCAAAACATATGTGAAGTCTAAAAAGAATACTGATGTAAGTTTGGGGTAGCATTAGCTCTGCCATGTACCTGTTAATTTAGTAACTCTATGCATATCCACATTTTTCTTTTGCAGGTAATGCACCATTTTTGGGTAGAAGGAAACTGTCCAACAAAATGTGATAAGTGTCACAAAACTATCAAGTGTTACCAAGGCTTGACTGGACTTCACTGTGTTTGGTGTCAGATTACAGTGAGTATACTACAGTAAAACCTTTCACACAGGTTTGAGAGATTAAAATCATTGAATGTCTTTCTGTAGCCTCCTAATCCGGAATGTATCATTCAGTTTAGTCATCAGCAGTGACTGGTGTGTGTTTAAGGAATGGTATGCAGAGTATTCTTAGTACTTCTTAATTGTAGCCAGCAATTATGCTTATTTCATGTAATGAAATGCTTACTTCAGTATATCATGAAGCAAATTTGCTTCATGACAATATCCATATGAAAATAATGTGTGCCACTAAAGAGCAGAATTCCCAATCTTCACTGCAGAAAGATTAAGAAAGTTTTCAGTACCAGGAAAAATCAAGGTCACTGTGACACTAGGTCTAACTGGTGATGTACTGACAGGCAAATGAATTTGAGGACATCTAGTAGGATACAGTGATTCCAAGTGTCTGGGAATAATAGCAGAGACAAGTTGATAATATACTAATCTGTGCACCAAGTCAAATATATACAACTTTTGTGCACTCCTTATTCAGCAGGAACCAGTAACTGGAACTAATGACATTCAGGGAACACTGCCCTTATAAGTGAGATCTTCATGCTAGAAGGAGCAATGCCAGTATTTCTGTTTCTAGCCAGGGCAAGATTTAAATCTAAATGGAGAGAGAGATTTCAGCCTTCTTTGCGTGTATTTGCTGGTTTTGCTGATATCATTATTATTATTGTTACGGAACAGCAGTTATTTGTTCAGTGCTTTAAATAATAATATGAGACTGAGGCATTAGTGAATGTTTGTTTTAAACGTAAAAGTTTGGATGTTTCATGACATATTTTCTTAACACAAGAATACAAAATATGAAACATCATCAAAGAAAACAGATCCAGGATGCTTTCAGTGATAAGCTGTTATGATTACTTAAAAACAATATTTTAGAAGAAAGTAAATATGTAGTCCAGATTGCTGTCAAAATTTGGATAATTTATGTAAAGAGTAAAACAACCAATCCAAAATGTTTTGCATGTAGATAATTAAACTAAGGCAATGGTACATGTGTTTAGCAAGAAAAATAAGGGTGTTCTGCTGTAGATATACAAGTGTTTATACCTGTATAATATGTCTATATAATTCAAGAAATATATATTATGTAACATTTGTTGACTTCTAAAGTCAAAGGAAGTTGCAGATTCCATCTTTCTTCAGTAAAAATTATTTTCCCATCAATTCATGCGGATCTGGACCAGATTTGTAAAGGTTTTTCACTCCTTTCAAGCCGTACATCAAGATTCAAAGGATTTTCATAAGATCTGTTGATCACTCACTGAAGAAGTACTGAGGAATTATTTATGATTGAAATCACTGTAAAGAAAAATGCTGAATTCTTTTGAAAATGTCTTGGGTGCTTATGTGCTTATTTAAATGCCTAAATAACTGTCAGGGTTCCAATTAAAAATGGGTGCGTGCTTTTTTGACAGCTGAAGTTAAAAATATTGGCACTAAGGTTTACAGTTTTTCAGTTTATTTCCATCAGTAATTTAAAGGCCTTTTTTAAAAGCAATTTTTTATTTTCAAATAAATTTAGAAATATTTTATTTATTTTTATAGATTCAGATGTGAATTAGACACAAGTAAAGAATGAATATTTTTAAATACTGCAAATTATACTTCAAACTCCTATTCACTTGCAGTTCTCTTCACTTGATTTATTCTATTGCAATAACTTCATTTTCTAATAGTAATACCTTTATTACAGAAAAAGTGTTTTGAATTTCTAACACATGTGTGATTTTTGAATGGATATTCTGAGGTTATATAATTATGATTACATCCTTCATGTGTTTTTCAACTCCTAGTACTGCACATACACAGCTTATAATTGAAGGGGATGCTCTTTATTGTGGAGTTAATTCTGAGCCTCTTTCATGCTTTTTTAATATATCTATCCTTATACCTTAATAAGGTCACTTCTGATGTCAAATAACTGACTCAAGTCCCAAAATTTAGAGATGTTTTTCACTAAGGAGCCTTGTTATACTGACTTCTCAGCCAAATCCATGATCCCTCTTCCATATAATTTGTAGTTCTCCACCATGGTAATGTAGATTTTTTTTTCCCCCTCATCTTCTCTCCAGCAAATACGCTTTTTCCTGCTTTGCAGGTTTG
This sequence comes from Ammospiza nelsoni, assembly GCF_027579445.1. Taxonomy (NCBI): domain Eukaryota; kingdom Metazoa; phylum Chordata; class Aves; order Passeriformes; family Passerellidae; genus Ammospiza; species Ammospiza nelsoni. The sequence continues at coordinate 29,285,399 of NC_080633.1, read as the reverse complement.
TGGGTGAGATAATATTCTACAAGAGATAGGTTTAGGATAAGGGAGTTTTGGGGAAATGTATATAAAACCTGCTAAAATATTTTTTTGAGATACATGCATATTATTTTGTTTATTTGTGTCAAAGTGTTATTTCCATTAAAGCTACGTTTCTTCTGCCTTTTGTTATTTGCTATGTGCCAATTCTGTTGTCAGAGATCAGCAGAGACTAATAAGAAGATTAAGCTATTTTTTCCTAGATAAGTTTGCATGCCACTGAGTAGCAAAGCTGCTAATTACCACTGAATGTGTGAAGATACTTTTATTTGATGTAACATGGCCTGGTGTGCATTAATTATGGTACAAGTAGCCTTACCACTGAGGCAGAGAATTAGCATGACAAATGATTTAGATTACAGGGCTACCAAAATACCCTCACAATAAGGCTTTAATACTCAGAGTAAATCAAAACTCTTTAGACTTTTATTTTCTGTTGCTAAGTAACTGCCTAAAAAGGTAACTTTGCATTATAAATTAATATGGACAAGGCTAATATTAGGTGCTGTTCAGTTCAAAATTCAGAAATGTCATGTCAAAATTAACTGTACCAGATAATTTTATGAAGACCATATTACCAATAAAGTTTATATATATCAACAGTTGGTACAATATTATTGCAATTTTGATAGAGTTCATATGAGTTAAACCATTTAAGGGAAAATGAGTCAGTCATTGAAAAAATGTGATTTAGAGACGCAGGCATTGAACTACAGGTTTTGTAACAGCTTTTCAACCTGTTGAACTAATACTGTATGCTACCTGTTATACTAGATAAATCACTTGTTAGTAAGATTTTTTTACCTCACAACTCCTGATATTTATTATCCTGATTATTTTTCTTTACTGTAAATATACACCTTTTCAAAAATGTCCATTTCTAAAGGGAAATGGATGCTATCTGGATGCCTTAATGCATTTTATTGAATCTATACAGAGATAAAAACACAGAATAATTTAGGTTGGAAAAGACCTTTATGATTATCAAGTCCAGAAAGAGTAAATTTTCATGAAATTTTACAGTATTAATTTTATTTTATTCTATCTCTAATGATATGGTGAAGTATACTAGTTAAATATGAATGCTTTGCATGATCCAAGCGCACAACTGTGCCTTTGTACTGTGTGCCTGAATATTTAGAGTAATTTGAATTGAGTTTAATTCTAAATTATGAACAGGAACTCTTGATTGCTAGTGCAAAATATTTCATCATTTATCATTACTTGTTAACGTTTTATGTTCCTGTTATATGCACATTTGTCCATTCAGCCTCTGTAATAAAATGGAAGTCAGCCAATGCTCTTCCTGTCAGCAGACCTGAGGATATCCTTTTGATGTTTTCAGAGTAGAGCTATTGTCATTGCTTTCAAGAAAACTGGATGAATTCTAAGCATGAATTACAAAAAGTAGAGTAGTTCCAGTTCCTCAGCAGTCAATGGAAGCCTGAAAGCTGATTCAATCAAGACCAAAATTTACTCAGTGAAGTTTAATGTAGGATATTCCTGTGTTCTTCTCTTTTATTTGAATCCGTAGTGGCTATCAGCTTCAGGAGGAAAGCAGAGTTACACCAATATTCCAAAAGCTGCCTTGAATTACTCACTAGTAGTAGAACAGAAGCTCCTGGCTCAATGCAAGAAGCTCTCTCCTGAAATGAAGCTTTTGGTCACCAGTAACAGTATGCTGCTGTTAATGTATTGCTGTGCCATGTTCTTATTTCGTGTGCTGATTCACACATGCAATTTCCAAACTGAAAAATACTTTAATCCATCATTCTTCACTTTAATACAAATATGTTAGTTTTGTCCATCCTAGGGAGCTTTCTACTGCAGTATGTTTTGTTTTCCTTCCAGAGCTTCAGTAATAATTAGGTTAATGAAACTCATCCCCTCTAAGATGCCCATTTTCTGATGCTAATTAAAAAAATGTCTAAGTTGAATCTTCATTTTCTGTCTTCATATAGTTACATAACAAGTGTGCTTCACACCTGAAACCTGAATGTGACTGTGGACCTTTGAAGGACCATATTTTGCCACCCACGTCAATCTGCCCAGTAGTGTTGGTGAGTTGTTTGTATGTTAATTTCAGATGTAATCCTCTCTCAAATGCAACGTTAAAATGCTGCTGGGACTGCCTGCCAGATATTTAAGTTCACAGGACTGTGTGAACCTTAAACACAATGTGAAATCCTGGCTGATGGGTTTATAGGCATAAGTGTGTTTTACCCTCTACATACTGCATTTCCCTTCATGTGAGAATGAACCTTCTGTAGGGCATATTATAACTGAAGCTGACTCAGGTTTTATCACTTATTCAGACTGTACTTACCAGAAACTGTATAGGCAGAACACTTCTACATTTTACATCTTTTATAGATCCAACTTCCCAGAATAATGAAGTTATTCTTATGGGCAGTTTTCGCTTGGGATGCATATTGTATATCTGCAATGCTGAGGTCTCTGATCTAAGCCGGAGGTTACCTAGAATGATGGCACTGGTCTTGCAGTAAGCTATGCATCAACATTATAGTATATTTTATTCTGCAGTCGTGGACAGTAAATTTCTCTGTCCACAAAAACAATAACTCAATTCAATGAAAATAAAAATGCATGCTGTGTGTAGGTTGTATAGAAAAGAGCTGACCATTTTATCATTAAAAAAAAGAGCTTGAGAATTAACTTATGTTTTCACATATTAAATTGGATATTTTATGCTGATGAAAGTCATAGCATCATCATATTCATAAGAGAACAGATGAGTGGTCCTCTTTAAATATATTTCTAATAAGTGTAATAAATGCTTGAACTCAAGAAAGTGTAATTTATTGAAGGGAGGCAAAAAAGAAAATATGCATCCTAATCTTAAACCAGTTGCTGATCATTAGGAATAATATTTGTGTCTATTGTAAATTACTTGTTTTCTAATTAATCCTTTTGGCTGTTTTGTTTATAAATCTGTTAAGGTAAAGATGTTAGACTTTGGCCCTCTACCTGTGTAAAGTGGAATTATTCCGTTGCTCTCAATGAAACAATCCAATGGAAACCTGCCTTTAATATTTATGAAATATTTAAAATAATTTTTTAAATCACAAAAGTGGCTTTTTAGTTTGTCTCTATGGCATTTTTGTATTATCTGGACAAGTTCTGATTGATAGTTATAAAATATTATTTTAAGTTTGTTGGATGATTATATTTTGTATTACCTTATTTGATTTTCAGGATTTGAGGTCATAGTTTAAAAGTTTGCATCTAGAAATTATGATTCTGTTATTAGGCTATTGTTTTCAAATTAATGTCATTTATCATTTGCCCTTCATATAAACAGAATGAATCTTCAGCATGAAATTTTATCTTCAGTTATATTGGCATAACTACATTTTCTTTTCAGGAGAGGAAGAGGAATAGAGGAATTAGGATTTTCATTCCACAATTGGAGTTTAGTGAAGTTTTTACAGGATATGTAGAACCACTCTAGAGTCAAATCACTCTTCAATAGGTTTGTTTTATCTCCAAATTTTCAAGGCATAAGCAGAAGTAAATATGTTTTCCTGTTTTGGAATCATGTTACTGACAAGTGCAACACAAGACATGTATTTCAGCACAATTTATATTGTTTGGAATGGAAAATATATTTTGCTGTGATTTAAGGGAGACTTCATAATTTTATAGTATATTTTTTCATCTAGTAGTTTCTTTCAAAAATGCATTAAAGTCCTGAGTTTACTTATGTTACAAAATACTACCTCACTGACCTAGCTAATAGTAATTTCTTCTGAAAGTGATTGGTAATAGTGTACATATGATTTGTGTTTGTAATTTTTTAATTAGTGTCTCCCATTTCCTGTTATGGGGATTCCTTTTGAGAAACATAATACTTCAGTGCATGTGAGACCAGCATTCTCAATAAGGACAGCAAAACCAGTGAATATATTCTTGTGAAAGCCATCTAACCATGCAAGTGTGTCTGTTAATAAAAATTGTGTGTTCTGACATACATGGAAGGGTCCTTCACCCAGGTCACACATTTGATTTCAGTGATCAGTTGAGCATTAATATTCTTGCAATGCTGTGTGTATGTGGAAGGTAAATAAAAGCAGATAACCATAATGCTGCCTGTACCAGACATATCCTTGAATATTTTGAGGTGTCAGAGAAGAATGTATTTTCTTCTCCCATAGGATAAAAGGAAAACAGCAAGATGAAAAATCTTGTATCTTTGATCTCCTAAAAATGTTGGCCCTCCTTTACACCTCTAGCTTTGGAAGATTTCTTTCAGAAAACTGCAGAAATAATCTCAGAACAAGATGCCTTCTCCTAAGTTTTTCTTCAAGGGTACAGGCTAAATCCCTTCTCATCTTTTCTCTTTTGCAGAGGCAGGGGCATTCATATTTTTTCCTTTTTTATCCAGCATGTCTCATGTCTCATTTCTTCAGTTCTTGTGAAGTCCAGCCTCAACAATTTCTACACAGTTAAAGGACTTTTTCACACATTGCATTTCACAGCACCATATACCGTAACCAGTGCTACCAAAATGATCTCAGCTGAGTGACTCTTAGTGGCTGGAGAGAGAACCAAAATGCCTTGTCATGTGAAAGTTAGATGGCTGATCTAAGTTAAATAAAGGTCCTCCCATCTTACAAACTGCACAAAAATAGAGCTTTCCAAATGTTATTCTTCAATATGATAGGCTACATTGTCAGCTGAAAAAAACGATGGGGAAACTCAGTAGTTGACACTGTGTACGTCATGAAAACATCACATCTGTCTAGATTCAGTGTCTTGTAGCGATTTTTCATATCTCACGGCATCAATTTTAAATGTTTTAGTAAAATGTAGTTTGTCAACTTCTGTCCTTTTTACTTTTCTGTTTACTGTATATGAGGCTTCTTGTAGGGTGAAGTTTTTTATTCAAGTTAAATGAGTTTTGTTATAAACGGTGTGCAGATCTCAAGTGATAGTCTTTTAATAGATGTCAGATATGCTTTAATGTTACTGCCTTTTATTTCAGTAACATTTTAATTAATTCATACTGATTGAATAAATGTACATTGAGACTTGTTTCCTAATGAGGGCACATTTAGAGGAAAGGTTTTGCATCATTCTGATATCCTGTGGGTAATTATATTCTAATTATATGGTGGGGGGGAAAAGTCTATAACTCAGTACTGATATTGTTCATTGGACCCAATTAATTACATGCACATAATGAAAGTTCATGATAAGGTTGACTGGCAGTGAGTTTAAAAATCTTTAACTCAATTGAATCCTAGCCTACCAGGAGTACAGAATTAGATCATAACCAGGTTTAAAACTGGGTATTGGAATGAAATGAGTGAGTAGTGGAGAAAGCAAGATTGGTCTCTGCTTATGAGACAGTTTCCCTCACCCTGTCCTTTTATACGGCAGAAAGGGAAAAATGCTAGCATATGTTATGTCTTTATTTCATGCCTGCCTTTACTTTGCCCCATTTACTGATGAACATATAGGATGTTCTAATTTTTATTTATGTCTGTGGAAAAGTAATTAGATTTTCAATTTCCCACCAAAATAGATACAGCCCTGGATGGTGACAAACCAACCCATAAAATATTACTATTTAATAAATAAAAATGTGTATTCATTTCATAATGCATGATGATTTTGATTTCCTGTTTGTATATGTGAGATTTTCAATGAATTTTTTTCACTTAATGTCTAGTATTATTTTTTAAAAATTTTAATTAAAACATTTAATTGTGGAATTAAAATAAAATTAAGGAATAAATTGAAAAGCATAAGATGCCCTGCTTACAATGTGAGCATTATTATATGACAAATATCACTGTCCCCATAGTAATCAGTTTATTTCAAAGGTGGAGGCTATGGTATAATATTGAATGTAAAGAATGAAAAAAAAAATAAAACAGGGTTCATTTCTTTGTGTTTTGATATCCTACTTCATTGTTTTGCATTCTGTGAAAAATGGGTCATCATGATAAAAAGTTTGAAACTATTTCCATTTTGTTTCTTTTGTCTTGTGAATGAATTTGACTTTTGTTTGGGTAGTGAAGATGTTATAACATTTTATGACAAAGTCATCTAAGTGTAAATACAATTGATGTGGATATGGACTATATATACAGACCTAAATTGGTATATATAAAATGCATAGACTTTTTATACATCATAGTGTGCATCTCTTTATATACACAAACATAAAATACCCTCATAAGTCAAATTCACTTGACCTCTTATTTTAAAATATAGATGACTGTACAGTTGGAGGGAGAAAACATATATCTGATTTCTTTGGTATTTTGTTATACAAAACCATGAATGTTCAGAAATCTTTTTTTTAAAGTTCTATTTAGGTATGTAGAACAATATACACAGCAGATTACACATATTTGAGATAGGAAATGTGCTTTATTTAACTTACTCAATATGCATTATGAGCTGTAGTTACAAACTTTTGTGTAATTATGGCAGGTATATTGACATTCTGACAAAAAGTAAATACAGAATTTAAATTAAAAATACTGTTTAAGAATTTTACTCACTATTAGTATTTAGACCACATAGAATAGCTATTGGCTATAATTGCAACATAGTTCAATAGATATTTTTTCCATGTCTGGTAATGTGTTTTACTAATGCTATTTTCCTGTGAGGTATGTAGACGTTATTCATGTAGGAAAGCAGAGTTGTAGAGAGAGAGAAAGGGAATTAGCAGTGCCTGGTTGAAGAATGAGCTTTCTTAATCCCCTTTCCAGTTATTAATCCTGAAATGATTCTTCTGTTTTTATAATGGTAGAGATCAGTTTTAGCTCAATTGAATCCAAGCTCAACATGGAGCACAGAAAGTCAGTACAGTGTGTGAGCATTTTATGAGCAACTCAATCCTTTGAAGTTGAGTACTAGCCTTATCCTGAGTTTCTGAACAAAGATACTACAAAAAAGTAGCTATTTGAATATATATGCTTTGGGGGGGGAGTTGAATTTAGATCTGGTTGTTGAATATTAAGTAATGACATAGCAACTGAAAGAGATTTAAAAAACAAAACAAACTACTTTTTTGCTTCTCTATTGTGTTTCATATTGCAGCTTCAGTTCTCTGAGAATCTAAATCAGACTTGAAATATAATGGTGTCCTTATCTACGCTAAGAGCTTTTTCATTTCTTTGAAGTCAGAAGGAAATTAATAATTGCCCTGGAGGAAAATGTATCTTCCTAACTAATTAGCTGTTCAACAAACACAGTTCAATGTTGAAATAATAAGATGCTGATAAACTGAAATGGCAGTCATTCAATCATTGTAAGTTATATCTAGTTGCCTGCCCCCAGCTCATCACTACTGTCTGTTTCTAAGTTTATTCCTTATATCCTGTCCCCCCGGAGTTTAATATGATTTTATTTTCAACATTATTTTCCAACACTTTAGTCTTTCTTGGACAGTGTATATAATCAGCTGCTGTAGCCCAATCTGGAGTTGCAAGTCCAGTTGAAGATCTTGGGCCATATATTGATGTGTGTATTGAATGAGTACAAGATGTAAGGCAAGTTGTCTACAGAAAACTGAATTAACCAAGGCCCACGAGCTAAATGAGAGACTTGATTGTTTTGGTGTGTAATTCTTTACCTTTTTATTTAGACAAACTGAAAAAGGAGCACAAAGTATATAAGTTACCACACAGTGATTCCTTGTTCAGAAGAAGGAGCAATAAGCAGTTTTAGAAGTTATTCTTAAACACATATTCTCCATTCCAGCCTTGTCTTGTTGCAGGTATTTTGGCTACCAGTATTATGGGTGACAAAATGCTTCCTTCTCAATGGTGTGATGTGATTTTTTCCTGAGCTGCAAATGCTTTTCTTAAGACAGCTCTCAAATCAATCAGAAGCCTTTATAGTATGGGCATGTGCAGCTCACTGGATGGTATTTTTTTGCTGAGAATTGGTTAATAATCTTGTCCACAAGATGACTTTTAGCTTCTGCCTAGGGATTTAGAGCTGGGTATTGTGATACAGCTCTATGAGCTTTCAAGACAGCATGATGTGGTGTTCTAATATAGGCTCTTTTGATTAGCATGCACTCAGAGCTGGAAATGTGGAGAATTTATGAAATAAATTATCAAAATGTTTTAGGTCATCTGAATCACCATTACTTGGATGTGATATCTAATAGATACTACGGATACTACCCCGTGGTTTTGGCATAGTGGTGATGTGTTTGTTTTTTTTAGTTTTCAGGATTTTTGAATCTTAATTTTCTTTGGTCATTGTATAATTATGGACAGAAGTTTCCTGAAATGGGAGTTTTGTAAGTAGGGTCTTGAATGCCATATAGGTTTACAAAATTACAGTCTAGGAGTACCTAATATTATTATGTCCTTAAAGATTCCTGTGTCATTAAACAAAATAACTCTAAGGAATCATGGAACACCCTTCCTTCAAGTTCCTTGTAAAGAAGCCCGAAGCACCAGTTTGATATTCAAGTCACATATTTAAATTTCATCTTGCAAACATTTGAGGTATTGCATGCATTCCATCTGATTCTCTGTGAAGATTTGGAGATCTAGAATAAGATTTTTTAAACTTTTTAAAGCTATTTTATTTTGTGCATAATAACCTGAAAATATATTTATCTCATTATACAACTCCATGCCCAAATAGGTTATATGTTTCATTTCAAAATATATATAATAAAAGAAGAAATTATCATACAGAAGTAATCTCAGGTTTTAAGCTGTCTAACTGTGTAATGGTATTGAGCATTTATTAATGAATTTGCAATCCTGTGTAATGTATAAGTAAGTTGTTGTTTCAGGTTATGAAATACATTGATTGAAATAATCTTGTGTAGGAAATAATCCAGAGAAAATATATTTGCAGTTAGGCAAGGTGAGAAAAAGCAGTTGTTGCTGTATTTGCCCTGGATTCCATGTCAGCAATTAAAATATAAAGAGGGAGCTCTTTAGTAACTATTCATTTGTTTCCACTCTAACAGCTATAATAGAGTATTGTATTTCTAAATGTAAGTGTTTTGTGTAAAGGAGAAGATTCAACCTCTATATAAGGAAAGAGTATAAGCAACTTCTGAGAAATAATGACTTATAGCTTGTTAATTGTAGCTATACAATTAGAAAAAGGCTTTTTAAACAAGATTCTTTGATATGGATTAGAATTCAAAGACTTTGAAGATGAAATCAAAATAGCCCTCCAGGTATCAAGTATCTCTTCTGCTGTCAAAAGAATGAAGTCCACAGATTTTCTAAGATTGTTAGCTGATGCCAAAATGATCCCACATATACTTTCTAGAGTGTAAATTATGTAATACGACAGCCAGAACATCCATCAAGTCCGCTTGTACAAAAGTGTAACAAAGTATCATGCATGTGTTGTTGTTAAGTGTAATTCTGCGAGGTAGCATTCCTTGTGCACACCCTGTCCATGCCCTTTGCCATCCCAGCTGTTTGGTGCTGCAGCCTAACATTCTCTTTTTCCAACAGACGCTTCCCACTTTAGGAGGTTTGCTCCCTGAGGTGCGTAGCAGGAGGCGTCCACGAGCGCTCGAGTACTAACACTTCATGATATTGTACATTCTTTCTGCTATGAAGTGCATTTTGGGGCTGAAAATAAAAATCTAGAGAGGATATTCTGGGTTATTATTTGGAAATTCCTGTCTTATTTGTCAATTGTTCTCTGATTTGAAATATGAAATAGATGCAATTAAATAGTTCTTACCTGGCAGTGATCTTGCTGGAGCTGGCCTGAATGGTAGATGCTCCAGCTAATGAATATTGACTTCAAAGTGGGACTTCAAGGGGGAAAGTAAGGCATGAGAAGTGCAAAATGGGTGGAAAGAATTGTTGTGGTAAGTTCTGTTTTGGAAAGAATGTGCTCTGGCACATGCCTTCCAAAAACTTTCATTCGTTAAGCCATCAAAATGTACAATTGCTGTATTCAGTATCTCTGTCAACCTCATGCATGTTCACTAAACAAAATGGTTCACCAATACATTCATCATTTTGTATGCTTTATTTAGCAAGATATTAAAAATAGCACAGCTGTTATAGACATATTTCTTAAATTGAAAGACAAATTTTTGCCTTTTATAAAGCCATTATTTCAATGCATGTGAAATTTTTCTTAACATTAGAAATTTTAGGCTATTATCTGTTCTTATCTTCTTCTGTTTTTATCTACTTTAGATTGCTTGGTCCTGGACACTCTCTGATATCTTAGTAATGTTTTAGTTCCCAAAACAAAGATACTTTAGGTCAGGCACAACTGGTATTTCATATATAAAAGAAGGGGTCTGCACAAGAATATTTTAAAAAAAAGAAGTAAATTTTTTTGTGTTCCATTAACAGATTTATTCATTAGAATTATTATGCAATTCATTACATTATGTCATACAAACTAAGTCAAATCCTCACTAGTAGCACACATATCTAAAAATTATAGGATCTATAACTCTAGGAAATCTAGAATATCTTGTCAGCTTCTTTAGAAAGGTTTTACAGAGCACTATTGGTAGACATGGTGACATGTATTGTGGTATCATATAAGATAGGTGATATGAAATACTTTATTTAAACTTTCTTCAAAAATCATCAGTGAAGAAAGCAGAGTTTCAATGTTAATGAGGCCAGGTATCCATCTTTGATCATATTAACACTCTAGGCACTTCTGTATCATGGATATTCTTTTTTCCTTTATGTTACCTGAGGTACATGACCTTATCTTGTATTGTCTTTGTGAATCAAGCAATGGTTTTACTTGTGGGGTTGGAAGTATAAACTGGAGAAGGAATGGTAATGCAGGACTGATGCCAGCTGAGGTTATTTACTGCCATTTGTATCATGCTGCTATTTGTATCACCCCAATATCCAAAAGTTTGCTCTGGGTAATCCTTATTGCGTTTTACTTGAGTCATTAGTAACAGTGGGTTTGGGCATGGGTCTCAGCAATGAATAAATACTTTTCCTCTAAATAGTAGCATGATATATTCAAGAAGAGTTTTAGTGCCACACGTTATAAGTAGGCCTCTTCTGAACATTTTTTCTTTTAACCTCTCTAAATGTGCAAACTCAGTGTGCTGAGTCTGTTACTTTTACTTAATTTTTTCTTTGAATTGTCACAAATGTGTCCTTTAGCTCAAGATTTTCCTGGACCTTTTCAAATTTTATCTCTGTCTCTGATTTTTGTTAGAAATTACAATTTTTACTAGCTTTTTCTCTCCTTTGCTGACATATGATTTGGTTTTTGAAGATGTTGAAGTATTCATGAGTCAGATTTGGCCACTATGTAAAATCCTATTTAAGAGGGTATGCTTTCTTTTTATAAGAAGTAGTGACTTTTAAGGATAATTATTCACAAAGTTGTTTAAAACCTCAGAGCAACTTAAGAAATTTGTAATGAAGTGTGAAGCTTCCTTCATACGCAATTATCTTACTTGCTGTCCTTGGGACTAACCCATCCATTGTACAAAATGTTTTGTGTTAGTTATTTTCTTTGAATGTCTCATCCTGGTTCTACTTTCTGAAAAAATAATCAAATAAGTGCAGAGCTGGTGATTTCTTAGGCAGTGATACACAGAGTGTTTTTTTTTTCTAGGGTTAAGGAGGAGGTGAATAGCTCTAATTGCTTCTACTGGTTTCTCTTAAAGCAGTGATACTGCAGTCTGGTGTCTTGGATCTCATCTTGCATGAGCCAAATTACTCAAAGCATCCAAGAGCTCTGTTAACTAACCTCTTAGAATCTCACTGCATACAGACAAGAATGTAGATTCCCCTGTTTTTGTTTTGCTTGTTTTTGTGTGTTTTGTTTTTGTTTTTTTTTCCCAGCGGCATAGGTTTTTCCATTCTTTTATACAAAATATGTGAATAAGACTGTCACAGTTCCCCCAAGCACTTGGCTTCCCCAGAGTAGCTTAGGATGACCTGGACCACTCTTTGCATCAGATCTGGACTGAGACTCTGTCAGTCTCACTTAAAGAAACTGAAGATGATATAAAAAGAGGGTTCTCATTTGTGTTAGAAGGCACTGTATTAGCTGGGAGTTAGTCCCTTCCTGACAGAATCTGTGTCAGTGCTTCTTAGCAGTAAAAACTGCTCCTGAAAGAGTTTCATGGATTAATTGCTACTGCGATCCCTAAGGCTTTATGGGAGGTAGCACAGAGATGGGTTTGGCCTGGTATGAAATGTAAATGGTAGCATTTAATGAACTTGGTACTGGATGGAGTTGCAGGGGGTGCAGCAATGTCCTTCATGCTCCTTTTCTAGTCCAGCGGCTTTGTGCCAGCCCATTCCCGTGGCTAGTTTAAAGCCTCCTTGTACTTGTGAAGTGCGGAAAGCGGCTGGGGTGCAGTTGGCATTGGAGACTCTGATTCTGTTTGATAAATATCTGCTGTCTTAATTTATGGTGCATTTTTTGGACAACCCAAAAGGACATGCTGGGTGCAGTTCATAAATAGAATAAATGAGATACAAAAAATGAGAGTTATCTGAAATGGCCTGATAACAGTTGAAAATACAATTGCAACAATATAATACTGAGTTTTTCCCTTTCAAATAACCATCTCACTGTGCTGTGTATCAGCATCAAAAGTTGCCAACAGCTTAGAATCTGATGTAGATTCTGGTTTCCTCCTGATACAAAATATGTTTTGTACAAAGCTACTCAGCTAATTGATTATGGTTTATTTAGAATGGGTATATTTTGCCAAAGTGGTAAAGCACTCTGAAGCATCCAACCTTTGCTAGCAGTCAGCATAAAATTTTGAAAAATTACTGATCTCTTATCAATATGCTTATTAAACAATCAAGTATATTGTATGATTGGCTTTCAAGTTTCAGAATGGCACCCTGGTAATGTCAGATTATCTTTTCACATCATTGCATTAATTTGTGTTGTGACTGCACACTTTTCATCCATCTATTGCCTAGTCATTATGGAATGTCCAGGCACATAGATAGATGTTATGTGAAGTGGCCAGACATTGTGTATTAACTTGATTGAGATCTCATTTTCATTAAAGCAGAGTCTGACATTACTTGCTAGTCAAAAAAAACAACTTTGTGGAGGTACAGTCTGAGTTACTGTTGTATAGCATTATATAATGTGTTAAAATGTTCCTTTTTCTCTTTTCAAGGAAAGACAATCAACAGTGAAAAAAGAAAAGAGCTGCACCCAGCAAATGAACAAACTGGGAGAACGGAACAAAATGCAAAGAGCAAATTCTGTCACCGTAGACGGACAAGGCCTTCAGGTGTGATTATTGTTATTTTAATATTAAGCAGATAATTTTAGGTATGAAGAGTGAAATATGTTTAAAGTGAAATATGCATTCACTCTTCTAATGTTTCACTTTTATATGACTAAAAGTCAAGAGGTTCAGGAATCCGGTGATACACATCTGCTTTTCATGTGATTGTTAGGATTTCCTAAGACAATAAGGGGGAGGGAAGACTAACTCTAAAACACTTCTGTCATGGGGCAAATAGTTTATTTTGGTATCTTTTTATGTATCATGCAATGTTGTGTAAATTTACATTATTAATCTAAGTCTGTCCTGATAATTGTTAACTGTTCTAATTTGGACCTGTTAATTAATGGATGGAGTAAACTTCAAGGGTGTTATTTATCCAGGTTTTTCTAAGTAGGGTATTTGGCATATCAACATTAACAGTGGTGAGAATCAATTTTCATTACTAGCAATATCTGTAATAAAAATGGAAGTTTTTCTGGTTGAAAGAAAAACTCATGTGTGTGATGAGCTAGTGTTATTTAAGGGTGGTAACTTACAGGCATGCCTGAACTGCTGACTTGTTTCCCTTGAGATATGAGTAGTTTTGAGTGAAATCAATGTCCATATGCTGCTTTATGTCCTCAGGAGTTAAATTATCATCATGATAACAATGTGATAATCATTTAATATGCATAGTTATCTGTTCTCTCTATCTTTTGATATGTTGCAGTTGGGCTTCAGTAAAAAGATTCCATTACCATTTATCAATTACTTTATGCCTCATAATTATTTCATCTTGTTGTGTCAGGATAGGGAGGTTTATTGTATTGTTTTGTGTTTTAGGTTAGTCAAACATTCTTGTTATGACAACCCAAAGAAGGGAAAAAAATCCAAACAAAACCTGAAAAACCTAAAACCTATCCAGTTACTTGGATGCTCCATTGATGGTATAGTTGATATTAGAGCAGTCATTTTCCTTTGCTTTCAAGAATCTCTTCCTGAACTTATCATTTTCAACAGGCTTCATTGCTGTCCAGATCATCTGTGACAAAACATGAAGCAAAAAATGCTGGAGTCTTAATTGAAAGAAAGCTCAAGTTGTGTCTAATCAGTCACAGTGTGATGAATAAGTTTGTGCTAGAGAAAACACACAGTATTTTCTAACTTTGCAATTCCAGTGAGACAGAGTATTCTAGAGGAGCATCTTTGGCATCTCCTTTTGGTTGCAGCACCGTGTATCATTATGAATTTTGTGTTCACTCTGAGCATTAGATTACTTATGCTCATAGTTTATTTTCTGCTATTTTTTGTCTCTATTTCCCACTCATGTGATACTGTGCCAAGAATATAGTACTTGGTCTACTCAAAACAGCAGCTTTTAGCACCATTGGCTCTTCAACACAAAACTTTAAATTATTATATGTTCTGCATTCAGGTCATAAGATTTCCCCTTTTTTAGTGTGTTCCAAAACTTGTGTTCTCTCTTGTCTTTCCAAGATGAGTCAAAAGCCTTCATTTCATCCTTGCTTTTCTTTATGACTGCTAGAGATTGAGAAAAAGAGAGTGGGGACAAAGATGATAGCATTATTATTGAATAGATTTGAGGTGTTTTTTGAGCAACTGTAATGACACATTTGTAATGTCTCCATGACATGGTACCATGGTGATAACGTTAGAAATAATTCTGCAGTTGTGGCCCTAATTTGCTGATTATACTGTGGTCTTTGTTTTTCACAGATGGATTTAATTGGTTTTGAATGGCAGGAATCCATCTTAGCATAAAATATTTAATTTTTGATTGGCATTAAAAATGATAACCTCTTGTGAATGTAATTATTGGGAAGCCTGAGTGGACCTTTAGGGCTATCCTACTGAAAGGATGGGATCAATGAGAATGTTAGGGCTTTTTTTCCTCACAGATTGTATAATTTTCCAGCTCTTCTCATAAATACGTAAGATGCTATAAATAAAACTGGCAATTAATGTTAGTATTTTGGCCAAAGATGGTCTGGAGAAAACATTCTGTATCTGATCAAAGTGTACTATGCTAATTCTCCCATATCTTGCAAGCTACTCTGTTTCTAATACTCTGATCTGCTGGCATGGTCTCATTTTAACAAAATCTTCAGTGAGCAAGGGTTTTATTTCAGAGAACTTAATCAGTATTAATTATTAATTGCATTTGTTTATGATTAAAGATACAAGGTAAAAAAGCAAAGATCTTGATACTACTGCTGTTAGACCTCTGTTTTCAATATAGGAGAAACTATATATAAGTTCTCCACCACTTTTTTCTTTTTGTTTTTTCTTTTTACTTTAAGTTACTTGTACTATACCATCATGAAGATTGCCTTTAAGTCCTGCTAGATTAGGGCTTAAAAATGTTCACTAATTTAGTCTAAATCTTTAGTTGCATTTCATTATATAAAAATACCGTATGTTATCTGGAAAAGTAATTTGGAAAAGCTGTAAAAATTTAATTAAAATTTATTTTGGAACCAAGTGGGATACAGACTAGTTATTAGATTTTTTTTTTTTTGGATGAGCCAAACACTTCTACTTGAAATAATCTCATTGAGTCTTGAAAGAAAAGGTTTAAAATAGAAAGTTCCATCACTTAGCTTTATGTTGAGAAAAAGATCAAGCCCAAACCTTCCTTCCATCAGACAGAGGGAGCGGATAACTTAGTGGCAGTGGAGGTCTGCACAACTTAAAGACAATTAATCATAGTTAAGCACATTCATCTTGCTTCTTTCTAGCTAACCAGCATAATGATCAGGATTATTATTTCTAATTAGAGGAAGTAATAGATCATGTATAACCTTAGGATGAGTCTCATTAATTAACCTGCGTCCTAAGGGATTTCAGTAGGTATTCCATCTCTGTCACAATGGGCACCATTGGTTTACACTTAGTTCACCGGAATAAACACCATGGGAATTGGCTAAATAACTCAAATTGATTAAAACAGTAGGTAAAAATTAAATATATGACAAACTTCACTGTATTCTGCAATTTGATGTATGTTTCAACACACAGCACTTTACTGTGCCAGGTGATACTGAGTTGGTTTCATGATAAGCTTAATACCACTGAATTTGTGGACTTTTCCATTATTTTTGTATGTATTGGAACAGATTTGATTCTTTTTTTTTTTGAAATCATGTTAAGAGTTGACACACTACTGCCTAACATTTCCTACTGAAACAAAAGTGCTTTTGGATGCCTTGTAGGATTATATGCCTATATCTCTAGTATGTCTGGAAAACTCCTTAGCTATGATGTTTCTCGGGTTCTGCCTTAAATTACACTTTATGAAATTTTCAAATTTTTTTTATTTCAGGAATTATGAATAAGGACTTCAAGCAAGGCCTTTCAGTATATCATTTTGAAATGCAGATGGTCCAAGCTTCATCTCTGAAGTTGTTAGTGTATGACTTTGGAGATGTTGACTTTGAACTTTAAATATACTTTCAAACATTTTGGAATTTATATAAGTCTAAAATGATGCTTCTAAATATGAACAATGCAGCTTCATGGTTTAAGACCTGTATTAGAGATCATCTGATGTAATTTTTTTATGTTCAAGTCTTTGGAGTAAAGGCAATGAACACACACATCTCAGAGTATCTGGAAATACAGACTAACCCTATTACTTAGAAGGATGGTGTTAGTCTGTAAAGCTAAATATTAATATAAATGTGTAAAACTGTCCATACACAAAAGAATGTAAAACAAAATAATGCTAGAAGTCATTGTTTCCTTCTTAGAAGTCATTGTTTCCTTGCTTCTCATCAGCATTCTTTTAGTCAGACATGCCTTTCTTCCTTACAGTTTCTCCTCTACTTTAAGTTTTTCTGCTTTCTCAGCTGTTTAAAGGCATTCCTTAATGTTATGGTTGCCACGTTTTAAAAAGTGTGTGATTTCATAATATATCAAATATTGTAGATATTCATTGCCATAATTAAAAAAAAATCTGTTAAGTTCAATTTTCCACTATAGCTATAGTTGACCTTCATAGTATATAATATAGTGTCATTTCTCACTCCAAAATACAGGTTAAGCTTTTTTCTTTTCCTTTCTTTAAAGGAAATTACTGTCAGAGTAATTAATGCATTATTTGCACTTAAAGTTTTCTTCTCTACTGATGGATGTATGTATATCTATGTACACTAACAAGTGTATATCTATATATAGAGAAATAGGTTATGTGTGTATATACCTCAATATCTCAGTGGCATTATTGGTTAAAATGGCAACACAGCTGTTAAACAGACAGCATTAAAAAAGAAGTCACTTGCAATTTCTGGCAAATTAATGAAGTGAGGATTATTGCAAATTATGGTATTGCTTCCAGCTGGATTACATAGCATAACATAGAGTTTGCATTAAGCTTTTTGTTTTCTGTCTACTATAGGAAAAAATGAATGCAACACACAGCATTAATGAGTGGCTGTGTTATTCCCTTCTTTTAGATCACTCCAGTTCCAGGCACTCATCCACTTTTAGTTTTTGTCAATCCTAAAAGTGGTGGGAAACAAGGAGAAAGGTAAGGGTTTTTTTCTTTTTCTTTTTTTTTTTCTTCTTTCTTTCTTGATTCTGGTCTGTGAAATGTTTTAAAATTAATTTTAGAAGTTTGTCTATGTGGAAAAAATCCAACATTTTATGTTGTTATTCCTCACAGTTGAACATCCTATATCTCTGTACCTATAAATTCTCCAGTTAAAAACAAGAGTTAGTTCTATAGGATAGTATTGTTTCCAATCAAAAAAAGTAGCTATATTCAGTGCATGGGTTTGTGTGATTTGCGTGAAGATGTGAGTTGCCATATCTTGTATTAAAACTTTAAAGTGCTAACAGTTTTCTTTTAATCTGTGTAATGGTTATACAGGCAGGTCAGTAGTTTAAATTAGAAGCAGTATTCCATTTTTTAATGTACGATTTGCTTTTTATAGACTTAGTAGTAGAGGCTCTCAAGCTTCTTCATAAGATTTCCTTCAAAGAAACCTTTTGATTTCTGTAAATAGGAAGCATTCTAAAAATCCAGTTGAATTATTAGAGTCCAATCACAGAAATTAAAGACATATTAATTTTACATATGTCAGTAATTACATTGATTTAAATTAAAATGTCTGAGTTTATTAGTTTAAGTTTTAATGTATCAGAGGCCTGATAAAGTAGTAAGGAGCATTCTCCTCTTACTCAGGCAGGAATGCTGAATTAGTTGCCTCCTAAACAGACTTTTCAGAGCATGTTTCAGGATTCCATGTGCTAACAGTGTGGTCATTTTTGACCGTCCCACAAATCCCTAAATTTTTATAGCCTAGTTCACCATGGCAGGGCTGTAACTTCACGTCTTGAAGAAGATTATGTTCTTTTGGCCAGGATCCAGCTGAAGGTGATACCTTTGGATACTGGTGATATGGGTAGTGAGAAGCAAAAAAAAGGAGGGATGTAGTGTGATTCTAAAGCCTGGAACCAAGCAAGTAAACTCCATGGGTCAGCTTTCCCTGCCTTCTCCACCCTGTCTCCCTTAGATCATATCTTCCTGTGCCCCTAAAAGTAAGCTGTCAGAGGGGACAAAATCCTGCAGAGCAGTTGTTAGGGTAATTCTTAAAACTAAGGAGCATTAACCAAAACAGTATTTGGAGGCCTCTGAGAGAACTGGCTATCACTTGAGAGCTGATGATGTAATCCCTGGATTGGTATACCTGGATATCAGCTAGATGTGTCAAAGGCAGGTAATGATGTTAAAGTTTAGTTCTAAGCAGTTTCAAAAACATGCCTTCGCAATTTGAACAAACCAGTGTGGGCCATCCTGAGTTTTTGTGTGAGGCAGCCCTGGTCTGCTGTGCAGTCAGGGGTCTGGTGGAAGGTAATCTGCACTAGCACTCAGCTTGACTTTTTCTAATACCAATATGAAGTGAGTAGATCAGTGATCCAGTCTGCAGTTATGTAGGTGAGAGGCAGGTTAGAGAGCTACACTTACACAGTTAGTTATAGCCTAGAAACAATTTAATGAAATGCTGTTTCACAGCTTTCAGTTCCCAGCTCATAATTGGTCTCAAGTGTTAGTATTTGAATGGGCTTAATGCAGCAGGGATGTCATTTAATGTTAGATATTCTCCAGGGTAAATGCAAGTTTAAAATCTGATACCCATCTCAAGCTCCTATTCCCCTTCATGTATTACAGTCTAACACTTCTCAGTTTATGTCAATGAAACTGTTACTGGGGCCAAACAGATCACAGGAATTATTTGAATTTTAAAAATGGATGCCCTATACACACTTCATTCACTAGCACCATTATCCACAAGTGTCATTACACAATAAAGTGTATAGCATGAGGGCAAGCACCAGCAGCTGAGTATAGTGAATTGTAAGAACCTCTTAGATTGGCTTTGATACCATAACACAAAATGTTAAATTACATACTAATGTGTCAAGGTTGCACTCAATATATCTCTTTCAAGAGAAGCACATCAAAAGGTCAACTGCCTAGTTATATAAACATGTCTCAGGTCATTCACCATTAGGAGATAATATCTCTCAATTAGATCTAAAGCCATATTCAAAAAGGTTGAAGAAAGTCCACATATGGACTATTTGTTGAGAAGAGCTTTTCAGTCCATTTTTGAGGTGTCAATGTTTCATATCAATGCCAGAAGCAGAAGTATAAAATAAGGATGCTAGGAGTGCCTTTTAGTTTGAATATTCAATCTAAGTGATGAAAACATTCTCAGGAGAAATGTTTTTGAATTTTTTTGTTTTCCTGGGTTTTATCTGTCTGCTTTACAGTCAGTAACCAGAAAGAAATTGCCATATAT
Organism: Ammospiza nelsoni; assembly: GCF_027579445.1. Taxonomy (NCBI): domain Eukaryota; kingdom Metazoa; phylum Chordata; class Aves; order Passeriformes; family Passerellidae; genus Ammospiza; species Ammospiza nelsoni. The sequence continues at coordinate 29,265,314 of NC_080633.1, read as the reverse complement.
TCCCTACCCTCCAATTTTGTGGCAGTAAAATTATATTTTGTGGAAAGTAAAATCACAGAACATTTGAAGACATAAATTACTTTGCAAAATACAAGGTTGTGGTGATTGACAGATTTCATCACAGTTGGAAGGGACCCACAAGAATCATCGAGTCCAACTTTAAAGTAAATGGCATTCAAGTCAGGATTTTTGATTATTGCAACTTTTTAATCTGGTCAGGTGCTGAAAGGGTGGAACTAGAGGATGTCTGTAACAAAAGGAAGGTTTTCCCCAGCAGTGACGGAAAAAAAAAAAAAAAGGCAAAGCAAACCCACAACCTTCATTTCTTCATTTTTATAGAACAGAGTTTCATTATCTTGATTAATTCAGATTAAGAAAATCTTCTACTGAAAATTATGTCTCAGTCTTTACTTAGGATTCTCTGTATTTGAGAGGTCACAGTGAATGAAGACAAGATTTCTAATTGACTTTCATTGAACGTGGAAAGATTATTGCAGATTGTCAAGTCTCTTGCATTCCCACAGTTCCCCATACAAGATTTCATGCCTTACAGTGTGGTAACCCAGCTCATTTTGTTGTGTTATTCTTGGAGAGAGTTTATGCATACAGCTGAAAAACAGTTGAATAAATGCACACCCCCAGTAGTACATGGTCATTTCCTCTTCTATTTTGTAATTTTTCTCAAATCTCTCAAATGTAAAACTGAGGATCACTTAAAGGTGAAAGATGTTTGGTTGTTTAGTTTTAGTTTTTAAATGTTAAAACAGAGGGGTGGTGGGAAACAAACAGATATGTAGAAAAAGTGCATTCAGAACACAAAAAAAAATAAATTCAGAACACAAAAAACTCTGCAAATATATCTTATCAATACATTTTGAAACTTTCATTATGTTAGAAATTCAGTTTTTCAGAATGTGTAGTGATAAATGTATTTTTTCTGAATTGGTTTCTGTTTTAAGGACCAGTGCTATGACTTTCAGATATAATTGCAAAATAAAGAATTATGACAGTAGCCCCATTATATTTTCTTCTCAATTAGGAGGTTAATAATGGCCCATCATGTGACACTCCAGTGTATTTGCTGTTATTTGGACTTGAATTATTTTTTAATGGACAATACATATGTTTATAATAGAATAAAAATAGAAGTCAATTTTTATTAAGGAGAAAGTAGAAAAATAGAATTAAAGTTGATTAATTTAAGGCTTTCCTATACTAGAAATGGATTTTAACTTAGCATGAGACTGAATAGGAGTTTATCAAACCCAGGCAAGTGAATTTCTCAGGCTGTATCACACCATAACACATTTTCAGTGGTTGTGCAGGAAATGGCAAGGTACAGTTAATTTTATCAAATAAAAAAAGGCAGAACATCCATTTCATTCTAGGGCTATCGGTTTGGAATGTCTGCATTTATGATCTGACTAATCAAGGCAACAATTTTCAGTAATCTGTGAATAAAATGTATGTATGTAGTACACCATTCACAAAATAGTTTCTTTCAACAGAAAGAATATACGAGCATGTAGTGCTTCTGAAGGCTGTTGTTAAGGATAATGTTTCTCACATAAGAGTCCTTCTAAATCATGCTGTTGTTTTGCCATACTCATTACTTTGATTTCCACTTCCCCATTTTCCAGTTTATTTGCCTGACCAGAGGGTGAGTGTACACAATTGTTTCCTTGACAAATGTGCTGTTGGATGCACTGGAGATCAGCTTCCGTACACTCACGTTTCCTGCTGACTCCACGGTCAGTGTCTGTGCAATACAGGTTGATGATATTTTTAACCTTTGCTGTTTTCAAATTACTTGGGTTCATAGTAGTTCTTCCCTCCTCCCCTACGACTAATCTGCTTTTCCGAGCTTTCATTTAGCATTGAGACAAAACTTTAAAGCAATTTCAAATTTTCTTTTTCAAATACAGTATGTCTGGAAGAGAGGATAACTAGCATTTTTTTTTTTTTATTTTGGAGAGGAGTCCTTGGCTTCTTCCTAGTCTGACATCAGGGTTAAATGAAGCCCATATTAACCACATCTTTAATAGCCCCTGGAGAACTGAAGATGCATCCCCAGTTGTGGCAGAAGGCATTGCCATGGCCAGCTTTTTTTCCACAGTGTAGTCAACTTTATTGCCAGTTTTGAATTGCCAGATAGTTTTGGCCATTTATTTTCTCTCTTCTCCAGAAGACAGCTTAATCTAACTCAGCTGAAGGTGCACTCAGAAGTATTTTCTTCAGCAGCTGAGCTGATTAAAGATGATGCCAGCTCCTTTGGCCACTCCTGAGATAATTTTCTCCCTCAGTTATTATAGCAAGCATTTTGAGGTTCATATGAGATCATGGGCATGATTTAAATATCAAGAAAAATTACAATGAAGAAACTTCTCTGTGGATTTCTGTTTTAAATTGAACCTTTTTAGTTTCCAGATCACAGAATAACCCCAAAAGTAGTTACTGAAACACAGCTGTTTGTTGACAAGTGGTAATTTCATAAACTGGCTTCGTTCATGAAATTGCATTTCATCCCAAAAATGTCTTTTGGGGCATTTCCCACCACACCACCTCATGGCCTTGTCAGCACAAATCTCCAGTCACAAGGAAACCACATCCAGTTCCTTCCCCACATGTGGAAGCAAGGCATTCAGAGCCAAGTCAGTGTCACTGTTTGGTACTGTAGATGTAAAACTGGAAGGTTGAGTTACTGTCACTTTTCTTTGGCTTCCCTCTGTCACCCTGTTAGGTCTGTGTACAGCTCAGTGTGAGGGAAACATTTATAAACAGTTTCTAATTTTTTTTTTTTGAGAATGTGTGAATAGAAATGAGCCATCAATTTATGAATTTTAGACTAGAATACATAAATGTGTTTAATAACTTAAAGCTTGATGTGTCATTTGCAGTGAGTCATGGAGTGATTAGCAGGTATTGATGTTCAACTGGTAGCCATGAATGGTATGCACTGAGTCAAGTACAATTCAGCATAATCTCTTTATTATTGCAGTTGGACTTCTGGGTTCTAAGCAGAAAAACCAGACCTCCTTTTTATTAAGAAGGCTTTTATACCTGAGAACAGCACTGTGAGTGTAGGTAATGGCTAGTCTGTTTTGTAGCACCAAGATTTAGAAAAATAACTCTTAGACCTTTGGGACTTCATAAAAATACTGTTCATTAAGTTCTTATGGTCAGCTACACAAATGAAATTAGCATCACCTTTGACCAGATCAAATTCTACACATCTCTGAGAAGCAAATCACACATACTAAATAGAAAACTCCTTTTTACATTTGTGAAATGGGAATATGTATATTGTCTTGTAAATCCATTGTCAAATGTCTAATTTGATCATCATCAAAGCCATCAACAATGATGTGTGCATACTTGTGGAATGAAACTAGTAATTTCATACTGACTTTTTCTGTCAGGAATAGCAGCAGGAATATATTGTGTCAGTGTGCTTGAATACAATGCTTGATGAAACTGACATCACTAAATAATTTAGAAGTTAAGAAAATACTACAATTGGGCAGTTTTACAGATAATTATGAATTTGTTTGTATTCAGTATTTTTTACAAACTTACTTTCCAGCTACCCTCATAAATTATGCATTTCTATTAAGAAAAAAAATAAGAAAGAAATCCCTAATGTGCACATAGATTGTGTCTAGATAGTTTTATTGTGCTGTATTTGAATACGTGGACATTTTAACCTAGAATTCAGGTCTTATTATGTTTCTATTTCATGTAAGAGATTATAAAGAAAAGAAGCAATATTTCAATGAAAAAATAAATGCTTTCTTGAAAACATTAAAATATTAATTAGCTTAAGGACAGAAACATTAAAATTAAAACGAAGAAACAGAGGTTTATAATTTAAACTATTGCCATACATCCTCAGGTGTATATTTATTTATTGTGAGCTCCAACTCTTTTTTGTGCTTTCTTGGTTCTGTGTGAGAAAAGAATCACTACTGCATTCCAGTCAATTTAGGAAATTACATTTCTAATGTTTGTAATGAAGATCTCTGCCATACTTTTAGGGCAAGTAAACTCAAATTTCTAAATTTACACTTTAGAAGAAATAATTGCTCAGGGTAGGACAGCAAATGGGGTCCCATGAGGGACAGGGCAATGCTTGTCATGCTGTATCAATAAATTGCTTCCTATTATTCAGGTAATTTAAAAATAAGTGTAATTTAGTAAAACAATGCTTCAACTCTTTTTAATTTTCTTCTCATTCAAATGTAATCCTGAGGAAATGTAGTTGAACACAGGTTTTCTTTATCAGAATGTTTTCCAGTCTATGTGGACATTTTTGGTGGGTGGCAAAGCCAATTAGCTTTTGCAATTAAATAAATGTGTAGCTCTGTGCTTGCAATAAAATTCAGGAAGAAATCTCTCCTTTGCCATGGAGTTACTTTAATACAAATCAATGTGCTTTCCAAAATGCTTTTTTGATTCACCTTTTGTTGTGTAATTATAGCTTTTTATCGTATTTTGTTTCTGTCTACACACAGCATTTGGAATGTAAATAGCTTTTAGTACTTCTGTCTCAACTTTATACCCCACAATACACTCTATGTAAGAATTATAATTGCTGTGTTCAAGTATTTGATTTTTTGTATAAATGAGATCCTGCAGTTCAAATAATTGTAGTATGCTCTAATTTATTTAATTCTTTTATATGAAAGATTTTTTAAAAATTCCAAACATGTAAGTAAATATTTTCTCCTTGTCTCTTTTACATCCTTAGAATTTATAGAAAATTTCAGTACCTTTTAAATCCTCGTCAAGTTTATAGTCTTTCTGGAAATGGACCTATGCCAGGGTAAGTCTACAGTTAATATTATTACCAGGAACTCATTTAATAAAATACTGTATAATCAAATGAACAGACTGAAGTACATATAGCATGTTCGGAATGTATCAACACTGCAGTTCTCTGAATGGCTGCAGAAATATATAAGTATTATTTGTTTACCTCTACAAGTAAAGCTATGTCTCAGATGTGTTGCTGAAAACCATGTACTATTCTATAGGACCTGTGGGATAAACTTAATTCTGATTCCATCTTTAACTGCCATTTCAGCAGCTTGAGTTCTGGGGTTTACTTGTGTTGCAGATGTCAGCAGCCTCGAAGACTGACCAGCAAGACATCCATTTCCTTTACTTACATAAACACACACGTGCACATGCATGGGTGTCTGGAATGTATTGGTGACTGCCTGCTTCTTATCAGTTACATGATCTTGGAAATATAGTGGCTGGAAAATGACTGGCCAGGCTGGATTGTGCTGGCAGTGACTTGTAATGTGGACCAAAGTGCTCTCTGCACCAGCTGGCACTGCAGTCCCTTGCTTCGTGTGCTTCCTCCGTGATTCTCCTTAATTTGCATTCCTATGAGGATGGGAGAATTACAGTGTATCAAACACCAACCTTTGCCACCTGATATTGTCTCCTTTTTAAGTAGTGGGTGCTTTGGTAGAAGAAAATTAGATAGAGCAGCACTAAATATCTACTCTGTGTGTTACTTTGTATGTAATGGGTGCTATTTACTTTTGTCACTGATACATGAAATTTTACATCCGTGAAAAAGAGTTGCAGAAGGAGGCATATGTTCACTGACATTAAGTTTACACTGTTGTTTGAATACTTTTTTTTTTTTTAAATCCTTGCATTTTTTATTTGTTTAGACCTTTACATGTATGTAACATTGATGAAAGTGAAAAGCAGCGTTGATGAAAGTGGAAAGCATATTAGGCTCAATGCTTTCAGAAGTTAAGATATCATGCACTGCAGTATAGTTAATGTTAACCTGCTGAATGGTGCAAAACCAGCCCAAAAATTGGAGATAATGACATGCATGATTTCTTTCATGCATGTGTCTTGTATCTGAATGCTAGTGCTGTTTTTAGTACTCGAATGAAATTTGTTTTTATACTGTTCTTAGCATGTATGAAAAATGTAAGTACTCTTAGTTCAAAGAATAAGTAGACTACAAGAATTAACTGAGACAAAAGTGGTAACTAATATTGTTTTACATACAGTGTAATAGAAAGGCCGTGCTAGAAATTGGGAGGATGAATTAAAAAAAAAAAAAAACAACAAAAAATGAAATATTTTTGTTCATAGTCATCTTTCTTCGAAATTAAAAAATAATTCTGGCTGCATTTCTGTGCCTAACTGACTTAGATTTCATGGATCTTGCTGTGAAGGAAAATGCATTTTAAGGCAGAGGCACAGGAGGGCAGTGTTAAGTTCAAGCTGAAACCGAGCACTGAAGCAATTTAAACATTTGTCTTTTGAACCAGGACAGTGTTTTTCAGAAAATGTTTTCAATTCCACTTTCTATTAGAAATCGAAGTAGTTTTAGCTCAGAATCACTTTGAAGAAAATTCTAATTAATTTTCAAACAGGAGCTGCTTGTTTTGGTATATCTTAAATTCGTTTCACTGAAATGAATAATCCTAAATTTCCAGTTTGTCTCCTGCCATCACTTCTTGCCCCTGGCAATACTTTGTAGGCTGCATATAATTTGGCCCTTAAGTGAGAAGTTGAATAAACTCTGGTGTTTCACTTAGCAGTACTTGTTTTCTGTGAGGGCTGAGTTGCCTAATAAAACCTGCCCATTCATCCATCTGTCCACTCATTCATCCATCTCTATAATGCCAGTTATACTGGATTGTCAATCCAAATTCTGTGTTTATTTAATTTTCTCATAATACATGTTAAATTTAGGTCAAAATGGAACAGATTTGGGTACTGTACAGTGCAGAGAAAAGCAGAAATGTATTTCTTCATCCCTGGAAGTTATTTAGTAGAAAGGGATAAGCATAATATATATTTATTTTAAAGCATTTATGATTACTGTGGTACACTTTAGTTGAGCCTATTTTGAGATGTGGTTTTTTTCCCCTTTTATTACTATTTTCAGCCATGTTGACTTAACCTAGAGAATATCTGCAGTATTAGCTAAGAATTTGCTTTTTAATTTTTTTTTGTTAGAGCCAACCTGTTTGCTTTAACCCATAAATTAATCTTTTTAATTTCTGATGGTATTTTTCTCATGGGTTGCCATCATCAAGCAAGAAGATAACATTCACAAGTTTTGTAACTTGTGTTCCAAACATCTGTGGCTGACATGAATTTTTATTTCCAGTTAATTTTTAGAGGGAGTACATAAATTTCTAAAAAATCTATGTATTCCCTTTTCAATGGGCAGAGAGAGGGAAAAAAGAACTAGGAGACTAAGAAAATTGCAAATCTTAAGGGTGCTGAAATTGGTTTGGGATTTTTTTAATGGTCAGCAACTCAATTGCTATGTCTGTTCTTCTGCCTCTTGAGTGGGATAACCATGTTCTTGCAGAGAAATGTTTTGGAAAAAAGAACTTCAAAATAACAACAAAAACAACCCCCAAACCAAAACACAACCCCCTAAAACCTCAAAAAAGCCCCACCTTTCTTAATACCATTTATTCTATATTTTTCTATATAAAATGCTGACATACAGCAGGACAACAGAAAAATATTTTGAGCAAATGACAACAAATTTTAGTATCACAACCTCAATGTACAATTACTGAAGTACACGTGTTGCCTACTTTCATAATAGATGGGGTGGAACAGCAGCAATGACATTTCTTGCAGCTTCTTTTCCTGTCTGAGCTAGGGTTTTTGGAGCAGTTTATGTCAAAACACGTGATATACACAGTCTGTATGAAAAGATGTACATGATGCAAATAAACCTCATGGCAGCGACTCTTGCACTGATTCCTTTCCAGCAATGGAGACCTGCTGCGAGGCCTGAAAATCAAGAAGCTCTAAGCCAAAGGGCAACAGCACACTTTAAACATGGGTATAATAATTAATGGTTTAGACATTCTTTAATTGACAGTAGAGAGATATGGGTGAGCTGGAAAAACCTTGTAAGCTCTGCAGCTGAACACAGGCATAAAAGGTACTCCACAGTTACAGACTGCCACGGTTAACACAGTGACGAGAAAATTGCTGGGCTGATGCATTGTGTAATTTGTGCCTGGCACCTGTGTTTTTTGCCATGAAAGGAGTTTCCCTGTTTGGTTGTTACATCTCTATAGGAGTCTTCTACTTCTGACAACAACTGTTATTGTGGATTTAATGATCTTGAAGAATCTGAAATTCAGTTATTGTTCACCTCACAGAGAGGTAAATAATAGCAGGATGAATAGCAGTCGAGCCACAGAGCCGCAGGACTCTGTAGAGAGGTCAGCGTTTCACAAAGTCTTTGTCCCTCTGAAAAGGCCTCTGTTCCCTAAAGTTCTATTATTTAAAATGTCTAATTTATAGTATTTTTATACTCTATTATAGAAATTATATCCACAAAAGTTGTATTTCTTTGTAACTTCTATAAGCATTTAATTTGGAGAGCATCTATTTTTTGAATTCTAGCTGCAAGTTTGCTTCAACCGGCCTTTCTAAATCTTAAATTCTGCCCACTTAAAAGATGCCCAAGACACCAAAGCAGAATCTCTGCAGCTTACACTGTAATTTAATTGGGAATCTACAGCATCTGGGCTTTTTTACCTTCACAAAGCAGTAGGTCTGTTTTTCAAATTACACTATTTTCCTTAAATATTTGAATTGATTGCTTGAGCATTTCTTTGCTGTTGGACTTTGGAATATCCAGAGTATTCTAGGAAGGTATATACACCAAGAATATTTTTAGAAGATAATAACTGCATAGTTATTTTCTTTCAAACAAAATATTGGATCTGGTCTGTATTTTCTTGGACGAATTACATTTTTGCCAAAGACTGGCAAAGCCAGCAATGGTGGGTTGGTTGTAATCTGATGATAAAAATTATTTTTGTACACCACAAACCAGTGGTACTTAGAATTCACATATGATACTTAAATCCTGAATTTAGAGATATATTTTAAGCAGCTGTTTAACAATATTTTTGCTTCTATGACATCTGTGGTGTTGGCACCTGAGACCTATGCTGAGATCCACTAGTGGATTATTTTTTTGGGCTGTAGGCAGTCTTAAATTTTGCTTCCACTGTGAGTGAAGAATGCTGAATGATTTCATGCATTGCTGTTATGCCGCCTTGTGTGGCTGAGTACCTGAAGTTCTGCATAGTGCACAGATTTTGGGTATAAGAGCAGTAGTCATGTACAGGTAATGGAAATGGAAAATATTGCAATTTGTCTTTTCATTACTGTGAGTAAAACTTCAGTTTTACTCTAATAAACTAAATTAATTAGATTAAAATAAATACTTTATATTTTTCTCTGAACAGTTCTATAAGAATGTGGATGTGTTTGCCACCTGTACATAAATCAATTAACTTCAAAATCAAATAGTGATGCTCTCTAGCATTGGTATTTTTTTCATTAATAGATCCCCTGCATTCCTATTGACTTGATGAGGTGATTATGAAAAACTGAATTAGAGTAATATAGGTAGCTGAAACAGTTGCCCTCTTTCAGTTGGAAATTTCTGATTTATCAGCAGAAACTTAGGAACTGCCTTTGAATCCTTGTTTCTGGCAAAGTAAAATAAAATTAGACTGGTGGTGATCACTCTGAGTTTCAAATTTTTCCAAGAAAATAGGATAAAATTTTCTATTCTGTTTTTTTAACTTAGGCTGACATTGCACAAAATCTTTACAATGACTTCGATTATTTTTAGTTTCACCTTAAACCACTTTTACTAAGTTCTTCTCCAGCAGGTTTTTTTTTAATTCTTTTCAAACCATGTGAAAATGGTAGATAAAAATTAACAGGTGATATTAAAACACTAATTGAGTACAATTTTCTTGGTAAGCAGTACTGACTTTCTCCCTAAGATCTCTAAAGAAATCTGTCAAATTATTTCTGTACAATTGTAACACTTAATGAGTCTGAATGAAACCTTATAAAATAGAAAACTGTGTTCCCTTCCCAACTCCTAATGTAGGCTGCACATTCTAATTCAATGAATAAGATTTATTTACATATATAATTATATAACTATATTTAATTTTATTAAATCAATTTGATTTTATAAATATTTATATCTACTATAGCATATTTATATACACTGCATTTATACATGCAAATATACACTGTAACATGCATTATTTTTATGTATTTTGTGTGATAGATTTTTATATAATTTGTGTATAATTTTTATATTTAAAATTATAAAAAGAAAAGGATATGTGAATTTAGTGCTACACTTTGCTTGGAAAATTCACTGTCTGTGAATATAAAAAGCCCCAAGGCAAATACAAATGCAGCTTATTGAAAATGTTTTTGACAATATGGTTTCACCAGATTTTTCAGTCCCCCACTTTTTTAAAAGTTACACTTTTTTGATGAAGATTAGCTATACAGTCAAAACAAAAGGATCTTTGATATCCATATGGTGAAGAAGCTTGTTAATAAAAAGAGACAAAGGTTTAAGTCCATATTTTCCCAGTCTGGAGCAATGCTAAAATCAACCCTGTGCTTTTGGTGCTGTTTTGGTTGGTTGGTTCTTTCCTGACTTTCTTTTCTGTGAGGAAATGCTTAAATAATAGCAGTGAGTACCCTGCCATCACGTCTGGGCTATAATTTGACTTTAAATTAAGCTGGAATACTCTCAGTGTAGGAAGCAATGTAAATACACCTGGTGACTCTCTGCCGACCCATTGGCTTGCAGTGGGAATGCTGGTGGCAGGAGGTGTTTGTCTCTGTGCCAGGCCACAAGCAGGGATGGACGTGCACACCCGTGGGCCAGGGCACATCTCAGTGCCTGGGAGGGGGCTCCCAGCAGAGGATCTTTCAGCACATACTCTTATTAGATGTGTTCCCCACGTGAACCCAGTCAGATTTGGCACGTGACATTTTGGGTCACAGGAGATCCTACAGCACTTCTCCTGCAGATGTGTGAAGTAGAACATAAAAGGGGTGAGAAGGGCAAGGCAGCCTTTAATACAGGGCAAGTAGGCATCCTTCAGGCATTATATTTGAACTTGAAATTGCTTAAGAGCTCTTCTGAGCAAAGAAAATTACAGGGGATGGGACATGTGATGAGCTTAATTCTATGCAACTTGGCTAAAATTGAAATTCTGGCCAAAAACTAATAAAACAAGAAGTTGTCTTATCTATTATTCTACATATTACATAACTTTTTTGTGCATTGTGTTTTTAATTTCCTTCTCCCATTCTTGCTTTTTTACTCTGTAATTTTTCATGTGTTCTTGATTTTATCAAGAGGTCCAAAAGAATTGTATAACTTCCTAAGGACAGAAACTAATTCTCCCTGCAGCATTACAATTTTGTATGGGAAACAGTTGGAATTAAACACCTGTAAGCTATTGTCTATATTTATTTGTATTCAGGAATTTGTTTAAAATATATTAGTACTGCATTTTTTAAGAGATTGCAAACTGTATATCAGTTCTGGTGACTAGGATATAGAGTATCCATAAATATATCTATAACACTAATGAATATAATACATGTGAATGAACATACACATGCATACATAGTAATATGACAAAATTACTGGAACTTTTTTGTCTAGTGACAGTTTATGTGTAAGGACTGATTTCAGCATGTGTCAAAAGCTGTCATGAAGTGATGCTTTCAATATAAAATACTGAACCTTAGTGTTGTTTTAAATATCCTCACTTTCCAACATTATGCAACGTTGTTATAGAAGGAGATGGGTGAGGAGGTGGTGGTACTCACTTGATGGATATGGAAGCAGAAATAGCCAGGCAAATATTGCCAAAGATATTTTACTTTTAAAATACAGTTTTTAGGATGATGGAATGAAGATCTTCAATCTGATGCTTTCTCATTTTGTATTAAACCATGAGGCGAAGTTGTTTTTACCAACCACTGAATGTTCAGCTTAATATGTACCAGTGTTCTACCAGAAGTATGAAGTTTTTATATAGCTTTATAGAAGGAACTTCACAAATAAATGTTATGGCTAATACATTTAGACAACTTAGACTTTTCCGTTTTGAGAGACTACCTAGTACATTTACAACTAAGTGAACAGAGAATGATTTTTGAAAATAGTTGCAAACAAGATTTGAAGTCAGACAAAGATTAGCCCAACCATCAGGTCCAAACTTTTGCTAGTGTTAGTGTACCATATTAACCCTTGAATCATTAATTTTGTTTGAAATTTTTCAGATAATACTGAGAATAATTAATAATAATGTTGGATTTTATCTGTCAAAAAATGAATACATAAGCATAAGTGACTTTTATTTTAAGTGATCATTTGCTATTTTCTATTAAACAAAATGTCTTAAGCCATAACATGTTTACATAATGCACAATTTTATTGATCATAATTAGGTATCTTCATTTACTCTTTTTAGGTTAAATTTTTTCCGAGATGTTGCTGAGTTCAGAGTACTAGCATGTGGTGGAGATGGAACAGTGGGCTGGATTTTGGATTGCATAGGTAATCTACAGCCTTCACACACTTTGGCTTGCCTCATGGACTTCATTTTAATGGTCTTCCTTATGTACCGATGCATGGATTCAGCTATTTCAAGCAACAGCTTGTTCATTTAAATTTTTTAAATGTGCTAGTTTGGGACATAATTATTTTTAAGGGTACTCAAATAACGAAAGTTATTTAAAATCTCTAGACAAATTTCTGGATTTCCTGAAAGCAAGAAATCTGAATTACTCTATTTCAATTTCAGTTTGAAGACTATTCACCAACTGAATTTGCTAATTTTAAGAAAATTTAATTTAGGTCACTTGCTTTTTTTGGTTACCAAATTTTTGTTTTTACTATATTATCCCAAAATGAAGATAATGTATTAAGAGGTAATTCAGTTTTGGAGTTCTTTCAGTCAGTTGTCTGCAAAGTCCTCTTTAAAAATCATAAGGAAGGCCCACAAGTCTAGTTATTACAGACTTAATATATTTAATCTTCTCAAAGATTATTAAGGAGGATGTCTTCCACATCACATGATCATTTATTTGGTGTTAGGCTGCAGAGAAAAATAGTGGGCATGTGTTACAGTGAAAATCAGGAAGTGGATCAAAACGGGTCAAAAGACTCAAGTTTTAACTAAAGTGTTTAAAAGTGTATGCTTTGTGGGGGACCAGAAAAGTTCACTGAACAGTAAACTTGATGTCATGAAGGAATGATAGCAAAGGAATATTTCTAATCTTGGTTGGAAAAAAGTCTTTTGCAAATGCAAGCTACTGCAAGTAGCTCTCAAGTAGCTTTCAGAGTCATAAATTAATGTACAGAAACATCAAGTGCATTGCCTAAACTTGGAAGCAACAAAGTTTTGCAGCTGTTTATTGTGTCATCAGTTTTTTCATGAGGTCTAAAATGTCATGTACTTACTTTCTCTTTCAGTAATATACTATGTTCTGCACCATGTTTTGTGGTATAGAACTAAGAAATTACTTCAAGAATCCAGGAACTATCTTTTTTCATAGGTGCAGAAAATATATATTCAATACTGCTTTTTAGGGGGCAAAAGCACTTTAGCATATAAAGTGTAAGGGTACACCTGTTTCTAAACACTTTCTAATTTGGTCTTCCCTGATCTCCTGATATACAAAGAGCTTTAGCTGAGAGCACAGCAAGAAAAAAGAAAGTTAAAAAAAGAAAAGAAATAAAAAATAAATAAAAGGAAAAAATAATTCTCATCAATTTGAAACTTTAAAAAGTTTTCTTTAATCACTCTATTAAATATTACATTCTCTGTAAGATTTCCATTAAAATGGTTATGTGAATGGTAAATCTTTCTAAAATATTGATAAATATTGATTTCCCTGCTACATCCGTTGTATAAACTCCTGCAGATTATTGCTGATAATTGAGCAAAATTCTATAAACAAAATAACTGATTAATTAAATATAACTTTTTAACTAGACATGCTATTCATACACATTAAATGGGAAATTTGACAAATTATATATTAGAAATATATGTTCCAGTTTTCAGAGAGGCTGTGTTTCTTGACAAGGGTTTTCTCATTGGATTTTGAAAAGATCCTTGGGCTTACAATGCTACAAAAATACCAGTAAAGACTGAAAAGATGCTATAAATTCATTCATTTCAAAGCATTGTTTAATAAATAGCAAATTGCTACTTGAAGACTTGATCAGACAGGTCAGTGCTCTCTTTGGAGGTTTAATTCCTGGTGGGCAAACCTATCTAAGGTCTTGTGTTAGTTCCAGTGACTTCTTGGTGGTGGTGCTCAGGTGTAGACACAAATCCAGGTGAATACACAGTTTCACACAAATTTGGTCACCCAGGTGACAAAGTAGAAGGTTCACCTCATTATTCACGCCCTTAACTATCACTCTTCTGTATTCACAGCTGGGAATGGCAGAGCTGAGAACTAGAGCAAGAACACCATATTCACTCTTGGAAAGATCTTGAGTATCATTTTTCATGAATTTTTGTCATATTTATGCTTTACAAAGTCCTAATGATAACAAAGGAGTCAATTAAGATTACAAAATCCTTATGATAATAAATGAGTAAATGAGGATTAAGGGTTGAATATCCAGTGGAGAAGGGACTACAAAATGGACTGACTTGGTGAAATGCCCATTGCAGAGCAGGCAGCATGATTTCATATACAAAGCAAGTCTTTCACTGAAACAAAACCTAACACAGTTATATAATACCATGCAATTAGATCATTTTTGTTCCTTAGTTGTGTTTTTTTCCTTCTTTATTCACAGAGAAAGCGAACTTGATTAAGCATCCTCCTGTTGCTATCCTGCCTCTTGGGACTGGCAATGATTTAGCAAGGTGTCTGAGATGGGGAGGAGGTAATCAAAATGCAATCTGTTATTGAATTAAAATTTAAAAAAAAATTTATGTCAACATTTACATTTGGATTTGTTTTTCATAAAGAGCCATTATCACTTTCTCTATTTTTGGAATGATCTGTTTATAATTGTTGTATGCATATGTAAGATATCAAAGGTTGCAGTCACACTTCATACCTTGTTTGTAGCTTCTACTGACACCAAAAACGTTCCAAGGTGCAATAAGAATCGTGTATAGCTGTTTGGTTGGCATTTTACCATACATATTCCAGTTATTGCTTTGATCAATACCTTGTATAGGGAGCAGTCTTAAACGGCTTTTAATTGGGACTGTTCTGAAAGGATTACTGAAAATATCTAATAATGGGTTAGGAGTAGTTAATATTTTTTAATCTTTAAAAATATTAAATGAAAAGCATGTCTTAGCCTTGGACTAGTTCCTTTGATCCACTCGCTTTCTGTTTTCCTACAGAGGATTCCAGACAATGTGCTGTGGTACTATTTATCAGAAAATGAGAAGGCAAAGAATGCTGAAAGAAGAATATTTAGAAAATCTAACCTTTAACACCCTTTGCATCCTTTCCTGAGTGTATGGATACTTACTCTCAGCTCCTCCAAAAAACTCCATTCAGAATCCATATTACAGGATAACTTGAAAGATACACAAGGAAGAAAATCATAGAAAATATTCAGTCTGTGGTGAAAACACCTCACTTTATGGGCTCATAGCCAGGTCTATTTCAGGTCCTGGTTGTTTCAGTTGAGATGTTTTGCATTTGGAACTTGGTTGTTTTATTTGGAGCTTTTCAGCCTTTGCAGATATCTTACTTCTTCTGTCTCATCAGTTTCCTTTCCAAATGTCTGCCTTGTTGCCAGATAGTCTTTAGCAAATTCTCAGTAGTTTCCGTGCTATAGCACTTTGTTAACCATAATGTTCTGTCAAATCATTTGAAAACCTCCTCTATTTTATCTGTCACAACTGTTGATTGTTTACATTCTCATAATCTTAGGGGAAAAAACGCAAACAAATGAGACAAAACCTATTCAAATCAGCCTTGCTTAACTTCCTGAATTGTTCATAGATCCATGGAATAACTAGAAGAGGTCATAGGAAGTCACTACTGCAGTGTGTTCTAAGTAGGGTCAACCATGAGAACACTTAAATACATTAACTGGGACATGTCCCTACCTTCACTTTTATTTTTGTTCTGTAACTTAAGTGATTCTATTTGGACTAAAGTAGAGAAAACAGTAGGGAAATATTCTGTGTTTCATCATTCTTTGCCAAGTTGTTTTGTGGTGAACGATACCATAGTACAGATTTTCTGGAATTTCCATAGATGGGAGAGGAGACAGGGATTCCAGAAACTAAATTTCTGGTGAGAGATCTCAAGGATGCAGAGAAATGGAATTGTGCACGCTGCTGTCATGTGGTGGTTGGCAGTAACTAGCAGAAGTGTGCTAGGCAACCATGAACAAATACATCAGCAATGGGTTTTGAGCAAGAAGGCTTTGAGTGGCTTGCCCTGCTAAAGCTGTTAATAACACCAGCAGTACATGCTGCTTGAATAGGAAATCTTGTTTTTTCTGCTTTGAAGAAGTACTGAATCCCCAGATCTTAGCTGTCTATGACTAAGTTGTTTGTTTTGAATAATATTCAGACTTGATAATGTCATGTAGTAAAGCCTCCACAGTTTTTCTTCATGCACACGTGTGTGTTGTATATACTCATGAGGGCATAAACAAGTTTTCTACTCAATTTAGTGAATTACATGTGAGTGCTTATTTGCAACAAAGAGTAAGTTCTCTACAAAGCAGGATGAGGCTCATTAAGAAGTTGTTGAGATAATCAAAAATGTTATTTTGTTTATAAAGTTATC
This sequence comes from Ammospiza nelsoni, assembly GCF_027579445.1. Taxonomy (NCBI): domain Eukaryota; kingdom Metazoa; phylum Chordata; class Aves; order Passeriformes; family Passerellidae; genus Ammospiza; species Ammospiza nelsoni. The sequence continues at coordinate 29,248,655 of NC_080633.1, read as the reverse complement.
AGATATGGATTTGAAATTCTGGATTTGTTATGCTAAACCAGATTGAAACAATCAATGAAAATTAGAAGTTGGCTTTTAACCTTTCAGTGTCTTGTCAGGCAAAACAGCAATATGTCTCTTTTCCAGAAATTTTGAAATCAAAGGAATTTGAATATTAATTTCTCATCAAGAACATTTTGCAAAGTACAACCTTTGCTTTATGGAAAGTTCAAGAGATTCGCAAAGTTTGAAGATTTAATTGTTTTTTTCATCACAAATTTGATGTCCACTGAAATATATTGAATTACTCTAAATTAACATGCTTAATTAGCTTTGTATTTGTGCCTCTTTTAATGACAAGTGCTGGAAAATTGTCAACATTTCAAGCAGAATCCTGCTTTTAAGGTCTTATAGGCATTGCTTTCATTTTTCCAGTCACAGAGTCATAGAATATTGTGGGGTGGAAGAGATCTTTAAAGGTTAGTTAACTAGTCCAGCCCTCCCTGCAAAGAGCAGGGGCATCTTCAATTAGCTCAGGTTGCTCAGAGTACTGTTCAATCATCTAGAAAGAGAAAAAAAAGTAATGAAACTTTATTATGCTTGATTAAATAACTGGGTTTATGTTTTGCTAGGGTATGAAGGTGAGAATTTGATGAAGATCTTAAAAGACATTGAGAACAGCTCAGAGATTTTACTGGACAGGTGGAAATTCGAAGTAATACCCAATGATAAAGATGAGAAGGGAGACCCAGTGCCTTACAACATCATCAATAACTACTTTTCTATTGGCGTGGTAAGACTTATGTTTATCCTTCAGTGATTTTCTTTTTCTGTTTTGAATAAATATTTGCATCACATGCCTTCAAATGAAGAACTGTTGGCTAGAGATCATTTATAATGTTGTTGTTTTGCTAGTGAAATGAATACATTGATGACTGACAGCAATTTGCATAAATTTACTTGCTCACATTCAAACCTGAATTATTTTTCAGGACCTTCTACCTTCCCATTTATAAAGAAGATATTTGTGTTGTTCGTAATGGTTTATGAGCAGCTATAATACTAAATTTATATTGTCAGTTTGAAGGTTCTATAAAAATAAAGGAAAAACAAATCACTTAATAAGAACTCTTAAGTAATATTTTCCATTAGCATTTACATAGTCAAGTAACTGTTTAAAGGAACTGTTGCATTCTTTATTTCTTCGGGGCTGTTTTAAATAAGAAAACAATAATACAAAAAAGAAAGCCTCTTCTTGGTATCTTCTTGGTTCTGCCTTGTAGGGAAGTGAAGCTCACTTCAAATTCACAGTTTGAATGAATTAGAAGGAAAAGGATTTTAAGCAGCTCTTCATGTCTGAGGAACTGCATCTCTGATTGTGTTTCTCTGTGGTTTTCTATGTAGTATCTACACTTCTTAATATTAGCAGAATTTCTTTATTCATATTTGATTTGTGATTTGTAGTGAATTTCTGATACTATTCTGAAGAGTCATTATTTCATACCTCATTTGGGTTTTTCCTGGGTGATTTTTCCTGCCTACATGCCGAAACCTACACTTGATTGAATTACGCTCTCTTTTAATTTTTACTGTTTTTCCAATGCACTGTGAAAACTAATGGTGACCTACAACATATTGCACATTGCCTCATAGATTCTTGCCAAATAATAAGCACAGTCTCTAATCCAACATGAATGGAACTTGCTGTATGAACTTTTTAATGGTATGGCAGAAATTGTGCTTAATAACAAACAATCTAAATGCATGTATAGAAAGGACGGGAGAGTAAAACTAAATAAAACTGTGCTTGACATGGAACTCTTGATGTTTTAGAGCCATAATTCAGGTTGGAAAGGATTGCAGGAAGTCATTAGTTCTAAACAGGGTCAGCTGTGAGAGCAGATCATATTGCTCAGGGCATTATCCATTTAGATTTTTAAAGCCCCCAAGGATGGCACAGCCTCTTTGGGCAACCTGTTGTGGTACTTGACTGTCCTTATGATGAAAATGGTTTGGGTTTTTTTGGTTTTTTTCCCCTACATCCTGTCTGGATCTCTCATTTCAACATAAATTATCTGTCTCACATCCTCCAGTCATATGTGCCACTGTGAAGAGTCTGTCTTTGTCCTCTTGATACCTCCTCATAGGTAATTGTAGTCTGCTATTAGACCTCTCTGGAGGTGCCCTCTTACCTGTGATTACCCTGTTAATCACCTTATCTAGTCAGTCTTTTTTTTTTTTAAATCTCTCCAGCAATCAAGACCATAATATCCCAAGCTAGATACAAGAATGCTGGGGTAGCTAGTGTTCAAAACTTTGCTGAAGTTGAGCATAACATCCCTTGCTGTCTCCTTATCTACAAATCTAGTTGTTTTATCATAGGTACCAGTCTGAAAGCAATTTACCTCTTGGAAGGAAAATGATACACTAAGTTGAAAGGAATGCTGGAGACAGTAGCATGTGTACGTGAAAGGTTTGATTAGTATGTTCAAGCCAAAAAAGCCCTTTTTTTCCTGTGGCAATCTCAAAGCTCTGATATGTACATAAGTACTGTACTATGTCCAAGTACAGAGAAAAAGGTAAGAAACAGAGATGTATGTGTAACCAGCTGTGAATGAATGTGGGTAATGTTCAACGTGATGGAAACATAAAGCACGGAAGGACCATAAAAAGCGGACGCCAAACCATGTGTCAGTTTCAAAGCAGGAGCTAGAAAACATCTAAGAGCAATGTAGAATAAGATAAAGATTTTTCAATTGCTCACATCCATCATTCTGTCAGGATGGCAAGATACCAGAAGAGAAGTTCCATCTGCTTCCTAATAATACTGGAGTCACTGATACGAGCTAAATATCCAAGAAAAACGTGCATTATAGTCAAATCATATTTGCTCTAAAAAACAAAGATACCATCACCCCAAGAAAACCCAAGAAAAACCAAACCAAAAAACTCTCTTCAAGAATATAGTAGGGTGATCTGAAAATGAAAGCTTGGCTTGGAAAGTCGCAGCTTTGGGGAGCTGGACAAACGTAGCTGGTAGTGTTAGAGGACAAATGAGGAGGCATGACAGAGATGGGAAACATCAGGCCAACTGTCCAACAGTGGAAAGTTCACTTACTGATGTACTTTAGAGAAAATAAAAGTTATTTTCCCCATAATCTACCCAACCAGCTTTAATAGTCGTACATTTATGCACTAGGTTGATATCCCAGTGACCGTCAGAGACAGAGTTCAGTAATGTCAGTATGGTTTTGTTATCACAGACTGTATTCTTGGGCTTGCAATGCATTTCTGCAGTTGCTGCAGTACTGGAATTTCAGTCTTGTCACTTCATTTTGCCAACTTGCTGTTCCTATAATCAGAGGGAGTGTGTGTGTGTGTGTGTGTGTGTGTGTGTGTGTGTGTGTGTGTGTGTGTGTTGACAGAGTATTTCATTGGACATATTATTTGTCATGGTTATCATTTTCCTATGGATAAAACAGTTTAACTTTTGCTGCTTTCTTCAAGCACACAGCAGCATACCATTAATGGTTGCTCAACAGGTATATGTGGACAGGTGCTTCAGATAAACCTATGTTTGTAACACACCTGGTTTCTTTTACCCTAGCTATTTTTTTTAATCTGTATCTCAAGCCTGAAAAAAAAAACAAAAAAAACCCCAAAATGCCAACACTTCCCTAATCTAATGCTGTCTTAGAACAGGGAAGTATTTTCACAAAATCAGTAATAACTCTTCAGTTCAATGCTTGAAATTACCCCCTCCAAAATAGCCTCAAAATAACACCCAAGCAAACAAAATTATCCTCAAACTGAATCGCCATATACTCATGACTCTATGCATTACTCAAAGAACAAGAGGAAAAAAGTGGATAATGATACCCTAAAAAGTAAATCCTATCTTTGCAGACAATTTTTCTGAAGTCTACTCTCAGATTGTGCCTAGATTGAGCCATTTTCTTCAGTGATGCAGTCATAGTAAAGCATAAATGCACATTGTTAATTATAAAATGGATGGGCCTATATTCTATTCACAATAAATATACTCAATTGAAGGACACACAAAACAAGATAAACATGGAAGATGGTGAAATAATCATGTGCTGATTGAGACCTGGGCAGCAGCCATGGAAGATGAGTGACCAACAGACAATGGGGCAAACTCTCACATAAAACCAAAACAGGAAAGCAACGTGAGAACATTGTTACCTTGAGAAGGACTTCCATGTGTGCTGTTAGGAAACTCCATAATGGCATGGCCAGGAACTTTACATAGTGCTAAGGTGTGAAGAAAGAGTTCTTTTAAACTTGATGATAAGTAGCTTAGTTGTCAAGCAATATTGTATTGTTGATACTAGTCACTGAAAAGGGAGTGACTGTCAAGGCTGTTTATCTTTTATTGGGAAGTTTGTGAAGAATGTCAAATATGTAGGGAAGCTATATTGCTTATTTTTAGTGCTTCTCAAATGATAGTCTCAAAGTGAGACAAAATAGGTGTTTTGATAAGGGAAGAAATGCATCATTAAATGTTCCATTTTGATTAAACATTAGAAACCTTGGCTTCCACTAAATGCTTAGTTGAAAGGAGCACGTGGAAGGGGGAAGAAAACATCTTACACACTTAGGGGTAGGAGTGTGTGAGAGAGCACAATATCTTTCCTTTCTGTGCTTTCTCTTCCAGGTGGGTATTCAAGAGACATGAAATCATGCAAAATCTATGGTCAAGTTCTTTTAAAAAACATCTCATTGCTATTTGATATCTCACAATAAATAATTCTTATTCTTAAAGATAGATGAGTTTTTCAGAAGCTCCTCCTTGATTGGAGCAAATAGCTGTAGGCCAAACTAAAGGCATAATCGTAGTCACCTGAGAACCTGGACTCTGGATTTTTACATTTTTATGTAAACTACTTGAAAATATTAATTAAAAACAATTATTGGATTCAGACAATGGCTTATCTCAAAAAAGGTAACAATTTTTAATCTAAACAACTCATCTATTTCCCATTGACTTTTTTGTTAGTTACTAATAGCTCTTTTTATTGTTTTCCATTTTGTGGGTAATAATGCTGAAAGAAGTTATGAATAGATGTTAGGATGTGAGTCCTAAAGTAGGTTTTCCAAAAGCAAGCATAATTTTGAATTTACTGTTCTGCCACTGAATTAGCTTAGAGTTTAGACTTTATGGAGCCATAATTAGGTCAACATGAGTCAGTACTGAGGATCTTTAACCATAAACATTTTCTTTCTGTTTTCTTTCTTTTTTTTTACTGTTTGAATAAATCATAAATTTATCTGATGTTAATAGGAGATAAAATGTTATCAGTGCTATTTAACTATCACTTGAATTTTTGTAATTACATAGTGTATTGCAGAGCATATGCTGCTAAGCCCATTGCAGCTCTGTAGGTAGACTGTTGGAGCATCATAAACTGAACTTGAAAACATCTGCATTGTCTTTTAGTACAAGTTTGTATATAAAGAAATATTACTGAGCTAGACTTTAAGGAAAATTATACTAGATAAAGTGTGGCACAGTGCAGCCTTCCCTATGTTAAAACAGTGACTACTGTTCTAAAATGAAAGCTGTTCTCACTGGTGTTTGGGTAAAATTCGAGGTGTAAGAATAAACCAAATGATATGGTACTTACTGGTATTTACAGAAGACAGAAAAGGTTATACTAGCAAAAAGGATATTAGCAATCATGTATCCTTGTGTTCAACTTCAAGTGTTCTGTATGAATTACTGATTAGGTAACTCTGATATTCATCTCTACTTTCTTCCTCTTGGGCCAGATTCCATTAAAATTTTTGAACTTTTGTTTTTGACCAAGTTGTAAGTATGTTACATATGTAAAGAACATAGATATTGTCTCTGTTCACACTGAAGTGATTGCCTGGTGTTCTGGCTAGGAGGACTGCAAGGGTTGCTGCCCTTTAGGAAACCAGCAGTCCCTTAGAGGCTTACATTCTTTGTAGATCCAGAATTGCTTCTCCCTTATCTCCACTGATCACCTGAATACATGCTTTAGGGTAAGCCTACTTAGGACCTTTGCTGTTGGTGCTCTTTTATCTACATACGCTAAAAAGTCGTTTTCAGCAGAAACAAGTTCCTAAGGAAGCTTAAAGCTACAGCTGATCTTATTCAGATTATTTCATTTGCACGAGGTATTTAGGATAAGGAAAACATCTGATCTGTCTACTTACTGACACAGGATTTAAATAAGAATCTTCCAGCTTCCCTTCAGCTGAAATTTTGACTACGTGTGCAAACACATACACAAGAACATATTGGAGGGAAAAAAATGCTCTAGGACAGCAATTAAGACAGTAACCTGGAAAAGAACTGGGATATCCAGATTCCTGTTCCATCTGTTGTTTTTGTCCATTTGATTAACTTGTACATGGAAATTCAGAAACTTAAATTACTCTTTTCTAAAATCAATAGGTAAAATTTTTTATGGCTAAAAGAGAACTTAGGGAAGTAGAACACCTCATTCTTTCATTCAGTCTTTACAACATGTGGTAATTGATTTCATTGCAATATGGTGATATTCTCACTTGGATGATCTACAGCAAAAATATTTTTTGCAAGTGTTTTAAGTTAAGGCAGTAATGATAGTTGAATGTGCCTGGAAATGTTCTGTAAGTTCTTTGAGAAACAAGGCAGTATTATATAATATATATATTATATAATTATATATATAAGGCTGGATTAGTAAAAAAATAGCAATTATCACATAGAGGGGAAATTTCATTAATACTATTAAGTAATACGCCGATCAAGATGTGTTCTCTGAAGAATTATTATCATAAAGTAGTAAAGGTCTATGGCAAAGACAAGTGGACTTTTATGACACCTAGTATGTTACTATCCAAATGCACTATCAAATAGATATTTGGGGGCTCATAATTTAATATTAATCAACCTTAACCAGTCACTAAGAGCCTCTAATTCTGCCAGTAGGGAAAAATATGACTTCTTAATTCTCATAATCATAAATTTGAGCTTATTATGAGTCTGCTTCCCCATCACTATAGTCTAAGTCATCAACCTACACTTCCATTATACCTTCTTTTTTTTGTTTTTGCAAGACTGGGGAAAAAAAGTAAGAAATCTCTTACATAGAAGCCGTATTTTTTGTTTTCTCAAGAAAGAACATTCATTAGCATCAACAGAAACGTTGACTACCAGAATTTTAAGTCTTTTTAAGTTTCAAATATCAGAGTCTTAGGCACCTGTAACTGACCAGGGGATCACATAATCTTTTTTTTTTAATATTATTTTATTATCTATGTTATTTTATGGTATATTTATTATTACAAAAAAAAGTGTATTATTGTATATAATATTTACTGCTGTGAATGAATTTAAGTTTTATGTTGGCCTCATATTTTGAAATTTTAAAGCTTCTTAGCATTTTGCTATTCATGGTGGTAAACAGGAATTTATTTTCTGCATAGGAAAATATCCTGAGGACATTTGCTGATTCAATGCAGAATTTAAGTGCATGCACATCTTAACACTGATGCAATGTGACATTTAAGTATGTGTTTAAACTTTCCTGATCTAATGAAGCAGTTAAATACTTGGGTAATTTTTTAAGCATTTTTTGCATTTTCACTAATATGACTGGACAAATGCATATGTTGAATTCTGGGCATTTGGTGTAAACTGATTAATTATTCAAGTGGGATTTTTAGGTATACATAACTAAAAATGATGTTTAGCGGTTTGCTGAACTAATATGAACATAAACACATGCCTAAGTGATTTTGTGAATCCTAATCATCACTTTGAATGTGCTAATGGAATGCTGTGATATATTGCATTATTTCTGTGCCAAGGAGGGAAAGAACACTTCATTGTAAACAGTATTACTGCTTTGTAATCCAAAACACTTTTTTTCCTGCAAAAAGGGTTAAGAAAATGAACAATTCATCCATGTGTGAATTCAAATGTAATATTACAAGATCCATATTGATACTGGGCTTCTCATAGTCTCAGTCATGTAGCCAAATCTATAAAAATACTTGCTGTATCTGTGGGGAGAACTCTGCTCTTATTCCGAAGGAGCATGTTCAGAACCTTTTAATCCCAGATTTGAAATACTGCTATATTGGAATCATTGATAGTTCAGTCTATTATGTTGTTTAATTTCCTCACATTGCTAATTTTTGCAAATTATTTATTCTTACAGGTTTTGCTACTTGCATGTTTGAATCCTCTTTACTCTTTTCAGCTTTATTGCTGAAATATTGAAATTCTTCTCCAGAAATTGTTGGATATAATATATGGCAAATATGATGATGCAGGGTTTTTTGTTGCAGGTGGTTGGTTTTTGCATGTGACAGCCTATACTGCATGCCATGGAAAACTGGCTCTGTAGAATAATTCAAAAATAAGAAGCTATAGGAGGCTATTTGCAGGTTTCCTCTCAGTAATGTGCTGCAGCATTTCCCTGGACATGGAGAATGTGAATTACATAACTGAGATACACTTAGTCTTAAGTTTATCTTAGTCTTAAGTCTTACTGCAACATTGCTGGTAGTGTTTCCTGTTAAGTAGTTTCTTCCAGCCAGGGTGGATCTGTTTTACCTTCTAAATCCCTGCCATCATATTATTCTACCATTTATAATGTATATTGGGGCACCCTAGCTGAGAGTTGTACTGCACTGCACAGGATTTGGGAAGTACTTCTGTGCAGAGAACTAAAGTTTTGTAGCTTACTCTACTGTGTTATGAGTCTTACTACTACAAAAGAAGAATGATTGCCTGAGGTACCGTTTCTTTTATTTCTTATAAGTGTAAAGAAATTCAAATAATTGAAATTGTTCTTCCTATTTGATTGGTCATTTATTTATTTTTATTTTAATGCTAAAGTGTAATTTTATGCCAGCAAATGCTGTAACTTTCTGAAAATATTTACATATATCAAATAAGTTTATTTAGACTTGTGTGTGTGATTCCTGTTACAGTGCTGTAAGAATACCTAGGTTTGTGCTGAATTCACTGTGGATTTTGTCAGGTTCAGTGAAAATAGAGTTCTGTGGGCTATATTTAAAGTAGCAAGTAATTTTGCTCAGTAGGAGTGTAGCAATTGATGCTGAGTCCCTTCTGTCTGCAAAACACGTAGTTTGGGAATCTTAATTCAAACTGGATATGGTCTGTTCCCCTGCTATGAACTGTCCTAAACATGCTTGTCCTAAAGTGACCTAAATGACTGGTCATTGGTTTAGCTGCTGTGTCCTCATAATATGGGAGGACCATGCTGGCCACATTAAATGTGTTATCTTACAAAGATATCTGGCTGACATGCACCATTCTTTGCTTCAGAGAGAATCACAGGAAGTAGCAATGTTTTGCTAGTAAATGTAATTACTTCTCTACAGTTTCCCAGTGAACCTGGAAGAGTCAAACAGGTATACAGCGTGTCTAACTTTGACTTATCATCCTCCCCTTCTAGTTTCCCATGTAGATTGTTTTTTCTTCTGTCATTTTAGGTATTTGAGATTCATTTAACTCTTCATGATGTGGTGAGAACTAGGCTGAAAACTTTGAACTAAGAAAGGGTCTCTTGTTTTAGATTTATGAGTATCTCATGCACTTGCTAGTACTTACCACCCATTCCTGTCAGAAAATTATTCTTCTGGCATGGAATCAAAGGCCTATAAAGTGACTTGTTTCCTTAGTCAGTAAAACCTTTGAGAAAAATCATAGGGAGAGTCTTTGGCAGTTGCCTATATCCCTATATCCTTCTCTTTAATATATGGGATTTGTAAAATAGAACAATTTCTAGAACTGAGATGTTAAATGTCATCTGTCAAATTTGTGAAAGCTAGCTATTAAGTAAAATGCAATGAGGCATAACCTTACTAAGGAGATACTACAAGAGATATTTTTTGGGAAGAAATGCAGTAAAATGAAACTTACATTCCTCTGGTGTTCTGTCATTGCGTACCCTAGCTAGTGGAGATTTTGAGTCTCATTCACGGATTTTGCTGGGGATTTTTTGTTGCTTTTTTGTTTTGGGAGGGTGATGCATTTGTTTTCATAAAGGAAGGGTCTACAGAGCAGCCTCATCAACAGCTGTGGTTACAAGTGACAGTTATAAATGGGAGTATATACCTAAAGACATAATTAATCTGCAGTGAGCTTGGAACAGTTCCTTAGCTTAATGCAACTAAATCAGCTACACAGTGTGTAATTAACTTATAACTGTATTAGTGCTACTACAATATTATTCATTATATATGTAAGTTATTATTTTCTCCATATGAAATTTGTAATATACTAAGTAATGATTAAGAATTCATTATAGTATTTTGTTCATATTATCATAATATAATTGTGATGTATGTTCATCTTATTAATTCTGTTATTCCTACTTGTTCTTAAAAGAAATGTCAAGGAAAATGTCAGGAAAATATGATGTGGGATTTTTTTCACACACACTAAGAAGCATCTATTCAAATGACATTGAAATTTTAGTTCTTGTCTAGATTTTGTAATTCTGCTTGTTAGTGATGACAGGAGTGTATCAAGGAAAGGTAGAAGCCAACAAGACTTAATGTTGAAGTCAGGAGTAAGGTGAATAAACTTTAAATTTGGTCATAAGACGAATTCATAGCTTAAAGTAGGAAGAAGAACTGAGGAAATGGCTTGAATTAAAAAGGCAACGATTTTTAAGACATGTGATGCTAGCTGATGGAACTAAGTTGAATCTGGGAAAGGTTTATGAGATATGCAATCTGTACAGAACATAAGGTGGGCTGTGTGTACCCTGATATCTTCACCTGGCTAAGATGCAAGACATATGTCTCTGTGTACACAGGTAGAACCATGTGAAAAATAGCTCAGATTTAAATTGTAATCATTCTGTTTTCATGTGAGAGTTAATCCTGATAGATGTAAACAAGTTTATGTAAATTAGTTGCTTTACCAACTTCTCCTTGACAACATCATTTACCTCTTTGCCATGCCATTAAAGATCCTGTCCCAGAACTTTACTTTCACAGGTCTGCCAGATCCCTACAGAGTCTTTTCAGACTGTGTGTGTGTAGCTGAGAGGGACCAAAGAAATCATAATCATGCTGACTCAAGTGGCCATTGAGGATGCGAAGTACTTTTATTTCTGAGAACACAGTATAAAACCCAATCTATTACAGGTAACCAAGAGGGAGGTCCAATTTATAAGCATTTTAGATCAAATTAAATTTATAGGTATTTAATTATATATATTTAAGAAATAAATTCTTAATAATTGCTTAGAATTACTTATTGATTAGGAAATTAGGAGTGTGATTGGCCATTGGAAGTTTTTTCTCTCTGTCTCATAATTCTGATTGACTTAGTTTAAAAGAACAGTTCACCTGTTGATTACATGCAAAATTGCTGTTAGCACTAGAAATCCATCAGAGATACTGATCCTTTGGGTGCATAATGAATAGGATATGTTGCTATTTGGTGTATTATTTTTATGTAGTCATAACTGCTGTGTTCTTGGTGCTATGAGTTAGAAAGATCAGTAAGAAAGGCATTTTGGACACCGACAGAGGGATAAAGAGAACAAGTCAACTACAGAAATCTTTGATTTACCGTGGGCACTTCTGCAGATTTAAAGGAGGAATTTGATGTGTGAATTGGATGTTAAATAGGCTCAGGGAATTGTTACTTTGTCATCCACCATACAATCATATGTATAGTATATAACTGCAGTCAGTCTTGAGGCCAGATAGAGATTCTTTTTTAAGATACTCAACAAATGCTGTTTAGGAAGCAGTTTATGGTTTGGGGAGATGTGCATATATACATATGTATATGAGAAGACCTCATGCCCCAAAAAAATATGTTAAAATAGCAATAGTGTATCATAAATTTAAATTATATGCATTATTGAATTTATGATATAGGTTATCCAGGGAGGAAATATATGAAAATCTCAGAGACCTAGAGTTGTTTGTCATTTAGCATTATTTACATATCTAGAGAGTTGGTAGCTTAATTGATATTCCTGTGGTACAAAAATATTCTTTATATCTCCAGATCTGCATGTTTTCTACATTTTGATGGCAAAATCCCAAAAGAAACATGATTTAACTAAACTGAAAGTGGGTGGATTTAGCCAAGAAACACTTAGTCTTGTGTTACCATCTGAACCAGGTGGAACTAGAAGCAAATTGCTGAATATAAGTTATTCCATGTCCTTACTGGAACAATTTGTACTAAAGAGCCTCTACAGACACAGCACAAAAGGAACTCTCTATTCAGTATTTGTGATTTTACAGTTTCTTCCCTTAAACTGAAACTCTGAGGGTGTAACAACATAGCATTCTTTATTTCTGTGACGATCCCAAGACTACTTAAGCTTATAAAATGCCAAAAAATGGGTCAAAATTGTTGCTCTTAGGCTGTCATTTTAAGTTACTGGTGATGTCACCAAGGCTGAATGGACTGATGTGGCGCTCAGGAGCAAGAGCTTTCCAGAGCATCCTGCCAAGCAGTCTCACCAGGCAGTGATTCCCACCCAGGTCCCTGGACACCACAGTGTGCTGTGGTACAGCGTGCACGCCCTTGCAGCTGCTCATTACTGCAGCACCCCCATGCCACATGCACACTCTCCAATAACTGTGTCTAGTAGGCAGAGCACCTTTCCAGGGCAGCTTGTGGTACCATCCAGGTAATGAGGTTTCTGTGTGGAGGGCTGCCCTTGGCATTACACTTAGTACTGCTGCAGTGGAAAGACTCTTCATGCAACTTTTGCAGTCCCTACACCGACAAAGGAAGGGCTCCTCAGCTGCTGAATTGTCTTGGGTGTTCACATATGCTCTCCTTGCTTTTCTGCCCTGGCTTTTCATGTTTCCCTTTTCACTGTGCTCTGTAACTCATGATGTTATATTTTATACTTCATGTTGCACCAGGGTAGGTTTAGATCAGATATTAGGAAAAATTTCTTCACTGTGTTAAGTGAGCAATAGGCAGGCATTGGAACAGGCTGCCCAGGGAAATGGTGGAATCACCATGCCTGGAAGTGGTAAAAAATGTGTGTTTGTGACACTTTCAGGGATGTGATTTAGGAGTGAATATGGCAGTGGATTGGACTTTATGATCTCAGAGGTCTTTTCCCTCTTAGATGATTCTGTGGTATGAAAGAAGCATCAAAATTGGCACCAGTCACTTCAGAGCTGCTCATGGTATTAGCCATTCACAGTTTCTGTCTAGAGCTGTTATCTTTAACATTCTTTGCCACATTTATCCCGTATTTTAAAAATAATTAATCTGTATTGCATAGTATTGCATTGCTTCTTTCTTAGAATTATTCTTGCATTCAGGTAATCCAGAATGTTAAAGAAAATAAATGGGACAAGACTTAATATTATCTGGAGAAGCAGATGTAAATTGGGATTTTCTGGACTTTTATGCAGCTAAGTACTTAGGAATAGCAAGATGCACAGATTATATGGATCCAGCCCTGCCAATCTTGGCCAAATGGAGAAAAAAAAGCCCCAAATTATGTAAAGCACATAGTCTGGGCATGCAATTCTGATGCATAGAGGGCTTGTCCAAATTACTGCAGCATTTTGATTCCCATAGAGAGTGGCAGGGAAAAGATCTGCCGCCTTGCATTTGTAAAATCCCATCGTTGGTGAGTAAAAGAATTTCTCTTGCCATTTCCCTTTGAGGAAACTCCATGTCAAAGGGGGTGATGTCAGCTGTTCACTGATGTGTCTCCTTGTTTGAAAATATTGTCTAACCCAACACACAAAACTGATTTATCACCTACCTGAAATATCCAACCACATTGCCTTCTGCTAAGATTACAAGGGAGGAAGTGTGCTTACTTTTGAAACAGCAGTGGCTGAAGAATCTTAAAGGAGGGGAATAAAAGCATTGTCATAAGCATTGATGCTGAGGTAGAAGTTGGGTAATAATGAAAATGCCTTTTCACTCTGGGTTTCTACTTGCCTTTCTTGATTTCAGTGACAGTTTTGGTATGGTGATGATATTTATTCTGTTCTGCACTGATTATGTTGTGAAACTGAGAGGAATAAAGGCTGTGCCAGTGACAAAAAAAAAATTGCTGTGTTAAGCCAAAAAGAATCACTGTGGTGGGAGGGTTCTGTGACAGTTCTTCAGGAAGATGAGTATCAGTTAAAATACTGACTGTTTTCTGCTTTCTTAGCAAAATAACTCTGAAAAAAATATGAATTAAAAAAATTAAAATGGGAGTCTAATAAGAAAAAAGTAATTTTCTATGATCATTTTTGAACTTATTAATAAGCACAGCCTTAGTTAAATGACATTTCCCTTCTTAGGAGTGTTATTGACATTTTTATATGAGACAGAGAGACCTTTAATGAGATCTCAATCAAAGGTAATATTTATATAATGATACATGAATTCATAAATGCTAGTCAAATAAAAATGCTGTAGCCCATTTTGGCCTTCACCTTATGAAAATCTGTACAGGTCATAAGATGAAAAAGCTCAGTGAATGACGACTAATACTCTCACCTGATTGTCTAATTATTTCTGACTAATTGTGTGAGTTAATGTTTGAAGCTTAATCTTGCAATATAACTTAATTCATCACCCAGAAAAAATGCATGGGAAAAGACTGAAATTTTCTCCCTTGCTTAACATAGGATCTCTTTAACATTTGAGTTTATGGTGATTTCTATTCTCATGTGAAAAAGGTAGCATTTATGTAAACTGTATGTTAGCTGCCAAAGAAATGTGCAGACAAGTAGACAGATCCTTAAAATTCCTGCTTCATACCTTTGGTTTTTTTTTATTGTTTTACTAGCCAAAATCCCAGTCTACTACATTTTGTTGTAGCTTCAGCGGTTAAAATCCTATGAAAAAAATCAAGTTTCCTAAAGTCCATCAAATTGACCTTGTACACTTCCAGGGATAGGGTGTTCATGGTGCTTCCCATAACTTTCTTTGTGTGTTTTAAATTTACACTAAAGCACAGATAAAATAGTAATGCTATTCTTGTACTTTTGTGTACTTTTGTTTGTCTTCAAGTGCTCTGCTCAGTGGATTGTCCGTTACATGGGTAAGGATGCAGATTGTGCTGCCTGAGTGTGAGCCCAGAATCACAGCAGCCTTCTTCATGTGATACAGTTGTGTGTGCACACACCAGATCGGGTCAGAGGCAGCTTGGGATGCTCACTTACAGCAGCACTTTTCTCCTTTGTTTTTTTTTTTTTTTTCCCTGTGTTTATGGATTACTGACATGATGCTTAATATGGTTCTTCCTGAAGTTATGCCAAGTCCAGATATTTCAAAGTGCCTTATAATCATAAATTTTGACCTAAAGCTTAAATTACTTTGTTGCGTAATCTACACCTATGTAATCCTTCTACTCTCACAGTATCTTCACAACCTGAAGAAAATAAATTCCTTCAATTATTTCTTGATGAGTAAAGAAGGATTATTATACTTGGAATTTCTAATTTTCTAGGTTATAAAGGTTTTGGAAGTGAAATGCAAAGATAGTAAATGAGTTGTGGTTGAATTTCTAAAATACTGTTTTCAGCCATATTGTTACTTAGTCTAGATTTATCTGTTTGAGATAGGCTACCACTGTCTCAAGAGGAAATTTTTATTTTCAGGAATTCTGAAAAGCTTTGGGTCACTTCTGTCTAGTCAGATTTATCTATCTAATTTTAATATTTAATTCTGAAAAATTCTAATTTCATTATACTGCTGCCAAATTATTTTCATGTTGTTGTGCATTATTGTTTTTTGTTTTCTTAGCATTTGTGTTCATTTTTTTGTTTGTGGGGGTTGTTTTTGGTTGGGGTTTTTTGTGGTTTGTATTTATTTTTTGGTCAATTTGTGGTTTGGTTTTATTTTCTTTTTGTTTGTTTGATTTATTTTGGGTTTTTTTTCTTCTATTTTCCAGAATTTCAATAGAAAATTCATGCCAGAAAATTACATGAACAGCAAATAATCATGAGGATCAATATTTCTGAATTTTCATATCAGATATAAAATGAAGCTTACAATGTAAAGCAGCACTTAATCTTTGTGTGCACAATATTAGATATCATATTTGCTTATATGGCACTAACATGTTTATGCAAACACAACGTTAGAAAGTTGTGGGGCTAATGAAATTGGGTTCTTGTACCTTTTTGTTGCCACATTGTACCTACATTTCATAACAAATTGTCAAAATTTTAAGTAACTACCTCACCTCATTTCATTTTGTAACCCCAGAAGTAAGCACACTTGTTATCACTTGATTTGCAACTACATTCATGTTACTAGTTATCCCTTAAAAATGGCTCTCATGAATAATGAAAATAAATCTCCTTTCTACTCCCATAGCAAGAGGTTTTAAGTGCTACCACCTGGCATCTTAGCAAAAGATCATAATAACCATGTTTTCTTACAATAGTTCATTGAGAGGGTACATGGCAAGAATTAACAAATTTCCACTTTTAGAGCCAAATATGAAGCTGAGTCTCTACTCAGGCAAAAATAAATGGCAGCTTTGCCAGACCAAGACATAGGTGGCTGTTCTTACCACTGTGGTTTATAAAATCTTTATTTTAACTATTTCTGTTCTTGTTTGTTCTCTAGTAAGTTTAAAGTCAAACTGCTCTTCTTTTCCCAATATGTGTTTGGCCTTCTTTTCTACTTCCTCCATCTATCTGTTTACTCATATCTTCATTTGTATTCACTCCATCGCACTTTTTTTCCCTCTTTAAGGTTGATTCATTTATCCTGTAATGCCCATTTATTACAACCTCATCTTCACCACTCTCTTTTTAACTCTGTTACTTATCTGTGTGATAGGGATTGTTCCTGCTTAACAAAATCAGTTTCTAATTCCATTTAGCTAAGTAGGTTCAACTGCTTTGTGTGGACATTGAAGCAGTTTAAAAGTGGCTAAAACAGTTTTAGCTTAACCCAATTAAACTAAATCAATTTTGACCACTCTTTAACCACTTTAAAAGCAACCACACAAATGAGTGCATCAATTTTGTCTAAATTAATTTAGACAAATCAGCAGATTTCACATCTGTAATCCCTTAGTATCTCTTTTCAAATTCTTTCTCACCAGATCACAGAGTCCCACACATTTTCTTTTTGATCCAGTACTCCAGTTTTCAGACCAGGCTGATTCTGGAATACCTCTGAAAATTGTTTCAGATTATCAGACTGCAAAATACAAAGTCTTAGAACAGAAATAATGGTTTCAGACAAGCTCTGTTTCATTGCACAGCACTGTGATTAACTTAATGCTAGGGTACAGAATACATTCTTGGAGAGCAAATTCACTATCATTGATTAGTGTACATTTCAGCCTATCAGAAAGGTTAGCAGGGCTTCTCAGATAGCAAATATTGGAAATAGCAAGGGCACATTTCAGGAATAAATTATTTAACGAGCATGTTATCTGGATCAACCTCAGTCTTTCCTCTCTTCTCATTTCTAGGTGATAATAGCTAATCTTGTTAACCAATCCTAGGGTTTTTTTTAACCCTTTCAGATAGCTAGCTGTGAAGCACAGCACTTACAGGCAGAAGATTGCATACCACAGAGCAGCAACACAGAAGCACTAATTTTCAATGTTTAGTAATCACTTAAATATAAATTCTTGGTTGAAGGACAAATATGATCCTTGAATTTCTTCTGAGGGGAAGACTGAGTAAACATAACATGCCTTGGATGCAGTCTTGGTAAATTTGTGCAGCTGTGACATCCATATTTCAAAAAGGCTGTTGAAAGATTCAGGGAATTTCAGAAAAGTGTGACAAGAGTGGTTCAGAAGGTTTAAGAGCTTTATTGCAAAAGACAGTGAAGAGACAACTTGATCAGTCTAAATGTACGTTAATGGGAAAAAAATACACGGTAGTCAGCAATCTGTTAAGATAGTGAAGTTCCTCAAGATATAAGCTGAAACTAGACAAACCAAGGTTGGACATGAGCTACTGAAACTTTGAGCTGAAGGAAATTAGTCAGGGACATAATAATCTGCTTGCTTTCATCACTTGAATTTTCAGCTCAGGATGGTACCAGTTCTGGGAAAAAAAATTATAGCTCAGGAAGACCCAGTGTTTAGGAATGGTAGTGTTCAATGTTCTTTCCTATTTAGACAGGAATCATAATAAACTCTATACATGCAGGGAATCCTTGATCAGTGGAACATTTCCCACATAACTGTAATTATACCAGGAATTCCAGTTCCGAAGGGAAGCAGCAGCGCACAGGGAGGCTGTTGCTGGAGTTAATTCTTCCTATTCCAGCTTGCCAGAGCTCCTCTTGACTTCTTGCTTCCCTTTCCTGTCCACAGTCATTTGCTGCTCTAATGTATGTAATGGTATAGTGCTGCACATGTGTAGCAAAAGAAATTTCAACAGAGTAAATATCAAAATGAAAATAAGCATGATTTTTTGAAAGCAGCAGAATAGCAAAGTATTACAAAGAGCAGAATAATAAAATTTAAGGGTATCAGACTATAGTGTCTCAATGACCACAGTACTTCTTTAATAAGCTTATATTTGATATGTAATACTGTGGACTTCTTATCTGCCTGTTATCATGAGGAAGAATATTTTATGTAAAGGAAAATGTGTGGAAAAGTAGTGGGCAAATTTCCCATTTCTTGCAAAACTAAAATATATAACAGTTTCATGTTTAACAAGCTAGCCTGCTTGATTTGAACCATATTACATATTTCTTCATAGAATGGTTCATAATGTTCTCAAAGTATTGTCAACGCAAATACTTCACCAAAAAACATTCTGTTCTTTAAATGTCTTCTTTCATCACATCATTTCAGTCAATCTCCTCAGCCTTTGTTTAAAATCTCTTCTCCTCCCTCTTCTGTTTAAAATCTCAAAAAGTGATTGCAGTTGATATGTGCCATATGAGGCTTCACTGAAGCTATTTAAAGGCTACTGAATTTAAAAGACCCAATTGATTCATATGACAATTTAGAAGTGGGGTTAATGGCAAGAATAATTTTGTAGTTCACAGAAAAAAATAATTGGAAATGGTGCAGAAAAAGAGCATGTACATATGTGAAATACAGCTGAAAAGCAGCATAGAATAATTATAAGGTCTTCCTCACCCTTGGCTCATTGCTTAAACTGTGTGGATCTGTATCATTTTGTGTACCATTCCTTTTTAACTATATTTGAAGTTAAACAGCATGTATGGTGTCTTTTTTCTGTCAAAAAGAGTGACAGCTTCTGTAATTCCCTTGTTTCACAGAGTATAAATATTCCAATGAGTGTTTTCATGGCTGCAGTCATTGAGTTTTAACGTGTATATTTATTGGTTGCTTGTTCTGATAATTTATGGTCAGCTGCCAAGAACAACTAAGCCTTGTAGTTAAAGATGTTTTTTCAAGTTAGATTAAAAAAATAAGGTTTCTAAATCTAAAAGCATGTAAAATAACAGTAAATTCTTCTATTTGGGTGATAGAAGACAGCTGGTAAATTAATACTCAATTCCCCAAGAGGTGACTTTCTGGAAGCCCCTGCTTACCATTAATTTGCATAAAATTTCATATGCAGACTGTAAGCAGTTATGAAAGTGCTACTGAGTAATCTCTAGCTCCAGAATGTATGACATAGCTTTGCTGGTCAGGTCAAGTTAGAAGATTGCATACTGGGCCTTATATTCTTCCTGAAAATACATAGACATGTACTCCTGGTGGGTGGGATGTAAAACCTCTCTAGATGACTACAAAAATCTGTGTTTTCTGCTTGGATATATAAAACATGTATATTGAACAGCTAACCAGTTACAAACACCAAGTGGATATAGGTGTCTTATCTTTCCATTTTTGATTTAGCTCTCAGCAGCAGAAGCAAAATTTGGTATTATTCGTTGGAGTACTTAACAGCTACAAGACTGCAAGGTCAAACTGGCAGCTAGTGTCTCAAATGGATGCAGAATGCATGGTAATTACAATCAAAAAAATAAAAGCAGACTAAAGTTTATTTGCAATGAGGCTCTTTGTAATTCAGTCACTATATAAAGATGTCTCATGTCAGTGCATATTTAGTGAAATGGTTAATGGGGTTAATGGTTAATAGCCCTTTTATTCCCAGTGCTGTGCCCAAAGCAATACATATCTTAACCTTTCTGGGATTCAGGAAATTTAATATCACAAACATTTGGCTATGAAGGCACAGTCTTCATATGTGTAAAAGCTGATGATGAAGTTAGACCTTAGTTTGTCGTGGTTTAGAACAGGAATGAAAGTTTATCTTCTCTTAGAGAGATACATAGCATCATTATCACATGTGCCCAGAATAGCATCATTATGCAGTATTATTTATACCATACGTGGGCTAAAGGACTGGAATGTCTTCAGCTTATGGTCCCATCAGAGAGAGTCAATACATTCCTCCCTAGTCTTCTTTTCTAGCCAGGTGGTTGAAACCTTATGTTCTGCTTTGTTCAGCTATTACCATTCCTGAAAGAGAGAGGCCCAAAAGTATGATAGAAACGAGAACCAAGATTTGTTTTCTAAGTATGGGTCAAACTCCAGCCCTTCTGGAAAGTGGCGTTTTGATGCCACAAGGAGTAAAATAGCTTATAATTTCATAATGAAATTTGCCTGGAGATTTGCACTGTTGAACTCTTTATAAGCTACTGCTTCCAAACACGTTCCTTTGAGGAATCATACAGGACTTCCTTTGGTTTGTAAGGGTTTTTCACAATACTTTGTTTGAGCCAGATTGTACATATTTTGTTAAAAGGGAAAACAAACTCAAAACCCATATTAGCACAGTTCTGCTTTCTATGTACCTATATTTGCTCTTGCAAAGCCAGCCAGATGAAGTCAATATTTCCTAGAAAAGCATGGGGAATGTTTATTCCACCCAGACTTTCTAATGAACTGAAGTCATGTCCCTTTACCTGGCCAGAGTTCTTTTTAACTGTGCTTTTAAATTTGCAGTGACATAAGACATCTTATATACTGACTGGGTTAAAGAGTCTCACTGCAAGTAAAACTATACTTTTTTTCATTACCATTACCATTGGCAAGTGCCTGCCAGTAAGAATTATGGCATTAACTAATTAGCAGTCACTACCAAGGCATAAATCACTACTGTAGTTCTCAGTCAGTGGTTTTTCTCTTGATACAGGGATTTGATTGTGAAATTTTGAGACCCATGATCAAGGTCTTACTGATTTCATTGGTCTGATTAAAAAGCACGATCCCATGGAATCCTTGAAGAATTACATGTTTAAATTCCAGTTGTTCTGGTCATCAGTCTCTACTGAGTAAACCTCTGCAGGCAATTCTAGCTGTTGGTGCTTTTTTTAACATTAATTTGTGAGTTTTCCATATTGCATTACAAAATAAGCCCACCAAAATTTTGAGACTGTTTTATTCTTGCACTGGATCAAGTTTTAAATAGTATTTTGGCAAGCATCTAAGTACAGTACAACACTGAACCTGAATGAAGTACATCCAAGTATGAAAGGGTACGAGCCAGCACTGTCAGAATGCCATCTAGGCATTAATTTCCCACATAAAGGGTTTACTAGCACTTTGCATGTAAGTTGTATAACTTGTGACCAGCTGCTTCCGTGTGCGGTGCGTAACTGATGGGAACATATGGCTTTAATTAAGTAGCCTATTCTAGCTGATTTTTAGGCATCTATCCACATGGCATACAATATTTGTTGAATCCAAATCAAGTTTCACAGCTGTCTCTCGAGATAAACTAATTGACTGACATGAGCTGCTTTTAAACATTGTCAGGTTAGTTCCCATAACCTCAGGAGATTCAAATAATGGGAAAAAAAAGGTCTCAGCCATATGCATGAAAGCTCATAGGACTAGATTTATATTTATATATAAAATATGTGTGTGTGTGTGTGTATTTAACATTTCAGGCTAACCTTAATGGATTTCTCTAGCTACTGATGTTGGAACACAACAACTCAGAGGCCAAATGATCAAGAAATCTCCACGTTTTTCTGATTTGGCTGTATCACTTAAGCACCATGTACAGTGGTACACCAACTTGAACTTCAGTAGTAAGGACATGCATAGCAATTGAAAAGTAGAAAAGGATTATTATCAAAGTGCAGAGCTGGTGCCTCACTGGTTCACATCAATGTAGAACTGGTGTGTATTTGCTGGTTTTAGGAAGAAAAGCAAAAAAGACAGCCACCAAATGCAACACAACCCTTGTTGTGTTAAATAAGCATTTGTTTATTTATTAAGGGCACTGAACATCAGCTTAGTGAATCTGCAGGTGATTAACTGTGATCATGAAGTGCATTTGCTGATGTAAAGAGAAGAATATAAAGATTAATGTTATGAAATATAAAGAAATATTCATCCATCTTATGAAATTGAAATTGTATTCTCAGTAATTTTTTTAGCAATTCATGCTGAAGGAGAGGACAGATAATCACAGCTGATCTCACATAATACACTGCCCATATGCTTTCCTAAATGTTTCATGTGTAAAATTAGGAGTTTTGTATGTCTCTGGCAGGATTGGGTAACACCTTATGTACCTGAGCTACATGTCTAGGTTTACTTTTTTTTTTTTTTACATCTCAAAAGGTTGTGTTTTATTACACAAGGAATAGAAAGGGAAACATGGGCTAAAAAGGATTATGAAAATAATTTCAGAGGCCATGAAATTCTTCTTGGGTAAATTAGGTACTTGGAAAACTGATTGAATCATATAATGAATTCTGATTTACTGATTTTCTATAGTATAGTGGTGATGGCAAGAGCCCAAAACTGACAAGTGCTGTGAGGGAAGGGTGAGAGCACTCTAAATGCCAAGTTTGGAACTCTGTAATTAATAAGCTGTCTCTGGTCTCTATTGAAGATAAACTAAATATTGTGAATTTGAGAAGATATATTAGCGATGATAACTTGTTAGAGTCCATGATTTATACATCTGTGATGGACCTGTGCTCTGTGACTTGTAGCACTCTTGAAAATATTGTAGCGAGCTGGAATGTCATTTAAGCCAGAAGAAGTAGTCAGAGGATGCAAGTGAAATATACTTTCTTGACACATCTACATTGAATAGTAATATGAGCCAGACTGAGAGGAAGATGGGTGTGTGACTCTAACAAAGGAATAAGGAAGGTAAATGTTACCAGTAAACCCCTCAAGGCTTACTCATTCATGGGGATTAGGGGTGGAATAGTTTCTTTAGTCAGATAAGATGCTATAGAAGTTGGGAGAGATCTTTATTACTAAAGATAGTATTGAAACGTGTTTTATTGTAATTTTTTATGTTATGTTTCATACTTGAATGACTTCTGAATTTTTAAATGAAGAACTTACTCCTTTTTTCTAGAATACTCTTTCATATTTAATCTTACATAGAATTTAGTGTGAACTATGATGTAAATAAATATCAAATGCCAGATTTACCAGAGCTGATAAATCCAAAGGAAGTGATATTTTAGATAAAGCTTTTCATGCCTCCAATTCAGGACACTCATGACAAGAAGTGACCTTTTGTTCTGTATTTGTATAGCTCTTCTTTGTCCTTGGGTTCATGACAACAATTCTTAAATGCTATGTTAATACAAATAATAAATAACTGTGGCCTGGCACAGGGCAACAGGAACAACTTTTGGGAGGCAATCAGTATTTTTGGCTGCTAAAGGCAGAATTTTTGTAGGTCAAGTAATACTGCTTTCTCTGTTCGCACCAACATTTTTAACCAAATAGAGCCAATCTTTTAGAATTAGTCTCTATGCAGTTAGGCTCAGGAGCTTGGGGACTATAGAGGGTCCATGTCAAACTGCTTAACTCAGGAGTTTGCATTTGGAACAACATATACCTGCAAAATTCATGGTTCTGTCATTTAGCAGCTAAACCATTGCTGTTTGGAAACCATGGCAGCAAGATATTATGATGTCAATGAGAAAATGGCTGTGTGTGAAGCTGACACTAATACTGGTTAGTAAACTGAAGAGAGTTCTTTTAAAGAGAACTGTTAAATGTTGAAATTGGATATTAGAAGTAGTTAAGATCTGCGATCAGAGATGCTGAACTACTGAATTTGACTTGTATAATTCTGTGTTGGTAACTGAGCTCTGGCTAGTTTCAAGGGGAAATGATAAGAGCTTTACATCAGTGTTTTAGAAGATCAAATTTAAAAATCAGTGTGATGATAGGAGAAAGAATTTTTTGTTTTATTCAAATATCAGCAACAATCAGCAGTTTTACTGCTGACTTCTTCTACAAAGCAAAGAAGAAAGTAACAGACTAACAATACAAAACTGATTTTAAACTTATCTTTCCCTTCAAGTTTCTTCTACACTGTCAATAAGAAACATTTCTTCTGCCTGTTCTTGGTTTGGCTGTGCTCTCTAGTTCCAATTTTCCACAGCTCAAGAAGTGGAAGTTCTGTTTCACTGAAGAAAGGTGTGTTACTTGCCAGTGTGTGATAGAAAGGTTTGGGGCTTGATTTGGTTTCATTGTTTTTGTATCGTTTTATCCAGTTAAGGTAACTTGTCTTGTTTGATATGTGAAACTGATTTCCATCCCCTAGAAAACAAAAAGAAAATACTGTCCTGTAGGGTCTGCATTTGGCTGTGAGTTGGGTCTGAGATACTCTTGTTAGCTGTGCTTTGGCTCTCAGGAGGTACATTCCTGTTCAGTATTGTTGTTAGCTGTGCTTTGGCTCTCAGGAGGTACATTCCTGTTCAGTATTGTTGTTAGCTGTGCTTTGGCTCTCAGGAGGTACATTCCTGTTCAGTATTGTTGTTAGCTGTGCTTTGGCTCTCAGGAGGTACATTCCTGTTGGTGGTGCTGCCAGTGTGAGCGGGAGCCCCCTTCCCTGCCCGCTGTTCCATGCTGTCTGCCTCAGGTGCAAATCCCTTCAGCTTCAGCTGTACAGATCTTCAAGTTTGCTATGGATGTAACTTCCTCTCTTTGGCATATTTTTACCTTGCATATTCCATGTTTTCAGTGAGATGACATCAGATAGCTTGAGAATAATCATAGGTGTAAGAGAATAAAACTGCAGGGGCATCTGTCCAGTTACTGGGGATATTTTTAGCAGACTGGGACTGAACCAGTGAAGCCAGTTTTGTGTTGTGGTTATGGAGGAGGCTTCAAACTCAAGCCAGCCCCTAGTTTGCCTCCTGAAATTCACAAACATTAGTGTGAAGGAGTTTTATTCCAGTGTTTTGGAGATTTGGTGATCGGAGGAGGCTAAAACACAAACAGTCACATTGGGTGAGTAGAGATGAAGCTGAGTGAAATGGAGCAGAGTGATGATTAAAAAAACACTAGGAGAATTTAGGACACTGTTCAGTGTACCAAGTCCCCTTGTGAGACAGAGTCTAATACTTGCTAAATGCTATAATGCACTTTAGCCGTATAAAGTGAAAGAGAGTGTTCCTGTAGACTTCAATAAGAATCCACACAGAGCCTTTGAGATTTTAGGTAAAAGGATTGGTCAAAGAATCCATTAGTGCTCCCATAACCATTATTATTGTTTTATTAAAAATAAAAATAAAAATAAATCAAAGAGAAACAACAAACACCATTTAGTACAAACATCTGAGGTAGCATTTTGACTACTTACAGACTCATTTATATTTCTGGTGGTTTCCTGTGGCAATGAAATCCTGATAGAGGAGGCAGGGGGAAAACAAGTGGTATGAAGATTTAAAGGAAACAGCAGTAACAAATTTACCAGTTTTTCAGGAGATTCTGTATATCTTTTTAGCAATAATGTATATTTTACAGTCTTGATTATTTGTTTGTATGTACAAAATTACTTTTCTGAATTCTTACTGTTAAGCATGTTAATTTAAGGCTATCTAGACCAAAATGTGTTTGTTTATTCAATGCAGTCTCTGGATTAAACCTCTGTTTTGTAATGATGAATTGAGAAACATTTATTTCAAGGATGTTTAAGAAAAAAAAATTGTGACTATATCATAAGCAATGCATTGTATACCTAATTCATGTCAAAACCAGAATTTCACTAAAATGAAGATTTATTTTTTTATATGATTGTAGGGATAAAAGTGCTGT
This sequence comes from Ammospiza nelsoni, assembly GCF_027579445.1. NCBI lineage: Eukaryota > Metazoa > Chordata > Aves > Passeriformes > Passerellidae > Ammospiza > Ammospiza nelsoni. Next base: position 29,222,658 of record NC_080633.1, on the reverse strand, counting down.
TCAATTAATGCATAGGGGGATTGTGTAGTCAAAAAGATACAGCAAAATCATTAGAAAATGCTTTTGAGAGGTTTTTTAAATGTTACAACATTACTGTTTTGGTTTGGGTTTTTTGTTTGTTTGTTTTGCTCTTTTTTGTTTGGTTTGTTTTACTCTTTTTTGTTTGGTTTGGGGTTTTTTGTTAAGGGTTGCATGCTTATATTTTGGAGTAAAAGAATTCTTCTGGAAGTACATATCAGACATACACCTAATATGCATAAAGTTTTTTTCACTACAGTAGCTTCACATTTGCTTTATATTTAATAAAATGTATGGTGCTTTTGTTCAGAGTATACTTTTGTTCAGATAACTTTTGTTATCTCTGTGAAAGCTTTTACAATCTATTGTTTTACTTCAGAGGTCAAAGAATTGTCTTCTTAAAGTTGTTCTTATGATAAACTAAACTGCAAAGTGTTTGTATCTTTTGTTGCAAACAAAATCTATTGTAATTAAAAGCAGAAAACTAAGTAGAGGAAATTCCTTTGTAAGGATCAGAAAAATTGATCAAGTTATCAATTGGATATGAATGTTTTGAGTAGCAGCAGCAGCTTCTCAACAGCACCTTCTGCCATACTACTGATGATAGCCTGAACTGAAAAGTGAACAGCTCTTCTCCAGAAAGGGTAAGGAAAGCGTTGCAGTAAGATAATTCTTGAAAGGATTGCCACTCTGAATTTGTTTCTCAGATATTTTTCGGGCAGTCTTCATTATAAAAAGAATGCAGATAAACAGGAATTTATGTTTGTAACAAGTTCTCCTTTAATCAGTAGCCTATTTTAATCTAAGTCACACAGGTTGAAGTTACAGAACTGGATGCCTGTTATTATTTTATAGATAAGGTAGCCATCTATTTGTTGATAGCTTAGAGGGCAAATCTGTAGTATGCAGAGCTAAAGTTAATTTTATTCTTGTCATCTCTTGCAGTGCTTTTCTGGAGACATGTAAAGATGTGTCCTTTGTATGATGTCTCATGTTTCTTCCCTTTGCAATTGCCTGAAAGCACTCTACTAAACCTAATCAAAAGTGTTTGAATTTTTTTCATTCATTATATTCTCTTGTGCAGTAGTTGGCAAAAAAAGCAAACTATCAAAATGCTGTATATGTAGTTGTCCTAAGCTGGATGTTATGAATTTGGTTTTGGCTGGTCATTATTTCTTTATGTTAAAGCTTCATTCACTGATGTATTCATCAGAAAAGAGACTCCATTGATAATATTTCTAACATCTGCTGATGTAAGCTTTCATAACCGCTGCTGAAGAGGCTTTCAGGAAAATACATGAATTCTGGACTCATTGGCACTGTTGAACTTGGGGCACATTCTTCTGTGTGTGCTCTGTCTCTGTGAGCATAGCTGCAAGAAACGATGCTTTGTCCCTATTTACTTATTTTCAATTAATTCAGTATGGAGCCCTCACCCATACACCTGATGGGTCAGGGGGGAAAGGGAGTAAAGGAGCGAAATAAATTGCAGAGAAGTGCAGTTTCCTCGTAACTGAGGTAAATTTTGAAACCTCAGTGTACTATGAGTCAGTGACTGAATTACTAGAGCAGGAAGTCGAAATTAATGTTTCTCTCTGCCTTGCTGGCTGAGGAGATTTTTTAGCAGGTTAATCATCCTTTTTCAACCTACAAATTTTGTTTTACTTGTATTATTTATCCTAGTGCTTTTAAATATATATATATATATATATATATATATATATATATATATATATATTTAAATTGATTAAGAGGCTAAATTGACAATACTAATCTAGTAGGTTAGAGTGCAAACACGTATGCTGAGTGTAGAAAAGCCTTTAGTAGCTTTTAAGATTGATTATTTAAAATAAATAACTATTCTGTGATGTCCAGTAGCCAGAGAAGGTTTAACTACACAGCATTTTACTGTGGATAATTCATATGATTTAGCATTTAATAAATTGAACTTTTAGTCATGTTTAAAAGAGAAGCAAGAGTAATTTGTATGCATTGGCTACTGATTGTAAATTATAAATCTGTGGGATTGAGTTCAAATTTGTAATTGGTGGAAAAAAATCAGTAATTAACTGGGAGTACAGAAACGATTTTCTATCAAAGCTGTCTTCCACAGAGAATTCTTCTAAAGCTGTTCATGATTATAAGGGTTATGATACATGGAAACACTATAATTTGTAAATAAATGTCAGCGTGGTTTAATCTGGTTATAAAATGCTTTTGGAAATTAGAATCTTCCGATTGGGTAAAATAGTTGAATACATAACTATCTGCTTAGAGCTGCATAATTCAGGTTCCACAAGACAAGGATGCCTTGAGAACTGGGGTGGATGTGAGTTATAGACAGTAGGAGCAAAGCCAAGTAAGTAATTTCATTCTCTGTAGTTGTAGTCTGAAGGATGCCTACAAAAGCATAAACTTCATAGTACTGTAGTGCCCATGTGCCTGCAGTTTTTGGGTTTTTGGCACAATTATACTTACTATCATTAGACCTGATTTTTCAGTTGAAATTTATGTTTAATGCCTGTTTATTCATCTGTTCTGTATGTTTTGTGAAGGGTTTAGCACTTAGGAAAAGTGGGGGGTGTGTGTTGGATTTTTTGGGTTTTTTAATAAAGTCTTTATAAAGCACCATCCTTTTCAGCAGATGACATAGTAATCAAATCTCTACTTTTGTAAATCATCTGCTTAAAAAGTTAACAGATTAAAAATACAAGACAACAAATATGCAACTGTGTCCACTTCCTTAATTCATTCATGCCTTCATTTCCTACAGTGAGCCAATAAAATAACGTCTAAATTAAAAGATATACTATTAAAATTCAAAATAAATTTGCTTCTAGAGACTTCTCAGATTGGTGACAGGCAGTATTTGGTGCAGGGTTTTTGTTTGTTTTTTTGGTTTTTTTCCCTTTATGGGACTGGGTAGATGGTGGAAAGAAATAGTAGTGATCCAGCTCAGATAGAAAGTCTGCATCAATATTTGATTTTTCATAGGTCTACTAGAAGAGTTTAGCCATGTCTAGAGATACAGTGTTGAAAGAAAAGTGATCTATGCACCTGGGGGCTGTCTGGGTACTGCTTTCTATTAAGTATTATTATTCTAACCTTCTTGATCTGGATTTTTTCATCTGCTTCAGATTTTAAAGTAGAAGAGAAACATTCTGGTAAAAAAAAAACTTTTCTTGTATTATGAAGCTTTCAAGAAATTTAGCTACATATCTTTCTTCTCCTCTTTGAAGTTCGTTTTTCTGTCTTCATTACTGTGAATTTTATAGAAATATTACAGGTAGAAATGCATATAATTACTTAAAATGTAGAAGTGTTGACAGGATATGTTTTACTTGTATTGCTGTGCATGAGGTCAAGTATCAGAATCTGGTTGGTCTCTTGTGGGCAAATGCAAAAACAACATTAAACTGTAGCAAAAATGATAACTTTAGCAACTGATTTCTTTATGAAAACAGGAATGTAGGAGGTTTCCATTTCTTTATAGTACTATGTTGTGCTGCATTAAAATTTCAACTGAAGATGAATTGTTAGTGGATCTGTAAAATAATAACTCACATATATAAAAGTTCCAAGGACTGTAAGAACTTCAACTCATCTTCATTTCTTTTCCTTTTGCTTGAAAAGTATAAATATAGCCTTGCTGAAACTCTATGTGCAAATCTATTGGTAATATTGTAAATTTATTTTTACAGGAAAATAAAAGTGCTAAGAAAGAGCATCTTCCTGAAGATGCCGTGTTTATTTGAACAGCAGATTAATATTAGTCAGTAGCAATTTCTTTTGAATTCAGTAGCACTACTCAGCTAGGCAAGGTGACTTTCAGCAAAGGTTTATAATCTCTGTTCAGCCATGTGAAATTTGACTCAGTGCTAGAAACAGACCTAAAAAATCAAAAATGTCATGAATGGTGGAAAGCAAATGAACCTTCCCTCAGTTTTCTTGCTTTGTTGGTCCTTCTCCATAATTTTTCACTCCTGTTATTTCTGCACAGTGTTCCTAAAAGCTGAATTTGCTTATCTCATCACTCTGAGAAACCTGGGTGCAGGGGGAGAGCTTGAGGAGACAGCAGGAACAAGTGGGAGCACAGAGTATCAGAAGCAAAAGGTTTATTTAAAAAAACATAAAAACAAAAGCGCAGATATGGGATGTCACAATACCTAGATGTCACAATACCTGCATCTTGCTTAAGCCTCAAAAATAGCAGGTGATAAGTTTCAGAGACATTTAAGATTGAAATTATACACATGCCTGGCAAGGATTTGTTTCTTCCTTACCTGAATCTACCCACGCTGCATCCCCTTCAACTACATAGACCAAGGGACTATACATCATTTAAATCAGTCTTTTGGACCACTTTGAATTTATTAAACTGATTTATCCCTCTCTTCACATTCTTACACAGGAGATAAACATATGGGCTTTTATTCTTGAAGCCTCCAAACATATTTTTTGAAGCAGAGTTGCAATCTAGTGTGGGCAAGTATTCATTGAATAAATGGGCTTTACACTGTTGTTTATTTATAGACTTTTATATCACTCTCTTTGCAGTAGAAATGGTTGCAAATTAATATAATTTTACAGTGAGGTTTAATATAAGAAAATTGTATTCCCATTTTACAGAATGCAGGGCCTGAGAACAAGTATTTGAATGTACCTAAATCTCCAGGAAATCATGTTCTATAGTGAATTTGTTTGAAGAAAAACAGGTAACATGAGGTGATGGTCTACAAAAACTTTCTTTCTTTGAGTTGTTTTGTTGGCTTCCTGCAGAAGTGCTTTCTATTTAAGGTTATATATCTAATTTTACTGTCTCTAGAAAGTGCTGTTCTGCTGGGGACTTCTAGAAGTACAGAAGGCAGATGCACCAATCTGTGTCAGCCTTCCTCAGTTCAAAGAGTGACTTCAAATCAAATTGGTTTTTTTTCTCTCTGCTTGTATATTTGGGTTTTTAGCAAGACTATTGTTGTATGAACATGACAAGATGGGATTAGAAGGAAAATTGATTTACTGTGTATTAAGATGGTCCCTTTTGTAGCTTTGCTGCTGTCACTTTCGTTAGGCATGACATGGACAAAATATTTGGTTCCAGATTTATTTTTTGGAGTGGTTTATGTTTTGTTTTTTGGATTGTTTTTTTTTTCTTTTTTTTTATTAAAGGGATAAAATGCATCTTCTGTGATTTTTCAAAGAAGCTGAAAGAAAGAGTTACAGGATGAAAGGTCTTTAAGTCATTTTATGAGGACCACATCCATTGAAAATCTATATCTCACTTGTGAGCTTTTCCAAATCTAGTTCTTTGCAACCCTGGGGGGGTCGAAGCCCTCCTTTAAAATAGGTATATTAAACAATGTTCAGTCAATTAATGTGCTATTTTACATTTTTGTAGACAAAACAAAGAACTCAAGGTTGTATTACTTCCCACTGTAACCAATCAATTAAAGAAAGAAAGTCATTGTAGGAAACCCAGCATAATAATAAGTAATAACTCTTATACCTGAAGTGAATGAGAAAAATTAACTTTTACTTTTAATTAAATATCATGCCAAAAGGTATTCAAGCCATTCTGACATATGTAGAAGATAGAATAATAAAGTACAGACCCAGTCTTAATCACTCTGCATTATTAAACATTCATATACTGTCATTAACAGTACCTGTTATAATCCATGTCATTTTGTGCCTTGCAAGTGAAGCACTCATCTCCTTTCAAATACTAATCACAAAAGCAGATGCTTAAGGTACTTGAATAACCCTTTTATTGCCATGCTTTGCACATGTGTTTCCAAAGTGAGTCTGAGCAGTGTCAGTGAAGAATATTATAAAGACCAAATTATGCCTGGCTGCGGTGTACAGGATATCTCTGACTATATTTTAGGCTGATTCAAATACTAGATTCCAATTTGGATCCATCTCACAAGCATACTTTTTGCCTAGTGTTTGCCAAAGTCCCTAGAAAGGTGTGATTTACAGTCCTGCAAGATATCCTTTTTTTCAATTATTTTTTTTTTAATCACTTGAAAATTGAAGTTGCAATGTATTGTCACGTTTTCCATCAGTGAACTGAAGTTGATACACTGCTTTCTTGATGTGAACCAAACAGAAAATGTAAAATTTCCCAGTTGGCATAAATAAAGTAAGTAATTTTGTAATAAAGATGAGATGATGTCCTGCTCTTCAGACTGCCTGATCCTTATTGTCTGTATGTAGGGATTCTAACAGAATAGTATTTTTCTTACCTTTCCCTCTGTGATGTTAAATCATTTAACATTGTCCTATTATACCTCTTTGAGGTATGTAATTGTTCCCTTGTTAGATTCAGTTAGATTCAGAGCAGAAAGACTGTACAGTTAAATCCAAATCTGGGCAATTTGAAATACTGATGTTAATGTGGTCTCAATCATTATGCCTATACTTAAATTTCCTACTGTAATTTTTAAGGATTGTGCAAGATAAATGCTTTTCATTTTTTAATGTATTTATTCATGCTACTATCCTCCATTGCTGTCATAACACACTCATGCTTAAGAAGAGAAATTACACGTGTAAATACTAAGATGCAGGAAAAGACTTCTGAAGTTCACTATATTAGCAAAATGGAAAATGGAGAACATTATTTTTCATTTATGTCCTAGTGGTAGTAGATTTATGCATACTAATACCAGACAAATCGTAATAACAGGAGCTAAGTCATTTTGAGGCAGAAGTGTATGAATTACTTTTTTTAGTTGACAGTTTCCCTGCAAGTGACTTGAGCAAGGTCACAAAGACACACTAGTACTTTCTAACTCCCAGAATGTGCTAAATGACCATAAAACACCCTACCCTTCAATGTAAGCACATCTGGATTTCAGCATAAAAATTTATCATCCACTTCTTGTAGAAGCTACTGGTTTGGTTTTAAGGATTGGTATGGATGTGGTTTTGGCCAGTGCCATACTGAAATGTGAAGGTTAGAAAGGTTCCTTATTATTACAGGAAGACTGGATTTCTTTCTTGGATTTTCATTTCCAATTCCTTATGTTTTTATCCACATTTAGTTTCACCACTGGAAAAGAATAGTGCCATACATCATTCTCTACCTGTGGACAAAGTCAAGAGATGCTCTGAGAAACAACTCCTGCATTTCTTCCTTCTTTTTTGTCCTCAGACATCTTTGCTGCTTCATTAATTTTAGACAGGATCCCAATGAAATAAAATGTACCATGAACATATTGTGGATCTATGTCAGCATCAGGCTGATTTCTGAGAGAAATGAAAGACATGTGAAGTTCCCCATAATTTATGAAAATCGGTAGCTGTTGTAGGAGAGAGGCTGCTTTTGAAGGAAAAGTAGAGACAGAATTGAGCTGTCAGTCTAATTCATAGAAATAGTGCATTAACTGTTATGCATTTCATTTTGAAAGCTAGAAGATGGCACAGTTTCTTGTCCATCAAAGTTGTCTTGGGTGTTAGAGATACGTAAATATAACAAGATGGTTTGTAAACGTAACAGACAGACATATCAGTAAAAAAAGTCTTCATAAGTTCTGCTGCTTGAAAAACACTTTATTAATATTCCGTCATCCACACCATTTTTAATCTGTTTTGTTGAGTACCTCACTGGCATAATAATCTCTGATAATCAGTGCTTTTGATTTTTACTTTAATGTGTTCAACCTTCCCGCTCTTGCCATCTTGAGGAATGGCTGTTTAAGTTCTTTCTTGACATCTTCATAGTTCCTTTTCTTCACCAGTTGATCTCCAAAATGTCTATGTCTTTGAATAGCCCTAGCATTTTGACCAACATTTTTAAGTAGCTGTCATTTGGAGGTTTCTTGTGGGTCCTCATTCTGAGTTTTTTCTTTCCTGTTTTAATCAGTGCTGTTTGCAGCTTGGTTAGCCTGAAAAGATGGATGTCATTCATGAATCTGGTTTTCAGTGTCCTCCTATATAGAACATTCCACTGTCATCTCATAATGTCAAATCCGTCATGGCTTCCATGTCTAAATAAGGCAAGTTTAGGAGAAATGGGCCTTCTTTTGGATTCCTGAACCATTTGCTCTATCTGCTGTTGTTACAGCTGCCCTAGACAAACAGGAAATGTGAAGGGCTTTTACTTGCCCAGCTATGGTAAGTATTATAGAGGGCAGATGGATGCCCTCACCAAATATTCATCCCTCTGCTTAACATGCAGCATCCCTGTCATCTGCATGGATATGGAATTTATTCTCCTTTGTGTGACTGATCAGTTTAACAATGCAGGCAATATTTGTGGTTTTGATGCCACCTGCTGAGCCAAACTTTTTTTCAAGATACAGTGTGAGGAAGAGGTTTAACAAACCATATATTTATCATTTACTGAAAACTACTTAAAACTTTCAGCTCTTGAGTCAAAAATATGTTTTGCTCATGTAAACTTCTTCTCTGCTAGCCTATTTTACATATAGTCGTACTGCTAGATCCTTCTAAGATTTGACAGGTTCTTTCTGTAAGGTTGAAATATTCAATATGTTCAAGACATACTGCAAAAGCAAAGAGCTATTTTAGCAGGTCCTTGATGATCACAGCTTTGTTTCAGATTACATGCTCCTTTTTTCCCCCTGAATTTTGTTTTCCATTTCAAGCAAACTGCTCTCTTTTGGTCAGTTCCTTATGCAAGTCTAACGATAAGGAACTGCTAAAAGTAACACAGCTTTTCCACCACAAACATTCCTACAATTCTCTGTGATTGCTTATATATAAATCTTGATAATCTGGAATCTGTAATATCTTTATAGTCTATTTCCTGAACCTATTGAAATCTGTAGTAGGCCTTTTTTTGTTGTTCTCTGTTTTGTTTCAAAGGCACCAAATTTGTTTTCTTACCTGCCAGATTATTTGACATATGCAAAAGGCATCCATCAAGACATGTCCTAAAAGACTATAGCTGACAGTCTTTTGTGCGTTCTATTGAGCACTGGTAGGTACACTGTTGAATCAGCCCAAGTTACTACAGAGAATCCACTTTTCTGTACCAGTGAATTTGTAAGGATGGATCATTTAGTAAAACTAATTAAATTGCATCTGGCAGCATTTTCTCTAAAAATTGAGACTATTGCATGGTAAGGGAGCAAAAAAATCTTGGACAATTGGATTGATGCTAATATAGAATCAAATGTTGTTTGAATAAAACATTCAATATGAATCATAGGATTAAAATTTAGTATGTATCATATTTAAAAAAATAAGTGAGCATGTTATATTTTTTTTCAGATGGTCAGTTCTGCTTACAGAACTGAGTCTGTCTCTTGTGAGTTTTTTCCCTCCAACATTTAGAAAGATAAAAATGCTGAATGAAATAGCAAGGTAATATTTATATTGCATGGAGGTACATTTACTAGCAGGGAACATTTTTAAGAAAAGCAGAATTTCTTTGCCAGAGTTTTCATTTTGAACTTGAAAATGCAGGTGTTTGTATCAAAATCTTTATTGTAGAATTTCTGTTCATCCTGATAGAGGACAGAAACATTGTAACCTTTGTGTACTGAGCCCTATGCTAAACCTACATAATGAAAATCTGTGGAGATTTAAAGATGAGGGCCAAGCACTGAAAGGACATGTAAAATCATTTCAAGTAACTAATGATCACAAAGATAACTTAATCTTTCTTGGGCAGTTTGTAAGCAGAAAATTAAATAATTCTGTTGGATAAAAATAGCTGGTTAATAATTATTAGCTGCACTAAAGGACTGAAGAATTGAACTGAAATTTGCTTTGGCTCTTCAGAAATAGCTGAGGTACACTGTAAAAATTCCAGGCAAAGTAGAATTAGAGCTGTTTTGTAGTGCCGTGATTATGGAAAGATGAGGTTCGTAAGGCTCCAGGTACAGTTGAGTGTTTCTAGCCATGGGGGTGTTCATGATGCTTTGAGTAAGTCCTGAGAACCTCCACAGCAGAAAAACCTTTTGTTATTTTATTTTTTGGGGCAGTTATATAATCTGGGAACAAGAAAAAGGAGGACGATGCTGATACAATCCATGCAGTTTTGCAGCACAGACATTCCCGTACCCAAATTCTCTCGCCCAAAGCTAATTCTCTGCTTCTCAGATCAAGAACTTTACTGCACACTATTACCACAGCAGCAAGCAACAGGTAAAAAGGGTCTGGGAAACTGGAGCCTGTTTTCATCACTGTGCATTATTTTTCTTTTTTAAAAGTTGCTAAATGAAGCAATAAAGAAATGAACAGAAGAGTTCTTCTGAAACTCAGCTATCTGTCATTTTCATCTCCAGGAACATTTTTTATTTCAAGGATAATTTAGTACAAAGCTGGATTATTGATGACAATTCTCTATAAACATGAGCTTTTAAGATCAGGATGGACAACTGTTTAGACCTTCATGGCTGGGAATCATGCCATTACTACCCACAGCCGATGCACATACATGGCTATTTGGCTGTGTACCTCATGCCATCTGTTCAGATGGCATTTTGCCTGCTCACAAATTGGTTAGACCTGTGCCAAGAGCAATTGCTCTAGATGGTTACGCTGCAAAACACTGCAAGTAGTTCCTATTTTCTACGAAGTCTCTCTCTTTTGGACACCACTTTAGCACTTTGTTATGTCCTGTGGACATACCTGTATACTGCAGTGATTAGAAACAGAAAAAGATTATGTACTCCTCCTAACTATTTTTACTGCTGAAGCTACCTTTTCTAAACACTTTCCTCAAAAGGGAAAGCAAAGTACATGTCAATTGAGTTTAATGTTTCTCTTTGTTTTCCATCTGAAAAATATTCATTACAAGTTGGAAAAAGCTAATCAAAAGCTGACAGAAGTTAATAAGAATATTTCCACTGATATAAGTATAGAGTGGTAAATTATATTTAAGTTTGCTTGCTACTGGGCCAAGGCAAGTCATCTGACAGTGGCTACTTGTAGTCAGTTTGTTGATTTGTGGAACAAGTTTCTAAGAGGACTAACAAGTTACAGGATTAAATTTGGCTGAGATATACAGTAACTAAAAGTTATCATCAAGTGACATTTATACAGCCTATAGAATAATTCTGCTGAGTCTTCTCTATTGAATAGATATCCATGTTATACAATTGGCACATTTGTTGACAGCCTCAACTGTGAACCATGAAAGTGAACTTACTGCTTGCCAGCAGAAGCAGCTCCTGTAGGTAAAAGCCAAAGGATATTGGCAAGAAAAGCTAAGCTCAGTGGATAAATATAGGACTTTATGTAAAAAATGCTGTCATCCTGCCAGTTTTCATAGCCACTAAAATAATTTTAAAATCAAATCTAGATCAATATTTTTGTTTCTAACAAGACATACAAGACATACATATATATGTAGAATTCAGAGTATGTGCAAGTGTAAAGCAATTATTTGCCTGTTAGTCTTGAGTATAATTAACTGTAGGAGTATTGTTTTTTTCCTTCTGTGGACTTCTCCCTGTGCATGAATGTCACTGCTCAGTTTGAGCATGCTTAGTTGAATCAGGATGATATCATTTATGTGGGTGAGTTTCCATATATTGGTTAGTGGGAGATATGATACTTTGCTGATTATAATCTGGAAATGTTCCCAAAGCCCTTCATCTTAGTTTCACATAAGTAATACTGTCTAGGTTTTGATTCCTGGAGAAAACCCAATGGGAAAGAGCTGGGTAAGCCTCAAAAAGGAAAGCAAAGAGATCAAAAGTCAGAACTGTTTGGAGTGCAGGACGTAGTTTGCTTGTAATTTGGATGGGTATTTTCTTGTTTGCACAAACCACTATAAAGATAAGATAGTCCTTATTTAGAAGAACTTACAAGGTACTTTCAAGTTCATTGCAAATTTTATATTATGCAGCTCATGTGTTGTGAGATGATGCATAAAGCTGATGACCAGAATCCTAATCACCTGAGTATCTGTAAAAAAAATTTCTTTTCTCATTAATTTAAAAGAGGTTGTTGTTTGACTGCTGTTATTTCTCACTGAAATTTTCACTTGTAGAGCAATTGATATTTGTTGCCATGATTCAAACCATTTGGTTCCATTACTCATAACAGCTGAAATGTTGTCTAAGGACTGTATCAGTTTTGAAGAATGTAGAGAATGCTTTAGAAGGTCTGTTACTGAACATTCACAGTACATTGATACAGCCTTTTATCCCATTTTAGTATGTCAAGCAAGCATGGTGTGTTCCATGTTCTAAAAAGGGTTTATAATTCAAATTTTGTTCAATAAAAACAGATGACAAAAACTGTAGAGGTGAAAAAGATACCAGTAATGATTTTGTAAGAGTTGAGACATTTGGTACTTTCCCATTTATCTGTAGGAAAGATGGTTAATACTGAAATCTATTGGTTCACAATGAAGCTTTGTGATGGTACAATTATCCCCCCAGCCTGCACTGGCTGCACTGTGATCCCAGAATAAGCTACAGAACTGGCAGGAGATACCTGTATACTGCAGCAGTACCATTAGTCTAAAAAGTAAGATTTTACATCTACTTGGTTTTTCATTGTTTTCTTGTGGCAATGGTGGAACTTCACACTTTCATGTGGCATAAAAATGCTAGCAATTTGATGGGCAAAGTAAAAGCTGATAAATTCTCACAGGTCTAGTGTGCACTGCATTCTAAATTGAAAATTGGACATAGCTGAATACTGAATGGCCCTTTAGCTGAGGCATTCTGAAGTAATTTGAATAGCAGTATTCTTCAAAAATCCCTGAAACATTGAGAACTGATTTGTTTTACTTCCATGCAAATGAATGGGAATTTTCCTTTCACTTCACTGGGAGTAGAGTTGAACATTTCTTGAGTTGACCAGTACAAAGTAACATTTATAAGCAGAAAAAGGAGAGATTTTTTTTTCAGCTCCAACAAGTTCATTTTTAAAAGGCACTTTGCTGTAACCATGTAAACCTATGTAACCCTACAGTTTGTTAACACTGAACTTTAATGGGTCCTGATAAGAAGCCAGTCTGGATATCCATTTAGCTACTGATCTGAACTCCAGCTGATTGTCCTAGCAGCTGTGTGACTTCATTACCATTAGAAAGGCATCCAGCCAAGCCAGCTGGAATCCAAAGAGGCTACTCAATTCACATAGCATGTCAGTTTTTTGGTTAACGTATCAGAATTACAAATGACCAAAACCACCAAGTTGACACAAAAAAAAAAAAAAAAACAGCCAACCAAACAAAAAAACCCTACAAAAAATATTCTTTATGAAGATACAGTGTAAGTCAAAGTTTAAAAGCATTATTATACCAAGTGGAGGCTATTTTGTCATACAGATGTTGGGGTTTTTCGTGCCATTTTATAGTATCTCCTTTATGTCTCATTAATGAAAACTAGACAGAACTTTTGGCTATAAACACAGATCTATCCTATAATTCCTCATTTCTGAGTTACGAAAACAACATTTTTTTGTCTTTTGTATTAATGTTTTGAGAACACATTATTAGCTTCACTTATTGTTAGCAGTGAATAAAGTCTGCTGCTCTGGGACAATACAGGTTTGTGAAAAACACCCAAAACCTCTTATAATTAATAGTATTTAGCTGCTAGAGACAATATCGCTGAGGAATCTTTCTACTGCTGACTGTGGATATTTTTTTTAAGCACAGAATAGTACAAAAAAGTATGGCTTGTACATACGGCAGACAATTATCTTCTGCTAAAAAAAAAGAAAAGAAAAGCCAAAAATACAAGGCAAGCAAATGGTAGTTTACAAGAAGGGAATGAAGGAAGACCTGTGCAAATACAGACCTGATTTTAGACAGATGCAGATTCACTTGAGTACTGTATGCAGTTTTGGGCCCCATGATTTAAGAAGATTATTTGGCTGCTTACATGCAGTGCAAGGTCACAATAAAGAAGCTTACCTTCACAGTAAAGAAGTTCTTCCTCATACTCAGGTGGAACTTCCTGTGCATCAGTTTCTGCCCAGTGCCTCTTGTCCTATTGCTTGGCACCATGAGGAAGAGCCTGGATCCGTCCTCTTGACACCTTCCCTTCAGATCTTTACAGATATGGTCTCTCCATGTCCGTGTCTTAGCAGTATTGGGAAGCCCAAGACCAAAGAGTGTTCCAAATGTGGCGTCCCAAGTGGTGAACGGAGAGGAGGGATCACTGCTGTGGCATGGATGGTGGAACAGTCTTTCTGATGGAGCAGAGGATGCTGTTTGCTTTCTTTGCTGTGTGCTTTTCTGCAGATCTTCTTGACACTCAGCACCACCTTGTATGGCAGCCTTATTCCACTCAGATGCAAATCTTTGCATTTGCTTTTGTTGAAATTCAGGAGTTTCCTATCAGCCCAGCTTTTTAGCAAAAAGAAATTTGGGGGGCCTGAGAGAGTACACTAGGTAAGTACCACTTCACTCTTACCTTCCCAAATTTTGCGTTAAGATTCCACTTCTAAGCCCAACTGGACTAGGTGGAGTTATTGTATAAGCTCTGCTATGGTTTCTTAAGGATAGATACAAGTACCTCCTTGCTGGTCTCTGGCTGCCAAGCCAGTGGAGGAACGTCCCCGAGTGCTCCAGTGAAGAGGACGTAGTGGTATGGCCAGATATACCTGAATCATGGGATTTTGAGGCTAGTTTGGAAGTAACTTACTATATTGAGGTTTGGGTAGAGATTTGGGGTTTGGGTTCTACTTTGCATCTAAGACTCTGAAAGCTAGTTATTGTGGATTCTTTATGTCATTTAAGTGCCTCAAAGAAGACAAAATTACAGAGGTATTTAAAGCAGAAAACTTAATGAGGCCTGCCTAGACATTTAAAAAATTGTTTCAGTTTGTCAATAGCTTCACTTTCAGCTCTGAACTGTATCCTTGGATAGTCCATTTGTGCTTTTTAGATAATCTTATAATTTCCTTTGGAGTCTGAGGAATTTCCATATTTTCAAATTAGCTTCCTTGATATAGATAGCTATATAGATATACATGTTTTGTTTGTTTGGATTTTTTTTAATATACACTACAGGAGTAGTTGAGGATTAGAAGAAAGATTTCTAGTGCCTGAAATAAATGTCTTCTCCCATCATACAAAAACATGACTGACCAACCAACCAAAACCCCAAACAAACAAAAAAACAACCAACGCCCCAAGAATATAAAAGAATATAATAGTTCAGCTGTGCAGTTCAATTGAAACCACATTTATAAGAAACTTTATTTCCAAAAGGTTTTCATTAATGAGATACATTTAAACATATGATTCAATCCATTCATTGACAAAACTGTAATTTGGGCATTAGCTGCGAATGCATTTAAATAATTAAAGTATTACTTTGTCAATTGCAGTGCTTGTAAATTAATGGAAATTTGTTGTTTTGAAGAAAAATTTGAAACCAGACTTTTGGTCAAATGCAAGAAAAAAAGCAATTTTCAAAATTCTATTGGTATAACAAAAGTACCCCTCCCAGTACCTCATACCTATTTTGTGATAATCACAGGAATGAAATTATCATTAAATATTTAAGTTCTAGGTATACGATTGCATTCACAAAAGGAGGAAAAAGGGACATCCAGTAAACTCTGAAATCATACTTTTGCACCAAAAAAAATCATTGCATAGTTGTTCAGAAGTTTGTAAAGTTGATATGCTTAAAGGCACCTATTATTTCATCCATGCCAGTTGTAATTAAAAAGGCTTTCATGTAAATACCCTAAATAAACATAATTACTTTTGTATTCTAAATTCTTTTGCCTGCGTATTATGCCTCCCAAGATGATTGATATTAGACTTTGCAAAAAATTTGTTTATCGTAGACTCTTCTTCTTAAAGGTGAAATTAGAAAACGCTGTTTCAAAAGGAGGGTAAAAAAAAGGAAGGCATTAGGTTAAATATTAATTTGAATGTCTACAATAATGGGTACATATGCTATTTAAGGAAGTCATTATTCCAATGTGCAGTCAACAAGTGTATTGATTAGAATTAATTCACTACAAAAAGTCTCCAATCATTTTTAACATAAGTTTTTCCTCTTTAACAGTACCCTGAAGCTTGTCTTTTTCGTGGTCAATTTAGCAACAAATTTGCAATTAATCATTTGTTGATTGCAATGAATGGTCTGTCGATAATATGCAGCTTACATTGCTAAAAGGCTTATACAGAGCTTTATTGTTTTCCTTTTGTCTTGGGAACACTTTGTCTAGCTGTGTTTCCTAGAATGGATTTTGAATAGATATTTTCAAGTAACTCATGCCAGTTTTAAAGAGACACCATGGACTGCTCTGAGAGTGTTAATCAAGATATGCCCTAACTTTTCTCTGGCATTACAATATTTGGACATCTGTTCTGACTCCTTACATGTGAAATAGGACACATTGGCATAAATGAAGGGTTTCATTATCTTAAATGTCATAACATTTGTTTGAATTATTTTGTGTAGATTTTAAATGCTGAAATTGTAATCTTGGGGTTTTTATAGATTTCTTTGTCCTTTCAAAAGACTATAAAAATTGAAGCCTTTTAAAATTCTATCCATAATTCTGAAAGCATAATTTACAATTTGTGCAGTAGCACTGAAATTGATGTAGATGATACTTTAATAATTTTGAACAATGTAAGTATTTTTACTAAAAGAAATCCAAGGAAAAAAATGCTTTTTATTCGAGAAACAGAATTGTTGTCACAGATAATGTATACATAAAGGCCATTATGAAATGCCTCTTTGAGCAACATTGACATAGATTAATTTATTTGGAAAGTAATGGCAGTTTGAATGGCAGTTTTCATTTTATCAGAAGGAAACTGGGATTAGCTCAGTTGCTTAGAGCATGGTGCTAATAATGCCAAGGTTGTTGGTTCTATTCCTGTATAGGTCATTCACTGAAGAGCTGGACTTGATGATCCTTGTAGGTCCCTGCCAATTCAGAGTAGTCTGTGATTGTGATTCTGAAATGTGTGTTGCATCTGTCGTCCTTAAAACAGTGTCTCAATAGTACATTTCTTCTGGCTAGGAAGTACCTTTGAATACAATGCATATAACTGAAACTAAAAGAAAGACTAATGCAAATGTTTGGAAACATTTTATTTGCACTGATCTTTAAATTGCATATGTTTATTATAGGTTTTGATTTTTCATTAGCAAAAAAGTACCCAGTAGTAAAAGTAGGATTTAACTGGTTTACATTGCCCTTATTAATGCTATTATTATACAAAATAGTTGCAAACATTAAGATAATCTTACTCTGAGACAATATCTGATGTCATATGGATGTGATATTTATGCTCGAGTAAAAGTTAATGTTAACAACATGTCTTGGCTAACATTATAAGGATTACTTGCTACAAATATCAGCAAGACAAGTGTCTGCTTACTGTGCTGCAAATTTGGGAATTCTAGCTTGTCATTTAGTATTGATTACATTATTTAAGTAGTTGAGCAAAGCAGCACTTTACAAACAGGTGCTCTTTGATTTGCAAATTTATAAAAATCTAGGAGCAGCTTTCAGCCTACTGCATTGTTGTTTTTTAAGGTAAAAAAATGGAAAGGTGATTTGACTATGCTTTCATGAGACCAAAGATTTTTATTTTTTTGCATTTTCTTTCTCATGAAGCAAATTGATTTATTGTCAAAAAAACAATGGGGTTCTCCATCTGTAAAATATATTCATAGCATAACTGTCTGGCCTAAAGTTCAGAGAAACCGCCCCATTCATGTTGTTTGCAGTGAAAATTTGTGGACCTAACTTTGTATGCTTTAGTTGTCTCCTGAACTTACTCTTGCTCATCCTGCCTGTGCACTGCAGGTGTCTGCACCCTTAGTTTGATCACCTGGGGAGTAACTTTGTACAGTAGATCATTAATTTGGGGAATTATACCCTAGTATTTAGTATAAATAACTTAGCCTTCTAGAAAACTTCCTATGTGTTGGAAATCCTGAGTAAATGGGTCTTATGCAAAGAGCTTTTATGCAGATATAGAATCCTCCCAAACAATTTGAGGCTGAGAATAGGATGCTGGTATAATATATTCAAAGCTACCATGAAAGCCCTAAGTTGCTAAACAACCATGACGCACTGAATCTGTCCAGATGGTTAGGCAAAAAGCATTATGCAAGTGCACTCTTGGGGAAATTTTTTTGATAGAAAAATCTAAGGAATTTCTCAATTTCACTACACTACTCTAGAAATTTTCACTAGTCTTCTGCACATTTGGATCCTTGGAATGTGAAAAGGCAGAAAAAGCATTTCTTTGACCCTCTGTGAAGGATTAGTTCAGTACTTTGAAAGCAGTTTGGACATTACTATTTCTTGGGTTCATAATTCTGTAAGTTATAGCAAAGGGCTTTATTGCACTTTCCTGGGTTTCTGACCACATCAAGAATGGTATTTTTTATTTTGCTGTAGGATTGCTTAATAGTGAACAGTTTTACATAAACCAAGAGTGAAATGCATAATTTGTAGTTTGTCAAGTTGCTGGGTGTTTTTCCCTTTTCAGTAGAAACCATTTTTGGTCTACCATTTTCAACAACTCCATGTTTATTTTGTTAAAAAAAAAAAAAGTTTACCATTTTCAATTATTAGTTGCTTTATTACAAAAAAGAACAAGGGTTTTGTTGTCCCTAAGTATCAGTATCCTGGTAATAGTCTGTAACTTATTCCCTTTATTGCACATAACAGAACCTCTCTATTTATTACCTCTTTATTTACTATGGAGTAAATAAATATGTTTAACCTCAAAGCCTTTTAATGCCCAGAGTCTACAAAAATAGTTACTGTATAACCTATGTACGTTGTGCTCTGGGTAGATCATCACTGTAAAATATTTTGCATATCTAAATTACTTATTTAAAGCAGCAAGCTAGAAAAAACTTGATTTGTTTTGGAAGGAAAATATATGTGAATAAATTTTTTTGAAATTTGAATTCATCTTCTACACCACATGTTTGTATTTTGACATATTTTAACACTTTTCCATATATCCAAATACTAAGTCCAGAAAAGGTTTTTCATTCTCTAAGCCGTTGCATGTTTAGGTTGTTTTTTAATGCAGGTTCCTATTATTAATAGAGAATACTTTTTTGAGTCCTTGAATGCTCAGTAAAATGCATATAGTTCCATTTTTTAGTCTGTTTCATGTTTTAGATAGCTCTTTCTGCAAAGCCTGAGCTTTATTTAACTTGGGAGCAAGTTAAATAAAACTGTTCATATGAACTACTTATATTGTCATTGGGTTGACATATTTCAGAGATTATTAATCTCTTTTTTAATGAAAATATTGGTCATTTACATGTAACATGTGATTGGGTTTTGCACTTCAAAAAAGAATCTGACCAATTACACTGTGTATGGAAACAAATACACATTCACCTTTTAAGTTAAAAATTTGATTAACATTAGCAGTAAAACCAGTATGTGATCAAGATGATCTCTTAGGGTGTAATCTCTTCTATCTAATGTTGTTACAAGCAATTTAATTCAATTTAATTTTATTTCTGCAGTACCTTTTCAGAGAAACCACTGTGGTGGGAGTAAACTTGGCATGAGTACTCATGTGAATCTAGCTCTTTCTTGGAAGCTTCTTAGTTGGCCAGTTATTTTCAGACTTACTGTTGAATATTGTCTCAGTTTGATATATAACTCTTCTGCCATTTTGGTATTGTTGCCTTCCCACAGCTACATCACACTGACAAATCCTTAGGGTCTGAACTGGATCTCAGGTGCTTATGGGTAAAAGACCTGTATTGTTGGAGGAGAAAGGAGCGAGTAAGATCGAAGGAGCCTCCACGGAGGGAGGAGTTTGAACCCATGTACACCTTAGCAAGAAAATAAAGGAGAAGGATTCAGAAACTATTTTGAATGATACCACACAAGTGCAAATGCAGTTAACAAAAGTTAAGAAAGTTACTTCTGGACCTTTGAGACAGAACAACCAGGCTATATAAAAGATGTAAAGGAGAGGATCTTGAAAAGTTTGTCGTAAATCAGCAGAGAGAGAAAGTGGATGTCTGTAGATAAATAATCCAACATCGAGCCCTAATTTATGAGTATGTTAGAGGTGTTTTTTATAAATTAATATTTGTTTGTCCAATAGGAAAGATAATAAATAATATTGTAATGCAAAAATTTAAATTTCAAATAGAAAACATAATGAATGAGGAAAACAGTGACCTTTTTCAATTAAGAGAAAAATATTCTTTCAGAGTGTAAATCAATGAGAGATGTTTTAGTGGTTTGCATATTTCTTATAAAAATAAATACCTGCTATGGAAACAAATGAATAGCATAAATATGTATTAAAATTATAAGACTCTGTTGCCAAGGCTTTGACTAACAAGTTATGGGAAGTTGCTAGGGAGAAGTCAGGTGAACATTTATTATTTGATCCCTATCAAGTAAATGAGTGTATAAAATGGGTGGTGATACAAGCTTTGGCTTGAACCCCATCGAGGATTTCAGAGGACTGCTCAAACTGTTGCATTTCAGCCATACCTTCTTAAATGTGAGAAGCTAGGTGTGCTCAGTTTCATGTGTGATTAATAACAAAAGATCTTGAAATATCAGTTCAGAGCAGAAACATGTCCACATGCCTTTTTGGAGAGTCTTTCCAAAGGGCTTTCTTCTTACACTTAAGCATACTGGGAGGATAGGGAAATCACCCTGACAGTTTAGGCACTGAAATTAAGGGCCTACATTGAGCCCCTGGGGATACTACTCTAATGCAAACATAATTAGTGTTCAAAATGAAAATACTCAAAGGGATTTATTTTTATTTGGGGGTTTTGGGGAGATTTTGGGGGGTGGTTTGGTTTTTTTTTAAATTATGAGTGTTTGAAAAATCATGTTAGAGTGTATTTTTTCAAGACACTACACAAGCTTCTTTATCCCAAATCTCTAAGTTTTAATATGATGACACTAATTAGTATTTCATCCAAAAAAAAAAAGCTTACTAATTGAGCTAATTATTCACTTTTCTCTCCTAAGAACTGCAGAAGTGCTGGGCATGAAAGTCTGTATTCGTTTCAAGATAGATGGGCTTTTAATGTAAACTTTGTTTCTGTGCTTTTTATTGAAGACACCTGTGAGCCATTTCTGTGTTTCTCTGAAGAACATCTAAAGTAAGGATGAATTGCATTGCAGTGTTGCCTGTATTGACTTTCAGCCTAAGCTATGTCCTTGATTGTGTTCTGCTCAAACTCATTTTGCAGGATAATTTGGGGCTATTTCAACATAGTTCTTGATCAGCAGTTATCAGAAATGCTGCTAAAGGTTTACCACAGAGATCTTTTTAATATACAAGATACTTAATACACTGTCTATATGGCTATGTTGGATAATTGCCATGTGATCACTTTTCTCCTTCTCTTTTTAGTGACCACATAAACACTTAGCATGGACCTAGAAGAACCCTTCTCTAGTTACAGTAAATTTAGGGTGACCAAATATAAAGAAGGGAAGATGTAGCACAGTGTATCCTCAGCAGAGATCATCTTACAGGGTACATGTCCTCTGCATTGCATTGAGTCGTGGGGCTCATGACACATCTGGTCAGGTAATGGCTTGTCTTGCCTCCCAGTCTTGCACTTGATTAATGACTTAAAAATATAGGTACATAGGAATGTATGGTCAGTTTCTAAAACTCAAAATAGCTCCTCAGAGAAAGTCCTTGAGATACTGGTGCAGAGGGTTATCTTACAGGGTTGGTCCCTGCACGGCTGGAACGTGTGGTCACCCCATATAAACTGATCAATAGTAAATACCAAAGGCGTCAAAGGCTGCACATGCCCACAATTTATAGAATTATGCACAAGCAGAACATAAGAGTGGTTGAGGTTTTTTGCACAAACACGGGGTTTTTTGTCAAAATGGATTCCATTTTGTGTGTATGTAGAATCATCAGAAACTTCACAGAATTCTGACTTCAAATAAAAAGATGAAATATGCTTATCTTTGTAGGCCTATTTCAAATTTTTCGTTACTATTTCCAGATAAACCATCCTCTGTTCTTTTGTCTATCATTTATAAATACTCTGGTTCTGATGTTCTGTCTTGGGTTTTGAGATACTGCCTGTTTAAATGACTATTTATAGTGTGAACTGTCACTTGACTTAGCAATACATGTACTGCTGAAATATATTTAAAATTGACCATTAGAGTATATCACAGACAAAATAAATAGCATTATCTTCACAGTTTCTGTGCTCTTTTTGAAAAGCCAGGAACACAAATTTCTCAGATTTTTGTTCTCAGTTTTTTTTCTTAACAAAGTGAATTACCGGTATCCTTTAGTAAAGCTGTTTTAAAAAGTACTTGTAATCTCTTCTTGCTCTGATGTTTTCAAACTGCCATTTTTCTCATCTATACAGGCCCAAAATATCAGTAGAAATACAATTATAGTAGCTAATTTTTCACCAAAAACTAATGTATTAATGAGTATTTTTTTAATCCCTTTTCCTTCTCAGGTTAATTAATGTAATTTAGTCTAAAACCTAGGAGTCAAATGTGAACTGACAGCTTGATTTAAACAAGGCAGAACCTTAAGCTTCTTGACTGCCTTTTTCTAGACTTGGTCATTCAATGGTTCAATATGATTTGTTTATCTAAGATTTTTATTATGGAGTGGGAAATACTAAAATGAAGGGTGTACCTTCGTTTTTTGTATTTTATATATATGTACAGAAAGTAGAATGCAGAATTGTGAGGACATTTGTTTATCTAGAAAATAATTTCTAGTAAATAGTTATCTAGAAATTAATTTTAAGCCACCACAGAAAACTTTGTTCATCTATCTTCAATGATATTTTTTGTACATCTGTACTATACCATATTAATAACTGATGTGAGCTAACTGGTTGTTCAGGTTAGATTTGCATTCTGATCCAAAGATTAGAGGTTGCTGAATTATCCCTTAAGCTTCCTAGCCTTGTGGATCCATTAAGCCTTAATTAAAGAAGCATCTTACGAAAAAAAAAATAATCAGACCATTTGTATCCAAAGAAGATGCACACTGGTCATTTGTTTGTTCAGCAGCATAAAAATTATTATTTAATGGAAATTTTAATCACAGCAAACTTATAGACAGACATATATTAAATGCATTAATCTTTCTATAAGGTTATTCACAATGTATAAGGTTACTCCTCTGAAAAGACTGCTTCAGATTGCTTTCCGGTAATGCTAATACCCATTAAAAAGATGAATATATATGTGTGTAAGTCAATCATAAGGTATTAAAGAGGTGTAGCAACTTAAGCTTCTTTTCTTCTTGGCAGGTCACTTTGAGAAATGTCCTAGTTCAATTAAAATATTTTTTCCATTTCCTAGGAGTAGATTCAGATATGCTCTGTCTGTTCTCTATCTTATCTTCACTGTCAGGATTTAAAACAAACCTGAGTGAGGTATAAGGATAGCCCAGCTGCTTCAGACCCTGAACAGGTTCAAATGTAAAGGTGCATATATGTGTATGTGTCTGCGTGTTCATCACATAAATGTCCTGGTTGAGTACTTGTGTGATGTAAAGATACATTTTTTAAGAGTCTGTTCGCTTTTGTAGAATTTAAACGGAGATAAACTGCATTTTCTGTTCTTAAAATACCCATTATTTCATCTCGTTTCTAAATGCTGCAGTAGTAGGAAACCATCTAAACAAGAAAGGCATATAAAAGTGCGCACAATGTGGTAGTTTCTTTCAGATTTGATTGGTACTATGAATTTAGTTAAGAAAAATTATCATGTAGGCTATTGTCATGTGACATTTGAATGACTAAAAATATTGTATATATTAAAAAAGAAATGCAGAATTTTAGAATAGTACTGTACAACTCAAGTATTCATATAATAGTCTCAGAAACACAAAATTTCCTAATTGGCTGCTTAGTTCTGCTGTAGATGCTCTGTGCTCGGCATTACTTTGCGCCCAAGATTGATTCTGATGCAAAACTGCTCCTGGAAAAAAAATCCTAATTCTTGGATGGTTTGGTGAAAAATATTACAATTAGAGGTATAAAATGAGCTCTGTGACTGAAATGTGGATGAAAGGAGATTGTTTCATTTTAAAGTTATGCCATAGGACCTTACTCTTCCTTTCTTCTTGCAAAAGGCTTGACAATATTGTTTCTCTTCAGATTATTATTATTATTATTAATAAATTTTTTGCCATTTTTGGGTGTTACTTATGGTCTGTTACTTGTAAAACTAGAAAATGTTTAGGTTCAGATATAGTAATGCTGGAAAATTGTATTTCAGGCTAGAATGCAAATCAGTTTACTAATAAAAATTAAAATGTAAATCTGAGAGATTATATAAATTATATACCAGTATCAGACTGTCAAATGATCATTCTTTAAAAATCCTATTCTCTTTGCTAGGTAATATCATGAAGCATGAGAGTTTGCTTTATTGAATCCTGGATTTTCTTTTTCATATCAATTTTACAGTAAAATACAAAAATAATTTCTCATATATTTCTGGCCATTCACAATATCAGGTACCAGGAAAGGTCAGCATATTTTGCAAACTGTACTTGGTTTACCATACCATTACTCTGTTTCTGTATAGTTAATTGATTTTAGTATAGCTTTTGACACAAAAAATAAATCATTTCTTCATTGGTCCAACAACAATTGTGTGTATAAACAAGTTGGGCTGGTTTCCCCTACTTGAAATGGATGAAGGAAGTCTGCTAAAATCAATTGTGTTACAAATGTAGCCAAAATCTCACAACTAAGGGTTCTTTGCTCTCCTCAGCCAGGAAACTTCTAATGGTTGTTCCTCAAGATTCAGGGGTGGTATCTGATAATTCCAGCAGCTCTTAGGAGACAGTACTTACATTGCTACTCACTATCAAGTTTCTATTACTTTCAATTCTTCCCATTGCTTTTCATTTACTTACACCAGTCAATGTGGTACTGTCTTAACAGGTACAAGAATACAGACACCTGAAAAACAGAAAAGTCAGTGTAGTTTCTTGGGTGGTGGTTTTTGTTTGTTTTGGTTTAGTTTTTTTCCTCTCTTATCTTTTTTTCCCCTAAAGCAGAAGTTTGTTGTCCTAATGCAGAGCCAGCATGGGCTGGTTTTTATGGTGGGGAGTTATGATTAAGAAGAGATCCTTGGTGCTGGGGAATCTAAGGACTCTGGATTCAAAAGAACAGTTGGACAGTATAAGCTGAAGGACGCTGTAGCAGCTCCCCTATGTTTAAACTTATCTGTGTGTAGTTACTTTTCTGGTTTACATCAATAAAAGTAGCTCTTCAGCAATTTCTTTTAGTGAAATTGACCTGATGTGTTCCTGTCTTGTGCTTTGCCTGTCAAAATTAGCTGGGTGTATTATTTTTTTACCTCTCTGTTCATTAAGTCAGTTGTTTCATTTTGGAGTCAGACAATGTTCAGGGAAGGGAAAATTTTGATCAAATCAACCTTGCATGGAAACAACTGCCTGTTTGCCATCTGCAGTGGGCATTGATCCCTAGCTTGTTTGTGCCTTGCGTTTGTTCTGCCTGAGTAAGCACATTAGCCTTTTCATTTCATTCATTAGACAGTTAGTCCTTGATTAGTGTTTCCTAGTTTCTCTCAAAAATGCTTCTACTCCTTTATTCATTTTGTCTTGGGTCTGTCTTATGCTTCAGTGTCTAGAAAATGAACAGTTAACTACAATAGTCCTTTCATTTCTTTTTCATATGAAACTAGCTAACAAATATACTTTTCTAATGCTGGTGCATCTAATGCGGGATAAAATATGAATGATGGGTCTTTCTAAAGTTAACAGAGTTATTATTTTAGTTCAGCAAGCAGCCATTGTTTAGAAGTGTGCTGTCTCAGGGTTTATTGCCAGCTTTATTTCATCCATCTCCAAGAACTGGGGGATCATCTGGATACTTGTGGATATTTGCCTTATAAAATTGCACATAAAAATAAATTTAAATTAAACATTAGTGCAGTTTGAGAATACAGCACTGAAAGTTTCAGATGACAGTTTGGATAACAGGATGGAACAATAAGGCATTTGTTGACTAACGCCATTCACTTGGGAATTTTGCTGTCATTTCCTTGCAGAACTGTGAAATGTTGAATGACAATTCCATTCTTGAATATGATAGAAAAATACATTAATAATTATGCAGTGTGCATAAAGCAGCAAACTATGTACGTCTTTAGAAACCACTTAACAAGTTCATAAAAAAACCGAGTACCTTGATGGAGTCAAAGCATTTAATGTTGTCTCTAACTGATCTAATTTGATCAGTGATCACAAGTTTTGCCTAAAAATTCTATACTGTGTTACACCCTTAAGTACATAGTGTGTGTAAAATTTTATGAATTATGCATTGCTTTTTATTCATAATTGTAAAAGTTTATTTATATGTTGTCAATCTATCTGAACAATTTTACCTTTGAATTTAATGGTATTAAAGTTCAACATTTATCTTTTCAAAGCACCCGTAAGTTAGTAAACCAAACATTGAAGGTTGGACCAGTCAGTTCTCTGGTGCGTGCCCTGCTTAAGATTCTAGTAAATACAAAACTTTTTAAAACACAAAAAGTTGAAGCCATGGTTTATATTAGTGGGTACCTTTATATCTGCATTAAATGCTTGCTTATTTGTGAATTAGATTAACATTGGTTTGTTTAAATAAAAATTATTTTGAACAACAGTTTTAGTCATGTTTGGAATCACTAGTAAATAATTTAAGTATTTAATTTTAAGGGCTTTTCCACCACGTTCTAATTCCCATTGTTTGAAATAAATTTAAAATGTTGCTAGATGTAGGGTTATATTGAATTTAGTATTTCTCTCAAATTTTTAGTCTTTATAGATCCACAGTCTTTTAAGTTGGTAAATAATAGGTGGGGAAGTTCATATATGGATGATAGTTGGTTTTAATGACAGTTTTATTTGTAGTTTTTCTCAAATGTTATTTGCATGGAAGCTGGAATTCATTGAAATTTCTTACAAACTGAACTAACTCTTATATTTAGATTCATATGCATCCAGAATTTTAAGACATAACTACAAAGACATTATCCAAATGGGTTTCTCTGTGTTTGCTATCTGCTGCAAGACTCAAGAATTGGTAGATTTCATGATCTCACAATTAATTTAATACAAACATTGAAAAATTAATGATTAATTCCCAGTTTGTAAAGTTTTAACAATTAGTATGAGAAATAAATTTACATGATCTGAATTGATGAAAAAATTCTCTTCATACCTACAAAGGAGATTAAAAATGCTTTGAAAACTGATCTAGCGCATCAGTTCCAAATATTCTATTTTGAACAACTCCCACCAGCACAATGGATTGATCCTCTTCTAAATGTTATAGATATATAAATATTTCATATGACTATTTCATTTCACATACATGTTATTTGATTTTATTAGCATAATTTAGTTAATTTTAAAATATTGATAAAAATACTTAATTAAAAAATATCTTTTTTATATTAAGCAGCGTTTCCCCACATGATTTCACATCCTGACATACAGCAAAGGGAGAATCTTCTAACATTATTCCTATTTGCTACCCAGTTTTAGAGAAAACTATTGAATTCCATATGAAATATCAACTTGTATAGCATGTAAAGAAACTTTGGTGAATCTGTCACCCAGTTTTACTAAAGAAATTGATTTCAAATAGTTTGTTTGGTCTTTTTGGAAGACAGAACTGTATCAGTGGTCTTACAGTAAACCTTTACCGTGTCTGGATATTATTCGCTGTATAAAATTTGAAGACACTTTCACTACACAAAACTATCATGTCTGATTTGTAAAAAGATGTAATGGAGACTTCAGCAAGAAGAATGAATTATTAAGTTCAGATACATCCCATTCTGGGAACAATGTACCTGTAATCTTTCTAAGTGATAAGAGTATTGCTGTTGTTGAAAATGACAGTTCACAAAATACCTTACAAACGATATGCATTGTGTAGAGGTTGGGTCTTCTGATTTGCAATTTTCAAAAGGATTTATGGTGCTTTTTTTTTTGTCCTGTTAGGATGCTTCAATTGCCCACAGATTCCATATCATGAGGGAAAAACATCCAGAGAAGTTCAACAGTAGGTAAGAATCTAAAAATATATGCATATAAAAATATTTTGTTCTTTGAGGGGTTAAGTTTCGCACATCTTTAAAATATTGATTCTCATGAAAGAGAGGAAATTGGTTCATTTTATATTAAGCATATGCTTCCAGACTACTTGTAGTGTAACTTTTTGATATCTGGTATTTCAGCTGAAATGAATAGCATTATAAATAAGCCCTTCTCACAGGTGGAATGTTTGTCTTGTAAGGCTAGCATGGACAAGATGTGTTTGTGAGGATCCCTGAGCTGACACTTTGCCATTAGGCACTGAAGAACACTTCTTAGACAGCTGCAGATGGTGATCCTTATGTTTCATTCCCACACTCGCACTGGTACATTGACAGGGGGCTCTTCCATGTGTACTCTTAGTAAGGGCAAGTGAATGCCATTTTACACAGAACTGCTTTTATCACTAAATAACATGCTTCTATAAAAAAAAGTCAGGAATAAGACTTGCATCTGCTTCTTGTGTTGCTCTCTGAATCTTTAGTGCTGTTGCAGAGCTTTTCTGGAGATTAAAAATGCATTATGTTTACTGTAAATTCAATATTTGGTTTGTTGAGTAGATAACATTCATAATGCAATGTTTGTTTATTTCTTCTTATTTAGGTAATTTAGCAAGTAAGTTGTGGTGGGTAAAAGCAACATTTCAGAAACTTTAATTAACATTTAAAGACACAAGGGGAGAGAAAAGTAAGATACAATATTATTTGGAATAAACAGAGAATGTCTAGAAATAATTATTAACACAAATGTTTTGTCACTGTTAACCTAACCATAGTGTGTTTAGTTTTCCCTGAGGGTGACCTGGAAAGTCTCCGGTAGATGCAAATCTTCCTAGACATTAGGATGATAAAATATGCTGTTTGTTTTCTCATCTAAGAGCTGTACAGAATTATGTTTAAATATGTTTTAAAATTATCTTGCTTACTGGTTTTTTTTGTTAAAAGTATATATTTTATAGCTAATAGTGAGAATGTGGGTCTCTTTTTCGCAAAAACTCAATTTGCTTAGCATCTGTACATTGGCATACTGTGAACCCAAGTGTCTGTTTCTTTTTAAGTTGCACAGTAGTACATATTTGTTTTCTATAACCTCCTTTTCCTAGCTCTGGTGCTTCTCATTCTGAAAGAATTACACTATGATAAGATCTGAACTCAAACCTAATCTATGCATCCCAATGTACTGTACCCTCCCAGCAGGACTAGAGATATTGGACTTTTAGCAAATGATGATATTCCAGGCCCTGAAGATGAAGCTAGTTTATCAGTGGTCTTTCTGCATATTTTCAGCAGTTGGCAATTATAATTTATAAAAAGCTCAGCTAATAACACGAGTTTCAGATCAGATTTCATGTCACAATAAATCATATGCCATTAATAACATCTGCTAGCAGACTCACCTTGAAATTCATCTATATTTTAAGGAACCTGATATTTCTAACATTATCTTAAGGAAATTAGTTACAAAAATATATAGTCCCAGTCCCTACATACTTTGGTACTGAGATATTGAAAGGGCTTGAAAAAAGCAAAGATTCTCTAGATACATAAAAATTATTCAGAAAGGTTATGCCTTTCTAAAAAAACAGTATAAAGACTTGAGCAAAGTATAATAGAAACTGATATTTTAAAATGTGTTTTCTTTTGTATAGTGAGGAAAAAAAAGGGGTTTTCTATGTTTGTTCAATAGAGATGATGTTCGTTCACAAATGCTTTTTTCATTACCACTTATTTGCGTGTCAAAATAAGTCGATAACATGTTGCAGCAGCATTTTCCTGGAGGGTATGAAAAGAAGCCCCTTTTTTAGTTGTCCGCTAGGCCTCAGATCTTAATTCACCAGAATGTAGAATTTTCTATGTAATCTAAATTATTTAGGCTCAGCAAGTCCAACTCACATCTGATTCATAGTGGACTCCATAGTTAACAGCACCTGCTCCTTTGAAAACCCTACATTACTCATTTGAAAGTCCTACACTGTCACGTGGGCATATCTCTTGTGATTTAAAAAAAATAATTCTTTTTTTCCTTTTATGTTAGTTTCCTCTTGCCTAATTCTCCAACATTTTAACTTTCACAGCTATTGTTCAGAGCAGGTCCTTCCACTGAGGTTCTACTCTGAAAAACGAACATGCAAAAATTTTCCTTGCTGAAGGGAAACTTTAAATTGTGTGCAGAATTCTTTTGAAATACACAGGTGTTGTATTTGCTTCAGTGAAGTAAGTTAGATAAAGTTTGGAGTTAGGGAATCTTTCACATTAAATCCTGTTAATGATCCTCAGATTCCTGAGGATATTCCTTGCTACTCTGATCCCAAGGTTACATGTAAATAGGGTGAACTAATAGGAAAACTCCTGACACATTCGACTTGTGTAGAAGCAAAATCTTCTGCTACTTGTCTGTCTTCTCAAAATGAAGATGAGAGAATGTTTCAAGACTTAGAAAGGCTTTTTTTAATGACTGCTACCCAATATTGTGGCATTCTTTGGAACTAGATCATTAGTTCTTGGGAACCGTGTCATATTTTCGAATTCCACAGTGTTCACAGATTTTGTACACCAGCACTTAGTATTACTGACTTAGTAAAAATAAAAAGTAATACATTTATTTTTAGATTTCTAAATTGTCTAGAGATAGTAAGACATAAGTCTTTGGAAAATCTAAGTTTAAGTATGCATACATATTCCTGTACTAAACATCCACATTATCAATGGTTTTCTTTGTAATGAAGCACCTGGTTTTTTGAGTTTATCAAGAAATTTAAATCAAGTTCCTTTGTGAAAAAGATCTTCTATTTTCAGAAGCTTAATTTTAAATAAAAAATTAATTTATACATGCCTTAATATCTTGAAAATGTTATACTTGTAACCTGTGATATGGAATGGCTTCATAAAGTTTTCCAAATAAGGCTCAGCATAAATGTTTACCAGTAATTTTAAAGTACACATTACTTGTTCCTAAACCCAGGTCTGGAAGAGAAGAATTCTGGTGGTGGTTGAATAGTAAAGAATGGAAATGAGAAGTAGCATCCTGAGCTCTATCAAAATTATGGATCTTAATATGCCATTTTAGTTATGTATTTTGATCATTAGCACACTTTATCAGAAACCAGGACTGATGTTGCATTAACATTTATAAACCTTACAAAGGTGTTTATAATGTTTATAAACCCCAAAATATGTCACATTACTCACTCTACAGGTCTGATGTGCTCACAACCTTGTGCTGGAGAAATCAGTTTGCTTCCCAGCATCTTCTGCTTAAGAGTAGGGTCAGATTTTCTAGTGCAAGTGTGGAAGAGCTGAGTTAGTGCCAGTGGGGATAAAACTTGCAAAAGGCAGTATTTCAAGTAAAAGTATCATTAAACTAGGGCATTCTGTTGAAATAATGATTCAGTTAGGCCAAAATGCCCTACAGGGAGATCTGTGTAAACATCATAGGCTTGATGCTGGGAATAACAGATGTATGAGTTATGTGACTGGAATATACACAAGGAAACAAAGAATACTTACAACAAAAAAAAAAAATTCAGGTTGATGTTAGCATTTCTAAAATCATACTCAGTTCAATTAGGTGCACTAATTTGATGCTTTGGCATCCCATAGCATAAAAGATATTTCTTAGTCTCAGTAAACTAAATTTGGATTTATAAATTATATTTAATGTTTAAGTACATTGTCTTTGAAGTTTCCAGATATCAATTTCTATATTTTATAGAAAGAAAACCTGAAGCAGAAAAAGCTCCTAATAACTTCATTTATATCATATTCCTGACAATATACTTTTGAGATTCCCTATCAACTTCTTTAATTATGCCTTTCATTTGTGCTGATACCTATACATTTAATCTCTAAGAAAGTTTTTAAGTAATAGAAAGTACTGATTTACCTTGTGCAAGTGTTCTCCAGGAGAATAAGGAAAGGCCACAGTAAGAAAAGGTAGGAGAAATGGCAGATCATTGTATCTTTAGCATTATTCTGGGTGTCCTGACATGGGTACTGCACTATACAATGTAGTTATAGCATCATATATTTAGTTACATCCAAAGAAAAAAGGAAAAAAATCCTGTCTTACCTACAGTGTTAATGTATTCAAAGGCTTTATTGTAAGGAATGTCTAGTCCTTCCTGACAGCAAAAAAAAAAAAAATCAAACCAGAATTATTCCACTTTAGTACTGGAATTGAAGGCAAGTTCAAGTTTTGTGACTGAAAGTGAAAAAATCAGTTTGAAGAAACAGCAAAATCAATTATGATGGGGTAAATTAAATGGTCTACTCTCAGTTGTATTCAGCTTTAAGTTGACTTATTTTAGCTTAGAATCGAGCAGTCAAAGTGTTTCATTTTGGATAGAACAAAACTGTTTTGATATTTTCATTATTCTTCCAATTTTTCAGTTTGGGTCATGGAGTCTCTTGGATGGAATAAGAACCACATCTTATTTCAGTGAATATACTAAGCATCAACAGAAAATTCCTAACTTTAATTGCAGACATTTCAGCCTCTCCTTCAACCTCTCCTCCCTTCCTGGTTGTGACTGATATGAAAGTGTTTAAAAAGAAGTCCTTGGCCCCATGGAGAGACCAGATTGCAGACATCTGTTACCTGTCCCATTGAGTCCACAGGGTCCTTTTCAAAAAAGGATAAGGCTCCAGGGAACAGTACCTCTGAACTCAGGCTGCATTACTGCAATTGTAGTCAACAGAAGAAGCAAAGCAAGGTGAAAATATTAACAATAGAGCACAAAGTATTTTCCCACAAGCGAGAGATGTCTTATAGTTAGACAACATACTCTGCCTAGCTCTTGGTTATAATGCTTATAAGAGAGAAAGAAATAAAAAAACAACTGGCATGTTCTTTTGTCACACTTCAAACATGTAGTAGCCCACCTTTAGAAAGGACACCAGAAACATGTAATGTGTGCTTGAGTTGGGACAAAAGAAGACAGTTGGAGCATAAAGCTGGCTTAACCTATCCATGTCTGCTGTCTACAGAGCAAAATCACAGAAGTTTGCATCTGCAGTATCTGCACCTCTCTCTGATACAAGATTTCATGTTTTTATCATTTCTCTAGAAAGTTCTAATAAGCTAAGGCCCTCTGCTTGAGAGACTTCTTACTGTGTTAAACATTTTTCTATAGCAGCTGTCTGGGAGGCTGGTGGTGTTGGGGAACCTTAGGTTCAGACTTCTAATGACTAGAGGCAGTGTGATGTATAAAATGTATGTTAAGCAGGAATCCCTATGTCCTAGGCATCCCCTGGGATTTCAAAGTACATCTCTGAAAGCAGGGTGCTGTATCAGACCATAAGCAGAGCAATGAATTTATTTTTGTATTCTCAGCGTCTGCAGCTATCAAATTCACTACTGCAGGACTAAACTGGGTTCAGGCTGTGTCAGGCACTTCCACTTGAGGGGATCACCATTCTGCACCTTTAAAAACAAATGTTTAACATATATACTCTTACAAGATATGGGAATGTTGTCTTTTTTTCTCTAAAGGAAATTATGTTTATATATAGGTAGTGATTCCCAGCTTTTTAAAAAAACAGTTTCTTTAGAAATTGTTTAGTAAAGTGTTCAGGGTTAATGTTAAAGGGTTGTAAGCATAGCATTTTTAGGAGACAGGACTGTTTATGGAGCAGAATCATACAGAGGGATTGGCCCAGCATACATTGTGGAAGTAACAAACTGTTGATTCACAAAATGTCTATACATATACTACAGTCCAAGGTCAATAAAATCTAATTTTCTTCACCTTGCATCAGGCTGGTTAAGAAATTTATTGCAGATGATGTTTCCTTACTGAGTGCAGGTCACTGAACCTTTTCTATGTATTGAAGTGCCTAGTGGATGTTTTACACATTCCTTAATTAATTAAAGCGATTGCCTTTTATTACAATGTCTTAAAGGCAAATGTAACTCTCTAGGAATTAATTCTTGGTCTCTTCCACAGTATAGTCACGCTATTTGAAATAACAGTGAAAAACACAATGGTAGAAAAATACTTCTAACTTCCTTAAATTGTAAATTCAGATGTGAGAGGAGTCTATAGTAAATATGCAAAAACTGTAACAAAACTGCTAAGCTACTGCTTGCTCTTTGTTCAGTGTTGATGAAGTATGGTCAAGTAATTCTATACCAATCAATAAGGTTATTCTCCTTGTTTTTTCATGCTAAATAAAGTACTTTGTAATAAAATTGGGTTTTATGTAATGCTGCTGGTTTTGTTTTTTTTTTTTTGAGAGGGCTTATAATGAGAATTAATGAACAAAAACATGAATTTGCAGCTTCAAGCTTCATTTTGAATGAATTAATTTTCAAATCTCAGAAGTAAATGGCTAATCTTTACATAAGTTTTATGTGGCTATAATTCATGTTTACAACATATGCTGGGTTTTATAAACAGTTAAGCAGCAGCCCTTTCTAATATATGTCACAAACCCAACAAAACCTTCTTTCAAAATCCAGTCAAGATTGCTAAGTGGCCACAACGCACTTATCTGTAATATGATTGACAATATCCAATCCATTAAAAGCAATGAAATGAATTGTTAAGGGATAATTTTTACACTCCCTATTTATTAAACATAAACACAACACTCTTTAGTACAAAGAAATTAAAATTTAATCAGAAAATGAAAACCTTTATATTGAACTGTCGGTGCTTTATGGTGCTTTTTTTAATCCTTTAATTCTGGTAATTAAGCCCCTACTACAGTTCCCATAGATAATGAGGAGAACCCAAATACTCCTTTAGTTCGCCACAGACTGACACAATATACAGCATGTGCTTTTGCTTCTCTTGTTCTTTAACTCACAAAAAATTGGGTCCTAGATTTGCTTCAGATCCTGAATCTTGTGACTAATATACTCCAGGTTTCAACTCTAAACTCTGCAATTGCAAGTTAGTTTGTATCGTATTAGATAAACTTAGGTAATTGGAAAGAAAATTTTGAGTAATTTACCCAGTCCTCCTAACCCTATCTTAGTACTACTGTTCAAAATTCATTTTTTAGTTACCTTAAAAGTAATGCTTTCAACCAGTATGTCAGTTCCTGATTAAGTAACCAAAGTTCTTATCTTCATTGATTGTATAACTGAAGTGATTTTAAGTACTTAATGTATCAAATAAAGAACCTCTGTCAACATCTCCATCACTTCACAGATAACATTTTCCATTACCCTCTTTATCCCATTTATATGTAGTTTTCCTGGCCCATGCCTGTGTGTTTTCATTTAAATAATCTGACTGTTTTCAGATCTGATTCCAAGTGCCTTATTTTTATTGCGATAGGTTGCATAGACCTTTCTAAGAAATGTGTAAAGCTAGAGGTATTTCTAGTTTTTAATATGAAGTAAAATATTATTTATGTATCTTGGAAAATAAGATCAGTCAAGTAGATCTCTCTCAGTTGAAGTTCTTATTCTCTTCTGATTTATATCTTCATTTTATTAACAGAGGATATATTTTTTCGAAGAAAATATTTTGAAAATATTTGTTTTATATATCATAGAGCAATTAATGTAATGCATTTCTATGAAAATTGAATGATAGATACAACTGTACAATAATGCCTTTGTTAAAAGTGCATTGTTGCTATCATTGCCTTCAGAATAATTTTGGAGTTTGGTTTTACTTGTAAAATAATACCGACTACTGCTTCTTTTTATTTCCCCTGACAATGACACAATTATATAATCAAAATTTAGAGGTATTTGTCTTAATATTGAAGACATCTTTAGCATTGATATAACCAAACTTATATTTTCTATTCTTTCATATTTGCATTTTCTTTTTTTTTTTGTAATGTAATGATAGCCAAAATATTAATTTTTCAATATCTTTGTCTATGTATGTGTGTCTTTGTTAAACAAATTTTTAAATACATTTTTAGAAAAAAGCACAAACCAAAAAACACCTGAGAAAATGTATTGGCTGATTTGGTGATTTAAAGGGAATGGCTGTTGCTTTTTCTGATTTTTGACACTATTGCTATTGATGCCAAGTATATCAAGAGATAAAGTGGTTTTAAGTTCTCTGTCTTTCCCTCATGATATTTCATAGACTGCCTAAGACAAGTTCTGATGTGTTTTGGGGAATAGTATTTTGGTCATTTATGCCTTTGAAACAAAATAATATAATTTCTTCTTCCTAAGACAGACTTACTCATTTTAAGATATTTCTGTGCGCTGTCAGGGCACTGAAGGAATTCCTGTCTCTTACAATTCTATTGCTGAACAATTGGCAACTATTGATCTGCAGCTGCTTCTGAAGAGAATGTTAATGGACGGTCATTTTCTCTCTCACTGTTGACATTTACACTAGATCCTACTCTCAACTCTTCCCTGTCACACAGAGAAATTGTGGGAATTTAAAAATTTTTGCCAGATTGCTAAAACAGAAATAGTTCATGTTCAGTTAGCCCTCTATTTTCCTTTCAGGAAATCCACATTGTACATATATTACCTGTCTTGAGTGCTTTCTAATGTTTAGTTCTGGTTTGGGTGATAGGGGCCAGATCAACAAGGCATGTTGCAGACTGTTGGCTATGGGATCACTATAGCCCTGCCTCCTTCCAGTACTTTATGGAGTACTTTTAACGGAGTACTTTATGAGGAAACTGCCAAGACAGGATACAAGATGGGCAAAGAAACGTGGGGAGCAGTGTCATTTTGGTATTGTTTCTCAAAGTTTTAAAGATCAGGAGTTACAGAATTCTGAATTCATTACTGATCAGGGATTGTGAGAATGAGCTTGATGTTTCTGCTGTGTTTGCGTGCCGTGGCATAAAATGGACAATAGGAGAAGGAGAAAATCATTGGACATAAAAAATGTTGTCTGGTAGCTATTTATTAAGATTAAGGTAGGAATTTATTAAGATTGGAAAGTTTTTAGTTAAATCCAGTTTCAATCTCTGTAAGTCAGCTTAGTTATGGCAAAAGTTAATACTGTTCCTTAGGTTGAGAAACTAATATTAGTTTAAAAAATAATATTGAATTTAGGTTATTTTTTCCCTGATGAGCTAAAATTCAGGACCAGAGTATCATTTAAATCCGCGTGACATAGGTAGATGTGGTAAAAGCTACCTAGGATTTTAATTTAATAGTAAGAGGAAGAAGTTGTTAGTTTTGCCTTTTTTTTTTTTTTTTTTTTTTTTTTTTTTTTTTTTTTTTTTTTTGGTTCAAATTAGACTTAGGGAACAGCTGCAAGTAATATGGTTTCCTGATTCTTGAGAACCTTTCAGTTACACTGTTTTTAATAAAGATTTGTCCATGTGAGGGACAGCAAGGTCTGCTAACCTTTCTTGCAGCATGCTATTTCTGAGCCAATTATGAAGATGTCTAAAGGCATCGAATGCTCTTTGGAACAGTAACTTTGTGATTTGGGAGTATAATGGCCAGCTGGAGAACTTTCTCTGTGGTTAGCATATCTGTGCTCACAATATATAAAAAACAAGGGCAGAATTGATTTTTTTTTATGAGCTAAAATTCTTCTTGTATTTTTTCTTATAGTTATGGTGATATATTAATAACTATAGTAACAGCAGAAGTAGCAGAAGCTTCCTAAGTGTTTTGGATTTTGATAGTAGAGCCCTGAAGGCTGTGTTAAGTTGTCAATCTAGGGTTTTTATCAAGATTTTGTTGATGTTCAAAGAAAGAAAAAAGTGTTAATCAAAGAAATATGTTCTTCTTGCTGATACGGGCCAGCTGACTATTCACACTGAATGAAATCTTCAATATGTTTAGCTGCTTTGATTTCTTAGAGAATTGTAGTGTAAATCTTCACTGAGAGTGATTTGGGAGCATAAATTTAATTGCTAAGTTTTTCTGGGCTTTTCAAATGAAACCTGAGAGGATTGACCTAAGTATGGCTTATCCAAAAAAGCCTTGCAGCAGGAGAGCTGCACAGCAGCCAGGACACTGCAGCCGTGGGGCTGTTTTTCCACTGGCATCATAGGGCAGTCAGCCAGGCAGAAGGAGTTGGGACTCAAGTCCCCCTTCTGACAAGGAATAATCAGATACACTCTCTTACTCAGAAAGTGTTTTAGGGACTAAACAACAAAATAGGAGCAGGACTACGAGGAAAATACGAAGTCCATAGTTCTCAACTACAGCAGAAACACTGATAACAAGTAAACAGCTGGGAATTTGACTCTGTCATGAGGTTACCAGGTGAAGATGCAGTTTTGTATTATTTAAAGTCTGGTGAAATTCTGGGTTTTTACTGTATTACTCAAATTACTGGGAATATTTATCCACTACTTTAGTCACATAAACAAAATAAGTATCCTGCAACCTGGATACCTCTGCTGCAAAGGTGATGGTTTATGTGTTGTACACCAGCATCTGCATGCCAGAATGAGGGATTCCTAAGTGCTTTTGTTAAATCTAGAATAGGAGAGCAGCAGCAGGAAACAATAAGCCATGAACTACCATGAAGAGCTGTGGTGCTGGCTAGGTGAGTGGACATTTGGAGCCAGACAAAGCAGCATACAGTAGTAGACAAAGATTCAGGAGGAAGAGATTTGCATGTGCTTGAACTGAGAGGGTATAAAAGCCCAGGGGTCCTTTCTTGGGGGTCCCTCCTTGGGAAAACCAGCCTGAGTTGTCTCTCTGTTACTGCACTGTAAATAAATTGCATTATAGAATGAGACATCTGAGTCTCTACTGTGGGAAACCTAGAGCTGAACAGGTGAGGAAACCTGGTCTGACCACGTCTGTGTGGGGTATGGAGAGGAGTAGGCACCTGTCAGCTTACTGGATCTGCCCTCTCTGAAGGGGCTTTGGTCCCAGCAGTGGCAATATCTGGTGTTGGGAATGTGACTGCCGGGGAGTCTCATGAATGGTCAGACTGGGTAGTTTGCTTGACAACCTACAATGAGCAATGACACTAAAATTGTAGAATGAGGGAATATAGGCATGGTGCAGAACAGTCTCTGTCAGAGAGACATGTTAGACACAGCAAACTCTACCAAAGGCAGAACTGCTTAGAGGTACAGAAAGAAGATGCCTGTCAGGACTACTCTGAACCTTCACTAATTCTGACAGTTTCTCAGAATGATTCATGGACAGTCACAGTTGACCTGTGTAATGAACTTCTAAGCTGGATGGCACTGCAAGGTCTGCATGAAGCACGAGACCACACGTTCTCCTGGTGTTTAGGGTAGATTTAAACTACTAAAGAACAAGGCAATATCACTATGGCTGTTACGCTTGTGCTTCCAGAGCCATCCGAGCTGGCACTAGCTCTGCCATTCTGGAAGCATGCTCCATTACAAAAAGATCTGAGAAGTATTGGATTAAATGTATGCACTGGTTGAGTACACTGGATCGTTAGCTAGTGTTCCCTGGTTCCCTGTTATACCAGCTTCTTAGTCCTTTAAAAATGTATTTTAGCTGTCTCTAGTGAAGAAAGTCTTTGAGATTAAATTTTAACACAGAAATATGTTCTTGCTGTAAGTCACAGTCATCTTTTCTTTCCTCTGGCGTCTTAGGACTTCTCTTGTTCTCTTTCTGATTTGATTCCTCTTTTCCTTGCCTTTCTTGACTTAACTTTGTTCCTTCACCTTATAAAATAATCAAGGGTACAGATTTCAACAAAACTATACTCTTGGTTAAGAAGGATTTCCATTTTTATTATAAAGCTAAATTAAGAGCTACTTAATGCTCATGGTTTAGTATTTTAATAAAAAGGGAAAGGGAGAAGCTGATAGAACAAGAGGAAAGTGCTTTTCAGCCATGTCTCTTACCTGAAGTCTTAAATGCTGCTTTGTTTTATGTATTAGTCTTTTCTGAGACCTGTATAGTATATTGTCCATCTTCTTTGTAACAATTTTGTTCTTTGTGAAGTAAGGTGTAAAGTTACATGTGGTGTACACTTCTACCAGAAAACTCTTTGACAATGTAAATTTAAGCAATAAAACGATAAGTATGGCCATTTAATGCTCTGAACTAGTAGCACACTAAAACCTGTAGCTTGGAAAAGGATATATTCAGTTTCTGTGCCAAGATTTTGATGCACAGTGAGAAGTCTGGGAGAGCTTCTGGAAGTGCAATCCCTTTTGAAAGCATATAGAGAAGGAATCACTTACTTTTATGGTTTTAAGTTTTTTTTGAAAGCACTCTGACATATCTGACTCTGAATATTACCTTGTTCTGTTGTCCAAGAATTTAGATTTGGAAATAAGGACAGACTTGTTGCCTGGCAATGTCAGACTTTATCACTGAAATCCTGATCTATTTGAGTTTATATTTTTCACCTTTTGTTCAAACACATGCTTTTGATCTTCACAGTTGTAAGCTAAAAAATGCAGAGAGACAGAGTTTACTATAAAAACAATGACCCCAGATCTTGTTTCATTAACTGAGGTACTGTCTTCTACATTAAAATTAAGTAACCTCCAATATTTCAGACTGATTGTCTTATTTTACAGACTAATGGTAATGTGCCGTGTATAATATCACAGAATATTGAACAATTTTTATGGCTGGATATATCTTACCCACAAGCCACGGGAGGTGAACTTTTAACTGTATCAGATAATACTTAAGGAAAATCAGTATCTTTGTATTCTTAATCTTATGAAATTCTAGATTGCCCATGAGAGCAAAGTATCCTGCTTTCTGGAAAGAAGAAAAAGCACAGAACTAGTAAATATTCCTGGGAGATAGTGATGAGCAGAAAGTAGTTTCCCTGATGTGATAAAAATAAGAACCTTCCTTCATGCAGAAAGAGAACTTTGCCTCTCTTGCAGTTGCTGCTACACTGAGAGCTACAGTGCTTGCTTGAAATAGGACAGACCCAGCTGTAACCCCCTGAGCAAGACTCACCTTCTCCCTCTGCGCTGCTTAAGTACAAGTTGCCTTGTGCCAGGCAGCTTGGGGTTTTGCTTCTCTGTTTGTTAAATGGTGAATGTTTATTTAAAGGAAGCAGAGCACCTGAACAGTATAGGCTCATCCGAGGGACTTGGACGATGACTGTGCTGTCCTGCTACCTGGGTGACAATTCCAGCAGGTAACAATGAAAACTGTGGCTAGAATTGCAAAGGTAAGAGCAGTTACCTGAGATGTTGGTTATTAACTTATCCCTTCAGTGCAAATATGGTGTACACAAACTGTGTCTCCTAAGTCGCAGGTGATGTACATTGACTCACCACAGACAATTAATAAAGGGTAGCTAAGTATGCTTTTATATTTAGCTTTAAGCTGATATTCCATCTGTTAGCTAACAACTCTTTCTAGATGAAAATTCCATTAAAATTTGCTTCATTAGGTGTAGGGTCTTTTTTTGGTTTCACTGCATAATACAGCCTAATCAAAAATAGCTAAAAATAATCTAGTTTAGCTCTACATGGAAGTCATAATATGTATCCTGAGAGGGGAAAAGCCCAAAGGTAACAACCTGCACTATATTTTTTACCGCAATGACCAGTGAAATAAAGTCATTATTTACTGGTGAGCCCAATAGAATTTCTTCATATAGGGCAGACAATATTACCCTGTATTGGTTTACAAGATGGGTTTCTGTATGTATTTACAAGCTGTGATGTTCTGCAACTAGTTCACAGAAATTCTTTGAATATATCAAATTTCAGTCTTAGGTAGATTGATATTTTAAATAATGATGTATTAAGTATTTCTGTCAAGATTTCTACTTTTTTTTGGCATAGGTCAGTCTAAAGATTTATTCCAGGGGCATCTTTGGTAGCCCTTCAGATTTTGTCTTGGTTTTATCTTCTGGGTTGCAATAGAGAATATTAATTTTCAGTTTTACATAGGAGAGCTAGACAAAGAGAGATATTAGTTTTGTCCCACTGCTTATGATGAAGATCAAAAAGTGGAAAAGTAAATTACATTGTCTACTTTGGGTTTAATGTACACTTTCTACGTTGGAAACTAGTGAAAATAGTTTAAATATTTGCTAAGATATAATAGCTCATCTTAATAAAAAATACACATAGAATATATTTTTTCTTACCATTTTAGAAACAGTTGCTACCCTCATTTGTACTTCATAATCCACCACAGTGAAGGCTTAATAGACCATTAAAGAAACGGTGGGAAGTTAATTTTAATATGTAATGGTGTGAGGGGTTTTATTTTTTTCCTTAATACAATGAAGCTTCTAACAATTTTATTTGCAAAGAAGATGATTATTTAATAAAGTGACAAACTGTCCCACTGATAGGATACATTAATTTTCTTCTAAAGCTGTTCCTTGTACTCCATAAGAAGGTGATAATTAGGTTTGCAGATTAGAATAACATAATCAGACCACTTGTGTGGATGCTTGTTAAAATATATTTTCCTCTTCATATAAGCCTCATAATAATTAAAAACTGTTTAAAAAGAGAACCATTCTTTTTTCAGTATGGACTTTTTAAATGAGTCCTAGTAATATATCACGTTATTCTTAAGCTAATTCAACTTTTTAAAAGGTTAGTATTTGAAAAAGAGTATGGGAAGTGATTAACTGGTGAGTTTAAGTATTAGCATTAGATTTTGCAGGAACACCTACAGTATAAAACAGCGCTCATTCATATCCTGATTTAATTTCTTCCACTGTCACTCCTGATTGTTCCATTTAATCTTTCTTAAGTCACATAAAATTATCTTGTATGTGTAAATTAACAATCATTTTCTAATTTCACTGCAAACTTTAAGCACTGTCAGAGAAAAAAAATACACTGGCAGTGATTAATTCTCTATTTTAAGCAAAACTAAATGCAGTTGCTATTGAGGTAGGGTGCACACCGAGTGATTCTTTTGGTGATTCTAGACTCCAATAAAGGCATTGGAGAAATAGCAATGAGCGTGAAATGAGTGGTTCACATCTAAACAATCAGGTCTTGTGTCTATCACATTGAATCAGTGTAATATTCACTGACCTTATGTTTTAAAACATTGAAGCCAATTTCCTTTGCTTAGGATTTGTGTAGTATTCAGTACTTTTTAAAACTAACTTCCTGGCCTAAGCCCAAGGTGGAAAGTGCAGAGCCTAAGATCATTTAAAGTGTCTTTAAGTGTTCCAATTCCTATACTTTTAATAAGATTA
Source organism: Ammospiza nelsoni (assembly GCF_027579445.1). Classification (NCBI taxonomy): domain Eukaryota; kingdom Metazoa; phylum Chordata; class Aves; order Passeriformes; family Passerellidae; genus Ammospiza; species Ammospiza nelsoni. The sequence continues at coordinate 29,179,585 of NC_080633.1, read as the reverse complement.
AGATTTTTTTTTCCTATAGTTCAATGAAGTCTTATTCTAGGGAAGAAGGGAAAGTGCATGTTTTGTTTTTGTTGGCAACAACCTTGAAATTAATCCTATGCTAAAGAATAAAAACTGTTTTCTTAGTATTTCAGCAGTGGGTGCAAACTTTCAAGGTCCAAGTTGTTTCATTACAGCAGTTACAATCAGTGTGTTGATAAAGGAGGGCTGATTTAAACACTAAAAACCAAGCATGTTCTGGCTCGAAATCATTCAATTTCAAACAACTGAACAGGGAAAAAAGTGTTACGTTATTAAATATTGCAATCATCTAATTTGTACGTACATTCCAGTAAGCCTTACTTTGTGTGCACAGTTCCATATGTATATTTGATATAGTGGCATAATCAACTTCAGGTTGTTGGGGGGACATGTTTTATGGATAAGTAAAAAGTAATCAGGTTCTATTTATTACCGTTATGAAAGAAGTGAAAGAATATTTTTGAAGTGTGCTAAATATACATACAGAAAAGGAAAAATATTCAGTCATTTACAAAAAGGGATGCAATACTGACTGATTTAACAGCAGTAGATTAATATTGGAGACTCAATAGTGAAGGGATTTATAAAATATATTTTTAATATTATGTGGTTTTTTATCATTTTTGGATATTAAAAAAAATTTCTTAACATGTAAAGTAAATCATATGACAAAGATTAACCAGTACTCTTACCCAGAAGTTGATCAACATCAGCTCTATAAGCCTATAGACCAGCAATTTACAAACAACTGACCTGACTTCTCCCTTTCTAAATAGAGGATTCCCAACAATCATCATGGTAAATAGCTACTTTGAATAACATTTTACATAACAATTCTAAATATTTTTGGTTGAAAAAGGCATGCTCTTAATGCATCCCAGAAAAAATCAATTTTTTAAAAAGTCATAGAACTATGTAAGTCTTCAAGGTAGCAGTTGCTAGGTATAATTCCTTTTTTTTACATGGTGGTAAAGGAAAAGGTGATGGAGGTGGGATGTTCTGAGCATATGTTTTATCCTTGGTTTCCAGAATCCATAGCCTGATGAGGTGAATGGCAAACTTTTCTCTTAAGACTTTTGCCTTTTATAGGTAAGCCAACAGCCTAAAGACAGCAGTTTTATCATGTCAAATCCTCTCCAATGGATTCTTAACACAAGGCCACCTGTAAAATGCCATAACTGAAATGTTAATGAGGAAGTATGATGGTCTCTCATCAGTTTACAGGCTGAAAGCTTCTCTATATCTGGCATGTTTTTCACCATTTGAAAAAGGACCTATAGGTGCCAGTAAATGTAGAAATCCTGTTACAGCTCTGTGTACTGACCTTCCTTACATAGGAGATATTGCCATGTGGAAAGTAGATGGCTTATAGAGTACCCAGCTTCAACTCCAAATTAAAAGAGGAAGTCCTTACAGATCCATGATGTCCTGGCTGATCTCTTGTTTTAATGTTGTCTTAAGAGGCCTAGGTTTGTGTTTAAAATAATAATTTGTACTTTAAAACCCTAGAAATAATTGGAAAATTAGGGAAGATAATTTCAATTATATCTACATCACTAGCTCTACGTGTGTTTATAATTGCTCTCTCAGAGTCCATGAATATATAAGAGCTCAGATGAAGCCTTCAAGGATAGTGAAACAGGTGTGTAAAGATATGTAAAGGTGTTCCAGGGAGCCCAGGACCAAACTGATATCCCCTGGAATTCAGCCCAAGGCATTGACTGTCAAAGAATCTGTCATCCTTTTTATGTAGGCTAGAAACATTTGCATTAACAAAAATGGGATGTAATTTGAAGAAAGATTTTTTTGAAGCAGAAATATGTAGTGAGCTTTGTCACTTTCCCCCTTTGCAAGAAAATTACTAATCTGACTAATTATCTCAGTGTTTATTGATTCCATTACTAACTGAAGTCTTCATATTGCCACAGGGGGCAAGCAGACTGGGCTTTCCTAAATGGAAAAATATTGAACATTAACAAAATTATTGTGGGACATTAAATGCTAAAAATGTCTTTGAGAATTATAAAGGTTAGAAAGTTTAGCAGGTCATCGCACTCTTTTTCTTATTACTCAGATTTTTAAAGCATTCAAGTGTTAACCTTTTGAAAAGGAGAGGGGAGGAAAAAAGGAAAGAACAGATGATTGGGAGATACTTAATTATCTGTTTCTTTAAAGAAGGTGTAGTCAGGTCCAACCTCATTCAGCTGCCAACACTTGCATAAAGCTGCTGGAGAGAGCTCCTGTGAATACCCAATTGCAAAGCTATAATTTGAGATAAAATAATGCATCTACCTATACTGTTATCAATAATTGATAGGCACTTAGGAATGTAATTCATTGAAATCTCACCTGTGGCCCAACCTCTGCCACTCTAGGAAGAAAGAGATGTAGCAGTTTTCCTTCTGGTTTTATCCAAGTCATTGTGTGAGCTTTATAGGGGATTTAACCAGTAAATTGTACACAATAAACATAGAGAAGAAGCCTGGCATGAAGTAGAGCCTTTTAATAACAGTGTCTGCAATGTTTTTTGTTTGCTCTTACCCCTCTTTAAAAATATATTTAAAAAAACACCACTTTGTTTGGTTCCCCACTAAGACTAAGCTTTTCTTTGAATGTCATCCATTTTCTAGAATTTTAAAAATTGAAAAGCTTTGCCCTTTTGACCTGCTAATACATCTCAGTCTCAGTTCACTGCAAAGCTGTGACAACACACACAGTGATAACAAGGCAGGCTGTTACATCCTCATTTTTTTAATCTTGACTATATCAGCATTACTGTGACACAACTCATCAGGTTTGGAATAATGTAATTAATTTATGAGATTCCACATAATTAAACTAGTCACCTGTGAATATATCCAAAGGGATCTTTCAATGCTGTTAATCTGGGCATTTCATTCCATTTTTGTGTATAACAGATTATTTAATCTACATATTATTGGATGAGTGCCTACAATAATATTTCTAGTTTAAGCATGCCTCTTCTCTCTCTTATAGAGGCTAACAAATGAGGAGATATACCAGTATTACCCCCTATACCACATTCTTCTCCTGCCTCAGTTCTGTAGAGTCTAGAGACCCAAAATGGAGAGTAAGTGATGTGGTTCTCCTACACAGAGGCATATGTATGAACAAGACATAAGAAGAGATCATACACACAATGTGATGTTTGCTGTTTTCATGAGTGCCTGATGCTCAGGGGGGCAAGATTGTGGATAGTGGGTTAGCTGGCTGCAGTCACTCATCAGAAATCTTTCAGAGTTGTCACCCTAGGACAGTTGGGTATGTTCAAAAGCCACTTCAGTTTAACTGTTTATTCTATTTTCTCGTAATTGAAAGTTATATAATCTAAAATCTGAATTTTACTGGTGAAAAATCAGTTTGCTTTGATGTTTGCCTTGCCTTCCTAATTTGAAAAAGAAAAAAAATTGCATTAAATGCATTTCCATTGAAACAAAGGAAGGCTTTATGTACTCACCTGCATAAAAAGCCCTCCTGGAAAAAAATGCAACAAATATAGGCTTGGCCACTGATTTAAGTAAAAGGGTACAAGATCACCTGTGAGTAAAATGAAGGCAAGGGCTCTGCAAAGCACTTTTAAACTTTCTATTGAACAGCCACTGCTTGATCAGCTGTTAACTGAACACTTGATCTGTTGCTATCTCTAAAATAAAGGAAAGGGTTCTGTCTCTATCACATTGTGTTTGTTCAGATCTTGCTTTTAAAAATTTTCTGACAACCAGAAATAATTTCTTCTTATGTTTATTTCAATGAAAATCCATTTTATATCCAATTTTAAAAATTGTATTATGGTAAGAATATTTGAACATTTTGGTTTTTCCCTAGTAAATGCTAAATATTGAAGGTAATTATTACAACTCTGTGTGTGAATTTCATTTGATTCGGAAGGAATAACCTTGATAAAATGCTCAGTTTTGCAAAGGTGCCCTTTCAAAATGCAAATTAACACAATTATGTTAGTTGAAAACATATTTTGGAGATATGCAATCAAAATAATAAACTAGTTAAATAAGGCTTGTATGTGCAATCACATTTAGTAAATAAAAAAATATTTCCTAATAAGAAATTTGACAAGTTTTGTTTAGTGCAATTTTTAATTCAAGTTGTACATAGTTTCAATTTTGTGCTGTTGTAAAAGTGTTTCTTTGGTTTTCACAGCAAAGTAGGAGATAAACAGACAACAATTCCAGAAATTGTGTGAATTGTTTGTCTGGAGAAGAAAACCAGCAATGCATAATACCGGGTCTTTCTCCTCATTCACACACCGCAGAATAATTATGTGGGACAGCAGGATTGGGGCATTGAGTGAGCACTCAGCAAACAGCAGATGCACAGGCTCAACTTTATCCTTCACAATCCCCAGTCTGAAATGCAGAGTAAATGTTTCTTAGAGCAGGAGAAAGTACATATTTATTGCAATTAATGCCACAGCAGTTCACCTTCAGATGATGCTAAAGCAAGCAAAGACTCCCAGGCAGTCACAGGGACAAGAGCATCCCTTTGGATTTGCACAGTGTGTAGTAGTGTGCCACAACTCTGCTTTGTACATAGGGTCAGTATGTTCCTTTATGCCTTGCAGAGAGTCATAAAGGAATTTGAAAATACAATGAAGATATAATGAATTAAATTTGTAATGTATTTATAAGCAAAATTTTAAGCTGTACCAGAAGAGCCATGTAAATGCAGTAAATTTTTTTGTTGTAGGACCTGCTTTGAGGGGTATTTTTTTCCTTCGTTTTTATTTTTTTTTTTTAAGTGTGTTACTTTGTGACTTAATTTTTGAGTGTGGTTTTGTAAATACTCTTACTGATCTTATCCCATTTATTTTAAATGACAATTTACAATATGCACTATTTTGGTGTCAGACAAATCGTTCATCTGGGTTGCACATCTTTCCTATAGGCATTAACATTATTAACAGACTTTATTAACATTATTAAGAGAATTTAATGCTTACTTGGCTAGAGAAAGCTAATTCCTTGTAAACATAGAGTAGGAATCCTAATGAAGCCACTGAAGCTGCAATGTGAGCTTTGAAACTGAAAGTGACAGGAGAGAGTTGATCATACAGAGCCAGAAGGAATGTGCATCTTGTAACCTTTGACACAGAATGTGAGTTGACTACATTACAGTATAACAAAACTTTCTGTTTTTATGAAAATTGCGTCTGAGTAAGAAATGTAGGATTTCCTGTCTCACTAACCTATGTTGGTTAGGGATCTGCTTTGTTTGATTATCCCAGATATACACATTCTCATTAAGTACCCATCCAGAGGTTTATTGTGGATAGAAGAGTCAAATCTATTAGCTTTCAATTTCTTTTTACTCTAGTAACAAAAACATATTTTTTAATAAAATAGACAGAAAGAATAACCTGAGGGAGTAGTTCAAACCCTCCTGACTTAGAATTGCCAATCCACAGAATGACATAGCATTTAAGCAAGGGGATTTAAGATGGAGATGAAGAGCTATTAAGCATTATAGTGTGGTTGCACCTTCTAGTACAGAAAGCAGGGGTAAAAATCTAGAAGGGAAGTTTTGCCCTGTATTTTTCTTCTCTGTGAAGATAAGATCTGAAGTAAGCATCTGGGACACAAAATTGAAGTTTTTGCTGTGAAAGATGATGGTGCACTAAAATTACTCCAAAATGAACATGGATCATCAGATCCCCAAACCCTTGTATACTTGTCTACCTGCTACCAGAAATTAATGATAAAATAATGATAAACATAAAATCATATTGTGTAAGGGAAAGAATAGAGATATGATCAAAGACACCAGCAGCCCATACATACCTGCAATATGAGGAATTAAAAAAAAAACACAACAGAAAACTGAGGATAAAAAATGCAAACAAATCCAAGTGGACCCACAAGCCGGACCCTGGACTAAGGTAGTAAGAGAATCCCAGCTGGTGTAGAGTAAAATTTCCCACATTGGTAACTGTCTTGATTATGTGAACAAGAGTGATGCTTCAGGTAACTTAGTGGTACCTGGAGTGCTGGCAAATATCTAATCTATCTATTGATTTATGGCAAATCCATAATTAAAAAAGAGAGAGAAGAAGCAACTCTTCATCTGAGCAGGGTTAAAAGTGTATCAAGGAGACAAAACAATTTTCATAAAGGAAGAAACATCTTTGTTTGTTATAAACATATCTTAAAAATAATGTCCTTATATCTCAGATTACTGCATTCAAAAATATCTTTTTAATTTTTAAGGTAGGAAAATCAAGGTTCCATCTATATTGTTACTTTGAATTTATGCAAATGTTTCACTCTTATGGTAGAAGTTGAGTTTTCTTGAAGAAATTTGAAAGAGTCTTTTATTGAAGCTTTTTATTTTGTTAAGTGATGACACACTCAAAACTGAAGGCAGTGGAAAACTTTTCATGACAAGAGAAAGGCAGCATGATTTTATTAAATGCTATTAAACAGAACCATAACTGAATTTAATTTCATGTCTTAAAATATTGTCAGTTTCAATTTTCTAGAATCCAAGCTAGCTTACTGATAGGACATCACCTGTGGTTAATGAATTTTTAGAATATTTTGCCATGTATTTTATATTGTACTGTTAGGATGCCTGAAACAGATGGCTTTTCATATTTGATCACGTGTTCATAAACCTAATTTCTTTCATGCTGTTTCAGTATCCAAGTGTCCTTTCCCATCCTCTGGTGCTGCTTACAGCACCTGCCTACTGCTGCTGAAACCCTAAATGTTTGTGCTTTGGCCCATCTTTTGGCCCATGTTTTAAGAAATGCCTCCTTACATGTAATTTTACTGAAATTCAGGTTTTTCCATTAAAGACCCACATAACTATTTATGGAACTGATTGATATATGGATTATTATTAAACGAAAAATTAAAAAAAAAGAAGAAAATGATAAAGATGTTTTGATATATGTTTCTGACACTTGCCCTGTTACAGTCAATCAGCACTATTGATCTTGATGGAGTAATGCTCTCTTAAGTGAAGATCTTATTTTCCAGTAATGAATTTGCAACTGTTTTGACTGTCAAATGGAGCATAGCCTCTTTTCCAGTATTCCAGTAGCCCAAGATTTTTTTTTTATTTTCCGCCAAGATATATCAGCTATAGCCTTTACAAACTGGCAAATGTCAAGATGCTGCAAAATATAACATTTGTAAATAATACATCTGATGTGCACTTCTTCATCTCTTGGGCAGACTAAACATATATTGTATTCCATTTCTGAAAAATAACTTACAGTTCTATATTATTAATGATTGCACATCCATACATTAGCAAAATACTAACAAACTGTTCCATGAACAGCCAGACTAATGATGACTGATTTCCTACAGATGTATGTCCTGTGACCCTCAGTGTCCTTGCTGTGACAATTCCATTTTCACATATGGTCTTAGTTCCACATGCTGCTCTGTGTTCTGTGTTTGTGATTGCCCAATCAGTATTTGCTGATTTCTGGGCTTTGTTACAAATGGAAAAAGTGCCAGACACTTTCTTTAAACTCTAATTATCTTGTTTGTGTACAGGTCATGTATCAATGGAAGAAGCAGTTAATGCTTTAAGGGCTCATCAACTATTTGGTGTTTGGTAATTTTGACTGTTCTTCCTTGTCCCCACTCCCCAGTATAAATCATTTGTAGCCTTTTACAGTCAGATTCAAGTAAAATTTTGAGTTTGATTGATCCAAAGTATTGCATCCAATTTAGACATATTGTATGTGATAAAACTGTAAGGTTTTAGAGTAATTGACTCTTGAACATAATGGGTTATAATGCTGTCATTAAATGACTGATTGGTTGTTCTATGCTATTGCAAAGAAATCCTGTGGAAAAGAACGTCTGGAAAGTGCAGATGTTCATCCATCGCAACTGGGGGTAGATTTGTTTCTTTTGATGTGTAATTGCAACTGATAATTGTATAGAAAAAAAACAGGATGTTAATGCTTCAGATCTCTTTCTCTTAACGTGCATGACATCTATCCTGATGTTGTCTGGTCTCTGACTCCTAACTTATCACTCTTGCTGAGCTCCATCCTAGTGCATGCCTACTCAGGAGTGACCATTTTCAGTATTTCTTAATTTAATTGCCTGTGCTCCCCATTATCTCACCTATTAAAGTTCTGCTGGCCCTCCTTTCCTCTCAGCACAACCTAGGATGCCGCTGTTTGTGTTCCTTTCTAGAAACTGTCATGTGAAAATGCCCTCAGGATAACCTTAGGATGGAAAGAGCACAATGCAGTTTATTTCCAAAGCCCCTATAGGAAATATTTGGTGTTATGCCATTTAAGTTAATCTATAAATTTTGTTAGATTTTAATATAATTTGAAGGAGTAAACTTCATCAATTAATCATTCACCTAGTGTGGGTCATAATTGATTAATAAAAAACATGGCAACATTTCCTCCTTCTTAATTTTTTTTTATTTTGTTAAGCCTTTATTTGTGCCTGGGCCTATAGTCCTTCATGCTAGATAGGTGTACATCAGTGTGTGAACTGGGTGTTCCTTGGAGGGCTTCTTTCGTTCCAGGCATACCTATGGAACTTCTCACATGGGCACATGAGCCTGTCTGTAGTGTGCATTTAACCTGAAGTGCCTTTCTGAATGGGGGGGCACCTAAAACTTTTATAAAATAAGTAGATCCATGGGTACATTAAAAAGGAAATAACATAACATTGCATGAAAGAGAAGGAAGAAATAATCCTAACATCCTATGATATAAAATAGAATTTTCTCAATTTGATTTAGTTTAGTTCGAATTTAATTTACTAACCGTTTTATAAGACACTATCTTACAACATAACTCTTTTCCTCCTAAATATGTTTAATGTCCTAACTGAAAGATTTCAGTGATTTCCTAAGTTATTCCTTGTTTCCTTTGACATTTGTCATCATAAGGAATTTGTATTCTTTTATCCTTTGATCAAAGGATATCCTTTGATGCCCCAGATCATCATCTACTTTGATAGAACCAAACTGAATAATTGTATGACTGCTCTGAAAAAATATCTGCTTAAGTGATATTATTTTTATAATATTTAAGTGATCTATAGAAATGCATATCAATTATACATATATATACATATATATATATAAGATTATTAGTACATGCATCAATTCAGTGAGTGCAATTCTGTTTCATACTTGAAGATTCAAATATTCATGGCTTTCAGGAAAGTTCTGATGAAAATGATAGTGATTATCAAAAAAGTTTGTTTGGGTTGTACTTCATGTAATCTGTAATATTTTGTTCTCCTCATATACTGCTATATACTCCTATGTATAGTGTTCTTTTAATACAGTTGAGTAAATAGGTATGGATAGGATCTGTTTATCAAACTAAGAATTCTGTGTAGTTTTACAGTATCCCCTGTTTTCTTCCTTTCCTGCAACTTGGTATGTTTCGAATCACCTTTCAAATTTTCAAGAGAGCATCACCAAAATTGGGTAGATTCCATTCTGAGAAACCTTATGAATAATAGTAATTTAACAGAATAGACAGATCAGACACTGTACATCAGGGTTGTACATTAGTAAAACTATAAATGTTTTCTGTGTAAACTTTCACAGTTGTGATTAGACCTAGTCAATCTGTTTTAAGCAGATTGATAATTCCAGACTTCTGTCATAGAGGCATTTTACAGTGTATCAAAAGAAAGAACCTATGGAAAAAAGATTTTTCAAAATTGTAAGAAGTTTTTGCATTTGTAGAGAATGAGTTAGGCCCATTTTCTTTGCTGTTGACAAAGTGCATTCCTTTTAATCTAGTCATTATAGAGAAAGTCAGCAAAGCAAGGGAGGAAATACAGAGAGATTATAGGAAATGACTGTTTAAAATACATCTGCAAATGAGTAATGCTGGGCTTGTGCTGTAGTATACCATCAATTTTCCTTGTATTGTATTCACCAGATATGCTACACTGTTGGATTTGTCTGTGTTTTAAGTCTTTTTAAGTCTTATAGGTGCTCCTCTATTACCAGACATCTCAGCATTATTCAGAATTCAAGGCATGTGTTTTGAACATGATTTGACAGGCAAAAAGTACCAGCTTTATAGGTCTATGTATGTTTACTTCATAACTGTTTGGAGCCCAAGCTTATTGTTTACTGTGGTGAAAATGTCTTTCAAATTCATGCAAATTCAACCAAGTTAAAGATTTAGTTAAGAATTAATAATGATGTAATATGTAGAAATTGATGCTTAGTTTTGGATTTGTTAGTTATTAATGGTGTTGCTAAATTTCACAATTAGGTGATCACTCAATCTTTTTTTCTATAGGCATTAATACAGTAATGCAATGAGGGGTTAGTATTCCTTCAGATGATTTTATGCAATTGTCATTGAAAACACTGACCAATTTTAAACAATGGATTTGTCCTGTTTCATTTTTTTTCACAAAATAACAAATCAATTAATACAGTTTAAAAATTCTTTACATCTCAGAACCCATTTAAAAATCAATTTTTAAGCTTTAAGTAATTCGTTCCTGCATTTGCATTTAAAACTCAAATATAAATACATATTTTTCATTGTAAAATTCTGTAATCAATTTTATTTCTAGCCCAACTTTTAATGACAAGTATAAATGTAGAACATATTTTAAAGAGCTAAGAGAAAAAATTTATTGATAAAGGATAGGCAGACTGCCTTTCAGACTGTCCAGTATACCTGGACAAATAATATTGCTGTAAGAGTAATAGATCTAGCTGCAGAAACTGTAGGAAACAGAATACAGAGTTCCAGGACAAAATGCCAAATAGCTGGGAAGACTGACTATTTTTAAATAAAAACAGTGTTCACTCTGGAGTCCAAAACTTCTTCTTTTAAAGCTAGAAATAAACATCTGTTAGTTTTTCCATTGTAAAACTTCATTTTTATGGGTTTATAATAGGGTCATAAAAAGTCATTCCTTACTGAAACTTGACATCATAAAAGGCTAGGAAAGTCCTCTGGGTAAGTAATAAATGGATTAAAGGATGATAGAAAGGTATGTTTTCGGTACAAGCATACCAAAGCACACACAAAATCTTACTCTGTTGTCCATTTGACTTGTACCCTTTAATCATAGTTCAAAGCTAAGCAGAATTTCCCCTTTTTGAAGTGTATGTTTAGATTCAGTAGATACTTTTTCGATTCCGTCCAAAGAGAGACAATTCATGGGGAGTGAACCATGAAGTTCTGGCTCCATCAGCGGAGGGAGTCTGGAGATCCTAAGATCTGTCCCAGAACTTAATCAGTTCTAGGCCAAGTTGTTGGTCCAATGCATCTTCAGACCTTTCTTGCTTCTTTCATTTCCTTGCCTCCTTCCTAGTTCTGTCTCATTAGAAGTCATGGCTGTATGCATTCCATTGAAATCTAGAGTGTTAGTATCTGCTTTTTTATTTGCAAAAGTAAACTAAATAAAAATATTCGTAACAGCAAAGCCTTGTATCCTAGTTGAGAAAATTTATGGTGATAAGCTTTGTTATGTACCAAATGGTGACATAGGCACATCCCCTGGACTATCAGTATGAAAAAAAAACTATTTCTCCTTGTTTGTTTTTATTCTGGATGCAAAGGTGAAAAATCATTTCAAGCACTTGTGAATTCTTTTAGGAAATTACTGGCTATTTTTACATGAACTGTTTTCCTTAGGTGTGGGCTTGCCTTCACTGAAGTAACTACTAGATAATTAAATTAATTTTAGCCATAAATAAGCCAAGCAAATTGTGACAAAAGTCCTGAAGGCCATGGTGTGAAATATTTTCTTTTAGATTAGTGGACAAACTACTTGGATCATAAACAAATCACTTAGAACTAAAAAAAAGACAAAATTTGAAGCATCACTAATGTGAGCAAAACCAGCAATATATGAAATTAGGTGTTTATCTGTCTCCTCCTTTGGAAATGGTTGACCTGAGTACTGTTAGTCTCAAAGTCCAGTGTCTGGAAATATGCATGTGAAGAAGGCAAGTAATTCTGTTACATATTCAGCTTCATTGTTATGTCTTTTCTTTTCTTTTCTTTTCTTTTCTTTTCTTTTCTTTTCTTTTCTTTTCTTTTCTTTTCTTTTCTTTTCTTTTCTTTTCTTTTCTTTTCTTTTCTTTTCTTTTCTTTTCCCTTTGGATGTAATTATTCCTTATCTTTACTCACCATTTTAAGGTTTAACATTTTGAACGTTATTATTCTGAATCTTTATATGTTTATTTACTCATTGTTTCTTACTAACTTCCATGCTAATGGTCCACAACTATTTAGAGGATATGCCATGATTAAGGCATATTAAAATCTGTTGCATTAAACAAACTCTGGTACTTTCAGACTTCTTTTTATTATCTTTTTGTTTATGCTGGCTGATCTCCTTGTGACTATATGTGATATTCACAGTATATTTTCAAAAAATAAGGCTCCTTCAGTAATTAATATGATAATTTCTTTTAATGTGAATCAGATATGATCATTAGAAAGGTAAACACTGGAAAGGTAAACAACTGTGTGATGCAAAAATATTATTGTTTAATCTCATACATAGCTTCTCAAGCAGTTCCACTATGGAAAGGCTTGTTGAGGTCAACTTTTGAATGATGATAAGTAACACTATCAGCTGCAGATAGACTGGGTTGGCATTATGTACATTTGAAATGCTAGCCCAAGAGATATGAAGGAAAATGCATGTTGGGCTGAATGATGACACAGGATGATTTCACTTAATAGCCAAACCCTAATAAGGTGAAGTTCATACCAGAGTCACAATGTGGCTTTTCCTTTCTATAACTGCATCTCAAGTTAGTAATGTAGCAGAATGATAGTGCTCTGGAGTAGGGGATCAAGTGCACCCTCAGTCACTTTGCAGACAGCACCAAGTTGGGTGGGAGTGCTGATCTGCTGGAGGGTAGGAAGCCTCTGCAGAGGGGTCTGGACAGGCTGGATCAATAGGCTGAGGCTGATTGTATGAGGTTCACCAAGGCCAGGTGCTGGGTCCTGCACTTGGGTCACAAAAACCCCATGTAATGCCTCAGGAATAGGGAGAAGTGGCTGAAAAGCCTTTGCCCAATGGGAAAAGGCCTGGGGGTTTTGGGTGACTGCCAGCTGAACAAGAGCTGTCAGTATGCCCAGGTGGCCAGGAAGGCCGATAGTGTCCTGGTCTGTGTCAGCAACAGTGAGGCCAGCAGGACCAGGGCCGTGATTGTCACCCTGTACTCAGCACTGGTGAGGCCCCACCTTGGGTGCTGTCTCTGCTGTTTTGGGCCGCTCCATGAAAGACAATGAGGTGCCAGAGGCATGTCCAGAGAAGGGCAATGAGGTGGATGATGGGTCTGGAACACAGCACTTAAGAGGAGTGGCTGAGGGATATGGAATTGTTTAGTCTGGAAAAAAGGAGGCTCAGAAGGAATGTCATTGCTCTCTAAAACTACATGTAATGAGGTTGTAACACAGTTGGGGTCAGTCTCTTCTCTCAAATTGCAAGGCAAAGGACAATAGGAAATGGCTTCAAGATGTGTCAGGGAAGATTTTGATTGGATTAGGAAAAAATTGTTCTTGGAAAGGGATATCAAATAGTGGAACAGGCTCAGGGAACTGGGACAATCACCATCACTGGAAGTAGGTAAAACATGTGGTGGGCTTGGCAGTGCTGGGTTAACAACTGGACTCAACAAGCTCAAAGTTCTTTCTCAACCTCTAAATGGTTCTATGAAGACAGACATTACTAAATGAGAAATAAAAATCAGGTTGGAGGAATATTTCATAAAAGAATTGTTTCTTAAGTAGAGTTACATGATGTTTTTCCCACAGTTATGCCAGTTCCCAGTTTGGCATAACATAATGTAACTCTTTAATAACAAAGATAATTAAAATTGCTGGAAGAAAAACTGTTAGATAAATGTGAAAGATAATAAGATGAAGTATGGAAATAGCCCAGTAGTTAGTACAATACAATTTAATAAAGCAGCATTTGTTCTTGTTGTTATTCACAACCTCAAATACTAATTGAATTAATTTTTTTCTAAAGGTATCAAGTTTTCAAATTCAAAAAATAGTTGGGAGAAGAAGGACCAATTATTTTAAATCCATCATGTATTGTGTCTATCAAAGAGGAAGACTGAAACTAAAGATAGAATTCATGATATCTACTGTAGTACATTTGTCTCAGTGCTGAAGTATATTGTGCCCAGTAACTCATGTGAGGTGGTCTTCACCCTTCTAAAATTAGTGTGTCTAAGATCTGTTTAAATAGGTTTTAGTTAGGTATAAAAGGTCTCAGTAAAATCTATGGCACTTACTGAAACATCCAGCAGAACAAAAGAATTAGTCTGCTTTATACATTGGCTCTGGATCATTTACCTTGCTAGAACATACTCTGTTTTGGATTGGATGTTAGAATGGGCAATTAAGGAAGGAAAGTAGGAAAAGCTCCAGATTATTTTCATAAGCAAAGACTTAAAACTAATAATCCAAACTGAACGCCTAAGTACTCAGTAATGCAACTGAAGAATAATTAAGCATTTGCTCCCTTTCTCTTTTAGTGCTAACTTTCCTGTGTAATTTGCTTTTACTTAGACCATAGTGTTTCATTTTATATCTTTCATATATGGGAGAATCAAAAACAAAAGATCTATTAAGCAAGCTTCAACGTGTCCATTTGATGGTTTACTATTGTAGCATGAATTTCTTCAGAAAAGATACAGATTAGTTTATCCTCACTTAGTGAAGAAACAAGTTAATGCCGTGCCAGATCAGGGTTATTATAAAAAGCCAAAGGCAGGCAATAGTATTTGCATTTAATGAAACAGTGTTTTTTGTAATGTGGCTGACTAAGGGAAAGAAAGATTTTATGCCAATAAAAATCTCATCAGGTGATGGCTTTAACAGAGCATCTCAGTATCCTTGTCACCCAGAGCTGTCGTAAACAAGCTACTGATGAGACAATGATAATAATTAACATAGTGTTAATGGAACATAGATGCTCACAGCTATTTTTCGGCTACAGTGAGCTGAATGAATGCCAGGCAGTGCATGCAGCATAATATCATAGCATGCTTCCGTTTTTGTTTGCTGTTGAGTCTCTTCTTATTTTCATCCACAGATCCTTGGTGCAAGTCTGTGCTGTAATCTGATGATGCTTTTTTCCCTTTTTTTTTTGATGTACAGGAACTGTACATCAAATCATAACATTTTAGGAATATCTAATGGGGCAGAATCTCAGGAAATTTCAAAAGCTGACTGATTTTTGAAGCTGTTTCAACTAGTCAAAATTCTTTCCTTTATTCTACCTTTTTAGCAATAGATCATTGCTAGTGAATATTAATCTAATCTACAAAATAATAATTTTACTCGTAAAACTCATGTTAAAAAGAATGAAAACTAATCTTGGGGGTTAGGTATAGCAAGAGGCCTCAGAATATCTTTCCTTCTTTGCCACCTTCCTGCCTTCCTTCTGTCTCTCTTTCCCTTCCTCCCTCCCTCCACTGCAGTGAATGGAACTTCAAACATGGATGATGGTCACTATAGATAATTTATGGCTAAAATGCTGGGTTCTTTTGCTGCTATCCAAGGTGTGTTCCCTCTCTGGGATGTTTGGCATTGATGTTAAAAAACTGTACGTTGTTTTTCATGGATAATTTAGGCAAATAATGAAACACATTCCACTGTGTTCCTAGACATCAGGCACAGAAAACTGATATTGGCTTTTTGTCTTGACTGGCTAGGTCTCTACCTAATCTTTGATTGTAAAAAGAACACCTCCTTGTTTTTATTAAAGTAGTACCTGACTGGCATTTTATCCTTGCAGGTGTGGTTTGAATCTGTCCAGACGCCGTATCTTCTTTCCTAATCTTCCTCTGCCTCCTTCACTTTGACTTCCTAAATCTCTTTTCTAAACAGCATGTTCCATTAGACAGTGGTGTCCAACCATTTAAAAATAAACAGAGAAATAAATGCAAATTGGAGGAGAGTGCTATCCTCTCAAGTACCACAAAATATTGTTTTCGTCCTTAGTCCTTGGTGTTCTTCCCCTTTTTATTGGTATGAACCTTGACCTGCTCCTTGCAAAAGCTCCCTATTCAAATAGGAAATCTTACCCAAGGACTTTACAAGACTGTCCTTGAGTTAAAAGTGACTCATTGAACACAGGCTTTTTGATTATGGTATTGGCAAATAGTATTAATTTTTTCATTTAAAATGTTGGTATGTTTGCATATTTCTGCTCTCAATCCTAAATTCGTTATCAGAAAAGTTTACTTTCAGTTTCAAATGTGAAGGTTTTGTCCTTTTGTGGTAGAGAAATTTTAGTGTTACGGTTTGAATGTTCCCTTAGGCAAAGTAGTGAAGGACAAATAAAAAACACCCAAATGCATTTTTTTCCAATCTCATGCTTTTTGAGCCCCAGTGCATGATTTTTTTTAATACTAAAGTTGGCAGTACTGCTGTTTCAAATTGGTATGCACTATTAAATAAGAAATAATAAAATTGGTATTCTCTCACAAATCTTTTATCCTTCCAGAGAATAGAAACTTCTTATCTGATCAATAATGTGGAAAAAAACCAAACCCTACATTTCCATTAAATGTAAGGCATTTCTGATTCATAGGCCATCTTTTTGTTTTGTATTTCTGGAACAATTGTGTCTTGTTCCATGACAGGGGTTTCGTATTGCTGTAGAAATAATAACAATGACAACAAAAATGTTGCTATAAAAATTAGAACTTCTTTGATGATGTGACCATCTAGTCAGTTGCACTTCGACTTTGGAAAATGCAGTCTTAAAATTATGCTCATAAATAACTTTAAATAAACCTAGTTGAAGGCTTGGAGTACCTGGAGTACCTGATCAGCTCTCTTCAAAGTCACTGCATTTGGTTGGAAGGTGTATACCTAGGTAGTTATGAAATTGTTTCCAGCCTGTGGGATGCAGAGCATGGCTGAGCAGCGCTCCGATTTGAGAGGGACTTCAAACTTCTGGTATGCTTTGTGGTAGTAACAACAGACTAAATGATGTATCAGGCAACCCTGATGTGTGCACAGCTTTGCCACGCAGCCCTGGGGAGCTGATGTGCACTAGCAGTGCTAGTTTGCCATCTTGGACTCTACTGTGTACACATTGTACTCTGTGGAGCACAAATCTTGCCATGGGCTAGGCTGTACTTTTCCTGTACACATTCTTCTACTGTGCTCCTGTAAGTTTAGTCAAATCTCAGCCCTTCTGGGAAGGCATTTGGGTGAGTTATTTGTGAGTTCAGAAACAGGAAACAGCCACAGTTTTCCCTTGAGCTCTCCCACAGAAATCTTTGTGCAACAGTTTGGAAACAAGGCAGGTCTGGGCTTGAGTTTGGGAGTGAGCTCACATGTAAGAGATGCTATTGATGTAAAAACAGACTATTGTGCAGTTAGAAGTCACTTAGATCTTAGGAACATATGGCAGTTTGATGTAAGTTACATCAATTCATCTTTAACATTATATCTTCCATAATTTTGTGTAATTAATTTAAAGTGATTATTTTGCACTTCAAGAAGACATCAAAGAATGGTAGGTAACTTCAGAGCACTAGTTCACAAAGATTTAAATCAAGAAGTTATGTCATCTTTCTGTTTTTAAGTTTGCTTAAAGTATGATTTGTGCAGAGGTTTTACACCAGAAAGAATGATGCATGAATTTCAAATTAACGTTATTTCTGGTAGAAAGCCAAATGAGGTTACATACTTGCCAGAAAATAACTTCTTGTATTTATTTAGATATATAATGCATACTTTCAGGTTTCTTGCTAATAATAGAGGAATATCTTTGGGTGTCCTAGGTTCCTCTTTTGCTCAGTCTATAATGAGTGATTTTTAATCTTTTTTTTTTTTTTTTTTTTTTTGAAACAGTAAAGTGTATTTTGTTTTCCTGTTTGTTTATTTTGGTTTTTTTAAGTCATTTTCAGACCTTGAGAGAGACTTAGAAAGTAATTTCCCTTAGGAAACACTTAGCAACTTTAAAATTTTATAAAGTTGCAAACAAACTGCAGATACATTTGTTGGGAAATTTTCAGAAATTATCTGACATTCATGATTACTGAAGAACCAAAAAAAAATCGAATCTATGGAAAAATACAACTTTCTGTGTGACTTAAAAATGAGAGCTGATGAGCAACATTCCACAAGTGATTTCTCAACTCTCTCTCAATTTACAGTGTTTGGACTTTTCAGTATCATACCCCATGATCGTCCCTGTGCTTGTGCAGGCACAAACAGCTGCTCCAGGAGAGCAGGCTGGTGGAGAATATGCCAGGTAGCCCCTCCTTACCTTGAACATGGAGGCTTTTATAGATAGTTCATACTGGCACTTCAGCACTATCCAACTGCAGCTTGCAAACAGAGATGTCTGCTGTATATGAATGCACAAGCAAGCATTAATGCTGATAGAAACCACTTGATCTATATCTCTCTTTGCTGACACGTGAGCTTGAAACAATATGACATAGTCCTCCCTCAGCCTAGACAGCTCACTGAGCTTGACAAGGACTCTAATAGAAGACAAGCAGTTCTGCATCGTAAGGTTTTTGATGGAAAACATAAAAGTACTGCTCTGTCCAACCACTTTCTGAGTGTGCTAGAA
Organism: Ammospiza nelsoni; assembly: GCF_027579445.1. Classification (NCBI taxonomy): domain Eukaryota; kingdom Metazoa; phylum Chordata; class Aves; order Passeriformes; family Passerellidae; genus Ammospiza; species Ammospiza nelsoni. The sequence goes on along the minus strand of NC_080633.1, from coordinate 29,160,977 downwards.
AAGTGACAGATTGTCAAAATTAAGTGCCATGTTCTTCACATGAAAACAAAGCAAACATGAAGAAAGCTTTTAGCAATAGGCATAGGTTTAGTTCAGACTATTTTTCCAGCATTCTACAAGTTCTTTCAAAATTTGCTTTTCTTTTCTCTAAACCCTGCAGGATAAATAGCTTTATTAAAGAAATGGCTGTAAAATCCAGGCTGAATTAAGACACATATATTAAAAGAGCAAGCTATGCATGTTGACTTTTGAAGCCCTTTGATTGTGTCAATAACTGAAATATACTTTAAATCTTGTGGCTTTGAGAAAAAGTTTGAAAACGTGGCCTGGCATAAGCAATACTATTTATCTCATTGTCTGTTGGCAGCTTGAAACAATTATTTGAAGTGTGAATTATCCCATTTTCACTTTGCAAGCTAAAAACCATGAGGAAGGAAAACTGCCGTACATGGTAATGCATGCATATGAATTTTCCAAGTTCTTCATTTTTCTACTCTTCTATCTAAAATTGACTTTCTTTTGTAAATAATTTTTGTTTTTCTCATTCTTTCCAGGTTTACCTTTTACATTTTTTATTTCTGTTTTATTACATATTTAATGTTAAATATTATAAATTAAATTCTCTGTTTCTAATCTTTAAGTTAAGGTTTAAATAATATACCTTTGTTAAAAAGGAATCAGGCCTTGGAAAATTTTTATGTCCTATTAGGCATTTTTAGGAAAATCCAAGGCCTGCCTTAGTTGTCAGAGAAGCTGCCAGGTTTTATTGACATACTAATAATCCAGAATGGGAAAATTTGCAATGAATACGTCCTTTTAGATGAATGCTGCGCGCCCTTGAGATGTCTGCTTATGTAACATGGACATTTAGGGACTGTAATTCAAAGGAAACAGCAGCAGCATGACAGAAGTCTGGCTCTGATAGTAAAAAAGCAGAGGTTTGTGTGCCTATGCTGGAAAAGGAACAGTAGGTCACGTTATAGTTTTATTCATACTGTTCTTAATCCAGATGTTTGCTTTTTCTGCTCTAAAGATTGTTTTTCTCCTTCTGCTCTTTGTATTGATGCTTGATTATATCTTATCTGAGTCTTTTGTTTGCAGCTAATCCAAGTTAGATGATAGTGAGAACTGCAAATATTTTGCCATTATAATCATCATCATAAATCATAGGCCATAAGATCTGCCTTGTGTTTAGAGGAATCAGCTTTTTTATTGACTGTCTTCCATAATTAATAGCACTTTACTTTGTAAATCAAATTACCCCACTTTTTCTATAAAGATTTAGTGTGAGATCATTTTTTAGAACGTTAAATGACCTTGACAAAAACAAGGGATCAATAACACGTTGATTAGCAGATTGTTTTCTGTAATATTGGATGGTTATCATGTTGTTAGTTTTTCCTGTTGTACGACCTGTAGAGGTTGAAGGTCATTTATACCTCCTGGTAATTCTGTTTTCCTCAAGTGGCTGATAATACTCTTGTCTAATACTGATGGATTCTCTTAGGCATGTGTGTTGATTTTTAGGTATACACAGGACCTTGCTGTCTTGATTCCCAATTCTGCTCATAGTGACAGAGCTGTTAAATATCCTGGATTTCAGGTCTCTCCTATGTCTGTGCTCAGATCCTAGGGGGACAGGACAAGTCAGCTACAAGACAACCAGTTTTCTCAGGTTTTTGCAGTCTGGCCTTGAAAATCTGAGAGGATGGAGACTGCCTTTGTAGGCAAACTGTTCTTATGCCTTCGGCTATCTGTTCAAAAAAAAATCGTGTGTCCTATCAGATCTTATTTCAATTTATGCCCTCTTTTTCTTTGTGTCATATACAATTGTGAGGATCAGTTGGATACTTGGATCAGTTCTGTGGGCACCAGCAGGCTCTTGTTTGTTTCCCTGCCTCTTCTCCAGGCTGACCCAAGCCCAGCACCCTCTACATCTGTTCACAAAGAACAAATACACCAGCCCCAGCCAGCTTGATGGCCTCTGCTGGACACTCTGTATTTTTCTCCTTTGATGGTAGGACTGCCTGTGCTCTCTTCTTCACCAATGAGGTTACTTGGATCCTCTTCTCTCATTGCTCCTTATCAGCTCTTTATGTTTATTTGATTGGCCTTCATTCAGGTAACATAAAGCAGAACTCCATGTGTTGGGAGCACATGGCTACTCAAATTTTGACACACAGTGTCCCAGGGGGAGTATGTGGCCAGGACACTGCATTGCTTTCAGCAGAGCCTTTAATGCCAAAAGAAAGTTATGTTCCTATCTATGAAAACTTCTTTAGTCACTTGAAAGCAAAAGCCTGCCACATGACCTGCACAAGCACCTTATTCCAAGGCCATGTCATGTAATTGAGAAATCCTTTCAGAGGAGCAATGTTAGCAAATTAGGAAGTCTGTCAAGTTCAATAGCATGCTTCCAAGTGCTGAATCACAAGAGAGTTGCAGTTTAGGTGCTTTTGTCCCATTTTCCCCTATGTTAAAATCACCTCTCCTGGCTACATGTCCCTCAGTGCTTTAAGGCAGTCAGGGTTGGCTGTGCAGCTCTAGCCAGCCCCCTAGGAGCACACTGCTGGTCTCATAGAGTAAATGCCGCTCTCAAATTCTCTATGTGCAGCAAAGAAAAACAGGTGCATCTTGCATCTTGAAGTTGGGCTGCCTTGAGTCTTTGCAGTAGGAAAAATGTCTACTTTTAAACAATTTCCATCAGGATGATTTGTTGTCACTGCTTCTGATAACTTTTAGCTCTTGTAATCCTCCTGTTCTATTGATGCCATGGTGCTTTCTGTTCATTGGTGAGAGTTATGATTTTCTCTTTTATTTGTAACACAAAATTTCCACTCATATGTTGATCAACTAAAAATGCTGATCAGCTCTGAACAGTCAATCCTTTATTTGAACTTTTAGCTATGGGTAACTTTGGGTGCCTTGTGACACCTCGTCAGCGAAGTTTTGAAAAGATGTTGCATTCCAGAGTCTTAGAATTTGGGTAAAACATTCTTCTGTAGACTTGAATGACTGCTGGAACAGGTAAGTGAAGAACTAAGAGAATGTTTAGACAGCGTTCATTTTGTTAACATTTAAAGATAACCAAATTATTTTATTTTTTAACTTGCTCTTTGGCTAAAACCAAAGGAAAAAAAGGGTTTCACAAATATGCATTGTACAAAGGGAAGAAGAATGCTAAAATCAGATTCAAGAGTGCATTATGCTAATGCCATGAAAGATCAAGACTGAGACCCTGACCTCATTGAAACTGGCGCAAATTTGATTTTTGAATTAGCAGGGTCAGATGTCATTCCAGATGCAAGATGTTAGGGCGAAAGTTTCCATACTAGTTATTAGGATATGAAAGTATTAAAATTGCACAAAATAATGCAGATTTTGTAGAGGATTTAGTTCCTGCACAAAACTAGCATTAAATAAGTGTGAGATATGAATATAGAACTGAACACAGAAGATACTAAATCAAAGAGATATCTTAAAAGTTTTAGTTTCTTAAACAGGATTTATGTTTCAGCAGTTTTTAACGTAACAGGAGATTAAAAGTATATTGACTGGAAGGAGTCTGTAGTATGCTAGATGAAAGACAAAATTAATTTTATTTTGTTTCCAATACTTTCTTATAGGTGTGTTATTCAATACAAGTCTACACAATTCATAGAAATAATTGCTATTACATATTTTTATGCCCAGTTTATACAGACTTTAGTTTTTTCTTACAGCGGAGCATAATGCCTCTGTGAGAAAGCTGTAAGACAACATAAAAAGAAAAAAGAATGTTAAGTAATACTGGAGAAATGTCAACAGTTCTGTGGGTAAATTGTTTTAAAAATAGCTAAATTGAGGGTCAAATATCTAGAAAACACAGAGGTAGGTCATATGGAGAATGATGAACTTTTATTTTAGAGAACAATGACTTAGCTAAGTACTAGACAGTCCTGCCTGATAATGAGCTGAACAGGAGCTTTTGAGTGATTCTGTAATTTGAAGATGAGATAAGGGGTTTGGCTTTATGAACAGGGCAGTGAGATGTAGGAAGGTGATTCTTTAAAATTCATGTGGTGTTCATGAGAATAGTGCTGTTTTATTCAATCCTAATGCCCAGTCTTTAAAAGACTATTGAAATTGTAAAGGTTTCTGAAAAAGCTGCAAAATTACTTAAAGAAAGAAATTGTTAAAGGAAAACACACGAAACAATTGAATACTAGTCATTCATCATAAAAAGAAGATGAAATTATGAGATGACCATAGCAAGTATCTGCATGAGATTTATTCATTTGTAAAAATTGTAAGTTTTGTTTGTTTTAGTAGGTGAAGGTATTCAAAGGCATAGAAGCTGCAAGTAGGTAGATCAGATCTAGGAATGAAGAATACAAATGCTTATCAGTCACCATAATGAGCTTGTGAAAGCATTGTGTCACAAGTCAGTGCCATTACAGGTCCATGAGAACAAACAGAATGAGGGGAACAGAATCCCACACTAACAATACCAAGTGCAAACAAATAAATGCTCCTAGAATATCAGTTGCATCACTTGAGGATAATCCCCAAGCCCTGTGAAAAAGTAGAGGTATTTCTTTTTGATTTATGACTTGCACACTAAAAGAGTGAGTACAAGAACCAGCATTTGTGAAGAATTCTGGAAGGACATCTTCTGGGATGCTTTTGCAGGCACTCCATTCTATAGCTTTGATCTCTGACTTGTCTTTCCACCAGACCTTTTTCTCTGCCAAAGATTAGTGACATTCAGAAGACCTTAAAGCTCCATTTTTAGAGTGTATAAGCATTATTTCACACAATATTAACAGATATTTTCAAAGTAACATGTACTTACGAACTTAAGTTCTATTGATTTTCACTATAGTGCTGTGTGGAGTGGTTTAAAAATTTCACCAAACCAAGTGAATTGCTTTAGAACAGAGCAGAGCTGTCCCCAGAGCTGGGGACACCTGTCACCTAGTGGTGATCCCAGTGCCAACAGCAGCTCACTGAAAACTAAAGCTGCATCTTGGGAATTTCCAATGTCATAAAGTTCCATTTGTCCTTCTGTATAGCACTGCTGTTTGAACTTAAACTCCGAATTTAGAAGATCCATTTTAAAGATCAATTCCTTAATCTTTATTTAGGACTCTGTCAGCTCTCCTTTTGATTTGAAGACTGTCACTCACCTAAATGTGGTTGAAATCCAGATAGGCAACTCTGAAAGAAAAAAAGCATGGTATAAAAAGTGTTATAGAAGCTATTGCTCTTCAAACCCCTTGACTGAACAGTAGTCCCCGTCCTTTTTTTGTTGCATTCTTCCTAATAATTCTTGAATTAGAGAAAAGAACTTGTGACTGTTGAGGCTGTGATTTTTATGAATATTCCTGAGTATGAGGCTTTAGATAAAAAGCAGCACATTCCCCAGCAGATAACACTCTTCATGTGCATAATTTACAGTACAGAACTAGTCATAGAAGCTAGTAAGTAGTAAGTGGGTTTTTTAATACTCAGATCATCTACAGCATAGTTGCTAGGTTTTTTTTTTAATTTTCCATGTAGAAACTGTAAAATTAATGTGATATTTGTCATGCTGTGATGGAATGTATATGTTTATTGGAAAAAATGTGCATACACAGTAAAATAGAGTGCTAGGATCTGAGGCTGTAACTCTTTCTGGCTGAGAGCAGAGTGTGGGTCCTGTGATCAGAGAGTGGAGCCTTTTAAAACTTCAGTGTTTAAAAATGAGAGAGATTTCTTGTGCACTTCTAGGTAGAGGGAGGGAAAATCGTTTTAGTCCAGCAAACATCTGGTAGCTCAAGAATGATAAAAAAGTACTGATTGGTTCTGACAGCTGCCTGCTTTGTAGTGGTATTTAACCAGAAATATTTGAAACAGATTGATATGAATAATGAAAGATTGCATGATGTATGACACAAATAAACTTTACCACAATTTAACTCATTAACAAAGAAACAGTGTTACATAAGGAAAAATCCTTATTTACTGTTTAACTCCTTTGTGATATTTCATTTTTAATAACCTGACAACAAATCAGGTTTTTATAATAATTTTCTCCATCAGGTACTGCAAGTATTTCATTGTGAAATAGGGTGAATGGGATGTCATTGTCCTTTAACAAGTGCTGCTGATGGATGTGGTCCATTTAAATGTACAACAGAGAGCTGAACTAGATAATGAACTTATTATTACTCTCTGAGGATTACAGGTTAGTCCCAAAGGAGTGCAGTAAGCTAGAGAAAATCCATATCTACTGGCTAAACAATAGCCAGAGGGCTGACTGGAGATATTGATTTACTTTCTAGGCCATTTAGACCTTAATGGTGGAGAAAAGCTGAAGTGCTGTTTACTTTTCTGCCAGAATCGACCAAACAACCAGTCCATTTTTTAAAGACTTTTGATTGATTTCGCTTAGAGGAATTAGAGGTGATTTATTTTTAAGCTGAAAGCAACTCGTAAATATCTCCCACTACACAGGTTCCATGAGAGTAAATGTTAAGTGGAAATGCTTACTGAGAAATACTTTGCTGCAAATCAATGTGAGCAGGTAATACTCCTTGATAGGAGCAGTCAGGTGTTGGACACCTTTCTCAAGCTTGGTCAGGCCTCTGGTTGTGCTGTGTGAGACACAGCATTTTTTAAAGACTTCACTTTTGTGGAGGGGTATGAATCTGATTGCTTGGCTGAATTTGTGCCAGCTGTACCCTGCTGACTTAGAAAAGGGCCATGGCTCTGGCAGTGTAAGTGGTGCTCAAGGTCAGTAGTGAGCAGCTTTAATATTTGATGGATGAAAACAGGAATTTATCATGTGACAATTGCCCATGATACTTCATACTCAGAGCAAATTGAGCTCTAGCTCTAAGAAACAACTCAGAGAAAAAGCAAGCTAAAATGCTGGGATTAAGTATTTTCAAAATCAGGCAAGCTTAAGGAAATGCTCCTGAGCATACTGCCACATATAGAGACACATCTGAAGAAAACCAGATTATTTTTATGTCCTACTTACCTGTCTGGAAAAAGTCATAGGTTTATACAAATGTTTGTCAAGTGTTTTAGGGCTGTAATTGTACAGAATGTCTTGCCAAAAACATTCTTTGAAATGTTCTCATGAAACTTACAAGAGCAGAGCTGGTATGTTGATAATACTCCTGTTTAGAAATAAAGCCACAATTTTATATTAATTCCAAACACTTGGTTTATAGCTACTACTTAGGAAAATTGTTCAGGGACATTTTTTGAAGTCCACTTGGGAAGATAAGACCTTTCCTTAGAAAGCATTGCTTGGTTCTGCTTTAACAGAATAGTCTCTATTTATTGGAAACAGTACTGTTATAACTAAACAGGCTTGGCTTTTTTCCTCCTCCTTCCCCTTCTCTGAAGGGAGTTTGACTTGGTTAATAAGCTGCTTATATTGTAACACAGAAACATGTACTTGTTACTTGAAAACTAGAATTACAGTCAGCTCTAGGCATCTCACAGAAATGTGGAAATAGGCATCTTTTAAATCTGGAAGTTACATTTCAAATCCTACATGTGTTTTATGCCACCTCTCTTACCAGCTAAGTCCTTAAGTCTGTGGTGAGACATCTGATCCAGCCTTCACACCATGCTACACAGCTGAAAACTGATGGGAAGAAGAAATATTCAAGTATCTTCCCATTCTCAGGGAAAACCCCTGAGCAACAGAAAAATAGCATTATTGTGAGATAGAGGTCATTAGGACTTCTCACCAAGATAATAATTTTTACTGCCTCTGAGCTTGTGAACTGATGCCCAGGAACTATGGAAAAGCTATGAATTTCAGTGTGTACTTCATCCTAGTTCTGCAATATATACAAAAATGAAAAATTGTGGATTAATGTGTGTTCCCTGTTGAAAAACTGAAAAAGTTTGATAGAACTTATTTTTTAGCTTAAGTATGTGTTTTGTAGTCAGCACGCTAAGCTCTAATGTAAGAATTTAGTGCATGGTTTTGTGAAGTCCCAAGCAGAAAACTTTACAGGCTTCTTCATATACAGTTTCTTTAGGCTTTTTTGTTTGTTAAGATTCGAAAAAGTTCACTTGCCCTTTACTTTTCCTCAGCCTTAAAAAGTTAATGGCAGAATACATTTTGCAGACCTGAGATACTAGGCTTTTAGACTTTAATGCAGTCTTAAGATTCATTTTTTTGAAAGAAAGACAAACCTCCAAGCTAGCTTCTGTTACTTTATACAAGTGTCAGTGGAAGTTTTAGCTACAATTCTCCTGTAACTACAGCAAACTGTGATTTTTACAGCATTTTATGTGCTGATAATATGAAATTATATGAAATTAGTTATTGAGTATTCATGGTTCAAAAAAAGCTGTGCATGTATATTAGCAGAAGCTGTGCAGCTGATCTTTTCTGTATGTCAAATAGCATGAAACAATTTAAAAAATATGCCCATTTAATATAAGCTTTTCTGTTTATTTTGTCATTGGCAGTTGTTTTTTGTTGTTAACTTTTTAAATTAAATCTATAGAACAATTGAACTAGAACGAATTATAGATTAGATATATTTTAACTTTCATTTAAGAGTCAGTTGATCTGACTTAGCTAGTTAGCTAGAAAAGTATTATCTCACCTAAGCTTATAAAATTTTGTACTGAAATAGAGTCCAAATTATGCAAACTTGAAGAAATCAGATCAATGCCCCCAAATGACAGTATCGTCATTCCCTGTATTCAATTTCCTTAACAAGTTTAAGTCCTAAAGTATTACTGAGTTTAAAGCACAAAATGATTACTTCCATTTATTTCAGAAGATGAGATGCAGTGAGTAAGGATGAGGTTCAAAGAAATCTAAATCTGGGAGGTTTTTGTTGGGTTTAGATTTTTTTTTTCTTCTTTCCAAGTGAAGTGCATTAGGAAAGAAAACAACAGCTGGTAGGATGGAGCTGTGAGAGATTTTAAAAAGCTGGGGTGAAGTAATGATTAGAAATGCAATATGGAACTGTAGTGTAAAAAGTAAAATCAAAGGCACTGAACTAGACAAATATAATTTCTGCAGAAGCACAGGTCTAATTACTAGGCTTGAGAGCTTAGAATTATCACCCATAAAGGTTGATTCCTCACCAGTTCTCTGAGTGCAGAAAAGAATCCTAGTAGACCTTGGTGCTAAATTTATTATTTTTGTAGCATATGACTATAAAAAATTAGAAAGGCAGATTTTTAAAGTGATCTTTGTGTATATTCCTGTCAAAAGGGTCTGTATAGACTTCTTCAAAGTGAAATGTATATAATCACAAGGACATTTCATGAAAGGCATATAAGGAAATGTTTTACAGATTTATTTTAAATATGCTTTGGAAAAATTAATTGATTTCTGCTTGTTTACATGTATTTTGAATTTTAAGAGAGCACAGGAGCAAAGAATAAGTGGTCTTACTATGAACATTTAATAAATGAAATTATTACATGCTGGGTATATAGATGATATTTGCTGATAATCCAAATTATCCAATTTTGGAAGAACAATCCTTGGTTACACTGCTTTGTACAGAGGACAAAACCACTATACTCTTCTAGCTTTACTCTCTGCCTGGCATCCTGCCTTGTCCTTTAAGGTGCTGTTCAATGTAGAAAGTTTTCTAAATTTTTATTGTGAAGGATAAGATGGTAAGTAATTATAGTAGTAGAATTTATTATTTATACAGCTACCATGTGCATTTTCAATGCTAAGTCCTGATTTCTACTAAGTAAAGACCTTCTGTCACACTAAAAATGCATTCTGAAGTCTCTGCACATTTACAGAACAGCATTTTTAACCACAGCTGATGACTGCGTTCAATCTTCAGGGGAAAAAAGTTGCCTAAAAATACAGACTCACAAATATAGCATTAATCATAATATTTTCAGGTTTTTAAAAAATCAGTGGCCTTTTAAAAGCAAAACTCATCCCATCCTACTCTACAAAACAGAAAGTAATGTACAGTTATTTAACAACTATGATTTTTTTTTCCACAAAGAGAATGAAGCTTGTCCCACGTGTTTCACCTGCCTGTTGTCTCCTACTCCTGAGATCCAGCAAATCAGGTAGCAGAGCGTCCATGCATTTTCCCCAAAAGAAAGACAGGTTCTATGCCTATTTTAAAATTCCTTGAAGGTAAGACTAGAGAGAAGGGACAGCTTGCGTTGGCTTTTTATTTTAATGTGCTACAGGGAACACAGGTGGGTTGGGTTCAGATCTTGGATTCCTCTGTGGTTAGTTAGGAAAATCCATAGCTATAGGAGTCTTAGATGAATCTAAATACTTGCAAGGATATTTTGGGTAAATTATCTTTTAGGAAGTGAGAAATAATGGGACTTCTTTATGTTGAAGGACTTGGGAGGACTGTCTTCTATCTAGATTAAGTGTTTTGAAATAAGATGGATTTTCAGTTTCAGATTAGAGAGCTTAATCTAGGACTCAAAAGTGTCTACCTGCATATAAACTAGATGTCAGTGCTCTCACTGTAGTCAGTGGAGAAACAGTTATTTCTCTCATTGAAGCCTGGAGAGAAATTCTGCTTACTTAGGCCTGGTAAATCACACCTTCAGTTTCATTGAGTGGATGTCTTTTGTCTTGGAGGGAAATACAGTGTCTTCCTACTTCACAGGCAGACAAATGCATTGACATGCTGAAGTGTGGTGTTAAACTAAATCCCAGGCAAGCCACCTCCTCCGTAGAGGTGGAGTTCTCATAGAATGGGAATCTGGAGATGCTACTTGAAATGGGTAAGGCTTCCTAAACTCATAAACTCATAAACCAGCTCTTCAGTAGAAAAATAAATTTTGAACTCCTCTGAATCCCAGGCAGAGTCTGACCTATAAAGGTTTAAGCCTGTAAGGTTTAAATAATTCTGGAGGAATAATAAGGAGAAAGATTTAGTCAAAGATCTTCTACACAGTCTGATTTTCTACTGTGTATGGTCACAGAAGAGATGCTCATTATTTGCCTTACAGCATTTGATGGTTTACTTCTTTTTCTTTTCACCTGGTCTTCTCTTTGTGTCCTACTTGGGAATTATATAAAGCATGGTGCTTCAAGTACTTTATGGTAATGGAAGGATTTTTTTTGCAGGAGTCGAATATAAAGTATTGAGATACTCCAGCTTTTCAGTGAGTTAAAGTATCGGCTGGAAAAAAAGGTTATTTAATTGCATACCATCCCCCGCTTTACAGGGAAACAGCACTGGTTTGTATGATTGTTAGTTTGCTAGTTTTCTAAAACAAAGTTACAGTTTTGTATGTGAAGCAGCCAATGAGGAGTTCTTCCTTCAAACCTGTCCCTGAACCTCTGAAATATCTTACATGTACTACTGGTGTACCTAGTCTGTTTTGACATATCCATATGAGTGGGTGAGGAAAAGAAATATTGTTTTTTTCCTCTGATGTAATAAAAAGATAAAATGTGGAGGTCTGTGTCCTTGCTCTGTATATTATATAGTATAATATACAGAGAGGGCTTTTTTTGTATTTTTTTTGCTTTTGTTCAATGAGCTTTGTTGGTTCTCTAGTATGACCAAGGCTGGTAAATGTGGAACTGTTCATAGACTTTATTTTTGTTCATGATAAAAAACCTCTTGAGATTAATGAGTCATTGGTGCCTCAGCATCTGCTCCCAAGACTGGGGAATTTGGGAAAGAAACTGAAGAAAAATATAAGCATAAAAGTACGTAAAATGTTAAGAGCAGAAATCTTCATGGTGGTGAATAGACATGAAGGATTTAAGTGTAACAGAAATGTTTATTTAGGGGAGCAAAATGATAGATTAAATCACAGCTATAATGGAGACACTTTTTAGGTGAATATTTTAAGAAACTTAATTATATTTTGGGCTTAGCAATCAGTTTGTTAAAACAATATATTCAAAAGCAAGCATCAGAAATCCGTATTTAAAACAGATATTACTGTCATAGACCAGAAACAGTACCATTTTTCATGGAAAAATATCTTGTAAACTATGTCAGTCAGGTATCACAATTTTTATAATAGCTAGGTTTCATAACAGTCGCTGTAGGTTAACATCTAATAATTAGTCTCTCTTGAGTAAGCCACTTTTCTGTAACTCTGGAGAAAATACTTTTTATTTTCCTCATTAACATCTTGTTGCATATTGCCACAAAGCAACCTGAGGCACAACTCAGAAGTTCCTCCTGTATTATAGCACCTAGCACATGCTCCAAAGATCTTAAAAATTTTAGGGCGTGTTGTTTATATTTCAATATTGAAATTTTTACTTGTATTTTAGGAAAAAAAAACATTCCTTCATATGGATGTTAATAGTAGGTTCTCTCCTGGAGTCTAAAGTGTAAGGGGAGTATGCAAGAAAGGCATCATAATAAAACAAGAACAGGCTTCATAGCACATAAGATTGGGGCTTGTATGTATGATTATCAACCTGGTGTTGCTCTTGTGGTTTTTGTTTTGTTTTGTTTTGTTTTCTTGGTTTTTTGTGGTAACCCTGGCAGAGTGAGCACTTCTGGTCTGTCTACTGTTTCTCTCAGAAACCTAATCAAATTACATTCTGATCTGAAGCTCAACAAAATCAGGAAACAGTGCACAGGCCTCCAGTGAATTCATTGCACATTTTGTCTGCAAATATACAGAAAACAGATGATATTTGGGAACATCAGTACCTGTCTGATGTGTGTGAATTGACTGGTATTCATAAGTGAACTGTCTGTACAAATATTTCAAATGGATAGTTGGAGCCCAAGATAAGAAGTGGTTTTCTTTCCCCCCCACCATTAATCCCTCTGTGGAGATGAAAGTTTAGTTCAGCTATTTGTAAACCTAGACTTTGTCACTGAGAATTAATTCCTGTTTGTAAAATTACAGTTATTTTGTTATTTTTCTCTATGCATCACTTGAAATTTGTCCACATTAAATGTCATCTACATTTTTATACCCCAGTCACTAAGTACTGCAAGGCCCTTTTGCAACTTTTCATGACTTACGTTTACTACTGAAAATGGTCAGAGCAAGGTGTCCAGGAATGGTTTCTTGGCCAGATGTGAGAGCAGAGGTGAAGACAGGACTAGAACTGAATAGATGAGGGCAAAGGATGAAAATTGCAGCTGGAAGGAGCTGCAGAGAGTTTTAAGAAAATTGGTCAAAGAACTGGAAAAAGGAGGACAGGCAGGTGGGCAGTGGAGGTTGCAGCCAAGCTGCATGGACAACTCTAAGCTACAGAGCAAAACTATTATAAAGCATAACAGAAAATGGAGTCAAATTCAGCTTTGCAGCAGTAGAACTGATAAATGTCAAGGAAAATTATCTCACAGTATTACTTAGTGGTATAAGTACTTACGGGGTAGCTTTTCAACCATGAGTGGTATCATTTTATGATATTTGAAAATGTTATTTATTGTGTAAAACTAGAACTGGTCTATGAGGATTTTAGCTTTTCTGCAGTTATCTATATGGCCTCTGCTTATGCTCTGTGCCATAGGAGATTAGCACTTAGATTTGCCAGAAGTACAGTTGGTAATGGAAAAAGGAAAAAATTGACAAAGATGTCTCTATTAAAATCATGCCAGTCACACATAAATCTCTTATGGATGTGCATCTCCACTGGCTATTTCCTTACCTTTGCGTATGATTCATTATAAAGAAGAACAGGAATTATATGATTGTTAAGACAGAAGTAGAAAGAAAAGAACATTAGAAAAAGTCATACATTCTTATTAATATATATTATGTGCTGCAATGAAATCATTTTTACCTAAGTATAAAATTACCTAGATAATAGATTTATGAACTGTAAGAAAAGATGGAAAATATGTTGTCTGTTGAAAACTACTGTGAGAGACCTGGTAAAAATATTCCTTATATTGAATTTTAGAAAACATTGAATATTTTTTAGCAACTGAAATTTTATTTATTTTATACAGTATTGAGTATTTAATTAGGTAATATGTATACAGATATTTCTATCACCAGAAATACAAAGTGCAATCTCTATGACATGTAATATGCTGTAAATTTTTACTTCACAGAATGAATTAGTTTGTAAAATATCTCTTTGATAATCAGATTATCCTGTGCAACCTATGACCAAACTAGGACATGGTACTAAATGCCATGTCCATTTATTCCTTAAACACCTCCAGGGATGGTGAGCATCACCTGGGCAGCCCATTCCAATATCTAATCACCCAGTCTGTGAAGAAATTCTCCCTAATGTCCAACAGCTTGACAGAGGTCCTCTTGTCCTGTGACTTGTTGCCTGGGAAAAGACACTGACACCCCCTTCCCCCCCACCCCCAGCTACACCCTCCTTTTGGGCAGTGTAGAGAGCAATAAAGTCTCCCCTGAGCCTCTTTTCCTCCAGGCTAAACAACCCCAGCTCCCTCGGCCACTCCTCTCAAAACTTGTGTTCCACACCCTTCACAGCTTGTTGCCTTTCCTTGGACTTGCTCCCCGATGTCCTTCCTGAATTGAGGGGCCCAGAGCTGGACACAGCATTTGAGGTGTGGCCTCACCAGTACTGAGTACAGGGGAAGAATTTCATCCCTGCTCCTCTTGCCCACGTTGTTTCTGATACAGGCAAGATGCCTTTGGCCTTCTTGGCCACTGGGCACACTGCATTCAGCAGCGGCATTCAGCCACACTTGTTCAGCAGCTGTTGACCAGAAAAGCACCAGGTCTTTTCTGTTGGGCCATTTTCTGGCAATTCTGCCCCCAGGCTGTTGCACTGCATGGGGTTGTCATGGCCAAAGTGCAGGACCTGGCTCTTGGTCTTGTTGAGCCTCACGCTGTTGGTCTTGGCCCATCAGTCCAGTTTGTCCAGGTCCCTCTATAGAGCCTTCCTGCACTCCAGCAGATCAGAACAGCAGCGCAACTTGGTGTTGTCTGCAGATTTGCTCATGGTACTCTCAAGCCTCTCATCCAAATGCATAAAGGTAATAGGAGGGACTGCGCCCAACACTGATCCCTGGGGAACATCACTGATGATGGGATGTTGGCTGAATGTGGCACCATTGACCATCAGTGTCTGGGCCCTGCCATTCAGCCAGCCCAGAGAAAAGTGCCTCTGTCACTTGCTCTTGAATGTATGTCTTGCGGGTGGGACTCATTAAACCAATATCAGCAACTTCAGACACACCTTATTGAGCTTGTTTTTCCCAAAGAGACTTTTTTCTCCCCCATACATAAGGAATCACTTTAATTTTGCTTTATGGTGTAAGTATCCACAAATTGAATTAAAATCATAGAATGCTTTGGGTTGGAAGGGACCTTTTAAGATCATCTTGTTCTGACCCCACTGCCATGGGCAGGGACACCTTCTGCTAGACCAGTTGCTCAAAGGCCCATCCAACCAGGCCTTGAACGCTGCCAGGAATGGGGGATCCACAGCTTCTCTGTGCATCCTGTTCTAGTGTCTCACCATCCTCATAGTAAAAGAATTCTTCTTTGTGTCTAATCTGAAGGTAGTGGTTTTCAATTTGATAGAATTATCAATAATAATAGAGCTAGATTACTCCTAGCTGTATACTACATGGAATTTTATACTATCCTCTGTCATGTCTGGTAATAATAACCAATGTCAGTGACAAAATATTGGAAGAGATGTTCAGCTTTTCTGCCCATCATGACGTTTCCTATACTCCTGGTTTCATTTTTAGACCATATTACTGTATTGTCAACCTTAAGAAATATGTGTTTTTGTGTAGGTCTCCTTTAAGATTATTTTATTTTTCTTTTCTGTACTTTATCATCATACCATTTTCAGTGCTGCAGAACTTCAATGCATTTCAAAATTAAGTTCCTATCTTTTCCTCATTCCTCTCCTTTTTTCCCTTTGTACTGCTCACAGTTTCTCCTCTGTGGAAATATACCTCCATTTCAGCACACTTTTCTGGTATTTTTGGTTCCCTGCAGAGGTGGTTCTACACATTATTCCACATTTGCTTGGAACAAAAGAGTGAACAAGGGAGAAAAGGAAGGTAAAGAGACCTGTTTCTTTTAAATACATAGCACATAGCATGAGTCTGTGTCTCTGAGCACCTTCGAGACTTGTGGTGGATGAGATGATAAGCATCTACTCTTTATGGTTTCCTTGCTACTTTTTTTTTCCTGCCATAGAATTTTCTTTTTTAAATTCATTACATTCTGTACATTGTTGTTCATGAATGCTGCTCTTAGAATGGGAGCTTAATGCTGAAAATTCTATGAGTTTATGATACCGATTGAGATCAACTCTTGACACTCCCTGACAAAGAAGCAGTACTTTTGCAACAAAGGTGGAATAGTCTTTAAAAAGGTATTTTCAGAAAGCAGAGCTAAGAGAATATATTTTGAGGAACAATATACTTTCTGGAGGAATTAAAGTTTTGCTTGTCCATGAGCAGACATTCTTACACGGATTTGTATTAGAGGTTACTTCCTGGCAGTGGACTTTTCAAGGAATTTACCTTGAAAGACTGAAGAATTCTAGTACTTTCCTGGGTAAAAAAAAAATCTCTAGTATGGATTAAAGGATAAAAGTTGACAGAATTGGAGACAAAAATTAGTTGTTTCTCTGGCAAAGAATATGGCAAAATAAGCCTTCCCAGAGTCTATTTCCAAGTGGTCATAATATGATTAAATTCTGTATTTATTTTCATGCAGATGGCTAGAGGGATATTCTTGATGCAAGGCCATTCTCATGCAAGTTTTAAATCTCTGCTCAGAAAGTGTAGCTCTGTTAAAACAGTTCAAAGTGGTTGTTATCAAACACTCTTAATATAAGCAATTATACATGTTTTTAATCCAGTTGTTTTAAAAATGGTCTAAGTATTTCAGCTGTCATTTTACAAAACAATACAAAAATAACAGAAATTTTCTGATGCAGAAATTTTAGCTGAAGTCATTGAAGCTTGACACTGCATAAAGTGCAAATAAATAAAATAAATATAAACAGTAGATATAAGAAGTGTAAATAGGATATGGTAGAAAGTGTAGCAAACTTGCAAATGTAGCAATAAGCTCTTGCCTCAAGTGAAGACCGTAAATCCCAGAATAAGAATTTGTTACTGACGTTAAAGGTACTCCTTTTATTGTGACCTTTTATTAGCAGCCCATAACTGGTCTATTGTTCCACATGTTCTGACAGAGTGTTCATACTGCAGTGAAGCATAGATGTTCTTCAGGTGTTGAATAAAGTATTTACTATTTCCATATTTAGATACAGGACAATTTTTCAATGACATGCCTTGTAATTGCTTAATCAGAAAGGTTATATAAAATAGTTTTAGCAGTAGGGGGGTTTCTGATTAACTGATAATGGAGCAAACCCATATCACAGACTATTTTGATTATTTTGCCTTGATTACCAAATATTAGTCTGAAGTTTCCCAAGAAACATATCTAAGTTTCTAAGTCTGATATTTATCCACAGCATAGAAATACTGTAAGGAATGGCAGTATTAGGCCTTGTATAATGTTGTTAGGGCCTACCCCTGAAGGTGAGAGTAACTGAGGTTCTTGTTAACAGATCACTTGGTTAGATCAGAGTGAAATGACATGGAATGACCAGTGTTTATGTATACATGGATGCTACCACCCATGAATCCAGTGATGAGATTTGATTGTTGTTTTATTGAAGTGATGTCCACAGTCTTGATCTGTCAGGGGTGAGGAACCCCCTGAAACATACAGTTCAGTGAGTTGATTTATGTTCAGTTTCAGGTAGGAGCCCAAGGTACCTCCCCTGGGGTGGGAGTTTGTCTATGGAAACACTGTGGATCATGTTCAGTCCTCTGGTGGAAGGCCCAAAAAAGGAGGCTGGGGGCACTTTGGGGATATTTGATGGTTTATGATATCTTCTAAGACATTACACCTCCTTTTCACATCCACTTGGTTTAGCCAGTTACTCCCCATCAGAAGGGACAAATACCTTCAAGCCTGTCCTGGTACTTCCCCATAACCAGTGTTTTATGCCTGAGCAAGTTATGTAACTGAGGACATGGGCACGATAAAAAGCATTATCCCATGTAGCGAGATCTTACCAGCCTCTTCCCTTACTTGGCTCAGACCCCAGCCTGTTGCTAAACAGACTGGTTTGTTGTGGTCCTCCTCTAGTGCTCACCCCCTCGGCACCTGGGCTGTTCTTAGGTTTCACCTCCACACACCCAAACCCTCTCCTCCTGCCCTTTGGTTGGGGGATGCCAACCTGGCCTCAGCAAAGCACCTGCTGATTTTGCTAATGACCAATTGCATGAGTCATTAACCATTAACGTTTCAGTCTTCCACAGCTGTTGTGCAAATTTATTTCATCACTGTTAATGATTATTCCACTTATCAGAACATTGACCAATACTTGAAAATGTGGAACACTGGCAGCATAGAAGGTGTTTAGGTTCTTGAAGTACAGTTTTGTTTTGTCATTCCTACACCTGTAGGCAGTATATTTTGACATAATGTAATACAATAGCAAGATAGGTCAGGCTTTAATCATGATTGATGTTTTATTTATATTGTAAAGTCTTTCAAAGTTTAGATCAAAGCATGTGAAAAAACCCCCCAAAACCAAATTCTTTCTTATAGAATAATCTATTCCCTTTCCTATTCCAACAAAACCAATGTTGGAAAGAAGGAGCAGACTTCAAACTTATTTTTGGTCATCTCCTTTTAAAAGCTGAGAAAAGTCTAAATCATTTCCTCTGGGAGAGAGAAAATATACATGACAGCAGCCTGTGATTCAGTTCCATACAGTTTAAATGTGGCAAAATTGTAATTAAATATGTATTTGTTTAGCAATCTAAAATTTACTTAAATTGTGGAAGAAATTAGAGTGGCCATGAGAATAGTTCATTAATCCTCTTTTTGCTGTTATATTGATAAGCAGATGAGCTTTACCTCTTTGAAAGAGGAATGGAAGTGGAAGATATGAACTAGAGGTTGTATAATTTCTCTGGAGTTCTTTATTTAACTCCATTTTGTATCTCTATGAAAAGTAATACAATCCTCTGTTCAATAAAAGATATAGAACATTTGAATAAAACCACAAAATTTAATCTGTTTCATGGCTTGTAAAAGAAATTGGTACATTATTTGAAAATGAAGCACAAAATTATTTGTATCTACATCTATCTTTGCATTTGAAAAGCTGTCAAGTAAGTTATCTCTCTATGCTTAAAAACAGATAGTCAACTAGAGAATGGAGAACAGGCTCACAATACATTTTTTGGCCTGATAGACTCTTATAGGTTATATTTAAATTACCAGAAATCATAACTTCACCTGAAATATGTACTTAATCTTCAGTTGTAATATTCTACAAAATTTAGATTTATAGATCTAAATTTTCTAGTAATCCTTGAGTGCATTGACAGTGCTGGGTTTTGTGTGGCTGAGCTCAAAATACCCGAATTTGCCCAGTATATTCTGAATGACTCAAAAATATATGTCTGTTTTAACTTTGTGTAAGTCAAAGAGTTTTTAATATAGAGTGCTAATAAGTGAGTCAATTTAAAGTAGTCTTTTAAATAAAGAAGAAGAAAAGATTCTTCATTTGAGGTAAAAATAACTGAATAGGAAAAGGAAGGGTTATAAAGAGAAGACAAATAGGCTTTTTATCTTAATAATAGGATCAAAAGACATTACAAAGTAATTGTATGAATGTTTACATCAAGGTTTTGTTGGTCTTGTTTTTTTGAAGTTTTTTGTTTGTTTGGGGATTTTGGTTGGGTTTTTTGTTGTTGTTTGTTTGGTTGGTTTGGGGTTTTAGTTTGTTGGGAGGGGGTTGTTTGTGTTTTGGTTGATTGGTTGTGAGGGTTTTTTTGTTTGTTTGTTTTTTATTTTTGATCATCCCTATGTAGAAAGTAGTGTGAAAATAGAGCCATCCATATTTTCCAAAGGTACCCAATGGAAATTCAAGACATAGTTCACATTTCTTTGGAAACAAACGGTTTCTGAATTTCTTCATGTATGTTGGTATAAATAGGGGACTTGATCCCAGGTCAGTATGGCAGTGTGCTAACTAAATGCAGGTATAGGAGGAGCATGGTTGGATCACTTCCATTCATAGGCTTGAGAAATCTGGACCTGAATCAGGCCAGAGCCCTACTGGAGCTCCTTTGAGAAGATGACATTTATCTGAGAGAAGGTTCTCAAAAATAGTTTCCAAATATTTTCAGATTTGCTGTGTAAAAACCTTTGGAAATTCCTGTAAATTTTTCCATTGGAATTGCGTAATTTCCTTATTACTCTTCTCTTCCCAACTCTGTGCAGGCTGCCAGGTTGGACATCTTTACAGCCTTCTGATGCTGCACCAGGAATTGCTGGCTCTTACACAAACAGGTTTCTGGAAATGGCCAGTACTGCAATACCTCTTCTTACTTTGTGATTTTCAGAGTCATTAAGTAGATTTTAACAGGAATTAAGTAGTCTCTTATATGTAATTTGAAGTAATTAAAAGTAAGATTTGTACTTTTGACATGTTTTACAGTCATCTACATTTTGGTTTCATTCTTCTGTACTTCTAGCTCATGCAGACTCTTGTTTTCAAGTTAGAAGCACAATGTGCTGTGCCTGTGTCAGAGAACAGTTTACTCAAGTGAAGAAACTGTGTTCATATCTGATTCTTAAGTGGGAATAATGAATTCTAATTTAGTATCTTTTTTGTGGTTGTTTAGCTTCTTTTTTTTTTGTTACAGAATAATAATTACTCATGGGAGTTCACAAAAAGTACACATACTTGTTTGAAATGGTGCTGTTGGCGTCCTGATTGTATTTAACAGTATGCAATAAATCTGGTAAAACAGAAGTTCAATCTTTATGTATTTAAAAAGAAAAAAGTGTAAATTGTGCCTGCTGTCATGATAAACTAAGGAATTTACTGGCATTTAATCCAGTTTTATTTTCCTCTGAAACCTGTTAATGAACTTCAAGATGCAGGTCTCATTGCCCATTTAAAATGTGTCTATGAGTGAATTACCTGGTAATACAGCTCTCCTTCTGCAAAATATCTAAAGATTGTTAGATCTGGAATTTTTATTTCCTTCTACTATTTCATCTGTCATCATCTACAACAGGCATTTGCCTTTTAACTAGCTTAAGGCAAGCTACGTTTTTTCCTGGCTCTTGTTCATGATGGGATTGCCCTGCTTGCACATTCTACTGCTCTGCAGGATAAAGATGTTAACTGGGAATCAGAAATCATATAGTAGGTGTAAGACATGAGATAAAATCGATACATTTTTCTGAGGCATGTCACTGGTTAAGTGACAAAAAATATTCTGATAGTCACTGAAAAAGAAAAGTCAAAGGTACATTTGAACCTGTCAGTTCAACATATTCCTGTTATCCCTTTAGGGGATATCATACAACTTGACACCAACATTTAAGCTTTGAAAATTATGAGCTCATCTATTTCAAATGGGATGTCACATGTTCCCAAGCCTTTGCCATTACTTATAGTGGAAGACAGGATGATCACTTTTGTCACATATTGATAGTGAATAAGATCTTTCTTTTTTTCTTTTCTTTTTTTTTTTTTTCTTGTTTCAGAATGAAGAACAAATTTTGGTATTTTGAATTTGGCACTTCGGAAACTTTCTCAGCCACCTGTAAGAAGCTGCATGAATCTGTAGAAATAGAAGTAAGAAACTAATTGTTGCCTTTATCCTTGAAATGTCACCAGTTTGGCTGAAATACAGGGAGCAAGGGCGCAGAGTGCCTGAATCCAACAAGGCAAAGCAGTGCACATCCTTTCGACCCTATATTCCAAAATATTATTTTTATCATATCTATTTGTAGTGTAGCCCTGCACACTGGAACAAAGTTCAGTTTGATGATTAGTGAAGTCTTAATACAGTAGACAAGGTCAAGAGGTGAAGTATAACATTAGAAATCAATAGGGAGTGTGGCTAGGTCAGGTGGAAAAATGAAAGACTGTTGGAGGGAGTGAGAGCTGCTGCAGGATTAAAATAAAAAAAAAATAATCCTATTATTTCTAGGTCCCAAGGTTTTATAACCTTTAAAACTCAATTCCCTAAAATTGTACGTACTTTCCTGAATAAAGGTTAAAGAATATATATATTTTTTGAATTATTCCCCTTCATTAAATAGCTTTTCTCTCTGCACAAGGGGTCATCATTCCATTATACATTGAACATTAACTAAAAAGACACAGGATACTTACAGACAAAATGGGAATTTAAAATAATGTGCCACTGCCACTTTGATGGCTGCTAGAATAAGTGGCTGAATTACATAAACTGTTTGGGCATCTGATGTTTATGAATAAGTACATGAAAAATGAGAAATGAGTGAAGATAAAAACCTGAGAATTTAGGTTAAATAATGAAATAATTTCTCAAGAGGACTATGGTGCTTTTCCTTTCCAGTAGTAATGAGAAACTGCATGTGTCAGTGGAGTGTTTGTATAGTAGCATGAGGCACTCAGAGAGGTCTGGTGGGAGCTATGGAGTCCAGTCAAAGCCTCCTGAAGGGTGAATTCTGAAATTATCTGAAGGAACCATGTACCTGAGAGCAGAATAGTAGCAGAGAATACTGAGACTGAAACTGTAAGACCAGCAGTGCCACACTTGCCTGTTATGCTGTTATGTTTCTCTTTGAAGTGAAAACCTGCTCCTCACGTGTTAGATTAAAATATAATAAAAATAAAACAAAACTCCACTGAAAGTCTTAAGAAAAAAAAACTTAATAAAAAAAATCACCCTTGCTTCCCAAGAGAGTGCTTCACACACATGAGTGTAAGCAAATGTAGCATGAAAAATATTTTGTTATTTATCAGAAGAAATGCTTACCTGGTTTGATTAGATTTGAAGAAACTGCAAGTTAAATGTACCTTTTGATTAAATACAAATTGAAGAGCAGGCTTTCCTAATAAAATACTGATATCTAGAGAAAGTCATGTATCCTGATACATATTAAGATGTGAACTTTATTGTTTTAGCCATTCAAAGAATGATTAATTGTTAACATCACAAAGCAAGCAAGTAGGTACACAAGTTTGTGGTGGTGCTGCTGTCTGTTGTGTAATTATTATGTATTCATGTCAATAACTACTAATACCAAAAAAGTGTAACATTGCCAGTATATGAGGCACTTTTGTTAATACTCACTTCATCTATCCTAGTCATTACCATTAGTCATACAATTAGAAACAAAAAGTATAATTTCCAAGGTTTACAAGAACTATTAGGAGGTGGTTATTTGTGTATTTATTTACAATGACTAAATTACAATGTTGCTCGTATGCTTGTATCTAATGTTTCTTGTTTGAATATTGTCAGCATTTTAGTCTGATTTTTAACCTGATGCCCCTTGGGGATGTCACTGTAAATGGGAGGTTGGTGCATGAGACCACATTTCACTCCACATAAAATGCGCAAAGAATGTGCTTGCTCTACAGCCAAATTTTGAATGAACAAAGCCTGAGAAGATTAAGGATCTGTATCTCTGAGCTGTTAGACAGTGATCAAATGTTCTCTGGGCAAATATTTGTTTAGCCTTGTATTTGATTTCTAACCTAATTAAGCTGGTTTTTCTGACATACATTCTTTACTCATGTTCTGTATGTTTTCTTCTGTGTGAAATGCAGAACAAAGTTGGACATAACATTTTTATGTTATCCAGAATAAGATATATTTTTGTTTTCAGAATCAGATGTAAGAAGTTGAGGAGAGGTTCTAAAGGGTAAGAAACCAAAATTAAACAAACAAACAAACAAAAACTAGGACAAAATTAATTATTCATTTTCAATAATAATGTGTCAGTAAACAAGGCTGAAGATTTTACAATTTAGAGAACTTGCAATTTATTTCCACTTCAGAAAAAAAAAAAAAAAAAAGAAAGCTATGTGAAAGATACTTAACAAGAGTAGGTATAGATGTGGTGTAAAAGTGGCATGGACCATACCTGCAATGCTGCATAAGCATAGTGGGAGCAGTGTAAGCCTTCTATACCACCTGGTGTTAATGGGTAATAGAAAGGAGTTTAAAACATTCCTGTACACTTGCCTGATATTGCTCTTGGTTTCACAGCAAAGCCTTAATATCAGTTCTTTTGAGGCATAGATATGTATTTTCTCAAAAGAGAGATTATCTGAAAATAATTGATACAATAAGTAAGGTATAAACAATAATATCCAAGAAGTGAATGAGGCTGGAAAAGAAGGCAAAAAAGAGTTAGAAGAGCTAGTTTCTTTTTTGTCTAGGTAGGCATACTCCACATTTTAAAAGTAGGCTTTTGTTTTTAACAGCATCATTACATTATTTGAAATAAAAGAAAAAAGAAAAGGAGCAGAACACGTGTGTTTTGTTTTTGTAGTATATAAATGTGTTAGAACTATGCAGAGGTACCTGTAGGGCAAACTTTTTGTCTGTGTATGAACAAAAGAAATGCTTCTTTCCTAATTCAGAAAGTTGCTCATCACTGGGGGACTCTGAGGCCTCCTCACATAATTGTCTTAGTGTACTACCTGCTGTGCTCAATATTGAGTGAAAATGGAAGCTAGACCCCGCACCATCCTATTTCACAATTCTTCTTTTATTTAAATAATTCCAGTCAGTTTGGGGGACGCCAGACCTTTATAAATTAACAGCAGGGAAATACCAAAGGTGTCAGATTGCATATTTATCATCTTTCTCGTGTAATACTTAAATATGTATTAAGAAGTGACTGACATAAATTAGGCAGATTTCAGAAGCCACAGGCCGTGGCTTGTAGAGGACCCCCTTCTGCTTGACATTTCATCCTTGTCAAAGATCAAATTATTTTAATTTAGGCTGCAAATTATAAGAAATGAAGACTTCTTTGTGGGAATTCCCTGTGGTAATCTGACTTTTGTTGTTACTGCTGCTTGTCAGTGTGCAAAAGATATAATATGCATGCAAATAAGGTTAAAAAATATGTACTATCTAATTATCCAGCCAGTACATTCCACTTGAAGACAGTGGGAGGCCTGACACACAGTATGTGTTTGATTCATTGAGGCCTGCAGGGTATTTACACAAGATTACTTTTAATTATGAAATTAATATCTGTTTATCTAGAATGTATAGCAGTAAGTGAGCATACACATGAGCAGAATTTTTAGCAAAATAAATCATCTTAGTATTTAATACATATAAAATACTAGGGAAAACCACAATTTGCTTCCAAAAATGACAGTGAAAACCTAGGCCTTTATTCTTGTAAGAAAAGTGTTTTTAAAAAGTTATACTTTGAATTACAGTAGTTGCCACAACTGCCAATTCGCTTTCAGATATGCCTTTTGACTTTAAAATTTTCCCTGTATAAATGTAATCCACAGGTTTGAAATTTGATTCTTGAAGAGCAACTATGAAATGGAAATCTAAGTGTTGAAATTGTTCTCCCTCCCGATTTGTGCTCTTCTTAGAAGAATTAAGATGTGTGTGCATTATAATACAGTTCTGTTTTATGATCTCAGAGAGTTTCAGAATAAACAATTATTCACAGTTTTTCTTGTGTTGTACTTGGCTTTTCTTCTTCAAAGCCGCAATAAAGTTTTAGGCAGAGAGGAAGAAGTGCCAGTGACCCACAGAGCAGCAAGCTGCAAGATGTCAGTGGACTTCTACTGAGGAATGCTTAATTATTTTTCCCATTTTCTCCCTGATTATTGTGTGTTGGAATTGCAAAATAATACCCTTAATGAATTTGAAATGGATGACTGGATCCTCTACAAGCCTGCAGAACATTGCAGGAATAGGAGCAAATGTTTTAAAAATATGCTGCTCTACACTATGGTCTGTAAGACTTGTCAGGATGTCCATACGCTCTATCTGTGTTGTGAGGAATGAAGCTACTCCATCTCTAGCCAGGGTGCCAGTACATGAATCCTAGGCAGCTCTGGCTGGTTCAATTAACTAATGAGTAGAACTGGGTGCTCTGCTTTCCACCTGCAGGTTCCACTGTAGTAACGTGAAGTTGTGGTTTATTTTCTCCTGTGGAGTTTCTTCAGTATTTTGCTACATTTTATATGTGCTAAGAACTTCCTAATGTTGGTAGAGAGGAGGACGTAGCTTGAGTAAATTACAGCCAGTGAAGGCTAGGTGTATTAAGCTGGGTTCACCTCATCCAGTGTATCTCAGGTGAGCTGTATTTGCAAATGCTGGGGTTCAACCACCTGAGAAAATGCTGCAGTTTAATGCTGGGCAGGCTGATATGTTAAGATCCCTGAGCCATTCTCCAGAAGTGAAAAATATGGTCCCTTTATATTGGAAGCCAGATTTGGCATAGAAATATGCTTGTATAAAATGTCTTAAAGTCCAGGTTTGCTGTAGGAAGCATGAGAAATACACACTAGTGACACAAGATGAGTATGATTCCATCACTGAAGGGACTATCCCGTAGACTAAGATTACCTCTGTGTGTCCAGTGAGCCTTGGAAAGGTTTTAGATCACTGATGCCTCCTCTTTAGCTCCACAGCCTGTGTTTTCCCTTAGCAGTGATGCATATTTTAGAGAACTGGTTGGTGAAGGTTCTGGGGTAAGGATTGCTGCAGCTGCATCAGGAATTGTTGTAACCATTTCTACTGATTTTAGTTATTGCTAGGAGCCACTAGTCTGCCATAGCCCTATGCTGATATGCTTGTTGTGCCTTTGGATTGAAATGAATACCTGTGTCCTCTTCTGTGCTCCTGGGGCTTGCTTAGAACCTTTTCCATAAGTCTATGTATTCTCTGCCTGCAGGGACTTTGTATTCCATCTGTTGGGGAAGGGACTCAGTTGCAAGAATTACAAGTCTCACTGCAAAATCATAAGGCAGAAAATTTAGGTGGAAAAGGCAACAAAAAATCAGTTATTGATAAAGAAATTTTGGTAGTATAAATGTTTTTCTGCTAATATCTGTAGTGAAGCTAGAAATATATTTCACTTGGTCAGTGAATAGTTATCAGATAACAAGACAGTACCAAATGGTCCCACACTTAGGCAATCAAAAGCTGAATAGCAATCTTACTTTACCTTCTGATTAATGATCTGTTCTTATCTCATACCTCCTTTTCAGATACAAGTATATCTCTTAGGTGTAAACATTGAATAAACTATTAGCAGTATTAAGAATGATAAATTGCTGAATAAAAATATCTGAGAAAAAGAGCATTCAGATTTTTCTTTCTCTCTTACTATTTTCTCTCTTCTTTTCTTTTTTCCTTTTTTTTCCCTTCCTTTCTAATCAGTGTGATGGAATTCAGCTGGACTTAATCAATATCTCTCTGGAAGGAATTGCCATTCTAAACATCCCAAGCATGCATGGTGGATCAAATCTTTGGGGAGAGACAAAGAAAAGACGAAGCCACCGTCGGACAGAAAAGAAGAGGTCAGATAAAAGAACCACCGTTATAGATGCCAAGGAATTGAAGTTTGTGTGCCAAGGTAAGCTTACAGATTGATACAGGCTATCTGGCTACATAATGTCAACTTGGTTATATAATTGACCTTGTCAAGGAAAAGGACAGACAGTTCTTAGATATTTCCTTTCCTGTGCATTTAGCTTTTCTGGTGGGAAATACTGCCAGAAGGGCACAAACAAAGATGTACTGCTAATTTCAGTCTCTACACTTGGAAACCTGCCTCAGATACTACCTCTTGAGCAGACTAATCACACCATGTGGCACTGCTGGCTACTGGGACATTCAGTCTAGAAGTAGTTGGAGATTTTGGAGTTGGAAGGTGCTTCCTGAGCATTTATAGTATTTCTTAATGTCAATTAAGAAACTGACATTAAGTTACTTGGGGATAGTTGTGCCCTGATTCTAACAAGCTTTGGCCAGAGGCGAGGGAACTCACTTCAGAGTAAAAAGAGCAAGCTATCTATACATTTTATGTTACTATGTTGTAATGCTGTATGAATCCTTGAATACATATGCTGTAGTTGGCTTGCACAGGCATGATCATTTTTTTCAGGGTTCATATACTTTCCTGGTGATTAGATGCACTTACTAAATTTTATTATTAAACATAACTCTTGACAAAACCAATAATAAATAATAATCGCTGTTCTTCTCTGAGAATCTGAATACTGTGCATTGTAACACTTGACTGCACGTCACAAGCCTGAGTGATTATAAGCCATCATTTTCTTCACACCAAAGGAATGAACAGTTTGGGTTTTGTTTGTTTGTTTTTCTCTATTTACCCTACAAAAAGGATTATCTTTTGCTTCAGAGTAGCTTCTTGCTTCTCCTCATTATTCAGACTTTATAAAGATAAGGACTTAACTGTTATTCTGTTGGGATCCCTTTCCTAGTTTTGAATATCCTATTTTTACATTTCATCAGCAGTAATTTTTAAGTCACTAGTTATAACATTGTTCATTATTACACATTTTAGTTTTAATTCAGCTAAATTATCCGGATGACAAAAGTTTAGGAGTAAAGTAGTTTTTTATGGCTTAGAGACTGCAATAAGTACTAGCATTCAATTTCTGTGGGCGCTAGCAATTTTACTTATGCTCTCAGTGTCTCAGTGTGACTTAGCCATTCACTCTGTCAGCCAAAGTCTCACCAGGCACAAAGCTTCTGCTTAGTGTGCTACAATTCTGTGTTATGCCCTGATGTTTAAGGATGGAGGCTGCTGGGTAAAGGGCTCACCCAATTTTTTCCTTTTGTTTTGCTCCTGAACACAAGGAGACAGGACATTTATCCTCTTGATAGTAGTGAAACAGACATTATCACTTCCTTTAATTATTGAAATTATGTGCCTCTTTGATACACATTTAACAGTGATTTCAATCTTCTGACTATAGTTGATGTATTAAAAGGGCGTTGCAACACTCAATTTCCATTTTCCTGGACAGGATAAAATAAAATTACAATAAAAATATTAAAGACTGAATAGAATTTCCCATGTTATCTGTCTAAGTGTTCATAATACAGACATTAAGCACCTTACTTTAGAAAAACTGTTCTCATTACTTGGTTTCAAATCACTTTGTATGCACTGTGGATGGAAGTAGCTTTATCCAAAGGCAGTTTTAAAGCAGAGGTTGACTTCTCAATATCCAAAACTAGATCACCTCTCACATCACTGAGTACTATGAGATGGTATTATTGTTTGCATCTTCACTAGCATTCCAGTGCTGAGCAGGAGTGAAATCCTTCTTGGATTTCAGAGTGGTCCCTTACTTTGTTCCAGTTTGCAACACTGAGCAGTCTTGAGCATGTAAAGTGGATTCCTTTTAAAGGTGTGAGGTGTGTGGGGATGGGAGCTACATGCTCTGCTGCAAGTGTGTGTTTAGTCCATGAAACCAGGTTAAAACAACCCAAAGTAAAACTCAGAAATGAAGGTGAACATGTCAGAACCAACTGATTAGTTTAATGGGCCCACTCCTATCTTGTACTGCAAAAAACAGTCAATTCTACTTGCTAGGACAGATTCTTAGGCTGAATGTGCTCCTTCAACTCGGAATTCAAGATTATTGCTGAATAATGGAATTCAATCAATTTTATGTCTACGCTTCTCAAATAGTTTTGATAAATCTGAATCTACTCACTGGGGAAATAACTGACTCTCACTTGAAAATGTTATGAGTTTTTCACTAGCTGATTATTTTCTTAGGCACTGTGTATTTTTGGCACATTGTACTCTTTAGTTTGAAGAAAACATTTTGTAAGCTATTAATACCTGGTGCAGAGATAGGTATTGCTGTGTTGGGAACCATGATAAATACATACCGGCTTGTTAACTTCTGTTTATTAACTTATTCTGAATGAACATCCTTGTAGTTATTTTTATGTCCAAATAAAGTGTCTAATCACTTGACAACTGAGAACTGCACTTCCTAGGAGAGAGCAATCAATCCTCATGTTTTCCTATGGATATCTATATATGTGAATGTATATATATATATATATATATATATATATATATATATATCAGATTTTGGTGTTGAATTGTATTTGTTTTTTTACATCTCATTTTTTTATGGGACTTCTAAGTAGGATGCACATTTACTTTTAGACTTTTTCAATTGCAGTACAACTGTGCATCAATCTGTATTCTTGTCTCTGCTTTTCTCATTTTACAACTTGATCGTAAATACATGAGTTGAAGGTTAGGACTCTGAGCCCTTAGGTGGGGTACTTGCATGGACTTTTGGAAGCTGTCTCCTCACTCAGGGTAGTTTGTTGCCCTGGAGCATGTTGAGCCGTCCCAAGGAGAACTTCTCAAACTGCCCAAGAAGCCTCTGTGAGGTCCTGCTGCTATCTTCCCATGCTCTCGTGTGCAAGCCATGTACATGCAACATGATCATCACTGCAGGAAAAAGGGTCAAATTTCTGCCAAATCTTTTTTTTTTCTTAGGTATCTGCACAATGCAGGGAAGGTATATTTCTCCAACTCCACTCCCCTCTTTCTTTTCTTTCCTGTTTAGCATTGCCACCTGTTGATGTAAAAATGCTTGTCTTTTCATTGCCCTTCACATTATCCTCCTCTGCACACACCATAGCCAGACCACAATTTGCACTTTAAGTAATCAAATGGGTGTCTGCTTAGGAAACAATGTGATTATGTGCATGTTGTCTGAAAAACAATGTATTGAAATTGAGTGGTTCAAAATATACACTACTTATTAGGGGTTTGTGCATGTATGCTAAAGAAAAATATTCAGCAGTCATAGCATATGTGTGCGTGTGTATTGCATTTCTAACTAGTAATATTTTAATATAAAACATGTATGAAAATGTATTTGTCTGATTAGCTTATTACTAATTGGAAAAAAACAAACATATTTAGCTGTAGCATACTAAGTATTATCATAATCCTTGTTAGTGGAAAAAGTACTACAGATTTCATTTCAGCTCCTGTGCAGAAGTAGAGAGGGTCTTTCATCACATTTTATTAGGGTAAAACTCATGTGGGTTTTATGATTTAATTTAATTTTAATTTCTAATTTATCTGTTCAATTTCTATTTTAAAATGTTAATGCATTTGGAAAAAATGTAACTACAGGTATATGTGACAGTTTGTGAAAGTAGATGACTTAGTGTTTTGACATTTTGAATCTCACACTTGCAATGTTTCCAATTGTTGTTTTATTTAAAATCTTCTAGTATGTACATCTATGATACATCTATCCACAGGCCATTTACAGATTTTAGATGTTATTGTGAACTACCCGTTATTTAGATAGGACTTCTTTTTTGATATTCACAGATACTGATAAATGCCAAAAGTCAGTAGTTTGAAAAGATTAACATATTGCATTGAAACAAAACTATGAGTTGAGAAACATAAATGCAAATAAGTGCACTACTTGGTTGCAAATTGCATCTAAAACAAGTTAAATTATGACAACATGTCTTGCATGAAAAATATATACCCCTTATGTCAAGTCTTAAACAGTTTTCTTCCTCACAGAAATTCTAAATAAAATTTTAAAACCTTTTGTGACAAAAAGGAGGTTTTAGGTTTTTTTAAATTTCTCCAGTAAACTTTTTTGTTAAATGAAGTTTCCCTTGGGGTGGAAGTTGTTATGCTTTGATTTCATTGTTGAAGTTCAGTTAGAGCCCTATTCTGAAATGGGATCTCTTTTAGTCTCTTCATATTTAATGGCAGAAATATATGGAACTTGTTTTTGCATGAGTGGTTCCACTCACCTCAGTGGACTCATTCTTGAAGACAATACGTATTATGAAGCCTTTAGAATATAAATATTTCAGTGAAATACTTTTTTCATATTTATTTTGTACATCACCAGCACTGATACTTAACCAAGTCCTTACCAAGTTGGTCTGTGCACCTTGTTAAGAGCTACAGGGAGCTGTCACTCCACAGACTATTAGATGAATTCAAGACAATGTGCATTTATATCACAGCACCTAGGCATAAACTAAGCTTACCAGTATGATTCAATAACTCTGTGTGGAAATCTCTTTTAATAACTGCATTATGACTTTCTGAATGGAAATGCAGAAGCTTTGGAAATGGAATAATGTGTATGCAGGCACTTCACTGCAGTTAAAAGCAGTTCAAAACATGCAGAGGCTGTGAAGGCCTTTAAAACACTTCAAAATATCCATAAATATTAAGAGAATAGAAAATGCCTTTCTTATTAGGTGTCAAATTCCACTCTACAGGGAGAGAGATGCTTCCCTATAGATAGAGGATTCCTGACATGCTCCCTAAACAGCTTATAACTTTGTGAGCTAGCTGTCTAATTTAATTTATGGAGGTCTTTCATAACCTGTACTCTGGCTAGGTGACCTTTCCTTGTTGAAAAAGTTGAAACTGTACACTATATACACAGTCAGTGTAATATATACACTAAATATACACAGTGTATATTCATTATTGGTAGACATTTGGTTATTTTTGACGTGGTAAGGCATGCATAATGAACTCTCTATAATAATATTTTTATTAAATGTTATTGATGATGTCATGGCTACATAAGGTAATAGCCCTTACTTTGTATCTTGTTTAGACAGCTTTTTACAACATAGACATTAGCACCTTACCACAGAGAAAAAAAAACTAATTAGAGCTATTTCATAGCTAGTCTATGTTAAGATATTCAACTTTAAACATTAGTCTAAGCATTAGAAAAAAACTATAAATTTATTCAAACAGTATTTCTTTTCTTGTCCACACATGTTCCACATCTATTCTGAAACTTAACTAAAGGCAACATACTTCTGTGTAGATTTTTTTGTTACTATTTTGGGAGTGTGTATTATTTACAGTAAATGAAATAATTGTGGGAGCTATTAAAGTTAGTGTGGCATTAACTTCAGTGTCTAAAATATCAACCCTATAGCCAGTAGATAGAGTCACCTCAGGAAAAGAGTGTTTATCCTGCATTCAAGTAAGTATCTAAGGTAGCATCTTACCTCTAGAGGCAGTGTTTTAGGGAGGAAATGGGGGGGGAGGAGGGAGGGAAAGAGAGAAGGAAAAGCAAAATTAAAAACCAAAGGATGTAAGAC
The DNA here is from genome assembly GCF_027579445.1 of Ammospiza nelsoni. NCBI lineage: Eukaryota > Metazoa > Chordata > Aves > Passeriformes > Passerellidae > Ammospiza > Ammospiza nelsoni. The sequence continues at coordinate 29,128,077 of NC_080633.1, read as the reverse complement.
ACAAACATCACATTTTTCCTGAACTAACGAATTTAGCTGTAATTTTCCTAACTCAAAACTTGGACTGAGGGAAATGTTGGTATTCAAATATTTTTGTTTCATATTAGCTAATATGAAGATTGTGTGTCCTTGGCTTCTTATTTTTGCTTCATACTCCTGAATGACATATTTACTGGAATGACACATTCCAATATCAAAAAGGGCTGAATGGCATTTTGTTCTAACTGTTCAGTTAAATTGTGCATAGCACCATTAGTTTGTAAGATCTCAGTTCAAACATTTACCAAGCTGTTAAGGATAGTACAGTTTTCCTAATATGAAAATATGGGCTGGAATGTCATGATTTTATTATGCTATTGAATGGAATGTGGGCTGGAATGTCATGATTTTATTATGCTATTGAAAAGACCTTTTCCTGTTTTCTCTTCCACCCCCACTAACCCCTATGCTCCCACCTCCAGCAATAAAGTTTTGGGGGGCCATTATCTTTCCCTCTCTTCTGTTTAAAAGAGGCTGTGTTCTGTCCAAGCTTCGCTTATACAAGTAGTTCCATCAGTGTGCAGGATAGAGCCCATAATTCATAACACAGTTTCAGTCTTTCAGAAATATACATACAATGCCTTTTGGCTGTGAAATACTGAGTTTATTGTTATTAGAAATTAATAGGACCTTAAAAAATAGCTTAATAGTCTGATTTGGTTTTATATTTATCGAGCATGTATATATGTTTCTGTGCAATATAGATCATAGTAGAAAAACAATTTCCTTTTATTTACAAGGCAGTTGAGATTGTCATTGTATTATATTTTTTGGTGCACAGAATGTTCATTTTCTTTCAAACGTTATTCATCGAAAGAGGATAATTATGGTGTATTTCACAGTCTGCCAGAAGGAAAATGTATCTTTGAAAAGTTTCATTTCCCTTAAGTTGCTCATTTTCTATAGGAAGACAGAGCTATTAAGTAACATACCCATGACAAAGATTGATTAAAATGGCATAAAGGACTATCTTATCTCTAAGTACAGGGCTTTACATGTATAACTCCTATGACATTAAATGCAGTAGGTGAAATTAGCTATTGTAAAAAAAAAAAAATCACAGTAAATTGGTTCCTACAGAGAAAAAGGTGAGGGTGGGAGGGATGGCATGTTAAGTAGCAACAAGAAGTAGGAAGTTACTTATTGTTTCAGGATACACCAATAATGTGGCCTCCAAATAATCAAACCAAGTTCTCTGCTATCAGCATTACTGCATTATTCTGCTGGGGCTCACTTCAGCTGCTAGAGGGGAAACATCACCTTGCTGGTGTGCATTCTCATACTGGGCCAGCTGCTTAGAGCAGCTCAGGCTCCTCTGCAGCATTCAAGGTGAATTTGGCCCGGGTCTGGCTGACCTGGAAGGAGGGGTGTGCCCTAATGTGCACCTTGTGCAGGGGCTGTGGCACAGGTGTCTGCAGGAGGCTCAGGTGACCTGTTCCACAGTATTCCCAGTGCTTAACCTGGCTTTGCTGGGAGCCCTTCCTAAGCCTTGCACCTCATTAACCTGGGTAAATGAACACTTACCTGTATGACAGCCATTAGTTAAGACATAAATGATAAGGGACATGAACGCAATATCCACATATTTTGTTGGAGTTTTTTTCTCTTATCTGTTGCAGACTTAGTAATACATACCATTTCTTGTTTTAGCAAAACCTGATCAGCTTACCCAGGCTTTTTTCCTTTTTATAGTTGTTTTTCCATTTCTAATACTGAAGGCAGTGGTTATCCTGCCTCCTGAAACACTCTCTGGAAAGACTTGGCTGTTATTTGAAAATACACCTTGCAGGATGTGAAGCTCTGTAACTATCTCGTTTGTATGTGGCAGGAGAAGTATAAGTTTGCTTTTCCTGAACTTTTTCTTGTAGTCTTTCCTCCATGTTGATCTTGTTCTGACTATACTTTTGCTACCATGTTTCAACCAACCTGTCCAGCTTAGTGGGATAACAGCAGATATAGCAGATGAGTAGTTGTTATTTAAATGTACGATGTCATGCCTCAAATTTAGATATTTGTATAAAAGCATTAGCACAAGGCATAACTCCTATTGCTCCTTTTGAGTGAAATGACTGAAATGACTGGATTTATGTGAACAAAAATAAAGTACCATAGCTTAGGGCAGAGTTTCACATTTTTTTGTATATTAGAATAAGGCTGGAAATGATTAGCAAGTCTTGGCAAGTCTTAGCACTACTAATATGACTGCATGTGTAGGTATTTTTAAAAAAGATAGGTTTAAATCACCCTTTGAGGTTTGTAATAGTGGAAATATGTGCCTTTTTTTCAAAATCACCAAGGATTCCATAGAAACAAGTGAATGAATGTCTTAAAGTCCTCATTGAATATATCTTCTACATTGTATATTGATTTAGGTACACATACCCTTTTTTAATTCTCATTCTTATTAGGGCTTAATTTTTATTTTCTCATGCTGTATACTGGCATGAATAACAATTATTGCAAAAGTGAAATGGAACAGAAAATAGCCCCATCTTAGTTATAAAATAACCATATCCTATAATGATACTATGATACAGAGTTTTTCTTTAATTAACAAAGTGAAAACATCTGTTACTACCTCAACATATGAGTTTCATATCAGTTTTAAAATTCATGTGTTTCTCTGCTTCTGAGGTTTTTCAGGTATAAATTATTTGTAAATGTTAGTTTTCTTTTGAAAGCTTACAAAAAGTCAGCAATTAGCCAACTGCAACAGGTGTTTCCTTTCTTGGGAGAAGGAATGCATATGATTATTGCAATTTAGATTCCTGTGTGAGTGAAGGAATTGGCCTGTTATTAGAAAACATTGCAAGCACATGGAAAATGTTTAAAATTAAGTAGAAAGGTTCCATGAATTTAAGACTGACACAGGCTTAACCCCTTCAGGCTCTCTTTACACGTGATTGATACTTGTATAGTTGCATTTATGCCTTAGATTAACATTAAGAAATTTTTGATGCCAAAGATCTGTTTTTATATTGTGACCTTTGTATGAAAAGCTTCAATAACCATTTTGCAGTATTCAATTTGTGTAATGGCAGACAAGCATTCCCCAGGAATACTGATAGCATATTACTCAGATTGTTTGCTCATTTAACCCTGCCCCAGGTGCCGGAATCTTTTAGATTAAAGATACAGAAATAAAAATAGAATAGCCTAGCAGATCGTTTTTGGCTGCTGTAACACATAATCATATCCTCTGATCCATTTTAGTTTTCTATTACTTGTTAATAGAAAATTTCAAGTTCCTTGAGTGTCTGCAAAAGGTGTCAGATTGACAGCAATTTAATTTTGAGTAACAACAGGAGAGACAGCTCCAGTTAATGCACACATTAGTATTACTGATAAAAATATCTGTAAAATATTCTAAAAATATTGATGATGTTAAGAACCTGGTAAGATCTCAGGTTCTGTATATATACATTTGCATTACTTACTGGAGGTAGAAGTAAAATTTACAAGAGGAAATTAGTGTTTAGAGTGTAGTAAGACAGAAATGTGAGATTCAGTTTGTTATATTAAAAAGACTGAATTTTATCTCTTAGTGGTGGGGTTTTCTCTTTCACTCTGCAAAGGCTTGTATTAACCAAAGCAGTCAAATACAAGTAGCTATAAATATATATTGGAGTCATGCAAGTATTTTACTGGTGCCTAATTACTCTGCAAGGAGATAGGGCTTTGGGTGGGGTTTTCCATACTTGCTGTTAAAATCAATTTAAAGATTTCTTCTTTCTCCTTCTTTTTCCATTTGTTTTCTTGTAACTGTAGTCAGCTAGCAAAATGCTGTACAGGAAAAGCACCAACAAAAAGAGCTGTTTGATAGTGGCATTGTTTCAGGCTCATAGTGTGGAGACCAAGTGTGAATCTGGTGATTCTGTGCACTTGTGCTGACGATAGTGAAATTAGAGGAGAGAAGGTTTGGTCAAACAATGTCATCTCTGTGACCTGCTCAATTTTTTACCTGCTGCCTTTAAATCATAACCTCCCTCCTGACGCTGTTGAGCATTGCCAGTGAACCACCAGGTTGTTTATAAGAAGACATTGTAAAATAGTTCGTGTTGGAAAGAATGAGCTGCGCAACAAATTAATGGCATTGTGAGGTGCTGCCTGCTGGGGTGAAAATAAATTGTAAGAAAATATGGGGAGACAGGTAATGGGCACTAGCCATGCTGCACAACACTTCTCAAACTGCTGCTGAGTGTGTGCCAATAGATATGGCAATAACTGTCAACAAGATTTACACTACTTTCGCATTTACACAGTGAGAGTAGAAAGGTTGAAAGAATTCTATCATTTTATTTAAAGTTTAGCGCCAACTATTTCTGGACCTGCTATTTCCAGGTGGCAGGGTTGCAAACACACTGCTTATCTTTCGTATGTGTCAGTGGGTGGGTTTTTATTACCATCAAAAGTCCTTGAAATCTGACATCAGAAAAATAGCAGTGAAGCAGAGGTATATACTTAATTGCAAAATCCAAGTAGGTACAAATTTCACCACTTATTGTATATGTTGTGATTTTTGATAGCACTAAATTGTGCTACCTATCTATAGCCCCAGTGGGTGATTCCTGCAGGTAATACATTTTCTGGCTGTGCTTCTTTCCCTGATATTGAGAAGGCACAGCTTAAAGTCCCCATGTTGGCTTTGTTTTCCCCTTGGCATTGCATTCCATGCTGTAGAAATCTGCATGAGGCTAATTGAACAATTTTAAAGATCCCCTGTGTGGGGCTCAGGCATTGTCCCATCATCCTCCTTGTCAGTATTCAGACACATCTTTTCAATAGTTGTTAGCACTGTAGAAATAGTAAAATTATGAGCTTGAGCTGAATTTTCTTATTCTGGTTTGCACATCCTCAGTGGAACTTGTAAATACTTTCTATGTGTGTTACTATATAAAGAAAGCTCTGGACACTAGTTAAATAACTTCATCTTACCAGAAAGGCTGGCTTGTGGTTTTCAGGGGATTCAGCTGCCAACCATTAAGAAACCCTTTTTCAAAATATGGACTAGAGCAGGGATAGATTTGCAATGGATTAGAGATGATATTTTTGTATCTTCTATGTTTTTCTTTCTTGTGTGTCTATTATAGTTAAGGAAAAATTATATCCTTGCAAAAACCCCAGTAATTTCAGAATCCAATAAATAATGTGAACCTGACCAAACCATTCCTTGTAATGCTTTATATCAAGTGTATGAGCAAATTGGCAGTTAGTGATTATTATTTATTTTTTCTGTGGTAACACCCAAAGGTCTTGGGCACTAGGTGCTTTACAAACACAGATCAAATGGACATTTCCTGCTTGAAGAATAAGAGGCCCAAAGATAATTTAGGTTGGAAGAGACCTCCAAAGGTCATCTAGACCTACCCTCTCTGCTCAAAGCAGGTCTAATTGGATCAGGTTGCGCAGGGGCTTGTCGAGACCTTGCACTCTAAAAAATTTAAGAATTTATGATCTAAAGTTCATTTGCTAAAATCTGAGGGCTTGGTTGCTGAATGCAAGGTTAAGAAGTACAATTTTATATTGTATTTATGTGGCAGTCAGTATGTAATTAGTTTTATTTTCATCTCTCTTATTCACTCAGTCATAGGCTTAGCTGACCCTGTAGTCCTGTCCTAGAGGCTCCTCATTCAGTCTCAGAAATAAGAGTTCTCTGCTGGGGAATTACTTTTTGGAAAGGGCCTCAGAATAGCCACCCATGGGCAAAATCAGCATTGTCAAGTGAAAACACAAAGGAACTCTCGCCTCTACTGGAAAAGAGTGCACTGGAATTGATCCTCTCATTACTTTTTCTGATCACCATTCCCTGCCTTTTCCTCTAAAGTTTGTAAATGATCCTTTTTGGATGCTTCAGATGGAGTCCTAGTATGTTCATCTCTTCTTTACAGACCTGCTAAACCCCTTGATGGTCAACAAGGAGGCACATGTTAAATTGTAAGTTCGTGTTGAAAATCAAATAGAGCAAATAGTATCTTCTAGAAAGCCCTGCCCCCCTTCCCCCCCCCCCCCCCCCCCCGCCCCATTTATGTGGACTCTGGATATAGTTGGGGATGTAATTTTCCTTCTAAAGTTTTAAGTTTCTCCTTACTGACCTCCTACTTCATGCTTTTTTTGATTTCAACTCTATTTTCTTATGAAAAATTAGTTGAAAATTTAGGACCTCAGGATCCCAAATGGCTCACAGACCTATAGAAATAATGGCAGAAAGCTTTATAGAGTGCAAGTGACCTTGTATTTATATGACCTTCTACAGATAGTAAAACATTTCTCATAGGTGGCCATTTTCTCTAGGCTATGTGGAAAAAGTTATTCACGACTTGAGTTTTTATATTTATTCTGTTAAAAATATTCTTTGCCAGCTTAGGGATGTTTAGAACCATTACCTAAGAACAGATAAAATGGATGATTAAGTCTTTAGAGCTTGAAAAAGTTATGCTAGTAAGAAACAATCAGCAATTTTTGTTATAACATCGGAAATAATATTAAGATGTAGGCACCTTGAGAATTACTGAGCAAGACGTAATCAGAAGACATTTAAAACATCAGAAAATAATTGCTGTATAATTAATTGGGGTGATGGAGTTGATTAATCTAGCTCTGTCTGAAACAATTTATTAAACTATCATTTTCTACAGGTAAAAATCTTTATGGTTAGTCTTATATATACTGACAATGCTTTTCAGCTATAGAATTGCCAAAATATTTAGGGATAGTTATTTAGATATCCATTCATGAGGAGATACATGCCTACTTTTAGTATTTTCATCCTATGGAGCCTTTTCTATAGTGAGACACAAAGACTTAATTCAAATATCACTGTGGTGATGTCACTATTTATATATGTGTCCAGGTTTGTAAAACTTTGTCTGATGAGCACCAAGCTCTAACTGGGAGTAAATAAAGTAAGACAGCACACTCTTCAATTACTTTGTAATAACCTGTATTTTAAAGTAAGCATCAGACCAGTATTAACATAAAAAGCAAAGAAAAATTTCTGCGTTATGGACATCTACTGGAGGGAAGAAGTCATGATATGTGACTGCAATAGATGTGTTTTTCAATTTTCCAATGTATTAGTTTCCTGCTTATATTGTACCAAAAGAATTGTTTGAATATAAAGAATGAAGAGGTCGCTTTGATCAGACCTCTATGAAATAATTTCTCCTTCGTGAAAGAAATAACACTAAACATAAATTCTAACATTGCTTGTTGTGATAAAAATTTTAAAACATGTGTATTTAGAGTATTCAAAATTAAGATCATCTGCTAATTTTTGTGTTGAGTGGTGACCCCTAGTAATGCATTTCATTCTCTTGCAATAGGATTGTCTCAGAGTTATGATTTTGGTATATATTAAAAAGTCAATTTAATAAAAATGAATAAGCAAAAAAGATTGCAGTAAAACATATGAAAATGCCAGGGTTTTTTATCCCAGCTAGATAAATTGTTGTATTTTTTTCATTTTATTTACCTCATAGTTAAAATTATCCCTGTGGAAAAGAGAGAATGCAGGTGGATGACTGACAGGGCTGTCTCATGTGGGCATCTCTCTTTGGCCACGCTGTATCTCCTTGGGAAAGGAGTCTAAAGCAGCTTCTATTGACCCTCTGTTTTGAGCTGTGAGGCTGGTTGCCAAGATCTGTGTGATGAACAGAATGTCTCTTTTCAGACATGTTCTTGCTACCTCAGATGTATTCTGTCTGAATATGAACATTTGACATCATCTACCTAACTGCATTGGTACAGTTACAATTTTTTTAATCACTTCTTACTCATGAGTTCATGAAGTATTGTCTGCTTTGCTAAATTATTTTAACATGTTGTGTCTTGTATTCTACATTGAATTATGAAGTAGTCATATGCCAGAAAATTCATGGTAATTTGTTGTCAGTACCAGAAAAGACACAGATGACAAGGGCTTTGACCATATTTATCTAGTTTCATTTCATTTTGTATGGTAGAGGTTTTGTGGGTGAGGTGGCAATTGGTTGTTTGAATGATTAAAGGTAATGTAAAAGTTCACTTTCACATTACTTTGATTCAGCCAGAGTCAAAGGATATCACCATTAGAAAATTATTACTATATTTACAAGGTTTTTTGTCTTCTGGTAGCTCACATTTCTGAGTATGAGTCTTTTTATTAGTGAACAAATAGAAGAAGAGCTATTTTATAAAACTAATGAGGAAACTAGTATGCTTAATAGCATATTATCTCTTTCTCCAAAAGTGTGTTAAGACTACCTCTGGCAAATTGGTAATGTCTGTTTAGTGCTTTAGCATTCAGAAGTTATTTTTTTACAGGCTAACTAGAAGATTTTATAAAATCTATTTTGAATATCTTGAAAAATGTGTCAAATAGTATGTCTTATCAAAATCTGAAAAAAATCCCCAAATTGTCAGACATCTCTTGAGGGTAATATCAAGGTTTGGGGTGGCTTTGAGAGACAGGTAGTTAAAGAAAATTTCCCTTGGCAGTTGGATTGTGGAAAAAGATGTGTTCTGCTGGGGAAATGAAAGGACTGTGTTAAAACAAAAGCTAATAGGAGAGAAGATGGCCTTTTAGCTTTAAAAGTAGAGGAACTACTTGCAAGAACATGAAAGAGAGAGTGACATTGTGACCAGTGAATTCAAAAATCACTAGATTCCTTTCATTGTACATGCATTAAATATCTTTTGGTCTAGGCCACATGTTTGATTTTCCTTTTTTTTTTTTTTTTAAGGGATTTGGGGCTCTTCTTAACATATGTTCCATCATTATAGGAATCTGACAGATCTATGAAGTTTATGACAAGTCTTGCCAATGTGAGCAGCTAGATAATTGACAAAATGTTGCTAGATAATTGAAAAAGAAAAATCCATTTAACTAACATATATTACTTGTACAGCATGGTAGATGACACTGTTACACATCTAGCAACAAAAAATGGCAGAGGATGTGAAGTGGCATACCTGAGTTATTTTGGCAGGGAAGTCAGATCAGTGTGTCTTCCTTCCCCTTAATAGAAAATGGTTCATACTGTATGTTGAGACCCCAGAAGGGCATTACATTCAGCCTAGACATGGTTGTTGAGATGGCTTTCCATGAGGATAGTGCTGCTGTAGGATTTATGCTGTAAAGTATTTGTGTTTCCAGTGGCTCTGTTTTCAATGTAATCTTGAAGGCTGCCCTAATCTGAAAAGTTAATTAACCCAGTAAACAAAGTAAATCTCTTAATTCAGTGTTATGAAGCATATGGGTGTTTGTTGTGCATCAGCTGAACATTTCCCAAGTATTTAGTAAACACCTGTGCAATCACAGGATACTTATTAATGAGTATAGTGGCCTATCCTTATGTGTCTAACAACTTTTGAATGTAAACCTTGGTTCCCAGCAGTCTTTATTAATGCAGTCTTCTTAGTAATGTAGACATTGTGAACTAAATCAACTGCATCTAGAGATCACCCAACTTCTTATGGCAGTGGTTACTTTTTCTCTTCTTTGACTTCCCTGACCTCCCACAGCAGCTGTTCTTACAGTGATTATCATCCAGTTCAGCATGCTGCTGTAAAACAAGCTTGCTTTTTAAAAACAAACCTGTTAATTTAGTATATACTCTCATTTTAAATGAATAGATTTAAAATTTGGAGAGAAAGTTAAGAAAAAGAAGTTATTTTAAAGCAATTGTTTACTTTAATATGATATTTGTGTATCCCCATTTCACCCACCCATAAGACAATACTTTCTAATTGGCACAAATTCAGCACGCTCAGAATTGGTACATGAATAGAGAACTGCATAGCTAATAGTTTCATTTAGAGGACCACACACAGTTGCTGCACATGTGAGGGAAAAAAGCTGACAGATGTCCACATCCCCTGGTTCTAAGAATAATAATAACCCTCCAACCTAACAGGCTGTGAGCAGGAAAGGCTCCGAGAGCACTGTCACCTTTTCCCCTCACTGAGAACCATGTACATTCCTGCAACTTCTTACATGATTTTTCCTAGTCCAGAGATAGAAGTTATGTATCTGAATGGCATATAATAAATCCCCTTATGAGAGGAGATTAATTTGTGCTTATTATAAAGAATAATATCACTTTCCCCTACAATAATAAAACCTTGTAAGCCACCTCAGTCTCCTGCAAGAAAGAATAAAAAAATGAGAATTCTTTCCCACCATAAGGAAGAGTGATGTGATGGTTCAGTAGTATCTGGAATTTAGTAGATAAAGTACTTGCTGTCCCACTTCCCTGCTTCACAGAAAGCCTAATTTATTTTGCCCCACATGTTGTCTACCTGAAGTTTTCAAGGTCTTTTGAAAAGCTTGGGTTTCAATAAGGAGGGTCTACTTTTTGGCTCTTTCAGTCACAGAAAATTGCATGATGTAAGATTGAAGATTAAAAAAACAGAAAAAAAAAATTATGTTTCTTTGGAGAAAAAAAAATCTCAAGGATATGGGATATTACACATAGGTTCTAACTGCCTGAGACTAGTGGCCCTATCAATTTTTGCCACCCATAACAAGGAAGAATAGCAAAAGGAGAGGTTAGGGATTTGTAAGAGAGACAATACATTATTTACTTCTAAAATTTCATAAACTCAAGTTAGAAATACTGTTGTCATTTGAAAGTTAGGAACATCTGAAAACTGTGTGCTTTCACCTGAGGTGTTCCTTCAATTTTTCCCTGACATACTGAGCAGGTTTTGAAATATGCGTCACTGCTTGAGATACTCAGGAAGAAATGTTTGTATAGGAAGAGTCATGGTCTTTTAATTACAGACTCTGTTTACACTAATATCACAGCCATCAGCAACTGCATCCATGCAGTGTCAGCAGTAATTAGCACTGAATATATAGGCCTCTACTCAGGAAGAATTGCTGAATGTATGATTTAACAGCACTGGAAGTGCTCCTACATTATCCCACACAATAGCATTTTTAGTATAAACTACAAATGTCTAAAAAGGATTTGCAGTTTAAGTATAGATCCTAGCTTACTCTGCACTAACCTTCCCAAGATAAGACCAGAGTAAGTGGAAGACATTAGGTGAAAAACATGAACAGTATAATGCAGGAGAAATCTCATTTGACATGAAAATTTAGGTCCCTGTCCCATTGCCTTTCATGCAGTTATGACTGTAGCTATGCTCGTTAAGACAGTCCAGTGTTAAGGCACTGATAAAAGGGTATTTCAGTGGACTCACTTCTGACTTGCAGTGCAGCCTCAGTTAATGTAATGGAGGCTTAAATCCTCTAGGTTTCAGAATTGCAAATTGAGTATCACAATTTACTTGGACTAACTTAGTTACATAGATTTATGGAAGCCTGCTCGTCAAAAGAGTATTTTTTCCCTTCAGTGCTAAACACATCTCTAAAACTTTTGTTTACTAGGTCACTGGTATTCAAATCTGAGTTTCTTCTTAAACCCAGTTCCTCCATCTTCTTAATAGCATGCAGAACATAGTCCCAAAACCACAGGGAGGATAAATTCATTTTTATTTTATTTTTAAATAATGGAGCCTTTATGCATTCTGAAATGAAAGTCTGCCTTCAAATGGAGGTTTCTCCTCTTCCCTCAGTCATGGGGTTTTGGGTGCAGAAAGCTCACTGAAAGATGGGTGAAAATTGTAAATAATTTAGAAAAAATACCATACATTCTAGAATCTCCTGCTCCTTGCTGAATTTGTTTTGGCATGCAGAGACACTAATGCACCTGTGGAGAGAATGTTCTCCGTAATGGATGACATCTGGTTTGAAGACAAAAGTGGAATGTCAGTAGACATTGTTAAGGGAATGACAGTGGTAAGAGCCAATCCTGCTAGTAACTGCAGAGAGGTCTCTGAACAACTGTTTGAAAATGCACGCAGCTTCCTCAAAAAACTCAGCATAAAATATCTGCAAACTGCTTACAAAAAATGCTTTAAAAAACCCCAAACCATTTTTTTCTGTTAGAAAGATCTACCCAAAGTTACTAAGATGTTTTAGAAGCAGTCTTAGCACAGACTTTTCTTTCCAATAGCATGTAGAATAGCAGTACAGCTGTTTATATGGGTAAAATTCTGCTGTATGTATTATATCTTCTTCAGAGAAACATAAGGATAAGCTTCCATGAGATTTTAAATACGTTTTCAATTTATCTTGTTTTAAATTTAATTTAGCCATAATAAGTCTAAAGAATTGTTCAACCTTTTGTAGTCTTCTTAATTTCTTGGATTACTGACTACTTTATGATTAAAAACCTGCGCAGTCCACTTAAAATTAATTTGTTGATGAACTTTGAATCAAGTTCAAAATCAAGATATATTTGAGAATTTGACCCAAAATTAGGATACAATTTCAGGTTTATGCTTAAGTCTTACAAAATTTTTTCAATTTTTTAACCGTGAATTTCTCAGAAGTTATCCCCTCTTTGCACAGAAATAGATCCTAATGTTTTAAGATGGAGCATTCACTGTATATGTATACTTAAATGTGTATGAATCAAAATATTAAATAAATGACTGAGGAAATAAAAAGTAAATAGATTTATCCCTGTTTCTAAAGATCCTTCATAAAAGGAATGGCTCCTAATTTGCACTGATGGTATGCCTTATTACTGCATGCCTTATTATTAGAAATAAATCCAAACCCAATTTATTTCCATTCATTTTTATAGGGAATGCCATGTAGTTCTTTTAGAAAGCAAGTAGAAAATACCTAGACTTTTGTGTTGTATGTGATTTACAGTTCTTTCCTACCACCTGCCTTGAAGAACAAGCAAAGGTCTCTTCCGAATTACTCTTCATATTTGGGTAAGACCTAGGTAGATAAAGACACCCCCCAAAAAAAGTAAAAGTGGAAACTAAAGAAAGTAAGTAGACTGTTTTAATTGCCCAGTTGTCTAGGTCTTGCAAATCCTGACCTAGAAATTAGTTCTGCTGTTCATCACATTTGCCTTTCAGCAGTAGCTGCACCATAGCTGTCTGCCTAACCAGGGCATGGTTCCTTTTGTGCTCTGAGGCAGGTATTTGAAGTAGATCAGATGAATCAGATTGTAGTCATGTCTGTTATTCAGACTCAGTCATGGTCATGAATAACTGAAGCTAATTATTCACAGGACTGTTGCCTTCAGAAATATTTGCTGAGGTGGAGTTGATGAAAAAAGGTGTTCCAATAGCCCACTCACCAATGCAGCTGTGACAGGACAGTCTAAAAGGGGCATAAGGTAAACCTGAAGGGCTTTTCTGTGGTAATCCTTCTTCCTACTGTCTAATGGTTTCTTAATGTGTCAATATTTCATTTACATTTGTGTGACCATGCTCTGACAGGAATGCCAATAAAGCCTCTAGATGCTAAAATCGTTCTGAGTTATTTCTGTGTGTGGGAGTCAATATGATGCAAGCCAGGTGAGAGACTTGGTTGAATTAGGCCATGACAGATGCAGAGTTCTCCAGCAGCTGTGCCAGAAATTTCTGCCCTCACAGCTGTTTGTACCCCCCCCTACACTGAAGACAGGCCCCAAGGAGCAGGTGGGGACCGAGCAGCAGTATCTGGGGTTGTCAGACCGAGGTGGAGCATGAGCTCACACCTTCGCTCTTCTGGGGATCAATATGCTGCAGAGCCCCTTGGTAATGGCTGAGAGGTTTTGATGGCTCTGTTTTTAAAGATGTGTTTCTCCTGCAGAAAGATCAAGAGATTCTCTTCTGTTTCCAAAAGCAGGGAATGTCTCTGATCCCTTGCAAAGGTTTTTCTTTTTGTAACAGAAAAAGGCAAGTATCTCCAAGGTATATCTAGTCAAAGTCACTGGGATTTTTGTTCCTACAGGTATGGATATATAGATGTAGCAATGCTAATATGATTTGGGAATAGAAATGTGTTTTAGGCTCAATTGTGATAATGAGAAAAGCATTATGTGAAGGTGGAAGTGAAACATGAGTTTCTTCCTCTCTTGTCTACATCAGTGTTAATATATAATTTGTGCAAAATAGCATGTATATTGATGTATATTATTTAAAAACATAAGACTCAATATACTTGTGAAGCATTCTACATTCCAAATGGGTTCAAGTAGAAATAACATTAAATAAGTGACTATTTATTTTTTCAGTAGAGATATGTTTTTCAATATGATTAATAGAAGGAAAATATTTGGAAGGTTATTTGTCTGCATCTGGAAGTCTAGAGGCCATAAGCCCTCAAATGTTTGGAGTACGGGAAACTAAGAGGTTGCATTTGAGTAGTGGCAATTTGAATCATTCTACAGCATTCATTGTTTTGTCCTCTTATTAAGTGAAAAAGTATCAAACATAATAAGCAGCTACATAAGGCAGATCCTACATGAAATTATTTATGCTATTCATAACCTTTTTAGCAACAAGCAGGTTTCCAACGCAGTGATTTACAGGTGTTTTTCAATAAACGTAATCAAAGTATTATCTCTTCTTTTGAATAAGCCTCTGTTGGAGCAAACAATGAATAGGCTGTTTTCTTTAGTTTACCTATTTTTTTCCTGAGTCCCAGGAAACTTAGATGCCAGATATATAACTACACATCTTGTATTTTAAGGAGTAAGAATATTTTAAGGTTTAGAAACTTCCAGTTCTTTAACAACTAACATGTGACATTAATGGTCAAATTTCAGACTATTAATGAGGCTCTTAATATCAGTCAGGAAATTAGACATTAATAATGGACCTGAATCTAACCCAGTGAAATACTCCAGAGCTTTGGAAGCATTCACATTCTGACCTGAATAGAAAAAAAAAAACAGCTTATGTCACCATGAAAGCAAGCCAGCTAAGTCACTTATGTACAGAACAGCCTGCACATGGTAGCCTAACATTTCAGGTGTACCCCTATGTAAATTTCTTCCACATCCGACTTAACTTTCCAGATGTTTTCAGACCAGTATTTCTTGAGAGGAAGGACAAGTGGAAGGTACACTTTCTGTGCAAAACACATACTTGAGAACCACCTAAAGTGAACAGATTACTGAAACAGTACATTTTATACTGTTAGTTTTGTATATGTTATTAATCCTGGAAGATATTTATAGACTAAAACTAAAAACTGTGGTTTTCTGAAGGCCTTATGAATGAACTTTTGTATCTGCAAGCCTCTCCATTATTTTCTATCAAGGGCCACAGTCTATTCTCATTTTCATGATAGCATCTCATTTTTATTAGTTTACAAAGACTCCAGTGTGTAAACCATATGCAATAGTAGTAGCTATGAAATATACTGGAAATAACTATTTCCAGTAATTGAATACATTGCCTTTGGCTTTAAGTGCCAAAAAAAGTCTTAAGAAAACTCTTTTCCTACAGGCTATACTTTCACCAGTCTCTAAGCTGGTCATATAAAGTAGCTTTCTTTCACATCTTAGCAATTTAAAGTAAAAGCAATGATAATTTTTGTCTGTTATTGTTAATTAAATTATAGACCCCTAATTCTCAGGATATAAAAACTGTATTCCCTCTCCAGAGTAAAATGAAAGCTGGGGAAAGCGTGTTTGTCTGAATATTGTGTGGAAGGATATAGAGTGAATGACTCCATCCAAACCCAAGTGCAGTACCTGGGTTTTACATGGTCCCATGGACTCCTGGGGCTTTTTACTGAAGGTAAATATAGCATGATTATAAGAATTAGCAAAATTCAGGTTGCATTTTGACAGAATCAGTCGCAAAGCACTGATCACCCCTCCCATTCAAATTAATTCATAAGACACTGCTGATCTATTTACCTTTTTAGTCTGTATTTCATACTGTACCTCCATATCAGTCTGATTTAACTGCCTCAAGTTCTACAAAAACCAGAATGATTCTCTGTATGTCCAAAAAATCTAAATAATTCACAGAATTGTAGCTCTGAGTCTTGTTGGATTTCTCTTGCATATGTAATAGTCAGTGATCTAGAGGTGGTGACATTTCTTTGTTTTTGTTGGAGTTCTGCTCAGGAATCTCCCTTGCTTTTCATCTCCAGACTACATTTTCCATCTGATTTAATATGATGGGATATCTTATAGACATGGGGTACTGACGAAGAGGTGGAGAGGGAGCACTAAATGTGTAGAAGATAAATTTCAGGAAATTTGGAGGACAAGCCCCAGAGAAGACCTGATTCTTTTATCCATTCACCAACCATTTAGAGAGATTGTTTTCTAATTTTTGCATTCCAGTAGTCTTCCATTTTTGGTAAAGAAATTTCTTTATCAATTTTGGTAAAGAAATTTTTTAGGAAAGTAATGTGTTTTTGTTAGGTATCAGGAAGAAACTTGCCTTAATGTCAATCACTTTTGTTTTTCTACTGTCCTTATTTCAGTATCATACATGTAGTGAAGTGAGTAGATAAAATGTTTTGATTTTTGCAATGTTTGATTTTAGGTCAATATATTGGTTACCCCAGTTTGCCAGTGCTACAGTGTAGAAAAAATGCTGTAAAGATCTATAGGGATGTGAGTTTTTGATAGATCTGGTGGCCAATGGAGAAAGCTAAAAATAACAGATTTCAGGTTCTTAGTGTTTGGATTTGGTTTGGGGTATTTTATTTTGGTCTGGGAGTTTTTGTTTGGGTTTAATTGTTGTTCTTGTTTTTTCTTGCTGGCACTAGCTTCACCTTTGTCTTATACAGAAAATGAGCAACGTTTGGGGATTGATCCATACCAGTGGGCATTTGAATGAGAATCTGCCCAGTTTTATAAGTGATATGGTGTGCTTTGTTATGTAAAAATTACTTAAAACATGAGTCTGTTTTAGTTAAGAATTTCAAGAATTTTCAGGTTTTGCATTGTCTGAGAAATGCTTTCGTTGGGCTGGCTGGGCCATGATCACCAGTGAGAGGGTCTATGAAAAACTTCACCTGCCCATTAGAGTTTTCTCTATCAGCAAGGTGCACCTGCATGAAACAGAAAAACACAATCTGACCACATGAGGAAGTGACCAGACCAAGCATTTATTCCTATTTTTATAGTGCCCAGCACACCCCCAGGCTTTGAATAGTGTTTTGTGGCCATGGTAATTCAGGTGAGAAATAACCACAGTTAATCTTCTTTCAAAACTTTGGTATAAAGAATATTGAACATTGTTCACCTGAGGGTAGAATTAAGAGGTGACTAAGTGTTATGCAAAACATTAGATTGCAGGTATCTTTGGAGATTGTTTCTAGGAACAAGGGGGCATGTCCACTGCCTTAACCTAGGTACTGGTGTTAGTCTGCTGTGCACTGCTTATTGCCTCCTCCTCATAATTGCATTTTGGAAAAGGTGGTTGTAGGGACACTCATCTCTTCACTGAGATACCTTGTTTAGATGTGTAAATGTCAGATGCCTTTTCATATCTGCCCACAGTTCCTGGTTGACTGTTGTGGTGCATCACCATTATTTGATATATAATGCTACCAGAAGCAGAAAGGCCTATGAGTTCTGGACAAGATATGCAGACAATATTTTCTTAATACTTCTTCCTGTGCAATCTTTCTTTTGAAACAACTAATTTATTCAATTATTTTAAAATTCAACAGCGTCCTACTGAAAAAGAAGGTTCCTTTGTCCTAGGCCTGGCCCTGTAACAGTAAGGAAGAAACCCCCTCCTATCTAGTGGGATTCTTCCATACCTGTTAGTGTTACTTTCCTTCATTAAAAAAAAATAAATAAAAATATATTAAACTGTAAATCAACTCCAGAAGAAACAAAAAGATGTATGAAAATACTTAATGAAAGCTAATCGCTGTATACTTTATAGGTATAAAGTAAGCCTTAATCATAACCCTGCTAGCACCTAGCTTTTTGTCTAACAAAAATTAAGTGCTTCAATAATGCCAGGCTATTATATGGGTTTGTGCTTACACTATGGAATTACTAAAATTAACCGAGAATTCCACTCCTCCTCTTGAGCTGCAAGCTCACTGCTTTTTGTGTTGGATATGGTGTTATGTGTAAACGGGTTATTATAAACTGAACTCAGATTTTATGAGGACTTCCAACATGAGGACTGACAACAGTGCCCTTCATTTAAGGAATAGGAAAATTCTAAAACTGCTTTGAAATTTGTAATAGCTGAAAACATCAGTCTAGTTCAGATTCCATGTTTTTGTTTGCCTTTGACTGATCATTAGATTAGTTTAACTTTGAACCTACAAACATAAAACAGTAGCTAAAAAGTAACATGTTGCACTTTTTCTGTAGCAAAATTATGATTAAAGACTCTTCACCTGGGAAGATTCAGATCTTCACCATAAACATAATGGTGCTTCAAAAGGAAACTAATGATGTAGTTTATGAATTTTAATTTCTGTTTTAAAAGTCAGCAAATGCACTTTCTATAAATGTAAACCATCTGTTGGCACCTTCTAAAAGACTAGAATTCAGTTCATCCAAGTATGAATTATTTATTTAGGATTTTTTCCCTAAGTAAACTCTGAGTTTTCTTTTTTTTTATCTCTCTCTTCCATAATAAACCATGTTTCTCTGTTATGAGATGTTTCAAAATCAATGCATTCATAATGGTGACATATACAATGTGAAATATTTTGAATTAGGATTGCATCATAAAGGTAGTACAGAATAATTTGCAGCACATTAAAGTGTTTTTAACAGGTATTTTTGGTTTCAAGTAGCATCATGTCAGGTACAGAGTAAGGCAATGTTGGAGTTGCTGTTGTATCACAATTCCTTGGAGAGATGTTGCTTTCATAAATCCCTACAAGTTAACGAGAGCATATATCTGTGTAGATTTGATAATTAGTTTAACAAGAGCTGGAGTAAAATTGTAGGAATACACTTCCAATAAGCATCTGTATTGAAACAGATGTATGTTGATGACTCTTTTTTTTGGTAGAAATTCAGCACAAAGTGGAGCTCCAGATCCTAAAGAAGCTGTGCCTTGCACTTGCTGGTTTTATGACACTTTCATCTCACATGGTTTATTTATTTATTTTCTGGCAGCTGTTCTTGATGAGATATATTTGGACACTCGGGAGAGGAAGCAGAAACAGATGATCTATCTTGTTGCACTTTGCTAATTAGAACAATTCCCAGTGACCTCCATCTGCATAGTTTCAATTTTGCCTTTGAATCATGAATCAACAAACATTTTCTCTATTTGATATCCCACTGTTCCTTGATGCTGTGAACAAATAGCATGTTAGCCTTGTCTTTCTTTTCCAAAAAACCCTGTTTGCTAGGAATTGATGTTTATTGCAATGCAACCTGTAGAGCCTTGTTTGGCAATACCGATGACCACGCCATGGAACATTAACCAGTTTTGTCACAGCACAATGGGTGCAAACAGGCAGTCATTTAACTGCTTTAAAAACCATCCCTATTGCACATCTTATTTCCATTAGAGCTTTGTACCTGTCATTCAGTGGTTCAGTCTCCAGCCATTTCCTGTCTTTACTAAAGTCAGTCTCTCTATTGCTCATATTTTTCTGTTCTTTTACTAGATTTATGTGAAGCATTTGCTATCCCATAGATGTTTCTGTCACTGCTGTCAATTACAGCATGCAAAGGGATGAGTGATTTTGCTGAAAACATAGATAAGTAAAAATTCGTTTTGGACTGGAAATGTGTGCTACTTCATGGCTGACTTTCAAAATCTATGTGCCCTTCAGCTGTGCTTTCTTCAAAAATCCTCTTTAAATTAATGCCAGGATTCTCATTTCTTACCTGTTTTGTATTTGTATAAAAGTTGATTTGAGGTGTGATGAGCGGTACCTTTTACTGATTGCATATTTTCTCATTGGGTGTGATGAGTTTCCATGTGTGTATTGTGATTTAAGGTTCACTTAGGGGAAACTTGGGAAGTAAGAAATAAGTATTTAAGCACTTTTAGACTCATACAGAATCACCATCTGGGACTACCTGTTTATCTCTCTTTGTTGGAGAGAGGACCTGGAGTAACTAACCTGTCATTCTGTCATACCTGTTAAATGCCTAAAAGAAACTAAAATGAAGGTGAACTTGGTTTTGCCCACCTGCCCCCCTCTCCACCCCCCCTACTTCAACAGGTTTTGTTCCCTGAATTTGTGTATATATTTTTAGATAATAACTCTGAGCTGCTGTTTTCTAAGTTCTTAAAGTACTTTCAAAATTATTTTTTTCCAACCAGATACATTTGTTAAAATATAAGCCAGTTTTGGTATCATTTCAATTTTTAACCAGATTCCACCCTATATAGATCTTGATTGAGTTAAATAGTTGTCTGTGTCCATAGCTTTAAGAACATTCCCCTCCTGTATTATTTTCAATTTATGTTCACTGGATTTGCATAGGCACTAAACATTCTTATAACTACTTGCATCGGTTTCTCAGGTGTAAGACCTCATCAATTAGTTAATGTAATTTAAATGTTGAATAAACTTTATAGTTAGAGATCCATTATTGTCATAAAACCTGAAAATTCATTTCAATATGCATTATGAAAACTATTTAATTAAGATTTTCAATTTTAAAAATAAATTTAATAATTTTTATTCTCTTACAGTGTTTTAATAATGTTGAAATCTATTAATGGTATTCACAATGAAATTTTAAAAAACCCAAAACATATAATTTATGGAATTTATTATTTATATAATACAATCGATTTGCAAGAATCAAAATAAAATGTTTCAATGTTATTAAATCAAAATATATCCATTTGTTGAGAACATATTTTTTAAAGAATTTTAAGAAAATTTCAGTGTTTTTTATTTTTTTTCCAAAACCACTGGAAACATTCTTGCCTACATATTGGAATTGTAAGTTGACTACTAGGTTTTCAGTCTCGTCTCACTTTGGATTTGGACCCGACACAGGTCGACTTTGCATTTTTTTTTAGCTGACATTTTTGTGGTTTTTATCTTTGCTAACATGCTTTGAGACCTCATTTGCACAGCAGAGCAATCTTTTAGATCAAATAAATGAGAGAATTACCCAAATTCTCTTCTGTTAATGGGCTTGAGTAGTTTTACTTATTTCAGTACAATTGTTCAGTAAGTAACAAAGAAAAGCCAGCAAGCTCAGCAAGTAAATAGCTTTTATTTAATCCATTTTCTTTGTTATTTCACTCTCCTGCCCTTTCCTCTGGAAGAGAACAAAGTTAGTGGGAAAAGGGATTTGCAATTTGAATGTTAAGGAATCATTCCATATCATATATGTAGGAACCACTGGAACAAAACTGAGCGTAACGCGCCGCATGGCTGCATGGTCTCTGTACAATTCTTTGTTCAGAAGGGAAGAGAGCTGCTCCCTCTGTCCCACTGAGTGTGAGCCTGCTCTCCTGAGACAGCCCAGAGCTCTGCTGGCACTGGTGCATGTTTGTCAGAATAACACATGTCTTCTGCCTTCACCTCTCTGCTTGCCCAGAGATGCTGCTGGGCCGGCAGAGCCGGAGCCGCGCCGTGGCGCTGGGGGAGCCAGGGGTGTTTTCTCCCGAGAGCTCCGCGTACAGTGGCATCTGCTATTATCCTAATCAAGTTTCCACATAAACATAAAGGCAGAGGCAGCTTCCCAGTGCTATAGGCATTTAACTTAAACATTTATCGTTACACTATAGCAACTGTGTGAGGCCAACATCTCTCAGTCTGCTTGGCTCAGCGGCTTGTTTTGTAACACTCTCAGAGCTGCCAGCTCTCAAGACATTTGGTGTTTTTCTTCAGTCCCCAAATCATGGAATCATGTGACACAGTAAGAATATCTTTCATTTTATTAAAAAAAAAAAAAAAGTGGGGGGGGTGGAACAAAAAGACAAAATAGCCCTGAAATGTGAAAGAATATTTTTAACCTTTCTGAGCACAAAGAAATGCTTGAAAATACTTCTCTCATCAGCACCTAAACCTGAATAAAAGGACTCTTCTTCCAAGCTGTATGTTTGTGTTTTTAAGAAACTCTCGTTCATATGAGGGGGCAGACAGATGATTTCTTGAACAACTGAGGATGTGTGTTCTGCAATGGAGATAGATTAGGTGTTCTTGGAATGGAGCCAGAAGAGTTTTTCTTTTTCTTCTGTTTATTGAAGAGCTTTCATTTCTTTGGGTATGAGGTCTCCTTAAAATTTACTGTCTCTGACATTTCTATCGAATTTAGATGGTCTGACTTCATAGTCAAATATTATTATTATTGATTTGGGAAGTCATAATAGGAGTAGTTATATTTTAGGTATTAGCACTCTTCTGAGGTAACCAACTTCATTTTATGGAGAGTAGTTTTCCTCCATTCTGTCAGTGATGTAAGTTATGAATAGTTATAAGTTATTTCTTAGAAGTTTATTTCACATTTTAAGACATCAGTGGGTCTGGAGTTCTGGTAAAAGCCTGACTTATATTGCATAGAATGAAAGCTTGGTAGGTTTCTGCCTATTTTGAAAAAATAATCCATGCTTAAACAGAAATCTTGGATGCTGCAGATTTGAACGTTGGTCCTATGAGGACAGAATCCAACTCCTCAAATGCAGTCAGACATTGCAGCCAATAATCTGTATTGTGGAAGGATAAGCATGTAGCCTGAATTCTCTCTTCTCTAATACAGTCTAGAGACCACTGCAGCATAAGAACCATTTCTTACAATTATTTTGGCTTAGAGGTTTTATTTAGCCTAATATCAAAATCTAGATTGCTTTGTAATTTGAAGAAATATCATTTTGTCGAAGATGAAGTCAAATTTTGTATCCACCAGAGACTAGTAATAGTGAAGGAAAATTATGTCAGCCTGCAGGCAGGTCATTGACTGAATTAAACAAAATCTATTTCGTTTCTTGCCTACTCTGAATTGAAGAATGTAGATTTAGCTCATACTTTGACTTCTAGGGAAATGTGTGTGGAAATGTACAAATTACAAACGTTCAATAATCCACTGCAATTTGTTATATTTTTCTGTCTAGTTATTTTACAGCTGTTGTTAGTATGTTATTGTGCCACACAGTATTTTATTTTTATTTCCTTTCTTTCCTTATTTTTATATTGCTCTTGAAGAAGAGCATTTAATACTCTTTCTCAAATATATGCTTATGATTTCTCATCCTTTGTGAGTTATGTGTATGTGCTGCCGTGTGGTCGTTTTCTCAGACAATTAGCAAGTTTATTTTTCCTTTAACATTTTCTGAGACTAGAGAAGTGGCTTATGCAATAGGGTGTCCAATTTCATAAATAAATATATGCACACTCCACTTATTTTTTTTTCTAAGAGCATTTTAGCACAATAGTGATTTTTTTTTAGATGAAAAGTAGAAGAATAACTGCTGTGTAATCAAACTATGTTTCTTACTCCTTGATCCAGTTCTTCTTCCTCTGAACACCTCTGCTGGCTGCCTAACAAGGATGGCAAGAATTCCTACAAGATAAGTTTCAGTACCTGAAAGGGGTTTTCTTCCTTACATCAGGCAAATTATGAGTGCCTGATATGCCTTGAGTTACAGTTTCTATTCGCCCTGAAACTGTAATCATAGCTCTATTAATATTTCTATTTATCTTACTTATTTGAGTTTGTTTCAGAATCCTCTTTTACTTACTCCTCTGATAGCATTTTCTGCTGTAGGTTTAAAAGTTTATTTCATAAATTTATTTCATAAGGAAGCTGATGCTTTTTAAAATTATTATGTCTTCTTTTAGTTATCATTGAATGTTCCCATTTTCTTGCATTATAAAACAGTGTATCAGCCTAGTTAGGAAGTCCTGTATTTGGAGGAAAAGCTAAGATAAGAACCGATGATGATAGAGAAAGTAGGACAAAATTATGCTGATGTTCTTATGAAAAAGATTTACAACAGAGAGGCTGAAGCATCTCTTTTGAACTTTGTGATACTTACATAAACTTCCCTAAAATCATCTTTTTACATAAAACATTGCAGGTAAAAAGGTAAAAAAGGACAGCATCTATAAGATGGTGCTCAAAAAAATTGTTGTCCTGTTTGGAGGATCTCTGATTTGTTGCCTTTATAGAGAAAAGCCAGGTAGCCTGTAAGGTATTTTATATTCTTTGATATCAGAAAGCTGTTATGATTTCTATTTCTTGGATCCCAGGCATTTCTCATTTATCATACTTTTGAGCCTAAAACTTTCTGGCTAACAGTTTTGAACATTATTCTTCTCTGGCATTAGCAATAACTTTGCCTAAACTGAAAAACCTTGGGGTTCAAGCTCCACAGCTCCACTTTATTTTGTGTTCTCATACTCTTGGCTTGATTGCTTACATAAGTTAAAAAGAACTCAGCAAGTTGGAAAGAGAAGCTGCAAGTGCTATATGAAAAGTATGCAGTGGCTGCTGCACCATTTACACTGTAGATGAATAATAGACTAGTATGTAAACAAATGCAAGCCAAAGATGAATGCAAAATGAATAAGGACAAGCAGGATAAAAGATAGGAAAATAAGATTTGGGAATATTTAATATTTCTTCTGCGAAAATACTCTGCCAGTGACTCTTCACTGTGGTATAATCCGAATTTCAGAAGGACCTTTCTGCTTTGCGCATGTATTTGAAAAAAAAAATAAAATCTACATAATCTACATATGCAGTTACTGAACTTTTTTGGTGAGGGTTCAAAATTAGCCATTCATCAGATATGTAGTCCTAGGCTATTACTAGACCAAACAAAGTTCTGCTTTGTGAACTCTGACAAAAATATTCTCTTCAGACAATGAAAAATATCTTAGAAGAATCATGTCTGTAGTCAAAGTAAAAATCATTATCTTATGTTTTAATAGCTAAAAGATTGCTTAATTCAAATTTAGTACCGTCACCAAAACAAGAAGGAAAACAAAGGAAAGACACAGAAAGAGAAGGCAGGCAAAGGAAAAACACTTACACAGAAAATATGCAGAAAAATAACACTGTGGCATTGAAGAACTGAGGTGTGTGTTATTTCTACCATGCTAGTTTTGTAACATTGAATTTAAACAAACTGATAGGGCTCACTTGCAGTGCTTTGAGTTCTGTAGGGTTCAGGAGAGTTTAAGCTGTTGACCTGCATACCATTCTGTGACTGTCTCAGGCAGAGGGCATTGAAAGTCATACTAACCCCTAACACAAGGAGCAAGAAGAAATATCTTGCTTTAAGTCATTTCAGTGTAAGGAAAACGTGGATTGAATTGCTCAGACTTTTAAGCCTTATGTTATTTCTTTCAGCTAAGGACTTCCAGGCAGGGAAAGTTCATCTAAGTAGGCACAAAGCATGACTGCAGAAGTATTCCCTCATCAAAATATATACTATTGTATTGTGTTTCTATTTTTCATAAACTTCATCTTCTCTCCAGTTTATAGAAAACCTGTGCTGTGCTAATTCTGGAATAGTTTGTAGCTATTTCTGTAAATCTCATGAGTAGAGTACTCTGCTTTTGCACTGGGAAGGTCTAGAAACTGATTGATAAATCTACCCTCAGCAATATAATATTCAGCTATTTTTTAAATAAAGCATAATATTTAATAAGTGTGTATTTATCTTTTACTCAGAGTAGATATTTCACCATGTTAAGAAATAAACTCTTTTTTTTTTTAAGGAATTGTGTTTTGATGGGCACATTGAGACCTGAACAATTAAAATCCCATTTTAATGATCCTTTACTGTCATCATTAGAATTGGAAAAGCATAGCAGCACTTGCTGTAGTTTTTCCACATATATACATTTCAGACTGAAAAGTGCAGTGCACAGTCATTCAGGACCATCACTAAAATTATTCGACTCAGCATATTTGGCACCTTAATAATTTTGACACCAAGTTTTTTGTAAAATTAGCACCAGTGTAAATTTAATGGGACTGACACTATAAAAGAAAAATAAAACAGGCAGTCTAGAAACATTTCTGTGCAATTTAGGCACATCTCTCATGTTTACTGTCATAAAATTTTATGGCTGCATAGGGAAGTCAAATTATCTACAGGAAGCTGAAAATTAATAAATACCTCTTTAAATATGCAAGAATAGATTAGGTCTTTTCAGGAGAGGTGAAAGCAACGTTAGACAAAGGAATCTACACTCATACATGCACATATCCCATTCTGTTCCAGTTTAACCATTGGAGATTTTGCTGCTGCGTGAAATAGGTGCTAAACCAGAACTACAATCTAAATAAATACTTGAGTCATTCTGTTTTATCTTGTTATGGACCTTCTTACTTTTAAGAAGACTACAAAAAGGCAAGATGTCTGACAAGGCTGAGGATTTGGATCAGTGCTGGTCTGGACTCTCCCAGTGCTTCCAGATGGCATAGAGAGAGCAGCAGGGGAACACATGTAGTCAGCTGATCGCAGGACACCTCTAGGTCTTCTGGCCTCTCTTTTAGTCTCTATATGAGCTGGGAGAAAATCCTCTGTGGTCTGTCCTATTTCACCATTACATGTGCTTTCAAAGAGGTTATACACACTTTTGAGAACTTATGGCAGGAATATTACTTGTGTGCCTTTCAATTTACTGTTCATAGTACCAGATTCCTACACAGGATGGTGTGAGATATACAGAGCTTTGTGGCATTTTCAAACACCATTATCTCAGACCATTTCTACTTGGCAGATGACCAAAAGTCATTTTCATAAACCTGGCTTGTTTCCTGTGTTTCAGAGGCCAGTTACAGCCATTTGCAGATTTGCATGAACACAGTGTGTACTTATATAAACAGAAATGCAAGGACACAATTGTTCCTGTGGCTGCTTAATTCAATTTAAGAATTTATAAAAAATCTTTTTACTCTTTGAATGTGAAACTTGCTCATTTGAGGAGTGAG
Source organism: Ammospiza nelsoni (assembly GCF_027579445.1). Lineage (NCBI taxonomy): Eukaryota > Metazoa > Chordata > Aves > Passeriformes > Passerellidae > Ammospiza > Ammospiza nelsoni. Next base: position 29,101,384 of record NC_080633.1, on the reverse strand, counting down.
TTTTGCAATAGCCAGGCTGTCAATTGCTGGTGGGTATCTCTTGGTACCTCTTTGAAGTTCTCCATCTGATTGCATCTTTGCAACAATCTCTCTGCCTTTTCTTTCCATTTGCCTGGTCATTCTGTGCTATCATTGCATATCCCTTGCTACTTGCATGGCACAACCCTTATGAATCTTCACAAATTTTCTCAAGGATTTTGGATCACATTGTTTTTGGGATCACTGTTTTCTCCACAGAAAAAAAAAAAAAATAGTAGAACTTAGCTTGGTAGCTGACTTAGCTTAGCCCAGGTGCTTGATTCCTGTGTGATCGTATAAACCCTCAGATTAACAGAGCATAGCTAATCTCGGCCTTGTGCTATCTGCAGGTTTTGACATTTATACCCTGGAGATTCACAGAACTTGGATAAATTAAGCAGGCTAATACCAAATCTGTTTTTAGGCATGCTGATTTTTATTATCTTCAGTCTGTCCGTTAATACAATGACCAAATTGCCAATTTCAGTAATTTTCTTCAGCTTTCCTAATGGGACGCTATGGAGGTTTTTGCGCACACATCCTGCTTCCCATTCCAGTTAGAGCATGCTGCCAATTCAGAGGCATTAGAATGCAGCAGTAGAACTTCAGCTACCCAACATCCACTGGTTTTCTACGGAGTGAGTTTTGTAGTTTATTTCCTTTCCTGATTACTGATCAGCAGGTATGTGTTCTCTTTCAGTCAGTGGCTTTCCTTTGATTATTTTTCTTAAGCACAAAAAGTATCTCTTGTGATTACAAAGAAAGTGCAAAATCTGAATCAGAAATTCCCCAGGTGTCTGATGCTTTCTTAATATTTTCTGGTAATTATAACAACTTTTCTTATTATGGAAATTATACAGCTCTTTTACAGTGGCATAAATATTCTGAAACATTGTGGAATGAAAAAGAAAAGCCAAGTACTGTCACAGTTTGAACTGTGCAGAGACAGGCAATGGATACTGTATTCAGAATTTGGCTTTGTGATCTGACTTAGAGAATTTTTCTATTTGAAAGAGAAAAAAGGTTTGCATTCTCAAGTTTTTAATATATTTCTTAAACTATTTCCCCAGTATGAGGAAAAAAACAAACGGCAAATGGGTCTGTTCAGAGTAGCTAAGTAATTAGTAATTCCTGGACACACCTTTTGACAGTATGATTCATCCTGTACATTGGAAAAAGAAATTTGCACAAAGACACGTATCCAGTGTCTGGAAAGAGCCTGGCTGGATCTTCCTTGTGCCCTCCTTTCAAGTATTCGTATGCATAACAAGAGCCCCTGGTGCCATCTCGTCCCCAGGCCAGTGTCTCTCAGCCTTTCCTCGCAGGAGAGATGTTCCAGTGGCTTAATCACCTGGATGGCCCTGCCCTGGATCCTCTCCTCTCCCATGTTTCTCTTGCAACGAGGAGCCCAGAGCTGACCCAGCAATCCAGGCACAGCCTCACCAGGGCTGAGTACGGGGCCTGGATCACCTCTCTGCATCTGCTGGTGTTGTTATGCCGAAGGGAATCCAGGATAGCACTGGCCATCTTTGCAGCAAGGCCACATTCCTGGCTCATATTTAACCTGGAGTCCATGAGGATTCCCAGGTGCTTTTCTGACAAGCTGCTTTCAGCTGGGTGGGCCCCACATGTACTGGTGCCTGGGGCTGTTCCTTCCCAAGTGCAGGACTGTGTACTTTGCCCTGATGAATTTCAGCAGGTAATTTTGGCCGTGGTTTATGGAGACTTATCAGCATTTGAACAAAGGGGGCGTGTTCTCCCATAGTGTGTCTAACAAGGGGACTTTGCATGGCTATAGACCCATATAGAGGTTTCTGCTTAGACTACCCTAAAAATGATACCTAGGAAGTGGGGAGATGTAAATAGCTTGGTGTTACAGAATTTGCAAAGTAAAACTGTGAGCCTGGAAGTGGCATAAGGACTTTTTCTGGAGGCTTTTTCTAAGGTATTAGTTGATCTCAGGAAGTGAACACCATATCCCAAAGCGTTAGTGGCCATAAACTTCTCCTCTAACATGATAGAGTCAACATCCTTGGCTATACTTAGGGCTGTAAATTAAACAGGGAAAAACATCAAGTCCTGGCACATGCTTATTACCAAGACCACTGCCTGATGGAAACTAACTTTCCATAGTAATGTCTGGGTGCAGGCCAGGGACTGTTCCCAATAGGCAGTACTGACAAAGCTAGACTGTTATCTGAGAAGAGAGATTTAACTGTATGGGAGGAAGCCATTCTGTGCCTGTTAGCCCCAGGGCCACAAAACCTGACCTTGTTTAGTTTAGCATTAGACAGAATACTTTGACTGGAAGGCAAGAGGAGGGTAAGACAAAATGCAGAGATCGCAGTTGACCCGTGGGTGTAGCAGGAGGCATCATACTCTGTGTTCTCAACAGAAGGGTTGAGATATTCATGTGCAGATTATATTTCTTCTTAGATGATCCAGTAATGCACAGATCCAGTCCTTATGATCACTTCAGCACGGTCTCAAATCCTAGAGGGCATTTCTTTAAAAGATCGTTGCTTGGTTTGGAAAGCCTGAGAATATGAGGATGGCTTCCAGCTCCTTTAAGCTGAAGGGGATCATCTGTTTTATGTGTACACAGAGAACAGAACCACGAGTAAGGGGCTTAAATTCTGTCAAGAAATTCAGCTAGACTAGAAAATCTTTGTAATGTAGAGGAGAGCAAGAAGTTAGAATAGGCTGCTCAGGGAGATGAGGGAGGATTTGATACAGTAAAGCCGTGAGAATGACTGAGTGACATAGGGGCTCCTGCAAATCTGTTTTGTTGGTTGTTTTTATTTTTTGGTCTGTGAGTCTTTACAAACATCTGTAGCAGTAATTTTTAAGATTTGTTATAAAAATATTGGTTGCAAGGGAGCATCAAATTCTTCCTGCTGTTGTTGCTTGAAACAGTGCAGTGCCTGCTTTCTAAGGTACAGCTGAGAAGCCTCCACCCAGTAACCTCACCATCCAGAAGCTGTGTGAGGAAAAATCTAATTTTACACCTGGAGGGTATATGCAAGCTGCTCTTATACCATGCATCCACAGTGCTCCATTTTAGGCCCTGAGCTTTTCAACATCTATTTAAATTATTTGGATGTGGGACTGGAAGGGATACTAAGCAAATTCATGGACAATACAAAACTGGGATGATTCTAGAGGGCAAGGAGGCCCTGCAGAGAGACTTCGGCAATTATAGGGCTTGGCAGTCACCGACCTTATAAAGTTCAACAAGGGAAGTGCTGGATTCTGCACCTGTCTTGGGCAGCCCTGGATGTGCAGACAGACTGGGAATGGGATGCTGGAAAGCAGCACTGTGGAAAGGGATCTGGAAATCTTTGTCAATGGTGACTTGAACATGAGTCAGCAGAGCCCTGGAGGGCGAGGTGTGTCCTGGGGCCATCAGGGACAGCATCACAGCCAGGCAAGGGAGGGGATTGTCCTGCTCTGCTCTGCACTGGGGCGGCCTCACCTCGAGTGCTGGGGGCAGTTTTGGGTGCCACAACATAAAAAAGGCATTAAACTGTTAGAGGGTGTCCAAAGGAGGGCAATGAAGATGATAAAGTGTCTGGAGGGGAAGCCACATGAGGAGGGGCTGAGGTCCCTTGGTCTGTTCTGGAGAAGAGGAGGCTGAGGGGAGACCTCAGTGCAGTTACAACTTCCTTTGAGGGGAAGAGGATGGGCAGGCACTGATCTCTTCTCTGTGGTGGGCAGTGACAGGATCCAAGGGGATGGCCTGGAGTTGTGTCGGGGGATGTTTGGGTTGGATATTGGAAAAAGGTTCATCCACATGGTGTTTGGGCACTGGAACTGGCTCCCCAGGGAAGTGGTCACTGCACCAAGCCTGAGAGAGTCCAGGAAGTGTTTGGACACTACTCTTGGACACATTGAGGATATCTTGTACTCCTGAGGGTTGGGAGCTGCACTCAAAGACCTTAGTGGGTCCTTCTAACTCAATTATTTTGTGATTTCTTTAATAGTTTTTCTTCAATTCTGCTTTACTTGCCTCAAGTTGAAGCCCTGCATAAGAAGAGTGGCTAATGCCAAGTCAATGCATTGACAAGGGCAGAGAAGAGGAGCAAAACAAAATTTATGTCATTTGTTTTCTACATTTACACATTTCCTGCTCTAATTCAATTATAATCTTTTTTCTATTGTGGATCACTGATGTATCTTCGGTTTTCAAGGGTTATTTTCTGTTTTCTTTAGGATGTCACAATTCTCATTCAGAGGCCTCTCAGAACAGGCATTAACTATTATAATCTCAGTGTATTTCTAGGAAGTCATTTGTGTTACTGATCACAGCCCAAAAGCAGTTTCCAGAATGTTTATATTAGATTTAGTGTCTTTCCATATTAGAGATTTCAGTTTTTACTAAAAAAAATAATGAGATTAAAAATTCACTATCATAACAGGCAGGTTCTTATCACTTCTACATCAATCTGTGGTATTAAAATTATAATAGTTGCATTTTGTGAATTAATTCAGCTCATGTGGCAGGGGACAATGACTGGCTTTGCCAGAGCTCTAGAGCAACAACTTTGTCTTTGTCCTTCAATGTTGTTAGCCTCCTCATTTGCTTCCTTTAAATTGAGGAAATAATCAATAATACCAGCTGCAGCTGTTTCTGTCCCTTTGTCTGCCAGCCAATCAGTTTCAATTGCAAAATCAAAATCACAAAGAAGCCTGCAGTCATGGAATTAGTGAAGCCCAGAGACTTATGACATAATACAGTCTCTAAGCTTTTAAAACTAGAAATTCTGCAGTGAGAGCTAGGTAAGTCTTTTTGCCTCTCTGCTTTCTTTCTCCCTTCATGCAAATACACTTATAAAAATACACATACCCATATCTACATGTTTTTGCTCGATCAGACTAATGTACATAATATTTGAAAGCTTGTTTGGGTGGATTTCTATGTTTTCTTTTGTTGTTTCTTGTTTGTTTCATTTTTTGAAACTTCAAAAACATATCTGCGGGTGTAGCTGATTTTGAAGGGGAAACATTTGGATATTGGACTTCCAAATGAAAACTTCCAAAGCAGAGTTGCATGACAGGATTTGTGTGCTAGACTGTTCTAGAATGAAGTCATTGAAATAAACCATAAATGCACACAGATGTACTTATCCACCTGTTTTGGTCAGACACAAATAGTTCTAGGTGCCAAGACCTATACACCCTCACTAGTAAATATGCTAACCTGGGAACACTTCCTTTCTTTTAATACATTCAACCGAATTTTTGATACTTGGGTTTGTGGGTTTTTTTCCTTCTAGTGTTGTGCTGCTCACCTGGAAGTTGAAACAATGTACTTATGAGCATATTCATAAAAAGGACTGCTTCCTTATTATAATACTAAAAGGTAATACAGGAACAGGTTTTTATAGAGGTTCCCAGAACCTGTAGAAGAGGCAAAGAGTAAGCCAGGGTCCCCTAGCTGTTAAGGTGTGGTTAAGTTCAGCAAACTGATGGAGAAGTAAATTGATAGCTTATATGTCTTAAAAATAGTTTCATGAGAGGGCATGTGCTCATCCTGTATGAGCAATAGGATGAGCACATATAATATAAAAAGAAAATATAAATTTTCTTCCATTAAATTTGTTTCTAAAATCAATTCAGTCTTATTTTTGCCTTCTAAAATTAAAAGTCTGATCCCTAACTAGGGTAGTATTTTAAGGAACACATCAATAGCATTCCCAAATCCAAGAAATCCGAATAGCGTGCCTTATTGTTTCTCTGTCCGATCTCACAGAACAGCTTTTAAGATCATTTATTACATGCTTCTCTGACAGAGATCAGTGAAATCTGTGCTCAAGTAGCCCCTCTGAATGCACTCCTGTCTCCTGGCAGTGCTCTGTAGCAGTACTCAGGAAACTCAGATCTACACCAGGTGGGAAGCCATGAATCCTCCCAGTGCCTGTACAAAGTTTACCCACACGAACTCTGGTGTTTTCTGGATTTTTATTGAGAAGATAGATACTTATTCATGAATACAGAGATAGATGAAAAGCAATATTCATCTCTTCTTGAAAATTATTTTCAGACATCTGGAAGTGTAAATACAGTCACTTTTTTTCCCATGTAGATCTAACAGTATTCACAACTGTTATTGCCAAGGACTGTTGCAATACATTTTTAAACTGTGAGTTTATTTTTGACTGATATTGTTCATACTGAGTTTTAGTGGTTTATTCTTTGCTGAAATCTTTGCTTGTTCTCACTGCACCATAGTTTCATATGTTAGAATGTTAGAAAGCAATCTAAAATCTGATACTATGTGAAGGTTTGTGATTTTATTCACCAATGATTCAGTTAATCTTTATTCAAATACTGAAGTTGGAAATCCTCAATATAAAGGCCAAATAGTTCTGAATGTTAGTGTTGTGTGAAAAATTACATAGGAAAATGTATTTAAGTAGCTACTGTTCATTTTTTTTTATTTGATTGTGTTCCATTAATATCAATAAATTTTCAGGAAAAGATCTCTTTCTTTGGGGGCATAGGAGGAATGAAAAAAATCATTATAAAGTAATGATTATAAACTAATCTATTGATAACTTTATAGAAATTATAATGCTATAATATGAGAACTAGAGAATTAAGGGAAATTATTTCAAGTATTAAGTTTCAATAAATGTCAAGAAGAAAAGTTTTCATAACATTTTCCAGAAATATGAACTACCAAAAATATGTTTTGTGTAGCAAAGGTATAAATACAAGCAGTGTGAATCCTGTGAAATAGAAAAATTTCCTAATCCAGAAATTTGAGTGTTACTGTCACTCATGTGGTTATCAGTATCTAAGCTCTTTTAGCCTTCTGTAGATTATTCGTTGAGAAAAATCATTACACTAACTTATGAATTTATTGTAAGTGGAATTTAACATAGCATATTATAAAAATTTTACAGGTACCTTATTCCTGCTGAGTCCATGGACTGTGGATCTTTTCAGCCTAGTGCTGTGTTCTGTGTGGGAATAGTCTTAGAAAGCAACAGAGATTCTCTCATCATTGTCAGAGCGCTTCACTGAATCCGTCACTATCTATTTTCCTGTTACTTGCTCTGTTGCAGCACTAAGAAACAGGTTCTTTTCCTATTTCCAAACTGGAAATGTGTCTTTTACCTCGAGTATAATCTTCATTTATGTTTCAGATCTTTATCTTAAAAAATGCTTTATCACTCTCTTGGAATTTGACTACTGTTAAAGATTTTAAAGTGGTAAAGATTATAACAATGCCATATGTCATTCTTGTTGTTTGGAGGGGATTTTTTTGATTGTTAAGTTAAATGCATGTAATTTGTGCAGACATTTCAAAAAGTGATACCATAAAAATGGGCGTTTCATCTTCTTATTTTGGTTAGAATAGAAACTAATAAAAATTATTACTGCTGTGGAGCAAATGCACAGTCCCAGACCAAAATCACACATGACCCAGGTGAAGTTTGGTTAGTTGAGCTTACAAAGCAATAGCTGAGTTAAATCTGAGCCAGATCCCTCTTTTAATATATACAAATCCTACACCTAGTGTAGCCAAAATTCTGGGAACCCAAGGTCTTTTAATCCCTCCATAGCATTTGTTAAACAACCTCTTGTAAGTTTGATTTTTCCCTGGGGGAGGGGGGGAAGCACTTGCATATATATGCACAATCTAATTCTACAATTGCAAATGCAAGCTTACTTAAGCAAATCAGGAAGGGAGATCTGGCATGTTGATTATTTTAATTGAATTGTTTCCCCAGATCAGTCAAGAGATCTGAGCTTGTTTATTTCTTTTTCTCAAATGGTTTTCTTTATGCAAGCAAAGCATAAGTGTTTATGCTTTTACTTGTCTCTGCCCCTTTTTTACATCACTTTTCTTTGGGGGGAAAATTTCTCCAGTTCTTTGTCCCTGTGAAACTATTTACTGCAAAAGATTCCTTCAACCGTTTGTTCTCCAAAAGGAGAGGTCTGTACACTGTAGCTTCGAATGTATTGCTGTGGGTCTTACTGATTTTATTTTTTTTTTTATTTATTATAGGTATTTTAGGTATGGATTTACACATTAGCTTTTTTGTCTTTAACACATGATGCAGGTCAATTTGGAGAGAAAAGAATTTGATGCTATCATAGCATGTATTGAGATAGAACTTTAGTTCTTATTGGGCCCAAAGTACAGTATTAGAAAACGGTACTTATTAGACACAGGAGCAGCATAAAACTTGTCATTGTTATGTTACTACTTTGAAATTACATTAAAAATGGTTTGCTTCCTATTACCATTAGATACTGTTTTCCAGCAGGATCCTTTGTCTCCCTTGAATCAATATAATTTATTGTTTTCATTCAGTATTTGCTGAAGGTGTGGGCTTGTTTCCAGCTTGACATGCAGAGTTCCTTCAGATCAGTAGACTATTATACTGTTACAGAACAATTCAGTGTTTTCATCACTATACCACAAGTTCATGATCTAGCTACAGAAATTCCTTAGGCCAAAACATGACATTCAAGAGTTTCAAGGACAAATGACATCTTTTAAATCACATCTTACTGCTCAATTAGTAAAAATGTAAACTTTGATAATTTAATTGCATTTAATTTAAGAATGGTTTCGTTTTCAAGATAAATTTTGGTTTTCAAGAAGTTAAGCATAACGCTTCACTGTGCATCATGGCAGTTGGTAAGATCAGCAGGAGAAAGTAGTCCAATCACTTCTGTGGAATCAATTTTAATATCAAAATATTAGTATTAATGAATAGATGGGATCCCATGAATCTAAATACAGCTTAACCTGTGATTGAAGTGTCAAAATCCAGCTAAACCACTGAGAAAGGCCCAGTACTTTTAGTTTCTAGTGCTGTGTAAACCTTGCAGGCAATGAAATGCATTAGGCACAGCTCAGTTGTCTGACACTAGCTACCTGCTTGGCTGGGTACTGGTAACAGCTGTGACTTCTAGCACTGGTCTGGGGAGATGGAAGTGTGTGATGGTGTTCACAGGGGTCTCAGGTTGAGGGAAGAGACTAGAATTTGACTCCATGTTTCAGAAGGCTTGATTTATTATTTTATTATATATATTACATTAAAACTATACTAAAAGAATAGAAGAAAGGATTTCATCAGAAGGCTAGCTAAGAATAGAATAAGAAAGAATGATAACAAAGGCTTGCGGCTCAGACTCTCTGTCTGAGCCAGCTGGGCTGTGATTGGCCTTTGATTAAAAACAACCAACATGGGTCAATCAAAGATCCACCTGTTGCATTCCACAGCAGCAGATAATCAATGTTTACATTTTGTTCCTGAGGCCTCTCAGCTTCTCAGGAGGAAAAATCCTAAGGAAAGGATTTTTCATAAAAGATGTCTGCGACAGAAGTGTATTTCCTAGCTCAGGCTTTGTTGTGACTCAGTTCAGACAGGGAGATACCCAGGGTGCCATATTGGTCAGGAGCACAGATAACTTCCTCAGGAGCACAGATAAAGGTCCTTTACCTTCTCACTATGGACTGCTAGTTAGAGGCCTCATCCAGGAAAGATATCTGGGTGCTCCATTCTCACATGCTGAATACGTTTCCTGTTCTCAGGAATACTTTTTCTTGCTTTCCTCATAATCCTATGAAAATTCTTCTTTTTCTTACACATTGATGGGCCTCTGATGTGCTGTGAAAACTGTAAGGCACTCTTCTGTAGGCTTAAACCCTAAGGCTATCCTGCTACTGGGAGCTAAGCTGCTGTGGCTATGGACCAAGGTTGTCTTTTATTCAGAAAGATAATTTCTTTCCTAATAAAAGACAACCTTGGTCCATAATTTGTAATATTGTTAACCTTGTAATATGGTTAACGAATCAGGTCCCAAGTGGAAGGGAGCCTTTGACACTTGCTTCTTCCTTATACAGTCAATGAAGAGAGCCTTAAGGGAGTAAGTCTCTCTCCTGATGAGACCAGGAATTGGTGTGCATCTATAGAGGGGTTGGATATGCTCAGCTCCTTCCTCCTTCAGTGTCCTCTGAACAGAGGTGCTGGCACTTAGATTCAGTGGATTGCAACCTGTGACCATAGTGAATAAACCAGTAAAAAACTAAAATGTCCTGCATTTTAAAAGGAGATACCGTGACATTAAGAGAATCATCATGCCAGTGTCTAGTAAGCAGTCTTAGTAAGAGGTGGCAGGACATGGAAGATGGCATAGGATGAGTGATACAATAATAAAGGCATAACAGATGGTAGTTCTGGTACTAAGAGTACCAGCGTGGTTCTCCATAAACTGAATGAAGGAATTAAGAAATAAGAAAAAAAGGAAAAGACTAGTAAATATACACTATGGATTTTGCTAATGGAAGATACTTGGCCAGAAAATACACTTTCCAGCAGTGAAATGTGATGATATAAGGAATCTGAACTAACTAAATAGGCTTAAAAACAGAGGTGATGTGTCCTGTACCATAGGAGGTGGTCATTGGTATTAAGTGTTTGGATTGGGAGAAGTTGATTTTACTTTCTGAATCTTTTTAGCCTGGTTTTTGCTGTGTGAATTTATGGCTGCAGTTGTGTGTCTGGTACTTAAGAACATAGTGGTACTCTTTGGTTTGTTTCCCTTGAGAGTAATTTGTGGGTGTGAAGGGAGAAGGGAACAGGAGAGCAAGTGCTCCAAATTCCTTCATTTGTTGACAAATGTGGCTGTACCTGCTAAACAGGAATATCACATTTCTCTGTTAGGTGGGATAACCAGGTATCTGCATCCTTTTAGCATGTTTTGGTACTCAAGAAGAAGCAGCAGGGAACCTGCAGTTTTTTGGAAATATTCATAATTATTTGTTTTTAGGGCTTTGCAGGGATTTTTTTCTCCTGCTTCACTCTGTATTCAGGTTTGTTTTCTTTTTCAGTATGAGAAGATAGAAGAAAATAAGTTAACACTTAATGAGTATAATTTAAAATGAGCAATGTTGAAATAAGGGGATACCTAAAGACCCCTAAATATATACATAAATCAGCAGGCGCAGATGATGTTCAGTCAAGGGTTCTTAAATAACTGTCAGAATAGATTGTGGATCCACTTGCCATAATTCTGACAAGGCATTAGAACAGGTGATGTACCAGGGGTCTGAAGAAGAGCAAATGGTTTGCCAATTAGTTGTAAACTGGCAGATTGGACCACCTGGTCCAGCTGTATCTGAAATGTACTTCCCATAAAGTTTTCCTCCCAGATCTTTATTCCTAGGCTACTGGGTTCACAGTTTGCAACAAAGAAAAATAACGGAAGGTTTTTATTTAACACAGAAAAGGAAAGACTACACAAACAAAAACAAGCCCCACAAGCCTCATTTGGTCTTTAAACCTGGTTGTATAGTTGCTATTTGTGAAGCTTGTGCTTTTCAGGTATTTTTCTTTCTCATTTTCAAAGGATCTTTTTATACCTTTTCTAACTTATTTGTGAGCCTCAGCTGTGCTTTCAGCACAGAATCAATTTGGAGAGATTTAAAAATATAAATGTTTGAAAGGGTACTAATATCAAGGATCACTTTTGGCCATCACCCAAAAGTAAAAAAGCTAAATGCCTTCAATTTTTAAATCAAAAGTATGGAAAGCATTATTATTACTATTATTGTCAGTTTTCAAATTTGTAATTTATTTCCACAAGCAAATGTTAACACCCATAATTTCAGGTTTTAAGTTGGAGTATCTTTCTTACACCAAAAGTGAATTTAGGTTGTAATAGTCACAATTTGGTTATAACCGAGAAGCATAGTTAGATAAAGAAATATTACAAGATACTTAATGTTAAAATTTTGTAAACATTAAGTGATGTGTCTGTCTAATAATTCTTAGAGGTTTATTCCCCATGGCTAAGACTGTTCTATATACTGCTGAAATATATAATCTGGTATAGAGACAAATTGTGTTGGGATGAAAAAAAATTTATCAAGCCAAACACAATCTGTAGACTCATCAGCTTTTGTTGCATGGTATGAAAATAAAAATTCAATATTGGTCTGACATCCTTTCATCTCTATTCAAGTATATCTTTTCAAGTGAAAGACAGAGGTTTAGTTTATCTGTGAAAGCCAAAAAATATTATGATGAACAACTAAATGGACTTTTTCTTATCATCATCCGTACAAGAAACTATATGGAGAAATATGTAAACATTAGTCAATATGAGAGCTAATGGAATATAGAGGTTTTCTTTATTTCTGATTTTTAATTTAAAAAGTTACCATTTTGCATGGGTTTTGTATGGCAAAAAGCCATTTAAAAAAAACAGCCTGGATGTCTGAGCAGCTGATGTTTGTAGCAAGAGGAAGAGCAAGGACAGGCTTAATTCTGCAACCAGTGTTCACATTGAGTAACATCTGTTCATGTGAATAGTCCCATTGAGCTGCAGGCACACACACAAGCTCAGAGAAAAGCCATGCTACTGTGTACAAGTGGCTTTATGATGGTCAGCCTAGAAAGAGATCATTGGCATTGCTCAAATGAGCAAGAGCTGGTCGGCTTGAAAAAGATGTGAAGCCTGGATGCCCAGTTAGTAACTGTGTTTCAGGGCTTTCCGTTTCACTGTGTATTTTTCTTCATAACTGTCCTCATTCATGCCTATTAAAACCCCCGTGAATGGAAAAATAGTTGTGAGCAGTAAGCTGACATTTGCAAGAGGGCTGAGTGACTGACCTGAAGAGAGGACACTTCTCAAGTTAGCCAAGGAAAACACCGAGTGAATCATCATTCTGTGCTGGGGTGGAATTTCTGCTGCACTGGGGAGGCAGCTCTGCTCGGTGGTGATGGGGGCGAGTATGCACACTCTCTTTGCCAGACCTCCCCTGGGGCTCAGCAGTGCAATGCAAAGTGGGTAGTTTACATCTTAATCTCATAGATTAATAGTAGCAATTATTTCTTTTTTTTAATTGTCTCCTCCTGCTTATTATTTATGTATATTCCAGTACCTCCTAAGGAGCCTAATCAGATAGTGGAGTTTCAGGGAACAAACACACAAAAAAAGCCAGTCCGTGCCCTGGAGAGCTCACAGTATGCTCATTGTTTTGTTGGTGATTATGACTGATCATTGATTTCACATATGAAACCAGAGTATGAAAAATTTTGTGAGAATGTATATAAATTAAGGTTTTCCCATTCCCATCATCCAGAAGAATCCAGAGATATAATAACTCTAAATAGTTCTTTTGATTCGATAGGTACAATTGGACCAGGGTTGTAAATGTGATGAGATGTGGTGGCTTTCATACATAGCAGTTACGTGGGTGAGCTGAATGAAATTCAAAATCCCTGACTTTTCTCCCTGTGTCTTTGTCACTCTGTGATTAATATATAGATAAAAATAAAATGAAAGTGTTTAAGCAGGAATTTCTTACACAACTCATCTGATATTGCATCCATTTAGGAAGTTAAGATACCAAACACATGGTGGTTATTGTATTCCCCCAGAACTGGCAGGCTTTGGAGCGGATCCCAAATAAAGATCTATACTTCATAATATTAGCAGTAGTCATGACTCCCGTGATACAGTGTCAAAATGTGGTCCTAGTTTGTGACATACAAAAAGCAATAGGCAGTCTGTCTTAGCCTTCACAGATGAAATACTGCAACAGGAAAATCAGTGTAGTGGGGGTTCAGGAAAATGTATTCTCAGTTTGATAAAGCTTTACTTAAATTTTTAAACAACGGCTTTTTTCAATTGAAAGATTGCAAATTTAATTTAAAAGAAATTAAGGTAGCAAGATTAGATAAACATAAAACTTCTATTAAAAGTTTATTGTACATGCATGTGGAAAATTCTCTAAATTTACTCTGGTTTTATGTTTTATGTACACATAAAACATTTTTTAACATAAATAGTTAAAAGAGCAACAAAGGCTAGTTAGTTTTTGAGTTAGAATGCAAAATATAGAAAAGGCCAATATTCAGACAGTCTAACCTCAATTCAATCCTCTTGTGAAGGCCATAGTTTTCTGGACTTCATGTGGTGTTGTACATATTATTTTCCATGATAAGTGCCATGAACTTCAGTGTGTGTGCTGTGCTTTGATGATATAAAGAACTGTTTAAGCACTGGGAATTAGCATTGGCAATGTCATTTTCTAGGATATTTTGGAAGAAAACATATGATGGAGAAAAAATATCTCAAAACTTAGCCATTAACTCTGTTGTCCCTCACTGCTTTCCTTTTATCTTCCTCGTTGTTTTTGTTTGTTTTTCATGCTATAGCCAAAAGAGCATTGATTAATTTCATTTCATTCTGAGAGGATACTTCTCCCTTTATTCAATAGATTTAGGACCGGATCCAGTTCTTATTATATCTGAATATGTGTTGAGTCAAACTTTTGTTGAACTTTCTCTGTGCTTGCTATTGAGAGAACACTTGTTTTTAGAGTTTGTTTTTGTTTGATTTTTTCCTTGCATAAATCAGGATGAGGAATCTTGGGTTTTTTTCATGTGTTAAACTGGATAAGGATGTTTCTGCTTTTGCTTGTTTATTATTTTGTATATCTGTTGAATTTAACAATATGTTTCTATTAATTAAAATAGAGTACCTGGAATGTTCAATTGGTATTAGGTTTTGCAACAGCTTGGGGATTTTTACAAATTCAAAAATAAATCAAATAAAAATAACACAAGTCCCTGATTTTTGAGCTCAGATTGACTTGGCAGTTCCCTTTATATTAATTGTATATGTACCAGTTTCCTGTAAGTAGTCAAAACACTAATGTTTTTACTTGTACTTTTAAAGCCTTTTTAAATGAACATTGCCAGAATTTACAAGAAGCTGATAACTGCCATACTGTTACAGATGTTTCAGCTTCTGCAGTAAGAACTCAAACAAGATTTTCAAAAGCATAGTTATTTTTAGCATTTTGTAACTCTAGTGACCATTATCGGGTAAAGGCCGTGAGAAATTAGATACCTTAAAAGTAGCAAATGGCAGCTTTTACAGTTATTAAATAAAGGTTTGATTCATGTGGATTGATGGCACAATTACAGCATGTTTAACCCAACCCCTGAAATATGATTAACATAAGCTGATATTGTAGTTAAATATTTAGGTGATGCATACGACATTTTTTTTTTCTCTTGGATTCCTGATTTTGTTGTCATTTTCTGGAAATGTCACAATTTGTATCACACATACCTATAAACCTGGATGAACTCACTTTTCCTTTATTTTCTCCTATTCATATAGGGGAGGACTAAAATTATACTAAATTTTTCATAAGTCTAATATCAATAAATGAATATTTAATGAAAGACAAAGCAGGCATACAGAATAAACTGGTTTCAACAGCTGTGAACATGTTTTCATTTAGTTCATGCCATACTTACCTAGGATTCTTGACTCAAAGAAATTTAGATTTGTTAAGAAAAAAGGACTATGAGTACAAATGCTTTAAACAGAAGTCTCTTTTTTCTATATAATCCATCAGTTGCGAGATCTTCTTTCACAACCCCTAAAGCATTGTTCCTTTTCATTTTAGTCAGCCAAAGCAGCTGGGTCTTTATAGCTGCAGAATGTTTGCTCGTGACTAACTGCTGTTTTGTACACCACTTTTCATCACTAACAAATATTTTATTTTTCGCTGTCGCTCCACGCTTGTCATAACTTGTCGAGGAGCAATGTAGTGACATATATTCAGTTAATCAATGACTTCTCTGTCTCTTCTGACCCAATTCCTCCCATGATGTATTCCTAGGAAGGTGTATACTCTGCAGAAGATGCCCCAGACTAGCAAAAGGGTCTGTGTGGAAGTAGAAATACATCTGTAAGACTCAATAGGATGATCTCTTCAGACCTTAAAACATTTGTGGTAGTAGATTGAAAGTAATTCACTGGCCAAAATTATTCTGAAGACATTTTGAAGTGTGATTGAGATATCTTATGACAGTGACATCTGATCCACTTTTGAAACGGCTCCTGAATACCCACAGCCATTTGGTTTATTACAAGATAACCACGTCAGCCATATGGTTTGTAATCTGCTGCTGCAGACCCATCAGGACCCTCAGGCTGTGATCTCATCCTCAGGGCAATGATTCTGATGAGTCTGTGGTGTTACCCTTGTCTAACAGTAGTAGCAATAATAATGATAATAATGTATACAAGAAATACAAATCAAACATATGGACGTATGCATCTGATACTTTGTGACTGTGGAAGCTCATCAGGCTCATGACAGTCTAACACAGAATGCGAGACTGCTCGGGAACTGCAGGTCCTCGAGGCAGACACAAAGTCACAGCACAGCATCAGAGCTCAGAAAGGCAATAAAGTGAGTTTTGCTAATGTATAATTGTACTTATTTATGAAAGATATTTTAAAGCAACCATCCAATTATTTCATTTATTTAGAATTGCAACATGCTTTTGCCAGATGGTGTTTCGTATCGGGTCAAAAAATAATGAAGGAATTTGGCATTAGAACTGAAGTAACAAGAAAAGATGAGTGACTAGGGATTGCAAATTCGTTATAGCTTTTTGGTTTTGGGGTTTTTTTTTTGCCATCAAGCTTTTGTAATTTTTTCTTCCTTCTCTTCCCTGTGGATTTATTTGTATTTATTGCATTTTTGTCACACTTTATTAAAAGTTAGGAAAGATAATTTACAATGTGTTGAAACAAACTCCCAATTCCCAGGGAAGTGTAGACTTTTAAATAATTTGTCCTTTCCCTTTTTAGATTATTTATTAGACATGTTTAAGGGGTTTTAACGGTGGCTGAGGATGGAAAGAGGTGATTTGAAATTGCCAGGAGAAAGAAGCAGTTTTTTGAAGAAATTCCTTCAAAGCTCATTATGTCCTCTTACTATTGACAATGTTTTGTTCCTGTCTTGATTGGGAATGTAGGGATTGTTAAGTAAAACATGGAGAGCTGTGGTTCAGATTCATTAACAGTGCACCAGCATGAGTAGATTCTTCACAATACAAGCACTATTCTAATATTTCCCTATTTTTCCCCCTTTCCTCTCCCCCTCCCCCCCCCCCCTCCCCTTACAATCCGTTCTTGGGAAGAATTTCAAATTTTGTTGGTGTCATGGTAATGGTGAATGGGCCATCAACTTCCACCTGAACTAACATTACCATTGGTAGTTTTGTAGGTTTTCAGGTTCAAACAATTGATTCCTGAAATCTTTGCCTAATTAAGAAATAAAAGATTGAGCCTGAACCACTTAATACAGTAGGTCATGATCTCAATGGACTCTTTTGCAATCTCAAATATTTCAAAGATTTTTAGATTTTGACTTCAATGAATACATCACAAGTAACTAGTTCTGCATTTCCTACCAATCATTTCAATCAGCTGTCTCATTTCTTAGTTTAAGGACTTCTACCAAATATTACCATTATTTCTATGAATCAGCTATGTCACTTGAAATAAAAAATTTCATACTATTGTGAGGATTGGCTTTAAAAAGTGACTTTATGTGAAAATCTAGAATTTCCCAGAAGAATGGACATTAAAATGAGGCATTTCAATCCAGCTTTAGTATTTTAGAGTGGAAAAGCTTTTTCTACAGGCATTTTTTCATCAACTTTGAATAGATAAAGTATACAGTTTTTCCTTTAATGGTCCTTTCTTTCCTGGGGAAAAATGCTCATTTTCCTCAACCATCCATTTAGAAATTGCTAGTGACTCTGGTGTTATGCTTCTATGAAAAGCAAGACCAAAAAAAAAAATCTGTGGCTAAAATCCAGAAATTGAAGGACTGAAACCTGTCTTTTGCTATGCTAGAATCTAAAGCCAGATGTATAATACAAATACTCCAGTGGAATATGGAGGGGAAAAAAAGAGATAATCTCATAAATACAGATGCTAACAGTCAAAATCACTCAAGCTGTACTGAAATGTCCTTTGCACCTGGCACTGGAGGTGTTAGCCATGCCAGTTCAGTTCCCCAACACAGATGTTCTTGTTGTACCACTTCTTATGTGTAACATTTAGGTTTCTGTTTAGCTTGACATAAATACTGTGCTCCAAAGGCCACCCATTTATTAGTGCACCTGCATCTCCTGCTTTCTTTAATTCCCTCAGTATATTGCATTCCCCTTGTGCTGCTGATCCTAGTGCAAAGTAGTGTTATGGAAAAGAAGCTGAAGCTAACATCACAATGCATGAATTATAATAATGTGTGATTGCTTTTGAAAAAATCTTTCATCATATTATACATGTAAGGCTGAATTTTCAGATGCTGGAAATATGTAAATGTAAACTGCTTGTTGTACAGAACCTTATTTATAATGCTTCATAATTAGTATTCTGAAAGCATGTACCATAAAGTAGTTACCATAGCAATAGGTCTGCATAAACAGAGCACCTAAGAGTCATGCTTGAAACATGCATGTGGTCCATTGGATGTTACTGAGTATTCATGCTCAGATGGTTTGTTGGGCAGACACCAGTGTTAAGGTTGTTTAAAAATGTGTCTCAGAGACAACACTGATCTCCTTATCTGTTTCTCATGTACTTCTCTTATCCTTCATCATTCAGAAAAAAAAAAAAAAACCAAGAGTGAAAAAAAACCAATCAAAATTAGATAAGAATAATTTTGTTCATTTTAGAGATCTTCTATTTTGCATTACAGTCCTTGAAAATAGATCTTTCTTAACATTTTTAATCACTCTAAAGACAAATTCAGTAAGGCTCTACATTTCAGTAGACCTTTTCAGTACAGGATTGAGGGAGGAGTTAGCTCTGGGCAAGAACTTTGCTTCTGTATTTCTCAGATACCTGAAACATGATGACTGGTGCTACAACTGAATAGTGTGTGCTCAGATAATTTTTTAGTGAAACATTGTAGCTTTCAGTTTGTGACAGAATAAGTTTTTTTTAAAAAATATAACCAGACCCAGTTTTGCTTCTTTTGTTCAGAATGAAATAAAGTTGGGGTTTTTTTCTGAGAGACACTGTTCAGGACTAGATCACTAAAAATAAATTGGGTCTTGCTGCTGTGATACTTGTGGCTGACTTTGGTCTTTTTGTGCTTGAGAAGAAATTTGGAACTGTTCTGTACTTGATCATGGTTATGGAAACACCTTTTCTTCCTGTGTGTGTTCCTCCTGAGTAAAGATATTGAAAAATAGCTATAGGTCAGTCATTCATATTTTATATATTGAAAGGTATAATAAGAAATTTATATTTGCTTTCTTTGTGGTCCTTTGAATTGTCATTCCATGTAAGGCACATCAAAGACATTTTCTTGCATCGCTATTAGAGTTAACATTCCCATTTGCTTTCTGCAGTAGCAAAGGTTTCAGTGTATCCCAGATATGTCTTCTTGTAAACCAGTAACAGTATAAAAAATACTGAGTATTTAGCAATGTGTGTAGTTCAGATAGGAAGAACAATAACAGCAATTCTCTGTATGTAGCTAGGTTAGATAGCAGAGACCAGATCCTGCAATGACAACTAATGAGAACAGAACAAATGCAAGAAAAAGCCCTGGGAAAACCTGCTCACATACTCCAGGAGCTTAGTCCTGGAGCTATCAAGCAAACTTGTTGCCCATCAAACAATGAGTGAGTAGAGGGTGCATCATTTCTTCAGGCCTTAACCTCTACAAAGAAGCCAACACATGGTAATTTTGAGTGGTAGATTTAGCAGAACTCCTAAGTTGTCCAAGTGTGCTAACTTGTCTCCCAAAATTCTCTTGGTGACAAGAGAGAAAACTATGCTTCTCCAGAAAACCAGACCAGTTAAATTCTTTTTCTGAATCCCTGTCAGGAGAAAACCAAGCCTTTCTTCAATTCTCCATATACAACTTCTTCACGCCATTACAGTTCCTCTCAAGATACCATCCTTTCATCTGCTTCTTCTGTTGCTCCTTTGTCAGGCTTGTCAAGCTTTGTCAGGCTTGTCCGAGAGATCCTAGGCCACCTCAGGCAACACCAAATACTTTTAGTTTGGTGGGAAACTAAATCAAAGCTTCTTTAACTTTGCGGGCTGCAGGAAGTTTAGGAAGATTGTCTGATTGATAAGAGTGTTACAAATGCCTGCCCCAGGGTTCACTGGATTCGACTTCAATTGTCCAATACTCCTTCTGTACAAAGAGAGGGTCTGAACAATGTAATTGAAACTGCAATCCAAAGTATGATTGTGGTATTTATTCAATTCAAATAACCCAGGTATTGAGAGTGAGGGCAAAGAAAGTTAGGAGGCAAACCCGCTACCAAAATGTTGGAGTCTCAGCAAGCTCAATAGGCCATATTGATGCCTTCACTGATTCTTTCCTCTTAGTACCTATCCAAACAAGCACCTTGGATATGTTTACCATGTTGAAGGCTCTTCCCCAGGTGCAATAGAAATACATAACTAAATGTTTTAAGGCAGGCATTTTACCCCATCATAAATGATGAGAAGTAATCTATGAGACATCTTATTGATGTTCAGAATGCTTTCCTGAGTTAGGTTCTTGGTTAATAAGTAAATAATGCTTTTGCTAAAACTGGTATCTATACTATCCACTCTGCATAGTATAATCTCCAAACACTATGGAATATAGTCATAGTAGAGGAAGAAAATGGAATTGGTTCTCATAAAGAACAAGAGAAATGAAGATCATTCTTGGGGTTTTCTGAACTCCTGGACCAAAGACTCTACCACCTTAATCAAAAGTAGTTTTAATACTCAGGTAAATGGAGTGAACATTATTTTCTGGCAGCTGACAAAAAAACTCTGGTGGATAAATATAGAGATAATGCTGTTAATACAGTTTGTAACCCTGCAGAAAGGAAACATATATCCCGTGTTAGTACTAGTTCTCCTAGAAATGTACAATTCAAAGCTGGTTTTCATTGATCAGATTTCTACATTTCCATAAATATTACTGTATTTTTCTTTTCTAGTCTGTGGCATTTTATAGGCTAATCAAATATCCAGTATTACTAGGAGCCATTTCAAGTCAATGCCAGAACTACTAAGGAGTAATTTGAGAATTAGATCTATTTTTGTTAGTTGAAATGATCTTGCTCATATTGTATCGTACCTGGTGCTCAGTAATAGGATAGCACCAGTACAAATAGGAAGATATCCGGTTTGAAGTTCTTAAATATCTGTTAAAAGTGGTGAGCAGTCCAAGCACATTAAAATTCCATTTTCCCCCATACAAGTGTTTGCTGCAGATGACCCCCACTGATCTTAAATATATTTCTGTATCTGTAACTGAATAGAGGTTTTCCGTACAGCATGTTCTAATGGTACTCTGGCCTTTAGCCAACAAGGCACTGAATAAGGCTATTTTTAAAATACAGAAACTGGGAACAGCTGCAGCAATCAAATTTGATAAAAACAGAGAGGAACTTCGCTTTTTTTTTTTTTTTTTTTACGGTTTGTCCAAGTTTAGACTCCTTTCATAGAATGGCTTTTGTTCTCTTGGATGAAGGGGGTATAAGGGTAACACAGTGAAATCCTTTTGAACAAATAACTTTTGAAAGAATACAGATTAAAATAATGGGGAGCTTTTTGGTGTGGAAGCATGTTCAGTGCAATTGTACTTCAAACTATTAAAAACATAAATCCAATAAAAAAGAATACATTTTGTCTGCCAACCTTTATGATAAAATACTTATACATAATGATCTCCCAAACTGGAAGATGAGATCTCTTGTTTCAAATTCTGAACATCTGAACACTGATATTTGGGAATAGTTTCTGAGTAGAAGTGATTTCATTTGAATGCTCTGGGGTTGGTTTTGGTTGTTGGATTTTTTTTCCTTCTTTTACCATTAATCAGAAAAGTTTTTATGAAGAACTCTCCCTTACTAAGCTGGGGAAAAAAGTTCACTTTAGGAAAAGTTTTACAAAGATCTTCTGTGCACGTTAAAAAGTTTCATAAAATATTTAATTGTAAGGACTGATTCTTCCTTGTTTATCCTTCTGGTTTTTTGGGGAGAAGCTCGTCATTCTGTGATTAATGAGAATTGGGAGATGATTGTGTACACAGAAAAAAATCCATTACACAGTAGTAGGCTGAGCTGTGTCTGTTAAATGATTCCATCTGAGGATAGAGCCCCTGTGCTAGACTGGTGCAAGATAAGATACTGGGTGAAATTAAAGTTCCACTGAAATCAGTAAGAATTATGCCACTAAATTCAGCAGAGAGAGGATTTTATTGATTGCATTCATTTTAAGTGACAAAACTAGCACTTTTGCATCTTACCCCATTATCCCATTAGGGCTATTAAGTGCACCATCAATTCTGATGGTGGAGCAAAATTCTACTGAATTCCTCACATATGTTTAAATGTAGGTAATATATATCATTTGTGTATGTCCATAGAGGTATAAAATGTGTTTGCATTTTTGTGTGTTTTTATGTACATAAAATATCTGCCTAATTTATTATCACCACATCTGAGTATCTCTCCAGGGTAAGAATTACATCAGTGATATATCTTCCTTCACACTAAGAGGAAGGTTTAGCTTGTTTTGTTTTGTTTTAATATTAGGAAAACAAAATATGAAGACAAGAATAAAAGCTAGAGAATCAATACTGGTGTGAAATGGATGTATAGATCCACCTGAGATTTTAATGTTTAGAAGCAAACTCAGCAACATGAAATACTCAAAACAGGGTCACTTACCTGTTTTGGTATAGGTATAGGACTTGATATATATCCTTGAAGTCAACATTAAGTAGGAGAACAGACTTCTGACAACAGAATGTTAAAATTCAGGATTTGATGATTTATTTCCTGTGTCTGCTCCAAGCTTCACATGTGATCTTAGCCAGGTCAGTTCTGAAATCTCTTGTGCTTAACTTTATGTGGTAGAAATAATATTATGACTCTTCTGGGTCTACACACAATATGTTCAGCTGAATATGCAAACAAGTATTTTCCAGGACCTAAACATGTCTGTGTACAATTTTCACTTTGTAAAATGGACATAATAATATTATTTTTCCCCAATGCTTTGTCTGTTTTATTTGTCTGTAAATTCTTGGAGAGGAAGGCTGTCTTTTGTATATGTCTGTGAATCAGTAACAAAACAGAGCATTGACATCATCTGGGCCTTGGGATACAACTCTGATATAAACAATTACAAATGTTGAGGCAAATGTTACTTCAGGTAGCTTCTCTAAAGGAAGACACAACAAAACCCAGGATGTACAGATTGCACAAGATTTACTAATTTTTTTGTAACCAGGAATTTAGAAAAAGGTGTTCATTTGAAGTCAGGAAAATATTATGACAGTAAACACATTTCTAGCATTTTTTTATAACAGTCTCTATCACTGCATATGGAAGCAACCTCACATTCCTGCATAATGGGTAACTGGAGATTTAATACATGCTGTGTTCTAGGAAGATACTGAAGCATTCATGTGGTGCAGAGCATTGAGCTTGGGAGTTTTTCAAGGATTCTCTGGCATCATACCAGCTTTCAAATTCTTATCCAGTATTTTAACTGGAACCAAAAAATTTCCAGAGTGATGATTACTAGGGTTTGATTACATTTAGTAAGCTATGGAGCCCCTTCTCTTTGAAGACAAACTGCTGCCAGAGACAGATTTACCACTGACCAACAGTGTTTTTATGCAAATATGCCTGAGTGAGTGCAGTAACCCCAAGTTATAATAGAGTCATTCAATCTCTTGCCAGGACAGCAATATTTATATATTGCAAAGATAGATTGGATATCAAAACCAGTTCCATTACAGAGGGAAACTTCTCTATGTAAATCAGTTTTTCTAATCACACCATGTTTCTTCCCACCCACCCCCTACCCCATTTTGCTTTCCTTGCTTTATCTTCATAGATGAATTCCAAATGTGTTTTTCTCTTGTGTGTTCACTCTGAATATTGAAGCATTCAGCTAATGCCAAGATAATGGATAACGTAAACTCATTAGGAAACTTAAAAGTCTCCAAGTGTGTTTCTCTGGGCCTTGGGAAGGGCTGTAAAGGGCTTATAGTCACATACAATGTTTTGTCTACCACTTGCGCAAGTTTCTGTTTGAACTTCTCTTCTCCTGCTGCCTTGTGGGAAGAAATGGGCAGTCAGCTCCCTGGTGACTTTATCTCCCCATCAGGAATGAGTGCAAGGGGTCAGCTGCCCCTCTGCGTGCTCGTCACCGTCTGCTGACAGCACTGCTCCCCTGGGAGAGCTGGCTTTGTGTACTGACGGGGCTAATAGGAGGAGACACGTGAAGTACTTTGGTTTGTGGAAGAGACCGGAGAGACACGGTGCTGTGAAAACATTCCCACACACTCTAATGGCTCATTCACATAGAAAACAAGCGAGACCCTTCAGCTCTTTCACAGGGCTCAAAGTAGAACAAACGGGCTGGGGAACCCCAAGGCACCAGTCAGAAAACACTTTCCTAATGGACTGAGATGCTCTCTGTGATAGCTTACCTATGAGACCTCAGCTCTCCTTTAGGCAGCTGAATGAACTGGTTAGAAAGAAAAACTGCTCGGTATCTGATAGTTGCTTTTGTTCACTCTTAGCTGGGAAATTCTTGAAAATCTAACATTTAGTTTCCTAAACCTAAACTTTCTAAGACTAGTTATAATAGGTGAAACATTTTGAAGAATTGAAGAATTTTATCACTTAAATCACCAATTATTTTGAGACATAAACTTTAAGGAATTTAGAGATTTTAGAGGAGGTAAGATTTTTGGTTAGAGATAAGCTTTATTGGAGTTAATTAAAATAAATGGGTAGGCCTTGATGAAGTTAAGAGTTAGTAGTTAACTAATAATTGATTTCTTGTCAACATAATGTTTGGTTAGCTGGGTTTATAAATGAAGAATATAGAAACTGATAAATAGCTTTTAGGAACATAAGACAATTGTAGGCCTCCTCTGTTCTCAAACCAATTAAAGACAGGGAATGGGAGTTCTACCAAGAGTTCATTTCTCATATTTGCATTGAAAAGGTAGAAAGGTCAGAACGAGGAAGACTTCATTTACTTCCTCATTTTGGGACCCCTCCCCGTGAAAGGGACCACTGACCCATTTCAAGGAACAAACTACACATGCTTAATAGCTTTTGAACTAATTACTGTAGGAAGCAGGGAATGGGATGTACCCAAGTTATGAATATGTGTTTGTATTTCGGGTATTCAATACTTGTATAGATAAAAGGACTCTGTAATCACCTGTAAATTGTGGTGTGTATTTGGGAGCTATCCCTCATGCTGCCCAGCATTGCAATAAACATAGACTTTCTAACTTTAAACTGTTAGAGAATTTTTGTCTGTCACAGTTGGATATTGGTACTAGATCAATATCCATATTTTTAATAAATCAATTTCTCTTTGAAAAAAATCAGTAGAATGCAGAAAAAACACAAGAAAGAAATGAATCCCTAAAAAGAAATACATATTTTGCTTTATAGTTGTTAGAGACACGGAGACACAAGAATATAATTTGAGGATCAAAAAGAGTGACTTTCACAGTGAGGTTTCCAACACAACAGGGATACATGTCACAGGAAAGTCCACATTACAGACTGTTTTAAGTGACAAGTGATGTTTAGTGTGTGGCAGCATTGATTATTCTCTGCTACAGTTTATAAGATGCACAAGAAGTTAGCAAGAATAGTGATACTAGATCAACCCACAAGTTTGTGTAGCCTCTAACACCAACCTGTATTAGAAATAAAGCATGAGAGAGCAAACTTACAGTGATTCTTTTCTGTTAAGGTATCCTACCAAATATGTATCATTTTTGATTTAAGTAATTTCAGTTTAGTGTGGCCTCATGGCATAACAAGGTATTATGTAAAAAGGATTTCCTGCTTGTCTAGAAGTACTGTAAATCTCAGTTCTTGCATTTGAGAAATACTGAATTACATTACTGTCTTCACCTACTCCGTTGCACTTGGTATTTTGTCATCTTTCCTCCATTCATCTCCTTACTTCCTCAAGTATTTATTTTCATACAGAAGTTGCTCCATATTTGTTACCACATTCATTCCTCTGTCATTTCCAGTTATTTTTCTTCCTCTGCATTGCTGAGTGAACTGGAACTACAAATTCCATATCTTATGGATGTACCAGTTGCAGTATTTGGTGATCATAAATTGAGCATTGAGCTGATATTTTCATAGAACTTGCCACAGTAACTCCACAATGTTCATTCCAGCATGACAGTATCAATTATAGTCCAGCAAAATAAGCATATACACTTGGACACACACACACCATATTTATATCCAAATGTTATATATCTGTGTATATAGCAGTCTACGTATCTGTAGTGAGTGCTCTTTCTCTTCATGGACATTAAGTTACATATATTGAACATATATTGAACTTCCTGCCTTTGTAAAGCCCCATTAATCAGTACTGTAAAATTCCTACACTTTTTTTATAATTGGGTTTTGTTTTTCCTTCATTGAATCTTCATTACTCACTGTCTACTTCTATTTCCAGATTATTTTGGGGTGTATGTTGAGCAGTACAGAGGCCTGCACTGACCTTTCTGAAAAATCAGTGATAAACTTCCACCAGAGTGAAGAATGACTTCCCCTTTCCTATCTGTTAATTTCATAGAAGATCAGATCTCCTTTAAGAGAGATTACTGTGTCTCTTTCTAAGTCTTTGGTGGAGACCTTTTAAAAAGAAATATCATCCCATTGTTTATGTCTTGACCCATTATATTCAAGCAGTGTACCTATAGCCATATAACATCCTTGAAGAGTGGGACTAAAATAGACACATTCCCTTTTCCACTTTTCACTCAAGTTCTTATCAAAGTCAATATATCTCAAGGATTTGTTGAAATGGGTATGACTGTGCAAAAGCGTCAGGTCAAATTTATCAGCAAGGGCAGGAGTGTGAACTAATGCAGTCAATAATTGCATGTTACATTTGCTTTAGTTTTTACTGCTTCTGAAGGAAAGTTATGTCTAATTTAAGCTTGATTCTAAAAATATTCATATTTGGCCTAAAATAACTCCACTTTGGGAATGTGCCACTGCAAACGGGAAGTTTTTGAAAGGCTTCACTTTTTTGGTAGATGAGAGTATTGTTCAGTTCCATCTTCCAATGTTTAATATACCACATTTAATGAGAAGTACAGTGTAGATCAAAGGGCAGGATTTGGTCCTTGGTTACCCTGCTGCTAGTGGCACTAATCTCACAGGTCCTGAAAAATTATTAATCAAATATATGTCCCTGAAAATGTCACTATTCTGAATATTGCACATATTGCCTGAGCCGTCAGAAATAAAAATCTGGTCTTAATTATTCTTCCATTTAAAAAAAAAAGTCATTGTCTAATGGCCCAGTGAATAGGAATTTGATGTTTTCTTTGGCTAAATCATTTTAATGATTTAGTACATCTAAAAAGTAGATGTGCCTCTATAATATATAAATTTTTGAAAATGAGTAGTTCTTTCCCAGTTAAGTCTCTGTGGCTACCAAGAAAAGCAGCATTTATTTAAATCTCACTTAAGTTTAAATGTTACTTATGGGAAGCATTTTAAGAAAAAAAATGCAGTGGAAAGCCAGACATACAAAATTAGGCTTACATGTGTTACATGGATGCAGGCTATAAAAATATATAGCTAGAATTAATGATATTGTACATTTTAAACTTTTGACCATCTTATTGTTTTCCCTTAATGGGCAAGAATATTGTTTTTTTTTTTCTTCATTAGTATTATATGGAACTGATTTCACTGTGATGAAAAAATGAATGAAGCAGAAAATATTAAGAAAGTATAAGAAGAAAAATGAAGGCTTTGGATAGTATCAGATTTTCTGCTGGAAACAGAATAATCCAGATCATAAATCCTATTTGCTTTTAATATATTTTTTCCCTCATCACAGTACTTCTTTCAGTTAATTACCTTCATTGAAAGCCCAAAGAAGTGAACAGAAAAGACTCCCATTGAAACTTTGGAATAGTCTCATAGATACGATTTTTAGCATGAAATTTTACCTTCATTAAGGGTTGAGGGGTTTAAAATACACAGAGTAATGTGGTCTCTTTTCTAAGTTTTTTTTCAGTGTTATGATAGACTCTAACATTTTATCTCAATGCTTTGCTTCAATGAAAACTGTATCTTTTGGAAACATTAATGTTAACAGCCAATTTATAAAATACATGTATTATACAGCTAGAAAAGAAATGTTTCTTTTTCTTGTCCTTTTGGTCATGGCACCATGTATTTATGCAGGAGAATATAAAACATTTCATGCAAAACTCCCTAGTTGATTCTGGATAATATTTCATTACCTTGCTTGGCTGCTTCTCAAGGCAGACTGCTTATTACTCTTTAGGTATCTGTTTGTACCTGAAATTTACACAGAACTTTTCTTACTCCTTGAAGTCAAGTAAACTAATTTTTATTTAAATTTTTTTTGAAGTTTAATGGCAAAGTACTATTTAGTCAAAAAGAAATGTGAAGCAAACAATATATAACAGTGCAAACAAGCATGACAAATTTGGAAGGCTAGGTGGGTAGTTAATGTTTTCTTCTGCCTTCTTGCATTGCATCTCTGTACTAATTAAGACACTGATCCAATGCAAAATCTCATCATAATAATGCATGCATGTAAAGACTGAATTAGAGCTGTACACATTGTCTGGAAGTACTGTATAGAAGAGCATCCAATAGGGTCTGGAGCACTGACTTTTTCTTTACAGATTTTAAATATCTGTTGAAAAAATAAAAAGCATAAATTTCTGCGCTGTAAACATCTCATTCTTTGTGTGTCAGGTAATCAGAGTGAAGGAATATCTTTTGTTTTCTCATATAATGAAATTATTTCTTTAGTCTTCATGTAACCATGGGTATAATTATTCTATTTCAGAATAATTTTGGTTAGGATATTGTAGAATTGTGTGATAGCAGGGCCCAGTTGTGTCCAACTTAAAGCTGTAATTCTCCTTAGGAATAATAATTTTGCCAATTCTGTTCTCCACATCTTTTATTGTTAGCTTGTCTTCTGTCAGTTCTCATTGGTCAATGTGACTGCTTTCAAAGTGCTGACCAGACAAAATCTGGATTTTTTTCAACTTTTGCAGATCTAAGTGACCAGCTTATGGAAGTGGTGGGTCTGGAAGGAGCCATGGAGATGGGACAGATATACACAGGTCTGAAAAGTGCTGGAAGACGGCTTGCCCAGTGCTCATCTGTTGTCATCAGGTATCAGCAGCTTTAACTTAGACTGCAGTGTTGGAGTGAAACTGAGGAGTTTTATGTATTGACTTTATTTTGTAGTTTAACAGTCATAATTATAATTATTATTTCTTGTGAAAGTATCATTTTTGTATATGGAATTAATCTATTCCATCTACATTCTATGCCCATACATCTTCCTTTCTTTAAATGTGTCAAAAAACTAAAAAGAGGGTGTTTACATTCAGTCTTCACATGTTGTATTCAAGTGCCATTTTGTCCAATGAAGAGGTATTGTCAAGCATTTGGAGCAGAAGGAGTAAGGCATGAACATCTTGGGGTTTATTGTTGACATATACTCCATGCAATTTCAAGCCAAAAGTAATTTAGCATTACTTTGTCACATTTTAACCCATTTATAATGCATACCACACCAGGGAATATTAGTGTGTAATTAGTAATTGTAAAGCACTTTTTGATCTGTGGAAGTCAAAGTGCTCTGTTTTTAATTTATTTGTTATTTACCGAATTCTGACAAGCCACTGTTATTGAATCTGTTGGTGTGTGTGAGCCGATGATGGTGGAGTACTCTAATTTCATTGTGTTTTATCATTTCTAAGATAAAAACATTCACAATAGAGTAAGCTTGAATTAGAACACAAGGAAAAAGTAATTATTCTATCTTTTGGATTAAATAAGGACTGAAAAGGAATTGACCCTCTCTTTTTCAGTCGAGAATTCCTCAGTAAGAATTTTCCAAAATTTATTAAACCCATAAGCTCTGCAATTATGTGCCTAAAACAGAAGAGCAACAATAAAAAAAATAAGTAGGAACCCTTGCTGAACTATAAACTGAGAGGTCATTAAAAAATCTTCCTTCATTTATGGCCATAGCTGATAGGGGATAATTCCTTGTAATGTTAGTTTGTTTTCAAAAAACATCCAAGCCAGAATTTCCATTGACCAACATGAGTCACTAATTTTTCCATTATTAGATTTATCCACTCCACGCTATTTCTAATAGTCTCGTATGCAAACTGTTATTACACAAAAACACAGGGTTGGAAAAGACCATAAATGTAGTAATTTTTTTTTTCTGTTCTCATTTTGCTACACTTTTCTTAAATGTGACACCCAGAACTGGAGAGGGAATAATGTCTGTATCTTTCTGTTGAAATCAGTGCCCCTTTGCTAACAATTTAAATTTATAACATGGCATGTTAAACACTCTGAATATAGTGCAAACTTCATTCTCTGTGAGTGTTCTGTCTAACTCAGACACTGTGACTGTAGTAAGTGATGGTAGACCTAAAATTTATTTCTCATTTGCTTTATAGTAGAATAATATACATAGTATATATATATAAAATACTATTATTGTTATTGTGTCATTCACTCATTATTTCACAAATTACAGACTCTTCTTCCATGAAAGAGTAGTGTATTACTAGCAAGATACATTAGTATTTGCCATGTTTTTGCTTTGTATGTTGAAAATCAGACTAAGCTTTTTAAGTTGACTATGTTACATTTGTAAGCATATTGAATTGTACTGGAAATTCCAAAGGAGTTTAGGGTGAATCAGGGTTATATCTGTATGCCATCACGTGTGTGCCTTTTCAATAAATACACTTATCAATTTTTCTAGTTCCTTTTTCTTATATTATGAAATTTGTACCTTTAGGACCAGCAAGTCTCTGCCTATGCAGATAGATGGAGAACCTTGGATGCAAACTCCTTGCACGGTAACTGCAACTGATTATTTTTCTTCCTCTTTTTTGCAATGGTAGAAATATTTCTCTTATGTTTAGAAGACATTTGTTTTCATCAGTATTAACTCAGTTTTCTTGAATAACATCTTCAACTGTTTTTATATACTTCAGTACTCCCTGCGTTTTCTATTCGTCATTCTGAATTCAAACCCAGGTTAGAGTGGAATAAAAAGACATCTATTTCAGAAGTTTGGAAAATACTTGAAGAGTGCAGTCTCAGTATCCCTTTACCTAATATGGCCATTTATTTATGATGGTGTATCAGATTTTGTCTCTCTATTGCTGAGGAAAATTCAGTCTTTGTTTTGATGCTAAAATGCAGAGAGTAACTAATGTTAGTCTAAAAAATTTAGAAAGCTTTTCTTTTGTGTTTTTGAGAGTTCATATCAAGAAAGTTTTAATTAAAGCTGAAGTCTTAACTGTTCTGCTTCAATTATACAATAGGACTAATGTTTTTTTAAGTCCTTACAGTTTAAGGGGTAAATAAAGGAAATTAATTAGTTTCTTGTTTCAGTACCCACACATAGGAAGTGAGGGCATACAAACATCAATCTGCATAGGTTAGGATAGCCTAGGCTAGGATAAGAACTTTCTCAGAGAAGGTTCTTTGAGTGACTCTTTAGAGACAATGCAAGAAAAGGTGTATCTGTAAGAACTCTCTGTTTTCATATCTCTCCAATAAATCATAGAGGCTAACCAGGCCTTCAGAGAGGAGGCTGATGAAATCAAAGTTCTTTACTGTCCTGTGTATTGTATTAATATGTTTTCTTATTAATTTCTACTAATTTTGGTTATCTAAAGAGGACCTGTACTTTTAAGTAGATGAATTGCTATAGCCTTCAGCTTATAAATATGACAAAATAGTATTGTAACAAGGAAGAAATCCCACTACAAATGGGAGCAATTTTCAAAGAAAGGGTACTGAAATCCTTTCATGAGCTTTATGGCTCTGGTAGAATTAAAAGTTACACAAAAAATAAAAGGGATAATGTTCAGGAAGGTGCCAATAGTTGTGCAACTGACAATATGTGGGTTAGGATGGCAGAAGAGGGTTGTGATAGTTCATGTTTACCAGATCCACCATAGAGTACAACTGAACAGTGGGAAGGATGCTGAGTTCTCATTCTCTAGGGAAGTGCTCAGATTCTGCAATGTGAGGAGAACCATAGAAACACACACTGTGTGAAAGCAGAACAGTGGGGGTTTTATGAGATTTGTTGCAGAAAACCTTTTGGAGTTAAGACATACCGTTATCTTTACCTATTCTACAATGATGGCTCAGTGCAGAGCAACAGTACTGAACCCAGCAGTTACTTGTTCAGGAAAAAGACATGGAATTTTTCAGTTGCCAGATTACAGAAGAGAACTTACGGAAGGTTGCTGGCAATAACATGTGCTTTTTTTTTTTCCTGTCCTGATGCTGCAGGGGTCTGTGCAGAATCCCTGTTATCTGATTGATAATGCTAGCAGAAGCTGCCTGTGCAATTGAGAACAAACCTGGGAAAAAAGACAATTCTTACATTTCAATTACTGCCCTGAGGGAAACAGTAAATTACTATTGACAATTACTGCTGTCCAGTTTTAAAGGGGATAGAAATGGCATATACTCTTCTGAGGAACCTATTCTTTTTGCTATACCATTGTTTTAAAAATATACTTGGTGCTGTGTAAGAAAACCATGCTGTTGAATGTACTTGTTTAGTCTTTGAGGAAAAAACACATTAACTATTTGCTATACCAATGCACTTCCATGAATTAAGATATAGAAATATTAATTTTTGTTATTTTATTCATTTTTGTGGGGTTTTTTTCTGCTGAGGAACTTCAGATTTAGTGTAATAGCTCCTTGCATCTTTGTATAATGTACCACACTCTGTTTCCTACATCCTACTAAGTAAAAAACATGTATGGTCAAACCTCTTTCCTCCCCACTAATTCTAACTACGGTAGAGGTTTTTCTTTAAGTTCTCTGCAAAGTGGCTAGGAATTCTTCCTTAAATAATAGTAAGATAATACCCACCTATGTCCTTAGACATAGATTTAATCAAGATTTGATATCTGAGTTTGTTTGTGCTTCAGAGTGATCTTTGTTTGGAAGCCAAAGCGTGCTTGATCATGTAAATACCAGGGTGATACCTGTAATGTGTATCCAAACCAGAGTCTGTACAAAACCCCCAGAAAATCAAAATCATTCTTTAGGCTTAGTCAGCTATGTAATCAGTCATTTGAGCCAGCAAGGGCTCAAATTTCAGAAAACTAATAAGGAGGCCAATATAAAAATCATTAGGTTTGTCTTTTTTTAGAGAAAAAACTGTCATTCTCTCCCAAAATGAAATCAAATGTATAGTGACACATTTTTAAATGAGAAAAAAAAATCATCATGGCCAGATAAGCAATTCTCTATGAAGTTCCCTAGACACTTGTGATAGTTTGGCTTTCCTTTCCTTTTGCCTCTTAGGAAGTTTCTTTCTCTAGTCATTATCAGAAATCAAGGCCTGTATATAAAGATGCTTACATTCCTGCCTTGTGCAGAGACAAGGGGAGACATTCCCAGGCTACCTCTTCTCGCATTAGGATGCTGAGGCAAGGCACTTATTAGTTTACTAGCGATGTTGTTTGAAGGAAAAAAGCTGTGTTTGGATATACCATCTCACTAGTTTTAGGAGAGAGAAGTCTGCACCTTGTTAGGTTGCACACATCAGTGAGACACGGCAGCTGAGCCTCAGGTTTTTGATTCTTTTGTGTTCCAGCAAGAAAGCTATTGTTAAAAAAAAACAAACAGCAAAAAACAAAACCTGCTATCTTTCCCCCTTCAACTATCTTTTATGAAGTTGAAATAACACACTTTTTTGGTATCTTAGGAATTTCAGTAGTGTTAAGAACTGACCTATAAATATTATAGAGACTATAATATAAATATAAAGAGACTAAGTGAGAAAGAAGTTCATAGAATCAGCATGAGTTGAATCAACTCTTGCCCAGCTTGCAAGTACTTAAGCTCAAAAGTACTTTTCTGCATTGCTTCAGGTTTTGATATAAATGAGAGTATTTTCCAAATGATTTTTCAAGAAATTAAGTTCAACCTGATCAAAATTCTCCTGCTTTTCTATTATGCCTATTCAGGAAAACAAGTTTGGCCTCAAATCCCTGTTGTGTATAGGATACAGCCTGCACGTGCAGGCTTGGAAGTTTACTTCCTGTGGAAGGAACCAGCATGTTTCTCTTTGTGGCTTCTCCTTTCTGACTGGGAGAAAAGTTTCACACAAACAGCATGAGTTGCTGACCCTGTTCTTTCTCATGCATTTGGAGGCCATGCTCCTCCAAAATGATGCTGTGAGCTCTGAGAAAATACTGTGGAATGTGGTAGATAATGCAGTGGTTCTCCAGAAGCTGTGATCTATGATTTTTCCTTTCTGTGGTCAATTTTAGGAGTAAACAAATAGTTGTGTGTTTCTTTTAAAATCTTTTATGATACATTGCTTATGCACCTATCATCCATACAGGAGAGCAGGTACACACTCATGTAGGTTTTGTGCATTCTTAAAAGTGTGAGTGGCTTGGTGTAAAAATCTGTCATCCAGAATTATTCAGTATGTTGAACACATGCAGAATGCAGTGTCTAACAAAGTCAGTCTGCTCTGGTATACGATGAAGCATCTGAGCATCAAATTGTATTGTTTTCACTGTTTTGTTTTTTTTTTTTTATAGAAGACTCTTTGGGAGAAGGAAAGATGATAATGTTAATATTATGTTAAACATCTTGTCTGATTAGCTGAGGAAGAAATTCTATCAGAGCTCTCCCAGACAAATATAGCAACATGAAAGATATCTATGGCTTCACCTGATCTCCAAACAGGTCATTAATAGTAATGAAACTTCAAAGACTCTCAAGTTAATTCAATAAACTTCTAGCTTTAGCCATCAGGGTTTTTTTTTAAGAAAAGTAATCTTTCAATTTAGCTACATAAATTATTAGCAATGTTTTGAAAAAATCTATAGCAATGTTCCATCCTAATTAGAAATAACTGCAATTTATGTTCTTTCATCTATTCCTGACTTGCTTGGCATGATATCTGAAAGAGTGTCAAGCTTCTAGAAACACTAGATTAAAAGTAGAAGAAAGAAATGTCTATAGAAGATGCAAGAATATTGCTTAAATAAAGAAACAAAAATAAAAACCCATATTCAGAGCTAATCTAATGGATTGCCAAAAACACAGTTTCACAGGTATCTGAGACACAGTATTTTCAGAATTGTTTCCTGATTGTTTACTGATAGTTTGACTAAGTAATGGAATAATGTTACACAAAATTAGCATTTCAAAACACTGTCATTTGAATGTACCTTAAAAATCAGTTTTGAATGAGTGGTTTCTCTCCAGATTTTCCTTTGGTCCGTAGAGAGGTGATGAGCCAGGGCCCAGGGATCCTACTGTCTTGTAGTTAAATGAAGAGAGAAACAAGAACTCAAACCAAACCAAGCTTTTATTGATAATCACTGTGTGCCAGAGCAAAGTGAGAAAACTAAAAGAGTTACAGATTTCTTTTATAGAGATTCATTGTCTCCACTACCTCACACATCACATGAAGCAGCTGCAGCTGTATTCTAGACTTAGTCTGTAAAGTATCTTTTTTCCATGTCTCTGGTTGTAGCAGTATTTTCTTATCAGGTCTTTATAATGAGAGAATTTGACCTACTGCACCTGCCACTTTAGAGCAAACAGGTGCTGGGTCCTAGCTATGGTGGCTGATTTCAATAGAATGTTCGCCAATTGCCACATAGTTAACCCAAAAATGGAAATCAGTAGAGAAGATTTTTGATGTTATACAAAAATGCTGCACTTTTTTTCCCTTTTGAGCAGCAGTGTGCATTCTGTTCCAAGGCCAGATTGATTTATTGAGTTTTTAACATTTTATTTTGCAGCTGGGCATTATTTTTTGTGGTCACAGGTACACTGCTGTTTAATTTAATTATTTTTGTTTATGTATGCATATTTTTTCTTAATTTCACAACAGTAGTTTTTGTAATTGACAAAGCAATTTACTGCATGTGTGCTTTCTGCACCCCAGACAAATACTCTAGCATGTAGTACACCTTTCTTTCCAGTTCAGATTGTTAAGAAAAGAATTAGTTGTGACTAATTGCCAATTAATTTGCAGTGGTTTTAGGGAGGAGGGGGAAAAACAATTGCACCTACTAATTAAAATTTAAAATATTCCAGAGTGTCATCTTTAGGTATCTGTGGAATACATAATTTCCATTTTAGTTCTGCACTGGATCTGTAACAACCCTGAGCTGACAGCTCTATTAATTTAAAACCTCAGTGATACCTATTAGTACAAAACATGAAAAAAATGCCATTAATCATTTATTTTAATTTTGCAGCTCTGTCATTTTCTCAGTATGTTTAAAAATTATGATGACACCGTAATGTTTTCCAATCTACCTGTGTGAAGGGGAAACGGATCACACTACTTAGGAGAGAGACTAGAGTATATTATTAGAGCTTAATTAATGCCAAACTGATTAGATTTGATTGCACCTTGCACAATAATATTGTTTAGAAATTTATTTAAGATGTGTTGCATAACGCTTTTAAAACAACTAGTCTAGATCTGAGAGATTTTGCCCGAAATGCCACATGATGCAAGTCACAGTTTAATTTTTCTCAGCAGTGCCTACATTCTATCACTCTGATTTGTAACATGATTCCCCATACACTCTTGATCACCTAAGGAAGATAAAATTATTTGGCACTCCTGTGGTATAGAGGAGTTGCATCCCTCCATTTCCTGTAAGAGGAGCAGCATTTGGGTATCTAGACTGTGAGAAAACCCACTTACTTACACTAAAAACAACCAACATCTAAACCCTGCTGAGAACATGTAAAAAAGTGACCATAAACTAAAAGATCCAGTTGGATAAGGCTGGTTTTTTTTCTGGCAGTGTTTCCCCCTGTCTTTAAAATACAGTAATAAGTTATTTAACCTTAATTGAAATTTTATAAGCAGAGCTGATTAGCTCTGTTTCCAGTTTCCTATTGTCAGCTAGTGCAATACTTTAGACTCTGCATTTATAGCACGATGTCTTCTGAAATATTACATAGTAAATGTTTAGGCATTCTTTGAAGCATAAAGGTAACTAGCATATACTGCAGAAAAAGGAACATGAAAGTAAAACTGACTGACCTAAAAGATAGTGTTATCATGCTAAAATTTTTTATGCTCACTGCATTTCATTTAGTGGATATTCATGTGGCTTCAAGGCAATTTTGAAACTCTAACCTGCTCCTAAAACAAGTAAAGGCCTGGTTTATGCATTTTGAAGTATTTTTAGTATCAAAAATTCAGGCTTATCACAAAATTTTCTATGACATATAGGGAGATATTATCATCTCTTCTTTTGAGAATTATGATCTTTCAATTTGACCTGGTGTTTATTGCCATGAATGCAATCATTGGACCTACTTTCTAATACTAGAAAGGTAATTTCTGCAAATGCAAGATTTTTCTGCTAGATAAATATTTACTATATATACCAACTCTCATGGGATAAAATCTTGGCTTCTGTTAGTGAATAAGAGGTTTGTCATTAGCTTCAGCACTTTAAGTTTAGCCTAGAACGTTGTGGAGCAGGCTTACAAAAAAAAATCCATGGTATCCTAGCAATTCAGGTGGCTACAGACTTACCCCCAAAGTGGAATTCTATTATTTTCTGATTGTGTCTGTTTTTAAATATAAATTTATGCCAAGTATGTAAAATAATTTCTTGTTTGTTTGGGGATTTTTGTTTGTTTGTTGGTGTTTTTTTTGTTTGGGTCAGGTTTGGGTTTTTGTTGTGAGGTTTTTTTTGTTTGGTTTTTGTTGATTTTTTGGGGGTTTTTGTTGATGTTTGTTTGGGGGGAATTGTTGTTTTGAGGGTGTTTTTTTGGTTGGCTAGGATTTTTTGGGGTGGTTGTGTGTTTGTTTGGTTTTGTTTTGCTTTCCTTCCAGCAGCAGTTCAGGCACTCAATTTATGTTTAAAATGTTCTTTATATTACCCTCAAGTTATTACTATTTTCAATAAATTGAGTAAGTGACCTCAAAAATTGTTTTCCAGAATTGCGTAGTAATTTCTATAAGTATATATTATCAACTCCTAAAAATACATTAGGTTAGATTTTAGCTTTCTGGATTTTTGTCTGTGCTATCTCTTTTCCTCATGTGCATGTGTATATGTAATTCACAGGTAAATCTAGGAAACATTAAAAATTTTAAAGAAGGGTCTTTTTTTAAAACTTTTATGATTCTGTTTCTACTAAAAAAGACATGAAGATGCTTTATGAATGGAAGAGAAACTGAAAGGTAAATTTTAGTCTTTAGACACTTCCCTGTACACACACAGAGAATCTCTATAGAGCTGTAAGTAGGAATTTTTGACTTAACAAAGTCTCTGTTGCTTCTAAGTAAAGATGTCTCTCTTTCTCTCTCTTGCTCTCTTTTTGTCCTCCCATAGAGCACTTTCAATGTTAGGTCCTACTTTGACCTACAACACTGTTTCTCTGTCTGAGATCCTCAGTGCTTATTCCCATCTTGAAGTGAGCACTGTCACTTGTCACCCAAACTCACAGCTCCAGCTCTGGCAGTGCTGCCAGTATGAGAACAGAAGCAGAAGTGAGAGACCAGGGCAGAAATGCAGTGCCTGAGAGTATTGAGAAAGACAAAATTAGCGTTCTTCAGGCACAGTACTGCAATGGTTCAGAAACATACTGATCTTTTTGCATCAGCCAAAAATAAGATGTTTCAATTTATTTAATTTTGTAGGGCAGGAAAGTGAGGAATTGATGTTTATCATTGTTAACCAATGCAATGTTAATAGACACGACCATGACTAAATGAAAAAATATACTTTAAATTTACACTTTATTGTGGCATTTTCAGAATGTGAAATATTTTACACTATTGGAATTGTGCCTATTTATAACAGTTGAAAATGTGTCTTGGAGAGAGTCATATAGGACTCATCCCCATGCATGGTAGTGGTTAATCATGTTCAGGCATGTTAGCTGATCTCAGCTGATAGGAAGCAACACACTGAAGAGGTTGTGGTCTCTGAAACAGATGGCTCAAGCCAAGAAAGAACATTACAAATGATAAACATTTACTCAGTATGTAATTGCATTCATCCTGAGGAGCATTGAACAGCCCCAACCCGACACGCAATCTGTACAGGGTCTAAGGATTACTCACCCCTTCCTACTAAAGCCGTCTTTTGAGCTTTGCTCTTTTATTCACTTTAGGATGGAATTACTGTTTTACCTCAGAAAGGAAACTTAAAGGCATTCCTACTGCCACATCATGGCCAAGTCTTGCAATAAGCAAGATTTTACCCTTTATGACTTGAAAAATTCACTCACACCAGCTGTAGGTTACTTCATGTCATGATCCTCAGGATCAGGTTGATATCATCACTGCTCCTGATCCCCAAAATACGTCTTATGAAGCATGTGGAAGTTACAAAAATAGGCAATTTTCCAGGACCAGATCATCAGCTGGTACTGACATCAATGGAATAATGCCAGCTTACCCCAAGTACAGATTTGGCTTCCAAGTGATGCCTGAAGCAGAATTTATTGCGAGAAAATATATTGGTGCCAGTCTTTGAAAGCCAGAGTTATTATCCATGTGAAAGCAATCTAAATTGCCAAGAACCCCCCATATGCTATATTCGATACTAATGAATAGTGTTGACAAAAAGAGGTCCCACGTGAAATTTGAAGTTAATGAACTAAGGTGGCATGAAAATGAGCATTTGGAGAGTAAAGTAAAGGCTCTAATAGAGTTAAACCAAGACACAGAGTCTTTTGAGATTTTTATGTTTCTGTCTTCTTACATTGTAAAGTAAATTTCCACCCCAAGAAATGTCCTGATCTATATTTTAATGAGCCTCTCCACGTGACATACATTTTTTGTTTCATTTACTATTAGTGAATGACAAGTGAAGGATATTCATTTTAGCTTGAAAATGTCAGGTATGCACTTTAAGAGATATATTTTTCCAGTTTTTAATGAGGTGGTGTTTCTTTTTGAAACAGATACCCATCTCTGATGTGGGTACTATGCAGGTGACAACTGATATTTAATAAGTGATGGTTCTTGTATTAGTCGTAGTTCACTAAAGAAAATGTCTCGGATTGCTTTTGAAAAACTCCTAACGTCACTAGCCCAAAGGCAAGATGTGACCTTTTTATTACATAATGAGAATCATTTATTATCTTACAATGTATCTTAAAGTCACAGACAAAATGCCACTTTGATAATTGCTTTCAATTAGCTTTGAGCATAGCATACATTCATAAAATGTCTTCTCTAATTTAGACTTGAATTAGAGAAAATTGCAGACATAATCTACTTTAAGGTTGTCTCATTTAAGGTGATTCGTAGTTCTATATCAAAGAAATCAAAACGGGTGGCTTTAGAGCAGTATTACAAAGTGTTTTAAATAGTCTTTTCAATATTTGAGTCTTTTCTATTAACAATTAATTAACAAATTAGAATGCTAGTTCATATTTTTGAACTTTTTCATGTGTATTAACTTTATACTTTTGTTCACCATGGCTGTTTTGAAATTAAGTACTGTCCTGTGGTAAAAGAGTACAGCTTGATTAGATGTATAAATAAAGCATGTAAATACATAGCTTATATCTTAATAATAGGCAACAGCTTGGTCTGTCAGCATGTATGTTCTTTCCAACTTTTAAATTCTTCCTCAACAGCCAGCAATAAATCCCACAGTCAAAAAGTAAGATTGTATATTGGCATGTATTTTATTGCATGTGTTTATTAATATTTTTTTGCAAATAATTTAAACTATTTGCAGAAAAACTATTACACATAGATTGATCTACTGAGTATGGAACATCATTCATAAAAAAACCAAACAGGTATTTTCCTTTCAGCTTGGATTAAACAATGCAGGTCTGGAAGTTATGTATAAAGATAAATCAGGCATCTCAGATAGTTGGAACTGAACTAGCTCAAGGGATAACTCTGTTTTTCTTCTTTCTTCCCCAGATAAAAATTACTCACAAGAACCAAGCCCCCATGTTGATGGGACCACCTCCAAAAACTGGTCTTTTCTCTTCTATCATCAAAAGAACAAGGAACCACAGCAAGGAATAAGCCTATGTAGTTTAGTTAAAAAAAAACAAACAACAACAACAAAAAACCAATTAGCTTTTTTGGGCTTTGGAATATTTATGCTGGAAATCTTTCAAGAATTTTAGAATATCTTCTATTTGCAAAATCTTGGATTTTGGTTTAACTGTTCTGTAGCTGAGCTGATGTAAAACTATGCTACTAGAAAAAGATGTTGTCACAGTTTTGTAGGCATTTTGCATGATGAAAGCAGATGTTTACATACAGTGATACAGCATATTTTTTGTTGCATGCATTACCATTTACTTATCTGTGGTCTTATTCTGCCATGGAATACGGGAAGAGAATGTCATGGATAATTTGATTTTCTCTCTTTTCTGTTTCAGCTTTTTCTACTACAATAACCATATGCCATAAGTTCAATAATATCTCTTCAATCAAACATCTTTAGATGAATAGTCAGTCTGACCTGTTTCAGAGTAGAATCATTGCAAGTCTCCTTAGCCATTATTTTTAGTTTATCATTTCTTTCTACCCTGAGAATATTTTTATTCAACTAAGTATTAAAATCCTGTAAGTTATTCTGATAACTCCTATGTACATGTGTAACTGTACCTGCTGAAAACATCTAACAATATGCACAGTATTAATGATCATGATTGTCCTTGTGTAAGTTAGAGTAAGCTTTTGTTAAGATTAAAAGTTGATGAAAGTTTGAGCAAAAACTATGGGACTAAGATCGTGCTGAGTGAAGATAATAATAATTGCAAAACTAGCCATCAGTGTTTGTTGAAAGCCTAGAATTATTTTCATGAGCAATACATCTCTGTAACATGGCAAACTTTAAATCATTCTCCACATAGACCAATAGCATAGTGCATATGCACACAAATAACCAAAGCTCATGCCTAATTAAAGTGCATTTCCCACCAAAGATTTAGTGAAGGATGCTTCAGAGAAATGGGTTAATGCATAATTAATCAAACTCACTGGAGTAGATTCACTTCTGAAAATTTACAGTTCTTTTGATTGCATTGTCAATGTCCAGACAAATGTTTGGGTAGGGAAAAACATTAAATTAATTTCAAGTAAATATTCCCTTTTCATTGTTTCATGAGTTGATTGACATAGTAACATATGCTAAATATTGAGACATAGATACAAACTCTAAATATTAGAAAATTAAACATATCTTTTCCTGTCATAATAATTTATAAATTTATGCTATCCATAATTACTCATCCCCTAAGTTAATCTCTCAAGGAAATTATGACCTGTTGTCTATTACCATTTTGTAGTTTGCTCTCTGAAATCCAGACATTTCTTATCATAAATTTTGGTGAGGCAGTTGCTCAGGTTTTAACTTTCTTAGCTCTCTGAGAGACTTCCTAACAGCTTAGAAATCATAAT
This sequence comes from Ammospiza nelsoni, assembly GCF_027579445.1. Classification (NCBI taxonomy): domain Eukaryota; kingdom Metazoa; phylum Chordata; class Aves; order Passeriformes; family Passerellidae; genus Ammospiza; species Ammospiza nelsoni. The sequence goes on along the minus strand of NC_080633.1, from coordinate 29,059,003 downwards.
ACAGGGATTTGTCTGAGGTTTGCACAGCACTGTCTAATGTTGAAGGGAAGTCGAAGAATGGCAAATTTTTTCAGTCTTGCATATAAACAATCTCAAACAAAACTTTTTGTGCAGTCTTTACATTGTTCTTTGTTCAGAGTGAGCTGCTTCTCAGCTCTGCATGTCTTAAGTTCTCGGAGATTTCATAAAAAACAAGGAAAAAATAAAATTTTGCTTGTAATGCATGATTTCCCGTTTTTATCCAGACTTTAAAATGTTAATTATTTATTAAATCTATTTTTCTATTGATTCATTCATCCATTTTAAAAATAATACTTCGTCATGCTGTAGTGCACGGTACTGTGCATGTATTTAAATAAAGTTACTATCATTTGTTTCTCAGTATAAGAATTCAACAGAGTCCTAATTTATATAATAGACATTAAAATAAAAGTCAGTATATAGTTGGTAAGGATTATGTCTTTGAAATATACAGTCTATGTTCTGTAAACATTAGGAGGTAAATGCCAATTAATGTTTTGTTCAGCATTAGGTAGAAAAATATGAAGGTGATTATTCGCTAAAATTAAGATCTTGTATTCACCATTCTTGGGTCCAGTGGTGTTGACATTTACAGTTACCATAGGAGTAAACTAGTATTTTTCCTGTGCATTGCAGACACACACACACACAGAAGCATTTGATGCACTGAACTACAAACATGCATAAGTATAGAGCAAAGGTTATTTACAAAAAGAAGGAATTTGCTGATATAATATTATGTTAAGTGTATATTGGTTTTATGAAATTATGGTTACAGGTGATAAATATTTTCACATAACTTGACATAGGATTTTCTACCAATGCTCTCAACTTTTTGTGGCAAAAATGTGTTTAACAATAATATATAATGTGTTCTCTATGATTATCTCATGAACATTGTAACTCTGAAAACAAATAAAATTATACATAAGCTATTACTAAATAATGTATGCAATTTTAAATGTGTCAGTCTGTGATAGCAAGTTGGTCACAACACACTTTTTTTATATAAAGAGGGATAGAGGAGTCCATGCCATCAGGATTATACAATTATATTCAATTCTGAATAGACATATAAACAGTAAATCAGATCTGCTGGTCAGTGAATATAAATTCTCGCTGTTACAAATTGCAACAGAGCAGCCATTATACTGAATTAACAGTTTCCATAGCAGAGGTTGTCTTTCTATTAATCTTAGTTGTTGGGGGATTTTTTAGCATGGCCTCTAATAACTTAAAACCATTCTCAGGGTGAAAGTATTGGTGGTGAAGAGAAAAACTTAAGAGTACATAAAACATAGTAAGAAAAGAAAATGGTTGGTGTAATGAAAGAGAACTGAAAAAGTGAAGATTCTTTTCTTCACTTCAGTATGCACAGAACTAATGTGAAATTATTCATCGGTGTAAGAAGTGAAACAAAGAGTATGTGCATTTATCTACATACAGCTGAAATAGAAGCACTGTTCTTAGGTTGACTGAAGAGGGTATCTGCAAACCTACTCATACAATGAGGCATTCCTTAAGGCTTCATTAGTGACATTTGCAATGTAAGTGACAATTAAAATATATAGGCATTAAACGTGACACTAGAATTGCAAATCTTTGATCATTGTGTGTTAACTGGGCAACGTGCTGACAGAAGAACATGATGTCTCAGGGAAAAACTTCAACTTCTGATACTGTTTAGAGTCTCTCTCATTTCACATGAGTTCCTGTTAAAAAGAAGTGGAATAATTTCTTGCAGAGACAATAGAGAATTACTGTTTCCAGTACTTGTAGGTACATTTGCTCACTCTTATCTTAATCTTCTCTAGGATTGCATGTACATCGCAACAATGACTACTAATTTCCAAAATTATTTAAGGCAAATAAAGTTACAGATTTCAGCATGTTCCAGAATATCATTGTAAAAAAGAATATAGTTAGCTATGGTATGAAAGGCAGAAAAATACCTTTTTTATTTTTTAAAATCTTTAGTTTACTCTTTGTTTGCCAAGATTACAGCATTTTAGTGATTATTAGTGATTTAGGGTACTAGTGGTATTGTACAAGTTACTGCCTTTAACCCCAAATGGCTTCTGAGGCTTGTAACTTTGAGGCAGATCATAGCAAGACCAAGACTTTCTGGGAAGCAGACACTTCCAAGAGGTGTCCCTCACCTTTCTGTAGGAGTGACTAGGGAGAATGGCTACAAAATGGAAAAAAAAAACAAACAAACAAACAAACAAACAAAAAACCAGGAAGAATTATCTCTAGATCTCTAGACGTAGAAGTAGAAGAAGATCAGAGAGACCTCTGCTATGGAACGAAAAAACAGATGCTCAAAGTGAAGCATGGTGCAGTGGCATCCACAGAAATGGTTACCTGGGAGGCCAGATGAAGGCACTCACGGCTAATGAGCAGCAATGAGCCAGATAAATGGGTTAATTACCTTTACCCAAAGAGCTCTTCCATTTATGGCTGAAGGAGTAAAGCAGTATTTCCTTGCTTTGAATGCAGAAGGACCCTGAGAAATTTGGGCTGAAGTAAACAAGACTACCGGGCCCTTCAGGGGAAGGGAGAAGGACTTGCAAGCAAAGAGGAGCTGAAGGATTGTCAAAAGGAGGTAAAGGACTTTCCAGAACTTAATCTTTTTCTTTGATACCCTGAAAAAGAAAAAGAAAATTTGCCTTTGCAAAACAGCAGTTTGTCAGGCTACTAAGTGGTTAGCCTGAAAATAAATAAATAAATTTAGAAAGCTGAGGTGGGCCAGAGGAGCACAGCTCAATGTTTTATGCAAGAGCGGTGAAGAACGTGTCAGCCTGTTGCCAGCTAATTGCTGCTTGTCTCCAGCTCCATCAGGTCTGAAAGCATTCTGTTTTCTCTCTGTCCAGAAGGAAGGAAACTTCTTGTGGTCCTGCTGAGGTGAGTAAAAGCCTTGCTGTAGCCCTGGCTGGAAAATGAATAAAACATGGGCGAGACCTGGAAGCTGTTAATGAGAAATAAAGTAATAGCTTAAAATCTGTGGCATGTGAGGCTCTGAGGTTGTGCTGTGCAGCAATGTCTGAGGTGGAAACTGTCCTCATGTCTACCAGGGTTTGCTGATGTCTGCCCAACCTGGGCTTGTGCCATGAGGAGCCTGATGGCTCCTACTCCTCGTTTTTGTTCAGACTATGGATTTTCAGTTGGCCTTGAAATAAGGGGGTTTCACCTTTTCTGTTTTGTCTGTATGTGTATGGAGCTTTTCCATTATCAGGTTCTCTTTATTTTACAAATACCTCTGAAGAAGAGAAACTTCTCCATGACCATTGACTTCCATTATGTGAAACTGCCTGACAGCTTGAAACTATTAATAGGCAACGATACTTCTAGGCATCTAGAGTCTGGGTATGGTGGTATTCAGAGGCTGCTTTCTTTCCCTTCTGATTCATGATACAAAGAGACTCCCTGAGAAGCACCTCAGGGCTCTCTTTAAATGTGACTCATACAAAGAGTAAGTGATAATCATCGGGCTTTGTTATTTATAGTAAGGGGGTTGATGGTAAAGAAGCAGATTCATGTGAGGTACCCACTCTAATAAACATGGAAAATAATGTACTGGGTCTGAGTGAGAACGGAAGATTTTGAAGTTTTTGGGTCAATTTTTTTACTAGTGTTGTTATGAAAATACTTAGCTGCTGATGGACCCCTTTGAAATAAACTTTTGGTTGGTTGTTTTTTACCTAGGGTAATATTTGCATGCTGTGAAGGAACACAGAAATTTGCATTAATGAGCTGCTTTTTGGACAGGGAAGTGAGCACTTCTTACTCTTTTGGTGCAAACCATCTTTATGAGCCAAGCTGTGCTGGCTAATAAGAGATTGTCAATCTTCAGGGCTGTTATTCTATTTACATTAAGTATGCAAAAAACTCAAACCACATGATAACAACTATTCTATAAATTTTTTGTACCTGCAGAGAGAGATTGATGATAGCTCTGTCTCTTGGTGAGGTGGACATTGCAACATGAGCATTGTCGCTGTAACTTCTGCCCAGCCATGAGATTAGCTTTTGCAAAGGATGTGGTGTAGGGTTGGTTAGTGATGGTTTCTTCTTTTGTTGGGTTTTTGAGTAAATATAAATGTGTTCTAAAACTCTCTTTTTATCCCAGAATGCTAAGAACTAAAACTTTGATTCAGACAGATATAAAATATGTTTATCATACACACATATGTAAGCAAGCAAACGCAGGAAGATCTATTTCATCTAAATTGAACTTTACCTCCATATGTTTCAATTCAGTCCTATTATTCAATGAAAAAAGAAAGAACTTGTTAATGTAGCTGGCTTTAGAGATTTCAGGGGAGAAATGGGTGTGTTGGGCTTTTGTTATCAGTAGTATGACCTTGTTACAACAATATATACATAGAGGAGCTTTTTTTAAGGAGCTTTTACCTCATTGATATCAATCACTTTTCTTTTACTATAATCTGAATACTGATAGGGTTTTCTTGCTGTTTGTTTTGCTGTGTTGAGGTTTTTTTTTTTTCTGGAAAACTAGCTTAATCTTTCTTTTAATGTTTCAATACAAATAGATTACAAGAAGCTTTGAAAGATTTAGTCCAGCTGCCTGATGTACGAAGTCTAAGCTTGGACTGAGATGCAAATTCAGGCCTTCTTACTTTGTCAGTAGTGCTGGTCAAAAATTCCTTCACTTCTGTTTCATCAAAATTCATTCAATTGTGTGGAGGAGCCTACCTTCCCTAATCAATCTGCTTTTTCACTGGATTCCTATTTCAGAGCAAAATACTTTTTAAATTTACTTTTTAAATGTCAAAATGTCCTTAAATGTTTAAAGGGAATGTAGTGTTTTGTTTGATTCATTATTTCTGGTTCATTACTGTAGTGATTAGCATTGCAGTATAACTGACTTTTCACTTTAAAAAGAAAAATGTGAATAAAATTATGCTCTTTTTAATTCACGACAAATATAGTTATTTCCTTTAAGAAAAAGTTTTAGTTATTGTATTTGTTCAAGATCCTGCAATGAAATTTTCAACCTTTGTGCCTTTACAGTTGACAGCAGAGTAAAAGGCTGCTCATCAAATTCTAGTATTTAGTTAAAATACCTGCATTTTTTGTATTCCAGTAGGTACGCATCTCCTAAGTGTTACATTCAAGGAGTTGCTTTTTCATTGTTTCTCTTTTTTTTCAGATTAATTTGTCAGAACAAGTCTAGCTGGTAACTGAACAAAGAAGGGAAATTGCCTTATTAAGTTATCATAATTATTATAAAATAAGTGAATCACAGAAGAATATTAGAGTAGGCATTGTAGAACAAGTTATTGACAAGGCAGGTATAATGCTTGTTTTTATTCTAAAACACTGTAACTTAATTGAAAATAACCATTCAATCACATTGATAAGGCATATGTATGTCCTGTAATTCTCAAAATCCTGCAGTCTTTAATGTTTCTCAATGTTTTGGGTGAATTATCAGCTACTACTATGTGATGAACAATCTGAACTCTTTTTACACCAGAGTTACCCAAAACATGTACACTGTCTGAAGTTTTGCTATCTTCTCTTTGGTCACTGTCCCTTTATCACTAAGTACTGGCTATGTCTAACCCAATTGATACTATGTTAAAATTCTTACTGTGACAATCATCAGTCATATTTTTATGATCTTGGAGCACCAGGTTAGTGTGTTTTAAGATCATAAAAATAGTGTTAGTGCACTTGCATGAGGTTAATGGAGCTTTAAGAAAATGTTACATTTCTTTGGCACAAGATAAGATTCCCTTCTGATGGAAGTCCTGTCACTTTTTAAGATATAACAACTTTCTCTGTCAAAGAGTTGAGATATTAGTCTGTGTGAAAAGATTTATAGTTTTTCCTTGGCTTGCCTGCTGAATCTTAGGCAAAAAAAAATCTTATGTCAGATGCCAATCGTTTCCTTTTGGTATGTATGTAGAAATATGTGTTACCAGGAGAGCTAGTGAAAGCATTCAGATATAAGCAGAAAAGCTGAGCTGACAACAGAGAGCAGTGCTCTGTTCCTGGAGTCAGACTCACACAGGCACAATTTGAAACGTTCAGAAAAGAGTTAAACTCCCTTTATTCGTTTCTAGGGTGACTTCTGTCTAAAAATGCAAGAGTACAAGTAGGTATTAAATACGTCTGTAACTTGCCACTGCTAACGCTCATGTCTGCGCAATATTTCTGCTGTTTTCTTATCTCAGATATAGCACAAATGGTAATTTTTAACTGTTTCTACTATGTGCTTCCTCCCCAAAGCACAGTGCAATAGCACAGCATAAAAACAGACTTTAATAAGTGCAATAAAAGAAAGTTTTAAGGAGCCCAAGATACCTTCTGGTCCAACATCACAGGACAGTAAAGGGATTTGCAGGAAAAAAAATCACATAGTGCTAATTCCATCTCTTCTTAGTAGTTTGCAACACAGAGAACTTCTAGCCAAATTACAATGTCATTTATTGTTTCCTTCTAGTTTGCTCACAAATGAATTTGGAGGGTTTCTATGATATGATCCTTTTCAGAATATATATGCACACGATTGTGTAAGGGAGGATTGAGAATATTTTGGCAGATCTAGTTCCCCTTACACGTGTACCATGCTATTTCTGCTACACCAATTTAAGACCGTTTAAAGTCCTAATGTAGAATGAGATATTAAGTCATAGTTTTGGAGATTGATTGAAATATAGCCTTGGTTGAGACAGTTTAAACTGAATTTAAGGATGTGGATGTGAAGTCCCAGCTCCACTGAAATTCTTGGTTTGCCATTGCAAACACAGAGCCTGTGTTTTACCCCTGCTATCTTGTGGTAGTGCTAGGAATATCTTTCCTGCCCCAGTTAAAATGTCTGCAAAGAAGTTCAAGTAAGAGATTGAGAAGTTATGTACATTCACACATCTGTAAGACCTACTGAAGGTTGCACCTGCAAATTTCCCCGCACTATTAGCATCGAAACGAGGTCACCAGGTCTCTTCCTTTCAGCATAGCGCTCATGTTTTCCTTTCTCACTTTTCTACGTCCTTAGCAATCCTGTGTTTCTGTCTCCAAAAGCATTAGCTTCAACATGCTGTATTAGAATATGTTTTCATCCACACAGTTCTGTAGGTTGGTTGTTAGGCACTAGGCTGAGAAATGAAAATTTTTAATTTCTCCGGTTAAGGAACAAATCAGACCCCGGTTTTCTAGCAAGCGCTGTAAACGCTATAAGCAGTGTTATAAGAGAGTCCTGCTCAGTTAAGGACCTGTCTTAAACTCCACCCTCTGAATCTCAAAGGCATGAGAATTTTAAAGCTCCAACGAGGTGGAGTTCACACATCACTGTTTTATTTTGCATCTGCCAATTCACATGTAAATTTTGTGGATTCTTTGTGTAACTGTGCCTCTTCTCACTATTCAGAGCCTTAAAAATCTACCCTTAATGTTTGAATCACCCTGCTGGGGTAATGTAATACCGAACTTGAGTAGGAATGAATAAGTAGTTGCTTTGAACCCAGCTTTTACGACTTCAAGAGAATATTGACTTGGTAACAAATTCTGTGCTGTTGCCTTAAGAGGGCCTGACACAGCGCTGCAAAAACCAGGTCTATGTGCAGCATAACACAGCCCACTCCTAATTATTTCTGCCTAAAGTAGCTGCTGCTGTTTGGTTTCTTGTATTTCATGCTTAAAACAGCAGTGACGCAGTAGTGAGTCAGGCCTTTGCCAGTGCTTAAATAGCCAGGGCTAGGTGCTATATAAAAACATTTACATTTTTTTTCTGAAAGCTGGTATGTGTGTAAACCTTGATTAGGATATTATAGGTCTAAGGTATGCAAGTAGTGTATAAAGAGCACATCTTCAGCCTCCTACATTTACATACTGCTTTTTGTTTGCAGTATCAGCTAATGTCTGTGTTCTCTGACTTTTGTTTTGTAATTTTGTTGGCACCCGCTACACACCTTGAAGCTTGCTCTGTCTTATGTATAAAGCCAATCTCATAGCTCATTTTTTCAGTGTTATTAAAATGTTAATCAACAGTCAGTATAAAGCAGCATATTAAAACATCAAATAGAAATGTTTTGTGGCACTTTTTATTCATAACTAAAAAATTGAATTTTCTAAAAACTGCTAGTCTTATTCCTTAAAAAATTGTTACATGTAGAACTATAAAAATATTTTAGTTAACTCATTGCTCCAATCTAGTGGTAAAGAAAGGCTGAGAATCTTATCTGAAGCAATAATTTGTCATGTGACAGTATTGAACATAGAGAAGGTACAAGGTTCTTGTCCTTATTTATTTGATTTCCATTTTTTCTCAGCTGCATTCAGATATTGCCATGCTTTAAGCTGGACTGCTACTAAGTAGTTCTTTGCCTTCTGGCTCATCACTGTTCTACCTTAATCTTCAGTCATAAAATAATAACTGATTGTCTTAATTCTCCTCAATCTTTGAAGTTTTTGTTTGTTTTCCCATCACTTTGTTTTCCATCTGCTAGTTCCTTTGCTTTGTTCATACACTTCTAATTAGAAGTACTTGTTATTTTGATCTGAGTCACAGCCCTTGTAAATTTTCTTTGCTATTCAGATCCATTCAGACTTTACCTCTAAAGGATTCCTGGTCTGTCAGTTCACAATCTTATCTTCTGTCAGGAACCATTCTCAGAATGTTTTCTTCCCTGACACCCTGCCCCCACTTCCCTTCCTTTCTGGTTACATTAGGCACAGGTTATTTATTTGTCTTTACTTATGAGGCCTTTAGTGCTTACATCTACCTTGAGAAAAAGTATTTTTATGTCTATGCCTAAAAACTTTTAATGCTGAGATGTCTCATTTCATAAAGTCCCTTTGATAGAAAGGCAAATGCTTATTCATATGATCTACATCTGGTCAAACCACAGCAATATTCTTCAGCCAGTCGTTTTAGATTTTAAAGCAAATATTTTGGCAATTTTAGCATATTTATTACACAATCAAAATTCCTATGGAAATGTCTACAAACCTATTCCATTACATTCCTTCAAATCCTTCCTTCAGCTATGTACAAAAGGACCACGTTGTAACTATTACCACAGAAATCAGAACCTGTTGTCTTTCATATTCTTACATATCTGTATCTGTACTTAACAGCTTTTAAATTGCAAGTTTGCTTTTAGGGATGGGGGAAGGGAACTCTGTGTTCTGTGGTGTGAGAGCATCTCACACAATAGGAGTTCTGCTCCACTACTACATCATTTAAATGCTAGCCCAACAGAGATATATCTATGTAATTTTATGTTGGCAGATGGATTTATAGCCCACTGATGATTACATTGCATGTCCCATCTGTACATGATCTGCAGGAAACAGGAACCCAGCTAGAAGATTTACTCGGTTTTAGCTTACTGTTCTGAAACTTTTGTCATTCATTCTCTTTAATCACCATGTAACTGGGCTATATGGAGATTTCACTTCCCACTGCATTCTCCTCACAAATAGAAGAAACTGTAAAATCTTTGTCTCATAAGTGCCCTGTTGTTGTGATTCTTTAAAATCCCAAATGCCCCTGACTAAAAAAAGAAAAAAAATGGTGTGATGGACACATGTAATCCCAGATCCAGCAACATTGGAGAATTTTTAGGAAGATGTTGAATAGACCAAGATTACATGCTTACTTTCTCTCCTGCCTATCCCAGGGAAGCTGGCCTTGTGAAATTTTTTAACATTTGATAGATTTGCCAGCGACTTGATCCAGGATCAGGAAGAAAGATGCTAAAAAACTTAGTCTGGATTTTTACTTGAATTATCAGGTAAAATACTCTAACTGTGGTATGGGCATGCAAGGTTAGAGCTTGAAGGCTAAGTCTGACTACGTGAGGTCTCAAAGAGAGATTCCTGGCCTAAAGTGCTTCCCTAGGCAGGTGGCACTGTAGTGAGGGAATGGATCACATACTCCTCTCTCAATAGGCTTTATTTATTTTATCTGCTATCTGTCTTCTGTGACTTGTTTCATTTCCATTCCTCCAGTGAAAAGCCGCATTGCTAAAGCTCATTCCATAACTTCAGTGGGGGAAGTTGCAAGAATAAAGAAGCATATGTATTAAAAATGAAGAGAAATAACAAAATGCAGAGTTTGTCATAACTTCCAGTAAGCTACTTCAGTTTTGCTGCCCCCACCTGTTATTTCCCCTTGGTGTTCACCCAGGCAAGATGTTTTCAGGGATAAAAGAGAGAAAGTAAGATTACTCAGAGTCAGGGGAAATTAATGTGTTATTTGCAACAGAGGCGAAGTTCAGCGCATTGTATAGAAGGTAGCTTTAATTAAAACCTCTGTTTCAAAAATAAGTAGGTTGAAGTCCAGGTGAAAGAAAGGAGGGGGGAATAAAGGTTGCATTGTCTTTCATTTTTCTGTTTTAGAGGCTGCCTGTGAGCTGAGGGCACTCCCTGTGCCAGGCTCTGTCACAGGCTCTTTGGGCAGGTGAGGGGCACACACTGGTGCAGCCTCCTGGATCAGCTGCCTTTTCAGTAGCCTGGGTTTCTGCAGCCTTCCCAGTCTCCTTTATGAAGCAAGCACTCTCTTAAATCCACATAATACTGGTGACCCCATCCCCTCTCTCATGTGGCCCACTGGCCTGACACCTTTTAATAAAACTTAGGGAAATTATTTAAGAGTAGTTAAAAGGTTACTCCTGATATTTTGTGCCTTCTTGGACAAATCTTTTCAGAGTGTTTTCATCACTGTCTCTAGCTGCACACCTTGCTTCTGTGTTTTCCTGTACAGCTAATTCTTCTCCTAGATCTTCAGACCTTCTTAACATAGGAACTGAAATGTCAAAGAATTTAGTGTATAGTATTTCTTTACAATATTTTCTTTGTCAGGGAAATGGATGTGTTTTTCATTCCATCCATTTGCTGACCAGATAGTATGCACAGAGAAAGCTAAGTACTGAAAGGATTAAATGTTTTACTTCTCCCAAGATTCTCTAGATATGTTTATTTTATTTGTTGTAGTCTGTTCCCTGAATGAAAGTATAGGGGAAATATCTCTATTGCTGCCTTGTGCATTTCCTTTGCAGAAATGGCAACATTTGGACTGGAATGTCATTCATTGTAATGCAATTTCACAACATTCTTCTAAATTGTTCTAGATTTTACATGAGATTTGAACCCAGCCTGGAAGGTTGGTTGAAGTAGGATCAGGATAAGGAATTTTTCTGAAAAGTATTTAAGGCTGCTAAATCTGGTTTGACTCTACAGCCATCAATGTGTTTTACAGATGTGGGAGGAAATTCCAGGTTCTGCTAGCTGTACTGACAGTGGTGTTCTTACTGCCTTGAGTGGTCCTTCCTTGCAGCAGCAGTATGAATTGCAAAGGCTGGCTCCCATCCCCAGGACAAGCTACCTGTTTTGGAAGAGATCTTTAATTCAGCAAGCCTCTCTTTAAGCGGCAAAACTTTCTTAATACCGTAGAGAATTATTTATCAGTTATGTCAGAAGTGCTTTAGTAAAGAGAGTGAAGTGGCGTTAAATGTGTGACTTCGGTTTTTAAAATAAATAACCAGCGCTTACAAAAAGGTTTTCATTCTCTATGTTAGACAAGAAAAATCCAAATGAAACTTTCAAATTTTTTTTATTTGCATTAGAAATATAAAATTGTTTGCTTTTTACTCTTGAAAATGAACTTTTGAGAGAGCTCCCAAATTGTCATTGAGAACTTTTTTGCTCTTACTCAGGTCATGCTGGGGGATGTTGTGGTCTCACCACTACTATGTTTGAGGTTTTCAATTTATTCCAAAGGGGGACTTCTTGTTAATGTACACAGGGTGCAAGCCTATTTAAGGTCTGCTTGAGGAAGAAATTCAAGAGCGTGACTGAAGGTTTTGAAAACTGACTTATAGTTTGCAGAAAGGGTATCATCAAGACAACTCTTTTGAATGAACAGAACAAAAACTATAGCCTGCAAACCCCACAAGTCAAGACTGGTTTTGTCAATTGAACACCTACCTCACCACAGGCAGCTATGACTCGGGACCTAACCTGAGATGCGTGACTTTGCTTGTTCTTTCACTCCCTGAGAGCATTTGTTCACTTACTGCCATGCAGATAATGCATTGCATTTCACAGCACAGCAAGTTTAATCAGGACATGTCACCATTAATTTGTACTGGTATGCACTGATGGACAGGGTTTTCCAGGAGCATGACTAGCTGTTTATCAAACCATCATCAGTTCTGGAGAAGAAATGGTGCAATCCCCCTGTTGTTTCACAGCATCTGCTTTATCATCTGCTCACAGGAGCACCTTTTTTTCCACTCCTTCTCTGGGTTTCCCTTTGTAGCTGTCACTTGTAGACAGCTTCATTTATTTCTGCTGCTTTCTAATTCCTTTAGGAGAGATGTCTAAAAGATGTGCTTGATTTATTGAAACATGTTGTGTAACTGAAATGGTTAATGATGGTAAGACAAGACTAAATACCACAATCTGCATTTGATTTCTGAGGCTTTCCTGTTATTTACAAAGTGTCTCTTTGAGTACCATAAATAATTTACAGTTCAAAGTGAATAATTCTAAGTGCTAAAAAGCCAAATTCACATTTATTTCATTTGCTAATGTTTTCACAATATAAGACAAAGCATAAAACCCCCTCTCACTGCTCTATAGTTTAACAAAAGAGATGTTAGATTAGCACAGAAACTCCAAAGGACTCTTATAACAGTAGGTTACGGAGAGGGTATCAGTTCCTCAGTCTTGTAGTCCCTACTATGGTAGAATTCTAACTCCAGATGCAGAGAATTTTACCTGACAAAAGACACCAGGGTTAAGCTTTTAGCATGCAAAACTTATCTCACAAGTGCTGTTTTATTACTTTAAAGAATTTAACAGTGGGAATGACTCTGAAAGCTAATCCTAGAGAATGACTTAATTTTATTTGGACATACTGTGATTTGTCTGTAATAGGTAGAAGTAGTGCACGTGACTTAGAAAATGAAATCATAATCACAAATACTAGAAGAAAAAAAATCCAGAGAAATCAAAATGTTTGTCACTGATATGCAGTTGTGCACATAAATTTTAAACAATTCTTTCTGTTTTGTTACTGTCATCCAGTCTAAGCCAAGTTAAAAGAATTTGTCGAAGCATTGACTAGTTGAACACTTCCAGTATTTTATCCAAAATATATAAATCTTTATTTTATAATGCCTAGTTCTTTTTGACGCTAAACATCCCAAATGCTACTGACAAGACAAAAAAAAAATAAGGAAAAGAAGAAAGCAGCCATTAATGCTGGGGCAAAAAAGCAAAAACTTAGACAGAACAAAAAAGCTTACTCTTTCAAAAATTGAACATTGAACTTGATATCTGTATAATGATTATCACATCGCAAGATAACTGACCTCATTAAAAGATTTGCTGAAGGAGATCAGATCCTATCCCTCATTTTCTGGAAAAAGATAAATATAAGTTCTGTCTGACATTTGCAGACCAAACAAATCACTCTAAGGGACATTTTCTTTAAGGTGAAATAAGAAAGAAGGTGTATGTGAAAACTGTATCCAATATTTGAAATATCATATAATTTTGTTTTTATAGTATCCAATATTGACCAGAAAATTCAAGTATCTGCAAAATTCTTGTAAAGAAAGGGAAGATGTTAAGTATTTGACTGTATTCAGTTTATTACAACAAAATAGTCTTAGTACTGCTAGCACTTATGAGAAACTTGGCCCATCAGACATATTTATTATTTGTTGTTATTTATGCACCAGCTTTTCCTTCTGAATGATCAACGTTTCCTTTGCCCACCAAAGCTGATATAAAGGATTGCTATACTCACAGTTAAAATTACTCTCCAATGTTTAACATTACCTAAAGACTTCTCACAGCAGTGTAAAGAGTGAAGAGAAAATCAACCAGTGCCCGGAAGGAATTTTAGGGAAATAGATACTAACTCATCAGATCGACGTTTCGGCGCTGGGGACAGGTTCATGGTTGAGGTAAATAGGAGCAGTTGTCTCGGAGTCAGTGGAGTTGATTTATTACCAGCTGAAAGACCAGGCTAGACCAACAATGTCCCAGCCCAGTGAAAGGACATGTGCTATTCCTGGTGAATACCAATGGGGTGGGCCTTTTCAATGGCCCTGAGTGGGTGTTTTGTACATCTATGTGATTTGGCAAGAGGTTCGTTTCTGAGGCCTGAAACGATTTGCAAATTTGGAGGAAGAATTCAACCAGATGGAGGGAGGGGGAAAGAGAAAAGAAAAAGAGGCCAAGGTATTTGGTAAATGAAACCGTAGGGACAGGGTGTCTGTGCTCCCCTTCTAACAAGTAAGATGGAGCTAAGGGCACTTCCACTGCAGGTGCCAGCCTAAAAATATGTCTGCATTAAGGGACTTGTGTCCTCACTCTCCAGTTTTTCAGAGCTCTCTCTACTGTGGTACCTGGTATATTTTGAACATACTTTGGAGCAAGCCCAGGGTGTTTTTTGGGGAAGGAATGAGTAGATACTGTTTCATGTGGAATAACTGCCTAGGGACAAGGACTTGGATTTTTCTCTGAATTGAAGGGTCTCACTGAATTTAAATTTGACAACTGAAGAAATGAAGGATTTTGTGGCAGGCTACGAAGGTGCTTTGTACCAAGCCTCCAACTCTCAAAACCCTCCATTTCCTCCAGAACTGTCAAGGAAGAGTGCAGAGATATGCAGGAGAGGAGCAAACTGGCTGTGATGCATTGGACACTTAGGTTGCACGTGCTCAGCCTCAGTTAAAGTACTCTGGTGCCTAGGATGAGATTCTTAAGCAGTATATTTCATATAGCTCTTGATACATAGTTTTCTTACGTGTATTTGATGCCGTTGTCCTTCATGATATTTTAGGAACTGCAGTGTGTGAAGTGGGCAAGTATTGCTTGTGAAACAGTTACTTCAGCTTTTTTAATGAGTTGTTTGTCAACATTTCACAGGAGACTTGCTGATTATTGACTCTTGTTCCAGCTGAGACCATTTAGCCAAAGAATAATCTTCTATGAAATATAAAGATATAGCTATATATATAGGCATATTTATGAGCCAGAGACTGCTATCAATGTAGTAGTTACAAATTAAATGTAACAGCTAATTAAGAGGTGCAGTTTCAATGAATAGAACTATTGGTTTGATCTTTAAATCCAAATTTTCCTCCATTTAAATTAATCATTATTGTACTGATATTGCCTTAATAACTAAGGACGCAAAGCAAATGAGAGAGAGGGACAGTGTAAAATGCCAGAAATCCTTGAGCTGTATATTGAAACTGAAATCTAGTTACAACTGCAGGCAGCTTTAATGATAATGTTAATTGTCTCTCCTCCCCCATCCCTCCAGCCTCCCCATCTCTGCTAACATTCAAATCCACTATTTCTTCTGGATTTCATTTGGCAGTCACATCCCACTCAATATGAAGGCGTGTAAAAGAGAAAAATCAGTCTGCTAGCATACTATATTGGACCCAATTTCTTACTCATCTCATGGCACCAAGATTTCTTTTATCTGCAGGAATGCCAACTGATAGAGCAAATGACAGATGAAGCCATCACTTGCAACAGTTTGGCAGCAGAATTAGGGATACTTTTTTCCCCATTGTGAAATGCCCTTTGGTACTGGCAAAAAAACTCCAACTAACCAACACAAAAACAACAACAACAAAAAAGCTTGAAAAATTTGCGACATTTTCAAAGGCATCCAAATTAATTAGTATCCAGATCTCACATTCCTTTGTACCATTGCATGAGAGCTCCACATTTATTTTTCATAGATACACAAATTGTTGAAAGCCACCAGTTACTGTCTTATTAAGGATAGAAGTGTCCTTACTTTCTGAAAGGCTAGGGTTACTCTTATTAAGTTTTCTAGTTCACCAACATGTAGAATGCCATGGGAATTCTGCTGCAGCATAGGGAAGACAATTTTTTTTAAAAGGTAGTAGCGCACTGTATTTCGATCTTGTCCCATCTTAAATCCTATTAATTTTATTCAAAAGGTTTTCCATCCAACATTTTTAGGATTTGTTATATTCTCAAAAAGAAATTTCTTATTGCTAAACTCTCCTGGAGACTTCCATTTTTGTTGTTATTGTATTTAATTTAATTTTATTACAAGTTAGTAATTAGTCCTTGTGAATTATTTTGAAATATTCTTGTATGAAAACATAAATTAGAATCACAATATAATTTTGATTTATACCTCTCAAGATCATCAGGTCTTAGCCTCTTGCTTAAACCAGTCTTGCAGGCCTAATGCCTCTGAGGTTAGACAAAGGCCTTGTTCAGCTGAGTTTTGAATATGTCCAAGGGTAGATTCTAGTTTGTGTCTACTACAGAGTCCGACCACATTCCTGGGGAAGGTCTCTTCCTGGTTCTAATTGGAAATTCCCTTCCTGCAGTCTATTGCCTGTTCTCTTCTCCCCTGGTTAAACTGATCAATCTGCGGCGACCCAGATCTGCCCTTCCTGAGAAGAGGTGTGACATGTGCCTGTCTGTGCTCCTCAGAGAGCTCCCACACGTGCCAGTCTATTCAATGACTGAAGAAGTGGGTCTCAGTGAGACTTGCTGGCTCCCTCAGCTGCCTCTGAGGATCAGTCTGGTTCCATGGATCTGCATGTTGAATGTGCTCTGAGTCTTCCACGCTTCATATTAACACAAGTAATACATAGCCCAGTGCTGCTCCCCAGTATTGGGGGCTGACTGAAAACAAGCTTTTACAAGTTACAGCAAAGCATAGCAGACATCATGTTCCTCATCCTTTTCTTGTCTTCTGTCATTAAGTTCCCTGGCCCATTCAACAATGGGTCTACACTTAGTGCCCTGAGATAACAGTAAGTTCTGAACTGCTTCTGTTGTACCTCCTGACAACTGAGCTTTGGTTTTACTAATTTTACAACTGAATCACTGAGAAATAGTTTTGGGTAGCTCAACATTGCTTTCAATTTCTGTGCAATTCCTTTTAGCATTTGAGCTCACACAGAAGTTTCCTATTCAGGCAAGCTGGCTTCCTGTGCTTGACCTTTTGGCACATGGGAATGGACAATTCTTTTTCTTCTTCTGTTGCTGAAGGTCAAACCAGCTCACCTTGACTCCTTCAAGTCAGTTGCTCATGTGATTCTCCCTAGAAGTTTTACTTGACTATTTGACTTCCTCATGTCTCTCAGGATTCTAAACTCTTTCTCCTTCTCAGTTCTGCCAAGGTTATCCTTAACCATTGCATTCCCACCCAGTTCTTATTTCTGAGTAGTAGCTATGCCAAGAAGGAATTAGCCTCCCTGCATCTTCATTGCTTGCACAAACAATTTTCCCTGATGTACTCCATACGTTTTGTGTGTGTGTGTTCTGAGATTTCCCTACTCCACAAGATATCAGTATGATTCAAGTTTTCCTTGACAAACAGGGTCTGCAACTGCAAACCTTCTTCCAGGTTTTTCAAGAAGGCTTTGTCCATTTCATATCAAACAGTATGTCATCCATCCATTGCAGCCTACCAGTCATGGTGTCAGCTTCTGTCATGTCAGTGGCTTGTAAATGTAGTCAGAAATTATGATCATGTCCATAACTTTTTCTTTTGTCACTGAAATGTAGAGCACAAATTTTTGTGCTGTTTGTTTGTTTATTTTGTCACCTTCTCAGAAAAATAGCTTACTCAGACTGGGGGCTTGCTTTAAACCATCTGTGCATTCCCATGTTTAAAACTTTGCTGTCTGAAATGCAGGTTAAAGCACAGTTTTTCTGCATGTGGTCTGCATGCCCTGAGTTTGTAGTATAATGCAGTCTAAATGTTCTGATTACTCTCCAGTGAAGCTTTAGTTCACTGCCAAAAGGACCTACACATAACTAATGCGAGACCAGGAAATAATACAATAATGTCTTATCTTGGAGGATGCACTAGATGCCCCAGGGAGAACAAAAACAATGACAACATAGAAACCAAGATATGGCATTGCAGTTGGGCTCTTGTTCCAGCTTAGCTTGATGCCCTAAGTTTTAGCTTTTATATTTTTTCAGATTTTGTGCTGCTTCAGTGTGTAACTCTGAGCTTCATGTTAAGTGTTAGCAAGCTCTCTTCTCAGGGCAGGTAGACGAAACAATCCTTTTCCAGCTTGTCCAAGGACAACTGTTACAAGTTCCAGGCCCAAAAAATATAAACAACAATAATATTCTCTCTCAATGAAGAGAGAAAAACAAGGAGGATGGAACTTCATAATCTAGAGCTATAATTGGACAATTAACTCCGATATGCAAATGGAACAAAACTTATAAAAGTATAAGACCTTGTGACTGGTTGTTCATTTTTGTGACCATTTTGGGTTTACCTTGGGTGTAGCCCTGACCAGGCTCTTGTACTGCCCAAGGTGTATCCATTGAGGCCTTTGAAGAAATACCTACTTTATTCTCTTAGCTCTGTCTAGCCTCTGTTCTTGGTCAGCCTTCTCAAGGTTCCTGTCAGCAAACTGTATTATAAAGCAGGAAAAGCTTCTGTATTTTATGTATGTATGTGTAGCCATATAAATATGACTATACTGTGTCTTGAAAAATAATATCCTCTTTTACATCATGAAAACATAAGCTGTTAAGACGTTGTTTTGATTTACTGAAATTTATTCTTTATCTCCACAATGAAAGAAAAATAATTACTTTAGGTTATGTTTCACAAAGTGAGAGAAAATATTTGTTCTGTCCTGAAGGAAGAAAACAATTTTCATACAGCCATGTACATCAGAATAAATGAACTTTAAAGAAACCAGCAAATGGTGGTTTAATAATCATGTGCTTGTTTTCCTCTTACCTATTCTGTTGCTCAGATATTGCAACTAGAAGTAGCTAAACATCTTAAAAAATACCTGGGTGATCAGGTGTAGCAAAAAGGCAAAGTTGCTCAATTGCATCGCATAGACCAGCAGTAGTTTAAGAGCAAAAGCTGAGTGCAAATCTTAATGACTGCAAGATTCACTTGTGAGCCTCTAAACATACCAAACTTGTATATGTGCTGTATATAATATAGGGTATTTCCATGTATTGGAACTCGGGATTCTTGGACTCATAAAAGGAAAGTCCTTATATGACAGTATCCTTGTCACTTAGCTGCACTGAAGTGGAAAATTCCAGATCTTCAGCTAGCTCAGATCTTTGGGAATTGTCTTTTCTCTTAAATACTTCAGATAAAATGCTAAATATATCCTCAGCTTGCTAAAATTAGTGCAATCTGATTGCTAGCAAAGGAGACAGTAGCTTGGTAGATGATTTAAACAGATGACATGTATGTGAATGATTTCTTTAAAGACAATGGATTTATCCCCATTGTGAGAGTAGAATGTGTATTTAGGGGTTTTTCTGTAATGGAATTATTTTTTTGGAAAATTTTCACGACCTAAATTTTTGTAAGTGATGAGAAGGTACTCAGCTACTATAGACAAAATAGCAATAATTCTTTCTCCCCTTCTCTGTAGGAAATAGCTCAATTAGCTATTTTTATTTGCTTGCTCCTATGTATGAGACAGTAGTTACCATCCATGCAGAAGTTCAGAGGTCCTCTCAAGACAGCAAGTCTCATGAATTTCATCATCATCAAATGGTGTCTTCTTAACAATGCCTTGAAACAGTTTTCAATGTCTAGGACTTATGTATCAGTGAGTTGCTGCTCAATTTTATTTCTAGTTTTACAGATTTAAAAGACCCCTGAGGGCTTTGTCTGTAAGGAAATTTCCTTGCATTTCAACCAAGATTTAAAAAAAAAATCTTTTTTTACTCTTCTCCCCTTCATTTGCATGGGATAGCTACTCAGGATGAACAGGGGCATACATTATCCAGCTGAGCAAAGGAACTATTTTTCATTAAAGCAGATCAAATGGGGTTCATAGACACAGATGGAAAGGTGGGCTCTGTTCATCTAACATCAGTCAAATGAAGCTTGGACTCTGGATATTTATATGTTGATGAACAACTGCAGAAGTCTGAATGTAAATTTATAATTAGACTAATTTAATATTTTTACCTCAATGCTGTCTTTGACCTACGTCTTCTATTTGCTACCTCTTTTGACAGTGGTGAGTTGTTCCAGCCTGTTTCTGATTTTGAATTGGAATGCATGTTGATTCAATCAGAAATTCGGGCAAATTTTGGAGTATATAACAAAGGAGTGGTTTACTTTTCTGAAACCTGAAGAAAAAAATGGTGAGAAAACTAGAAGGGAAGCTCCACAGGAGGTGCACAAGAGACATCAGGGGAAAATTCTGATTCATCTGAAAGCTCACATCATTAAAAAATTAAACAAGTGATTTACCAGCGCAATAAGGCAAAAATCAGAGGGAAAATTGAGGCTTAGAATCTGTAAGAATAGCAACAAGCTACTCAACTATTCTTGGTCTCATTTCTATAGCTGCTTGTCTGGTATACTGTCTGGAGCCCTTTAATTCAGAAACATCTGGCAGTAAAACTTAGAGATTACCTTTCGTGTTTTCATCACTTTCAGTCTCTAAGTCTTTGAGCACTCTGCTTCCTCGTCTTTCAAAAAATAAATATAAGGCTTTTTGAATATTTTTCATATAAGTTCATGGAATTGGATTTCACTTTTGTGTAACAATGCAGATATTTAATCACTGTAAATGAGTTCCAGGTGCTGGAATCTTCACTCCTCAGGCTAAGAATATCTTTCTGGAATAAGAACACCTCAGTAATTTTGTTCCCATATAAAAATGTTCATTTCATCTCTCACCCCCAACTGATTGGTAGTAGCATTTAACTATATTTATTTTTTTCATCAAAGATGCCTCTCTTCTTCATACAAAGCTGTATTAGTTGATTACGGGACCAGAAAAATAAGTTATGTTTTGTGTTTCTTTAAAATATTATTTAATTTTGCTGATTAATATAAGGAGCCTTACAGTTTAAAAGGAGTTGCAGTGATTTATGAATATAAATCTAGAAAAATTGGAAAGTGAATAAATATCTATTTTTTAATGAGAAAAATAAAATCTTCCTGGAGATTTCTGGGTAGTATTTGACCCAATAGATGTATCTCTTAAAATGTAACAATCCTATAAAATAAAAGCATTATAATTTTGGAAGCAGTTAGGGGTTTCTGTGTTTTTAATTGAACATTACACTACTGATAAAAGCATTCATCCTTGAATTATCTGCTACTTATTTCATCCATTCTGTTCCAGGATTGGCTGCAGGTTACTCCTCTTCTGAAGCAAATTTTCAAGAATATATTGATTTGTTTGTTTATTACTCAGTACTGTTTCTGCCTTGAATTTTGGCAGTTTTCTTTGGCCACTGGGTGAGAGCTGGGCCTTGTTTTTCACTCAAGCTTCTGTCTACTGTACACTGCACGCTGCACAAACACACATCCAAAATAGGAGCAGTGCTCCAAGAGAACTACTGGACCTCTGGCATAGAGTAGATTGTGGAATTTGATTCTCTTCAATATAAGTGGGTTTTAGTTGATTGGTTTTTTTTCAAATTTCTTTTCTTGATACAAGTTGCATTTTGACAAGCATATAAAGTCATAACAAATTAGACAATCTGTAACCCATCCTTTTTCTCCCTACTCCCTCAGTCCATGTGGAAGGAAAACATTACATCAGTCCTTTGTACAAGCAGATTTCTCTCTGATGTGCTTGGCCCACTACTCAAGGCAGGGAAATGTGACATGAGAGTTGTTCCTTTTCTTTACTTCATTTGTTCCTTTCCCAGCTTTTTGTCACAGGAGTTACAAATTGAATGCTGCTGAGGGAGGGGAGCCCTATTTCCCTGGATAACCTGAAAAGGCAGTGAGGATTTCCCTCTCTGGAATAAATAGTTGGTGGTCTTGTCCTTCCTTCCTTGCATTTGTTATTAGCCAATGAGAATCTGGGAAGGATAGGAAAAGCATCTGTGAAAACAAATAACTTGGGGTTTGCCCTGAGCTCCTGGAGCAAAACCGGGAGTCCTTCTGCAGCGAGCACAGGAGAAGCATTACTCTATTTACTGTTTGTTCCTTGAGATACATGTATGATCCTGCTCTTTAGGTTGGGAGGGGGGTGTGTGGCTTGTGTGAGGGGGGTTTTGCAGGGAGAGCAATCATAAAGGCAGCTTTTCCCTCCGTGAATAATGGGTGGTTTGAGTGGCCTCACCCTGGGCTGGGGAGAGGACAGGCTCCAGGGCTGCTGGGAGCAGCAGTGTGGCTCTGATAAGACACAGATATGCTCAGCCAGGTAGTGTTTGCTGGCCTGTTTTCTGGCATCCCAGCAGAATGGGCTTATCTGTTCAAATTACATTACATTTTGAGCAGCAAATAAATTTGCATTACATTTCTCTGCTGCTTGGTTGGGTTTTTTAATACATCAGTGCTTCAGATATTTTGTTACTCAATCTAATCTAACATCTATTATTGAATTTTCGGTTTCCTAATCTGACCTCCATTCTTTCTCTAACTTTTCCTTCAACACATTTAACACACAATAAAAACACATTTTCACTCATCTCTGTCTTAATTTAGAACACAGTGTACTTTTGATCTTGATTTGTTCCTTTCCTAGACATAGAAAAATGAGAACATTAAAAAAAAAGAAGACAGAACATTTAGTGCTCTTTTTTTCTTTCCAGATCTTTTTGCTTGTTTCTTTGGTTGGTTTTTTGTTTGGTTTTTCTGTTTAGTTTTCTATTGTTGGATTTTTTGTTGTTTGATTTTTGGTTTTTTTGCTTGGTCTTTGTGGGGGTTTTTTTTGGTTGGTTGGTTTGGGGGGCTTTGGGTTGTTTTGCTGTTTTTGGGGGTTGTTTTCTTTTATCAGCCTGTAACTGGTATTTTATGTTTTATTGACTTTATAATTTGTAATAGTGTTTGTTTTCTATCATCTTCTGTATATGCATTTAGGGCTTGTGAGAAATGACAACTTAGATCAACCTTTGAAAGCAAAGGCTTCTGATAATCCACAAGCAGGAGCTCATAAGCAATAACAGAGATTCTCATTCTTTTGCATATCCTTAAAGACTTAATTTCTGGGATATTTTTAAAGTTTCCCCTTGATATCTTGCTTGTGGACATCACATATAGAAATAATGGCTGCTGTTACTGGGCAAACTACTGTAGCTGACTCGTATTTATTACAAAGTCTTATCTGTGAAAAGGAATTTATTTTTCCAGGAGTTTTTTCTTAACAGCCAAGTGATCTAAATTCATCTGGCTTAAATTCATTCAGCAGTTCAGGGAAAGATCATTGATCATTGGTTCTTTAAAAATTCCCTAGTGTTCTAATTCTAGTAGACAGTTTCCACCGTGACGTTTTTTGCATTCAAGAAACTGTTTTTTAATCCAAATACTGTATTGCTGGAAGACTGGGTGCTCTGGGGGGTTGGGGTTTTTGAGTAATTTTAACTTTTTTAAAGTTTTGTGGGTTTTACTAGAGAAAGAGAGAGAAATGTGTATTTGAGTTTATTGCACTCTAGTATATGCACCAAGGTACCTAATAGTGCAACTTACTGTCTCAGACAAGAAACATTCAGAAATTGTAACAGAAGGCATCCAGCACCTCTAACCTGGAGGTAATGATGGATAATAAGTTGATGAAAATACTGATAACAGAATTTAAGTATTTTACCTTCAAGTGAAATTAGAATGAAATAGCAATTAAGCTTGTTTTAGAACCCTTATCATTGTTAATTTGCTTTGCAATCCAACTAAACCTCTCACTTTTCTTAATTCTGTGTTGCATTGTGGTATCCAACTAAATGATTTGTCTACAAATAGGAAATAAAAGCCTTATGGTCATCATTAGCTTTCAGTTTGAGCACATATAACATTGGTTAAAATAAGTTTGTGGAACTTAGAGAGTTATATGTCAACTTTGAATTAAACCATTCAGAAAAGTTACACATCTTAATAATAATTTCTGATACCTCTTTCCAGAGCTTTTTAATAGATTCTGATATAGTAAAAATTGTTATTTTAGAGCTTTTATAAGACGACTGGGTACTTAAATTTCTAAAGCAGCTTTGTACAGTGTATGAATGCTCTTTTACAACTCAGCAGGTTTATCACACATGTTTATTTACCCCAAATGTACCTATTCATTTAATTGGTAGAGACTGACAGACTACTGTTTTTATCACTTTGCAGTGGCATCAACTGGCTTCCTTCCTGCTTTCTACATCAATGGAATAATGAGTCAAGTTTAATTTTTACTTCCCTTTCTTAGTGAAAATGATAACCAGGGAAGACTTTGGGTTCCTGTCTGACTGTGTGGCTGCTATTTTAGTTTGAGTCAAGTACATTTGTGTGCAAAATGCTATGCAGAAATGAACTTATTGAAAAGTTCAGATTCCTTAGGCTTCAGACTTTAAATACAGATTCTCTAAATTTAGGGTGAGATTTGTCATCACACTGAGAACAATAACCATTCTGAGACTACAGCTCCTACTTTGTAGATCAGAAGGAAGAAAGATCTCCCAAATGATAACTTTTCTATTTAATGTGGTTGAATCCTAATTATCCTGAATACACAGAGTTAAATGTTTCATATAGTTACTGGAAAGATAAACAGTTTTACCTAGGGATGAGTTGGATCTAGTTGATTCCTTGTTTTGAAACAAGCTTAAAGTAGGGCATTTTCACAGTGTGCAGACTTAATATTTTCTGCTGTGCATCAGAATCACCTCTGCAGTTAAATTGTTGGACTGCAGACACAACTCACACACTCCTGGTGTGTGTCATACAGAACTAAGATCTTTTGTGGTCTGCTTTAGTTCAGGAATTCCGCCAGCCAGATGAGTGTTTCTGAGGACAGAAGTTGATGATGTGATTGTATCTTGTACTGATCTCCTCAGACAGGGTGAGAACATGCTCTTGGACAGCACAGCAGGGCACTTTGATACCTGCTCTGTGGGCCAGCTCATGTTAAGGAAAATATGACAGCACTGGCGTGGCTGAGGGTGTAAGATGCCTGTGTGTCTCAGCACAGCGAGCTCCCTTTTCACCCAGTTCAGTTCCACTTCTTACAGCAGTGCAAGTGTTGGTTAAATGTAATACACAGAGCAGCCAAGGTTCCTTAAACCAGAATATCTCTTGCTTTGTTTGTCTGTGGGGTTATTTGGAGAAGAGCTTGTGTTGGTAGCAATGCAGGGAAAGACAATTTTTTTTGTAATGTTTTCCTGAGGTTTTTCTTGCTGTACATTTAAGTGCAGTGAGATATCAATGAAAATTCCAGGCACAAGATTTCTAGGTGAACTGTGATATTGTCAACGAAGTTGACAATGTTTACAGAATTTACATAACAAAATTATTTATTAAAAATAAGTTGTTCTGATTATAAAAGTGCCACATAAATGTAACTCCTATTCCTATAACACAAGAAAGCAATGGTCCCAGAAACTTCATGTATGTAACAAAATTTGCTTTAAAGTTTTTGACAACATTTGGCAAATTTCATTCCCAGAGCAGGCACAATAGTTATTGGTACTGAGGTTCAAGTTGTTAGTCTTAGTTACAAACTTACCACTAATAGTTGACTGCTATTGTCAGGCACCATGTTACTATTGCCAGAGAAGACATTAAAATGTAATAAAAATTAAACTTTTAAAGTAAGCATAAAAAATCCAGCAAATCCATGGATAAAATAAAATTGTGCTATCTTACTAGATAAAGAATAGAATTTAAAAATATCTTTTGTTTGTTCTTTGGTATTTTTTTAAGTACTTGTCCTCAGTACTGAGACTGTCCCATATATAGCCTGTGCACAATAAGCTAGAAAAATAAATTTGAAAAAAAAAGAGTAAAGAAAAAGTGGGTACTTATTTCATGTGATAGTATAACTGCTGATGAAACTGCTGACGTAAAACTAAACACCTCTATGTGTATATTCCATTTTAGAGGTATTGGTGTCTCCTAATATTTCAGTTCTCTGCGCATCTAAACACTTAAATAAGTTCTATATGAAGTTTACACTTAAAAAATAACACCCACCTTCATGTGGGTGGAACTACATGTATATGTCTACAACACTTTTTTATGTTGGCAATATTTTTGTGAGCTTGAGCACTATTCAGCAGTGGGATGCCTGTACAGGACTGGAGGATTTGGCCAACAGAGTTTACCTAGTAGAAATCAGAAGACATCACTTAAGCTTTTAACTTACTTACCATCAGACTGAGACATACTTGAACTCCATTTTTTTAAATTCCACGTATGTTTTGATTATTATTACCTAATAGTCAGCATTTGATACCAAATAATAGATATTGCTCAAACTTTAGAAATACCTTCTGTATGAAACTTCTGTTTCATAAAGGCCTGTGGGTTTTTTCTGCTTTATCTTGTAAACCTTGCCACTTGTATGTGCACTATTGTGTAAGATTTATTTTGTTGCATTAGAAATTTAGCAACAAGCAAGCATGATTGCTTTTCTATTTCATGCGTTTTTTTCTGTTCAAAGATAAATATTTTCTCCTTGAGCTTTCTTTCTTCACTGTGGTACAGAAGAGGAATTCAGGTACCTTTTTGTTCATATGAGTTTTGCAAAAGCAGAAGAGTCATTGCCCGCACTGTTATTTTGTGTGTATGTCACGATCTTTGAGCTTTCAACCTTTACCCTGTTGCAAATCAAGTTTCCGCCAGCACAAGCAGCTCCTGAAGCAGCCACTTTGGCCACAGTCAGCCTACCTGGGTTTCCTGAGGATGTTCACCCTGTGGTTTCACAGATTCTGAAACAGGAAGCAATTTAGTGAATTCTATTCACTGGAAGGGTCAAATGCCCTCTGCTTAGAAAAAGACAACTGACCTAACAAGCGTTACCAAGTGGAAATAACTTCTTGTGTTTGCTGCTCAGCTCCTTTATTGTCTTTCTTACATTGTCTGTCTTAAGTTATATGAACACAGTCAAAATTTTCTTTAATACCTATAAACAATTTATACTTAAATGTGGACAGATCTGCACAAAGCAGTATTTCTCTCATTCTCTGTTCGTTGGAGAAAGGAAGCTGTGCAAATTAGGTGTGCAATTCCAATTGACAAGCTCAGGACTCATAATCTTGAAGTTGCTCTTTAAGCTATGTGAATGATGACAAGATGCTTAACTTTAAAAACAGGAACAGTTGTTTTCAAAGCTATTTTTTTCGTTATTACTGCTGTGGGAATGAATCAAGATTGAGGCTTTCTTCCAGAAACACAAAAGATTGAGGTTTTTCCCAGTACATTTTCCCTCTTCTAGATGCAGGAACAGAACGTGCAGAGGTTTGTAACTATTGCTTCATCACTATACTTTTTGGTGAAGAAATATTGCTCATCGATAAAACCTCAGGCAGACAGTCAATAATGGTTGAGTATTAGGTAAGGCTACAATGAATGTCTAGATAAATTTATAGGTTGAAGGAAAAGACAACAGAAAACTCTGAAGGCTAAAGAGAATATTTAAGCATCCTGTAGGAATTAGAGCCAAGTTGTTCACTGGATAGCAGGTATCTTCTTACCCTTTGGGAAACCTAAGAGTTATGTGGGATTTTATTATTAGAAATGCTAAAGAGCAGTTATGTCAGCAGCATTATCTTGTCCTAAAGATTCTTGTTTAGTTCCATATAATATTTGATTTAGTCCCATTGAAAAGCAAAATAGATGTTTGTTTGCTAGGCATTTATGATGAGTTATACTTTGCATCAGAGGAAGTTTTAAAGAAACTTCCAAATGTTACACATGGTACCATAGAGCTAGATACACATGCCAAGCCATGCTTTAACAGATTATGAACTTGGTAAATACAAAAGCAGAGTAACAGCAGAAGTCATCTTCTGAGGTGGTTTCAGATTGCATAGAACTCCTTTTTTCTATTTCTGTGGTTTGAATTTTAAATTTTTTCTTTACTTGTAGTATTGGACATGGGGGTTTTTTTTTTTGGTTTTTTTGTGACACTTAATTGGCATATTATCGATTTCTTTGTAGATCTGAGTGTGAGTTAGACAACTAAAGAAAAAAAAATCAGAACTTCACACGTTTGAAAATCTAGGCAAGAAAGAGAATTCCTCATTTGTCCCCCTGTGTTATAAGGTCACACTTGAGAGCTTTATTAACATACTGGATTTTTCTCCCTCTCCTTATGGGTTCACAGCCATTTAATTTGTCTGCCAAAACTATTGAAGGATCTTTATTTATCCTCTGTCTGCAATGGGTACCAAATGTAACATTGCTAGAGCTCATTTATGTTTTTCCTGGAAAGTTTGAAGCATAACAAATCTACTGCAGAACAGTTTTTCAGTCCATCTCTGAAATGTTTTCAGAAACCTCTCATTGCTCACCTGTTTTGACTTCCTTCGCAGCCAGTTCTGGACAGCAGAATATGAGTTAGTGTTGTTTTGTGCCTGAGCAGCCTCCTGATTGCTGCTCTTTACAGTTCCATCAGGGAGGTGTGAATGACTCGTGTGAAAGTGTTTTCAAGTGTAGAAAGGTCCTGGAGGCTGCTTGTACACCAGCGCTAAGATAAAACTTTAATTAAGGTCCTATAAAATGTATAACTCAAGCCCATGTTGTAGGTTTCTTTATAATTATTTGGTTCATTAAAAATTATCATGATATTTGACTCATAAGAACAGGATCCCTAAGATACAATATATCATTCTTGGGAATAGTGAGGAAAAGCCCATAAACTCACCTTTTTTAGTAGGAAAGGAGTGTGTTAAATCTGAACATTCCCTGAATCCACATAATTAGAATACCCAAATATCATTTAGTCATTAACTTTTGATGTCTTCATTGATATGTAGAAACGGAGTCCTATTCATTACCATTTTCTGCTCACATAACACTCAGGGGACTTCAGGGGTCTCTTGGCAGCAGGGAAGCCTTGAGAGAAAGGTAATTTAGACAGAAGATAACTGTTGTGTTAAAAGGAAAGTATTTCCAACATTTGGAAAGGGGCCATTGAAGAATATGATGAGTTGGCTTTTGTTTTTCAGATCATTGTCAATGATTATCGATAAGGTTTTTCTGTACATCTTTTTTGCTTGGGCCTAGAGGTTGTTCAATGAAAGATATTCATGTTCGTTTTCTTAAATATGAGGGATCTTTTTTCAAAGATAGTAGCAACTTATCTACCCAAAAGACTAGTTTAGGAAACACAGAAATGGCCATATTCCAGCACATAAAAGGCAGAGCCAAGGTGGAGTTGGAGCTGAGTTTAGTAAGGGATGTAAAGAATAACAAGAAGTGCTTCTATGTGTATGTCAGAAATAAAAGGTTAAGGAGAGCAGCACCTCTCTGATGAGCAAGCTGGCAGACTGGTAACAATTGAGGAGAAGGCTGAGATGCCCAGCAGTGGTTTTGTCTCAGTTTTCTACGGCAGTCTCTTTACACACATCTCCAGTGGATGGACTACAAGATGGGACTGGGGGAAAACAAGGAGGGACCTTGACCAACTTGATAGGGGAGTCCAAGGTAACCACATGAAATTCAGCAAAGCCAAGAGCAAGGGGTGATGCCCAGTGTCAGCACAGTCTGAGGGATGAAGGGATGAAGAACAGCCCTGCCAAGAAGGTCCTGGGGCAGCTGGTGGAGGAGAGGCTGGCCTTGAGCTGGCAGTGTGTGCTCACAGCCCAGAGAGCCAAACGTGTCTTGGACTGCGTTACAAGCAGTGTGGCCAGCAGGGCAAGGGAAAGCATTCTGCCCCTCCACTCTCATGACAACCCAGCTGGAGAGCTGTGTCCAGCTCTGGGGTCCTCAGCACAGGAAGGACACTGACCTGTTGGAACAGGCCCAGAAGTGTGCCACAAAGCTGACTAGAGGCATGGAGAACTTCTCCAAAGCAGAGAGAACTGGACTGCTCAGCCTGGACAAGAGAAGGTTCCAAGAGAGACTTTATTGCACCTTTCACTACCTGAAGAAGGCCCAGAAGATAGCTGCTGAGGGATTTTTGCAAAAGCATAGAGTAATAGGAAAAGGAGCAATGGCCTTAAATTATTTAGGGTGGATTTGGATTAGATAATTAGAAGGAACTCTTTACTAGGAGAGTGAGGAAGCACTGGAACAGGCTGATCAGAGAAGTTGTGGAAGCATTCAAGGCCAGGCTGGATAGAGATTCGAGTAACCTGGTCTAGAGGAAGGTGTCCCTTGGAATAAGATTATCTTTAAGATCCCTTCCAAATCAGACCACTCAGTGATTCTATTATAAAAATAATTAACTTGCTAAATGTATAATTTCAGAGTCTGTCCAAAGGATGATGATGTTTGCTTGACAAAAGAAGTCCTTTGGTTTATCATTTATCCTTCTCTCCTTTTTCTCCCTTCCCCCTGCTTTCTGTTGTTGAAAGGCAGCAATATATTACACAATTTTCTGGTATCATGATGGTACTCTGAATCAATAAATGAATCCTCATGTTGCACAAAGGATACTGAGCAATTTTATTTCATAATAGGATGTAGAGAGCGACCATACTTTGCATTTCCTGCCCTCACAGTGGTTTTTGGCTTTCAAGTCTCCATCAATCTAAAGAAAGTAAGAGTCAAGTGAGATACAAGAAGCAGTGAAGAGACATGAAAACTAACAATAAGGTAGGAAGCAGACAGATCTATACCAAAGTTCAGGTTGCAGTCATACCTCTGTCTCCATGTATGTTGTCACACCACCCCCAAATTCTGCATATTGAAGAAGCTATTAACATCTGAGAGACAGATTCTCTATCTGAAGAAAAGACCTCCATTGAGCTCTGCATCACCACATTGCATTTAATTAACTAGCAAAACACCCTGAAGTAAAATTGAATTAAAGGTCTCACTTAATCTAAGGAAGGTGAAGAATTTCAAACTTAATTTGCCAAATGGTATTTCAGTATTTCAAAGGAAATGTGAAATTCTTACATAAAATTGGTTATGGCCACCTTGGTCATTGATATGGTAAAATTCTTGAATGTGACTGTGCCTTAAGCAGAATTTCTTCTCTTTTGTACAAAGTCAGCTGACATAATTTGCAGAAATTTTGTACAACAACTCTATGTTGGCTGAGAAGAGTTATGTGCAGTACCCTGGGAGCAAACAGACTCAGTGTTTCGCTCTCTAATTGGATGGGTGAGACAGGTTGTGAAGTTCTTCCTTTACTCTTGGAAAGTCCTAACAAAGATGTAGGAAGCTGCTTTGGAGTGCAGAAGGATGTTTTTGCTTACCTTCTGTCTTAATTCTTTTGTGTGTGTGTGTAGTACATATCACAATCTATCACTCAGTTTCTACTACAGAAGCAAAGCACTGCCTCTTTTTGGAATAAAGTCAGCACCAGCACCAGCTATATCTTCATAACTGACAGAAGACATTGTAAAGACAGAATTTTCATACTGAACTTCTCCATTCCTGTTGTTTCTATAGACTGTTACCAGCCTACATAAATGCACCAGACATTTATATTTTAAACATGGAATGGGTCTAAAATGTTGTCTTTTTCCTTTCCTTCATAGTAGCTTTTTCTACTGACATCACAATGGTTGAGAAGTCAAAGGAAGTGTATTAGATATGAATATTCACAACATGAATTCAAGCTGTATTTTTAAAAATAGATCTTAAATACAATAACCTCTGATTCCTTTCCATTATAACATCTCAAATATTGTCTTCTAAAAAAGAGTTTAGAACATACCTTATATCTGTGTAATACTTTAAATTCCATATGCAGCTAATGCTGATCTTCATTTGAATGTAGGGAAGTATAAATACTTCTATGTGGAAAAAAGTTACTGTCATTCCACCTGATTTTGAACTTCAATTTCTGCAGTTAGGAGATGATACCTGCACAAATTATAAGAGAATATGGTGGAAGTTGTAAAATTTTTAGGTAAGTTGGCATTTCCCTTCATGGAAGAACTTTTGCTTATATAACTATTGTGTGCTTTCATTATTCTCAAAACCTGACTGTAGAATATTCATTTTAATATTGGAATTATTATTATTATTGTTTTGTATTTCTATCTGCAGTATCTCCCCTCATGTTCTATCCAGTTGCATTTAATCTGTGGGCCAGAGGATGAGTTGTGTGCAGAGATGAAATATTTGAGGCAGCTTGTTATGGAAAACAGAAAATTCTGAAAAAATGTTAGGACTTCTATACATAAAAACTTAATTTTTAAGTTTTTTTTGATCTGCCCAAAAAGAGAGATCTCTGGATAGGGCAAGAAGTAATGTGATTAGTTTGACCATCACGAACACCAATCATGCTCTAAGGAATAGTTGAGCAGTGGAGTAGTTTGCCTAGGGAGACTGGATTCTCCCTTGCTAGAGGTTTTTAGAAACTGGTTAGACAAATATGTTAGCTGTGGGGTTTGTGCCACTGGTTACTTGGAACATAGGATGCACTAGACAGACTCCTGAGTTGCGTTCCAGCCCTATTTTTTGGTTTCTTCTATAAAGGTTCCAGGATAGACTACATGAAAATCATTACTAAAAATCTATTAAAACAATTACAATCACTTTACCCAGCAAACCATCTCTTTTAATTTTTTTCAGAGATGGCTTGGTTTACTGTGGCCTGATAGGTTTTATTAAATTGATCCTTGCCATTTATCATTCACCATCTGGTCTCTCCTAAGTGTTTGTATATTGATTCCTTTGTTACTTAAATCTGACCGTGTAAGAAAAGGAAGCAGTTATCCTCTGTTCAGAGAAAACAAGAAAAGTTAACCAACACCCGTGGCAGGGGCCCTGCAATTCTTACTGAGTTTTTACGTTGATAAATCTGTTCAGCATTTTCAGTAGTCTAGTCAGTGCTGCTTTGCTGTCCTGAGCAATCCCTCAAGTCTCACCCCACAGCAGCCTTGTGCCATGCAGTTGGCATCAGATACCCTTACAGAATTTACATAACCTCCACCACCCCTGAGAGGAAGTGTTTTCTCTAAGCTGCACTTGAGGCCCTTACAATCTCACAAGTTTTAGTCCTTCTCACATGGACATATGTCACACAGACATTTGTTCTCTCTATCATTAATATGAATGTCTTGAACCCAGAAGTATTGTATTGTAGAGTAACCCTATGAAAGCTGGAAAGGGGTAAAAAGACAAGAACAGTTTTTCTCAGCTTGCTGCAAGACCTTGAAAATAGAAGAAAAATCTCAGCTGAAATCAGCTTTAGATTTTATAAACCATTCATTTGAAAAACATTTCTTAAGACTCTTTCATACCATCAATTTTTTATACATGGATGCTGTGATAAGCATTTTACATGAAAAATGCTCAAAGCAATTTCTGTTCTGAAAAAGGAAACATTAATTTAAAAGACAATAGAACAAAAAACTTATGAGTGTTTTATGACGTTCTTTTATTTTGGCATTCTTTGTTATTCTTGTCTCTTATAGTCTGAGTATCTAAGACTGACATTTTTAATACTGAAATATAGAGTTAAGTGTTTCTTCAATTAGAAATTCAGATGTGTATTAAGTTTTTGTCTGAGCTAGGCATTTCTTGCATGATATGTGTACAGTAGCAGTATATAATTAATATTATTTGCATTAGCAATAAAATTTCAGTAGTTAAGATTTTATTTTCGCAATGTGGGGGAACTTGAGAAGCCCTTATTGCCATCAGACAGCAATGTACCTGAAAACTGGGTGCATCCTGTTGCAGATCCTGTAAAGAATTTAAGACATTCTTGTGGATTTGTTGTTTACAATCGGTAAGTCCTATTTCCTTAAACAGGCATTTTACAGGTGTTTGTTCTAGAACAACATAACCTTCCAGGAAAACTTGTTCTTCTGAATTGAATTACTGAAGTTTCAAATGTTAACTAATAAAGCAGATTTGCTTTAAAAATTACTGTGGCTTAATTTACATTTTACATGCTTTAAAATTACATTTCTTATCATTAATTACTATTATCTATATAAAAATCAATTCCATTCCATTTACTTGTGTGCCACAATATTGCATGTTTTCTGAAATCTTTCCTTTGGAATAAATGATGTAAAGCAGGAAAATGGAACATTGAGAGCAGAGACATGGACATTTGCAATGAAGCGTATTGACACGGTATAAGGTGTGCTGATATTAGTTTGTAACGGGGAGACACACCTGGGATAAGAATATATAGGTCTGCAACATCTATGCTTTTTTCATGATACCACAATATTGTTGCAATGGGACTCAATTCACTTTCCTCTGCATATCCTCAACAATTTCCTGTGAACATGTCCAGTGAAACAGAGGGCCATAAGGCTTTGAAGCCAGTTGGAGGGAGTGCATCTTGAGATGATCAAACCCTTCTGGTGCCTCAGACCCTGAGATTATCTGAAAGCTTCTCAAAGTTGCCTGGCATCCCTTCATTTTAGCCCTGTTCTTCAGGGAAACAGTAGTAAATTGGATTCCTAAAAATGCCTCTGTCACAGTGTGCATCTTCTCAGAGAAACTGTGAGAAGCTTCTTATTGTGACTGGTTTATATGAATTGTCAAGAATTTCTGGAAACATGTTTATGATATGACACAAACGAAGATAGTTGAACAATCAAAACTAATGCTTATGCTCTCTTCTTGGGCTTATGTTTCTTTTCTCGATTTTATGCTTAAGGGAACAAAACACAATTAAGCACCATGTGAGACTTAAGTAGGTAATCCTTCATGCCAAACTGCTAACCTACTATTAATGTTAAATATTTCCAGGGAAGTATAGCTTCCATTCCAATTAAGTTTAAAACACGAAGCTCCCCACCTTCACCTACACAATACTGCAAATTTAAAATTCAGTTATGGAGGAAAGTTTTACTCTAATTATTTCACACCATTTTATATGTGACATTAGGATAAATATTCTTTAGAAAAGATGTAGAGGAAGGGTGTAAAAAAGTGGGATTTAATGTGATTAAACCCTTCTGAAATGAACAGAAATATTTCCAAGTTAATACAGATACAGGTGAATGTGTTGAATTGAACAAATAGAGCAGCTGAACAGTGACTGCAACAAAGCTTCATTTGTGTCCATCAGCTACGTTTTTGTGCCAAAGCAGTGACATGCAAGTGACATGCAATTCAGTAAACCTTCTTAAAGCTAAAACAAATTGAAGTAGTCTGAAGTGCAAAATCTTTAATGTGTTTGAAGGCCCTTGTTGTCTACAGTGCACTGAATTTTTGAGCACTGTAGTCTTTTAGAGAATTAGACTTGATATAGATGGGGGTTACATTGTTTCCACAAACAATACATCAAAATTTTCCACTTGTCTGTGTGTCTGCAATGAAATTTTTATTATCCAACAATGGACACTATTTCAGTATGCAATATCTATGCATGGAAGTAAACTATTTGCTTCATGTGCATTATTATGCAATTATTTTTAAGATGAAGAGGTGTTTTAATGCTGAAGGTGAGAGGAGTTACACTTTCTCAAGTATTACACAATGACCTTTTTTCAAAGTCCTCTTAAGTCATCACTAGAGAGTTGATGATGCTCTTACAAAACACTCAATTATTGATTTCTAAGCACTTTTAAGATTCTTGAGATGAAGCTTATATGCTTGTACAGTTTAGAAGATGCACCACAACTTAGGCTTTGAAAAAGATGCCAGATATTTATGGTTGTATGTCACACATGAACTCCCAAGGAAGTACTCTTACAGTTGAAGTGCAGTCAAATCAAAAGAATAGAAAAAAAGTGAAAAGCTTTAGCAATAATTAGCAGTCCCTAAAAACATCAGTATTTCAAACTCGATAGACATAACAACATGAAGTAAAAATGGTACTGTTCCTTCCATGTAATTTATTTCTTAAAATATTTCTCAAAATCCTTAGAAATTTTGGTGGAAAAATCCTTTAATTCATTCATGGAGACAAATGTCAAAACAGAAAATGGTGTTTAGTCTGTGGCATACTGTGAATTACTTTTGTTGTTGTTATTGCTTAATTGGGGCGGGGTTTTTTTAGGGATTTTTTTTGCTTGTTTTTGCATTAGTGAACAAACAGCACTGCTCCTGTATAATGAGGTTTTTATGTGGAAGTGTCTACGAAGTAGTGGCATTTTTACATGCTTGAACAGATGTGGATTAAATTTCCCAAACAGGGAACACAATCTCATTCACATAAATGGATAATAATTTTCTTTCAAACTGTAGACATTTATTATGAGATTTATATTTGTCTTTAGACTTCCGAATATGTTGGTAATGCATAGCCACTATCGATTTCAATACGGGTTGGGAGTCAGTTGTCCATCTTTAGGCATTTTTATATCTGCCAAAATCACAATTTTAACTTTGAATAGGGGTTTTCCTTTCAAAAACATAAGGCTTAAATAATTTTTTTAATTTGTAAGAATGCATGCTCTAAGTAAAGCATTTATTTTACAAAAATACAAATCTCAATAAATTTTTCAAATTATGTACAAATACTTCTGAGCTTCATTTTTAGACTAAAATTCAGAGACTGTAGGCAGATACATTTATATTCATTTATGTGTATTGTGATGAAATTTCAAAAACTCATAGTTTATATACCAATATATGAGGTGTACTTACTGAGGTGTAAGTACTGATTGTACTTAAAATTTTCAATTTCTGTTTGTACTAGCTTTCAGAAATATTTTCTAATTTTCTATTTCTTTGTTGATAACCTGGTCCCTAAAATGTTTTTAAATAGAGTGAACTGTAATTTTTGGTCACAGAAACTAGATCTGGTTTGGTTAGAATTGCATAGACAGGACTGAAGTGGAATAATTTACTCAGGAATTTTTACTTAATGAATAATGAGAATTTTAAAATTATGACGATTTAAAAATTATGACAATTCTCTAAAAATGCTATTAATGGACTAAATTTAGCTTTCCTATTGCAATTACTATTATTATTATTAAATATACTATTTCTCCCACAAAATTTTTGAAGTCAGAATGGTCAGTTTCCATCAATGAATTATTCTAATGTTTTGTAAATATCTTCATACATAATTATTTTCACATTGCGTCTTTTGGCAGAGGATGGGTTGCACGATATATCCAAGTGAATAATGAGGGTAGCTCAAAATTAGGGAAATCATAAACTGGCTAACCAAAACCACTACAGACAGATAATGTGATGTCACATGTACAGACAGAATGATCCATTTCATGTCCATATGTCTAAAAAACTGGATGTTTCTTCAGAGATTTCAGAGGAACAACCAGCCATATGTGTGATTTCATGACTGAGGATTTCCCTTGCAGGCTCTTATCTGCCTTGTTTCTCTGCAGCTTCTATGTTACAGACCATTAACAGCCACGTAGTTTGGAAAAGGGACACTCTCTGCTTTGGCATGACTGCTGGATACTGGGCAGGGAAACCTTCCAGGTGAAAGAAGAGATTTGTCCTTTCCCATAAGCAAGTCATCAGGCATAATTATGTCATAAGGCTAGCAAAGCCTTCTGGGGTTCAGCATAGGATTTCTGAGGTTCTAATTTAAATAATATTGCTTATTACAGACATCTCCATGTTTATAAATGTAAAGATTCTCATTTTCAAAGAGGAGAAATGAAGCACTCAGTTCATTGAAAAGTTGCAGGAAGTTTGCCTTAAGATATTGGCAAAATTGGAATGACATTGTGCAGATAAATAACAGACCATTTTGTCAGATTCCATTTTACAGCTGCCCGTGCTGTTAAAAAATTGTTCTGCTGCTTAAGGATATTACTTTTTTAAAAGTAAAAGGGTTTAGAAGTGCTTTTGAAAGTGCTTCTTTTAAAAAAATAGAATATACTGAAGCCTTCTCCCAGGCTTTTCTGTTGAAAAAAAAAAAAAACAGTCAACACCACCCTACTCAACAACCCCTCCACAGTGAGTGTCTGTGTGGGGCTACCAAGGGCTGGTCTCTGTTCTCACAGATGAACCTGGCTGTGATGTTGAAGGGCAGAGGGAGGCATGCTATGTAGCACCCTAATTGTTATCATGTTATGCAACAAGGACAGTGTGTAATTCTGGATAGTTTTACTGGGCAAGTGTGACATCCTTACAATCCTCCTACTTTCATGTCATTTGTCCCAGTAAATCACTCTAACTTACAGTCTTGCTGAATCTGTGTGGTGTACTGGTTCACCACCTACAGAAACGAGGAGCTGGCTGAAGTGAATATTATAACTGCAGGCAGTGGATGCTTGTTTAAAATTCTCTATTATGCTCTATTGGCATTTCATAACAGAGAATGGATGGATTAAAAATGTGTGCTGATTACTATACAGCTGGGACTTTTTAACAAAACGGCTGCATACTTGTGGTACACCAAAGAGCTAAACTATGTTCTCAGAAGCACTTAAACTGTGAATCTATGGAGACTCTTACTTGCAGGGATGAGCTCCCAGCTTCTGTCCCTCATTGTGCTGGGTTATGTTCCTTGTGTGGGTGATGTTTCTGGGAAGTATGGAAAAGTTCTGGGAGTCTGGTTGATGCCTTAAGTTTTAGCTTTCATGTTTTCCAGATTCTGTACTGCTTTAGTATAACTCAGAACTTCATATAAACGGGTCACAACTTCTCTTCACAGCTTAGCTGGACAAAAAGATCCTTTTCCAGCCCAACAACAAGGACACTGGTGTAGCTTCAGGCCCAAACACTGTAAGCAACAGCAAATTGAGGAGGGCAATCTGGGAGGACAGGAGTTAACCTGAAGCTGTAATTGGACAGTTAACTCCAATATGTAAATGGAGCAGAACTTATAAAAGTGTCAAAATTCCTGACCAGTTGTCCCTCTTAGGTCCATCTTGAGTGTAGCCATGGACAGGCTCTTGTACTGCCCAAGGCGTATCCTTTGAAGGCCTTATAAATACCTACTTTATTCCTTTAACACTGGCTAGCCTCTGTTCCAGGTAGCCGCTCTGGGTACCATGTTTTGAAATGGTCAAGAAGAATACAATGTACTCTGCTGCTGTCTGTCTCCGTTTCCCTCACAAATATTTGAATTGCGTTCTCTTTCCAGTTTAAGGGCTTTGTTTACTCAAAATACTATGTCAAATAGGTGAACTGGAACTTACAATTAACACAATTTACTAAGCCAAATCAAGCCCAGCTCTAAATAAAGTCATTGCTACCATCCCATCAGTAGTGTGTGCTGTGTGAATTGAGATCTATCAAAATTCACTTTGGTTTAAAACATGAGATAAAGTTTTTCCTGACATCTCTATCAACATTTTACAAAACTTTTCACTGATATTCTGAAGTCTTATATGAAAGTCTTACACAAAATTTCAGACTGTAAAAGTGTAAATTGTCTGTTATGTTGTCTGTGCCCATTTCTTCTGTTTATCTAGTATTGATGTGATGATTTTAGTTTTTACTGCACACACTTTTTGTTTTGCCCACCTCTCTGTAAGTCCTGTCGATGAGACCTCCCAGGTGATTTTTGACATTTCCCCTTCCCTCTGTTTTTCCTCTTCCCCATTTCAGTGAACATAAAGGCTGTACATAATGTAAAGGGTTGCCTTCTGTTCTTTGATACAAAATAAATAACACTATGTGCTTTCCTAGTCCCATAAAAAGACCTCTAGACCCCACTAGTGTTACCTACACCAAACATTACCCAGGACAGTACTTTAGTTATCATACCAGATGATATTCCTGAGCTTACTCTGCATAATTGCCATCCCTATGGAAATAGGTTTTAGTCAGAACAAGAAAAATTATATGAGTTAGGCTAGTTAGACTAGTATCAATAAATAAAATACAATGGGAACTTTTGTGTCAAATTTGTATTGACAAGGCAAATTTTGATTTAGAATTAGTGAAATGTGGTCTGCTGCAATAGTGACTCACAAAATTTGACCTAGGTTCTTAGCCTTTTTATTCCCTTAAATTTTTAATTTCTAAAAAAATTCTTAAAATTTATTTCTTATGTAAAAAAAGAATATAAAATAGAGAACTGAGACCATCCTCCCTTGTCATGTTGAAAATCACTCCGCTGATGACTATTGAGTGAATTGATGAGCTCTTGCAGTTTTCCAGACCTTGTCTTCAGGGGTGCTAGATGTGGCTTGTTTGGTGTTTAACACTTAGGATAGCTTTCTCTTTTACAACAATGGTTACTATTTCACTATTAAAAACCCCTGGTAATAATAAATAGAATGTGACACTATCGTCATTAGCCTAAGTAAGCAAGAAAGCTTTTTTTTTTTTCCTTCTTATTCACTAATTTATCTTAACAGTGA
The DNA here is from genome assembly GCF_027579445.1 of Ammospiza nelsoni. Classification (NCBI taxonomy): domain Eukaryota; kingdom Metazoa; phylum Chordata; class Aves; order Passeriformes; family Passerellidae; genus Ammospiza; species Ammospiza nelsoni. The sequence goes on along the minus strand of NC_080633.1, from coordinate 29,018,926 downwards.
TAAATAGGATGAATGTGATTTTGTATTCATGATGAGGTGAGTTATATTTGGTGTTTCACTCTAATGTGATGGGTAATATTTTCACACGAGTTGCTTCTGGAGATGTTGCTACAGATAAGAGAGGTCTTCTGAACATGCTCCTGTTATATTACACTATTAAGCATTCAGAACACCAGATGATATCCATATGGAAAGCAAGAAAAAATATAAGAAATGCTATATTCAGACAGAAAAAAGAAGCTGTGTTTAGTGGTCTTGCAAAAGCACCACTATGGTTGGCAAGAACACTTTTCATGTTGACAGTCTTTGCTCAGAAGTCTAAGCCCAAATGCTCATCAAGAGTCAACTGCACTCTTCCCATAGACATGTTCCTCTTGGAAAAGCTGAGGGATGCTCGTCAGCCAGTACTGGCAGCACAGATTTCTCTGCTATATTAAACCTAATATAAACTGCTACTTTTTAAAGGCACAGTGTGGGTACTTCTTTGAGTTGACATTCCAGCATTTTCCTGAAGTGCTCAGTTCCCTACAAAATTATGTGTTGTGGTTTGTTTGGGGCTTTTTAAAGAAAATGCCAGAAGTATTTGGTCTCTCTTAGCTCTGTTTAGGGACATGCTTGTGCTTTCAGGAGAAAACTCTGAATCTAAGCTCCATAAGGGCTTTCTAAATGAGCTTGCAAAATTTGATAGGCTGCACAATCCACTAAGTCACATTTAGCTGACAGCATCACATGCAATAAAGGAACTATTACTAGAAAGAGCCACAGGATAAATTTGAAACCCTTAGAAGTTTTAGTAAATTATCTCTAATAGTCTTTACTTACTACACTGTTGCAGCAAAGCAGCATGGAAAGACTACTGAAGAATTTATGCTAGTTTATGCAGAAACTATTTCTGTATCATCAGGAGCCCTCTGGAGAATCACAAACCACTAGGAACAACCATTAGTTGGTACATGGTGAAATCACATCCCTTTGCTAAAGCTATTGAAGGAATTTTACAGAGACCAGCTCACTTTTTTTTGATGACCTGGGCTCTAAAAAACATCAGTGCAGCCTGCAGTTGCTCTTTTCTAGTAAGGATGGCAGCTAAAACAATCAGAGAAGCACAAGTTCAATCATCCTTTGTTACTTCACTATTTACTACTAGAAATTAGGCCAGCATCCCTGACATTGCTACTTAGCAATTACCTTAGAGGGTAACACCACTTTTTTTAGAAAGAATCATGTCTAATTGCATTTTCTATAATTTTTCAAGCTCTCAGCTTTGAGGTTTTGTTTGCTCCCTTTTTTGCATTTGCTGGCGTGGATGAAACATTAAACTCTAGGATATAGATATGTATTTTATGGACATCTGTATTTTTACTGTGTGATTCAGCCAAAATACTTGAATATTTTCTCTTTTTACCATTGTTATTTGTTTATGGTATTTTTAAGTAATTTGACTTTACGTATACAAATGTAGAATCCTTGTGTATGAATTGCGTTATGCATGGCTATAACAATTGTTTTTGAACATTGCCCAAGGATATTCTATCAAACTAACCAATATGTATAATGTACACCCCTTTTACTATCCTAAGGTAGAGCTGTGAAAGGAATATTTAGCTTTTAAGTGATTTTAGATCTGGCTGACTGCATAGGTGCTTCTTTGTGTATATTACTTCTCCTTTTCATCTATGTTATCCAAGGAAAGTATACCAAAGATGGCATGATTATGGTCATGACATGGACTTCTCAGGGAGGCAAAGGTAATTTTCTTCCTGTATCTTTTAGTTTTTGAAATTAACATTTTGACACCCTGTTAGGAGACCTTGAGGGTAAAAATGACATCCAGGCTAGACAATAAGACAAAAAAACCTATTATATCAACATTGAAATCCTCCTTGGAAGGTTTTTCTTTGACTTGTAGTAAAGTGCTACCCCCAAAAAACTTGGTACATTTTTTGTGCAATGAATTGGATTTACACAATTAAATTAATAATCAGAGTTGGTAAAACAAATCAACGTTAGAAGAAAGCAAGCAAGAAAGTTCCATACCTCAAGTATGGTTTCATTTCTATCTTCCTTTTCTGAAGGGGGATAAAAGTCACAGTGACTCAGGAGACTGTGCTTAGTAAATTTTAGCTTTCCTTTGTAAAATGTGAAGGAAAACATCTTTCTTCCTTAGGCTATCATCAAAAGCATAGAGATGATAATATAAAGATTCAACAGTTTGCAACAGAAACATCCTGAATTAAGTACTAGATTGCAGAGATGGTAATCTGAGATATAAGGAGCCTTTTATTTTTGGGTTTTTCTGAGGTAAATCTATGATTTTAGGAATATTATGATATTCTGAGCTTCTGGTCTTATCTGCGCTGGATTCTAAGTGAATGAGAAGATTTTGAAATTTTTTAAAAAATGTAGTCTGGCCCTGTTCACAACGGGATTCCAACATTTCCTGTTAGAGCACGATTTATCAGGAATTTACTTAATCTCCAGTTCAAACTGTAGTACAGGCCTCTAAATTTAAAAAGAAAAATTAGCATAGCACTTAACACTGAAAGAGACCTAAACTTAGAATGACAATATTTAAAATAAATAAAAACCTAAATTAAAATTACAAAAAATAAAGATGAACCCAAACCAAAATTGGAAAAAGGAATGTCAGTCAAGCCTGTTATGTTCCAAAGCCAAATACGATTTCTGTCTTTTATATCTTAGGTTAACGACATAATGTAATTAAATACTCTCTGTCCTACCAAACATAAACTGTAGCTTTTATATTTCTGTTTTTCTTAGACATGTCTATTTCTTGTCTTTCCCTCTTTCTCAATCTAGATGTGATTTTGAAACATGAGCAAATGAATGTCAGTTTCTTTGGCCTCTGTTCTGCCATTCCATTGCTGAATTTCTGCCCAATTGAAAATTTCCACTCGGGCTGAGTGGCATTTGTTGAACTGGTGGTGGTTGTTGTTGTTGTTATTATTTTATGTTATTTTAGCACTCTTTTGCAAAAGTCTTTATGCAACCCTTGCTGTGCCTATGCATGACATTTTGAAAGCAGCTGCTTCTGTGGATCTATTTCACAATAGTACCTTTCTTTCCTGAAGGCACTCTGACCCTCACAAAAAACCCCTTTAGTTGCTTTTAAACCTTGGTCTGTGCTGTTTCCAAACTTGTATGTGGAGTAGGTACCACCCAATTTAATACTGTGCAAACCTAAAGAATACAGAGACTAACTAAAAAGGTACAGTGAAGAGTAAATAAGATCAGTGAAAGATTTTTCGATATCTCTACCACCTTCTCCTCCTTTAAAATAAAATAGAATGTTGTACAGACTTTGTCTTCAAAATCTCTGATCTACATTACACCTTTTATGATCAGAATTAATAGGCAGAACAATGTGCACAAGGAAATAGATGGAGCAGAATGGTTTATGAGGGTTTCTTATGTAAAAAAGTGTTTTTCAGATTTACAATAATTTTTTTCAGCCTGCAGTGTGTTAGAAATGAAGATAAGACCATAGAATGTTACTATGCTACAGGAATCCTTCTTGCTCTTTGGGACAGTACTCGTGCTGTTTGCTTATTAAGGCAGCACACAGTTCTCAGAAGATGTCTTATTTTAGTTTTAGAACTGATTTTTCTTTTAATATGTTTTAATGGAAAGTGACTGGAGAACACTTCTATGCTTCTACAGTCCTGAAAAGGCGAGAATTGTGTGAATTCATAGCAATATATTTCAGAGAGCAAGAGTTGGGCAGCTTCCTTTAACCTGCAGTCATTTTACCTTGCTTGCTTCCCTATGGTGAACCTGTAGCAGTAACAGCAGCACTTGCAGATGGAATTAGAGCACATTTGGCCCTTGTCACATATATCAGGGCTTGAATTCCACCTCCTGCCTTCAATTCCTTTTTTGATTGATTGATTGATTGACTGATTGATTGAGTGTGGGACATTTTAAAACATTACTCTTCAAAACAGGAAAAAAAAAATCTTTATGACAAAATAAAATCCAATGAGAGCCAGTAACTTCATGCCTTATTAAAACACAGTACTTTCAGAAATGAAAATCCTAACATTCAAAGATTGCATGTTCTTCCCTTCTCCCCTCTTTTTCAAATACTGAAAACTAATGAATTGCAAAATTGTGAATAATGGTAACCTTGCGCACTCTATGTGGAAGAAGCCTCTAACATCAGAGCTGAGTTTGGTGACCCAATATAGCTAGGTCAAAAAGAAATGAAGTCCTGGAATATTACTGAAATCCTCCCAGAATGCAACATTTGTCCCTATTATTGATCCTTAGTATACTCACAAGAGCCTAATTTTCCTTTTTTGAAAAACAGGTATAATTCTTGTTTCCTATCTTGTGAACAGATTTTGGGACGTGCAAATGCAAGTTTTTGAGCACATTAAATTCACCAAATTACAAGATCACTTCCTGCTTCTAAATGTTTTGTGTTTTATAATTCAAAGGGTTCAAATGATATCTCCTTTGTGGCATTTATTATTTCAGTGAAGACTTGCACAATTTGTCTGGTGGGACTCTGATCTATAGTTCCTGTATATCCTATTACAGCTATACATATAGTTTTAGTCTCCATTTTTGTATATTTTTGTCCTACCCCACATTTCCTCCCAGGGAAGAATTTCCCTACCACGACTCAACATAGCTGTTTAGTCCTCAATTTAAATCTTGTGAACATTGGCTTTTCCCATCTACCTATGGCTTTCTTTTATCTGAACTTCATTTTCTCTTTTGGCATCTCTGCTTGTGTGTGCCGTGTAGTGGTGCCAAGTACTAGCTCCTTGTCTTTATTGCTGTCCTTTCCTGATTTCCATGCTCGCCTCAATCACCTTTCATTGATGCACCCCATCTTTGGCTCATTGCAATACAGTTTATCCTGAGTGTGAGATTGGTTGATCTAGGTAGCTCTCTAATAGCTGTGATAACCATAAAAACAGTAATGACAGCCTGCACTGCCCCACATTTTCTTCTTACTTTTTGGATGGGAAAAGTTCCTATGGAAAGCTCAAGAAGCTCATATATTATGTTTTTTCAAATGCTGCTTTAAAACTTCTAATTTAAAATGCATCTGCTAGTCACAGATAGAAGTGACACATAGCCACTGTCTGTTTTGCTACCTCTGCCTCTCAAGGATACTGGGTTTGGGTAGAGGGAGAACACATTTTCATTGCTGTTTTGATGAGCAAACCCCTCAGCTCTCCAGGGCAGAGACCACCATCTTTGCTCAGCACATTCACAGGAACAACAAAGCCCTGCTACAAAGGCTGGCATTCTCAGCAACTAAAAATAGAGAACATATTAAATATGGCAAAAGTGAGAACATAATGCATATGATCTCATTATCTTCACAGAAGTTAACATAGTCTGTTCTCCTACGTTATCTACACTACAACAAAATACATGCCCTACGGCAAATGGGCACAAAAAATTTAATTCCTCTCCCGAACACCAGTGGCAACACATGCATGCCTCAGCCTCTTAATAGCAAAGCCACTTCCTAATTAACTGGAGACTGGGGCAGGGTTTGCTTCTGAAACAACATTTACAGTGTGCTTTTCAACTAATGTCTTGGTTTATATAGGTCTTTTTTATCATTTTATTAGGTCTTTGTTTCTTAATAAAACCCTAAGAAATACTATTCTGTCTTTTAATTTTTTTCTTCTTAGTAATCAACATCTGCTTTCAGTGTCTTGTCAGTTTATGTGCATGGAGCTGTGTTTAGATTTTGTCTCTTTTCTTTGACTCTTCTGTTGCTTGTCTTGTAATACTCAGGTGTTGTGCACAACCATCTGGGCTTAGGGGTGGTACACAGGTGGAAGTGGATGGCTAGGTACTAATGGTTATGCATGTTTACTATTTCAAATGTACATATATACAATATAATATAAATATAGCCATTGCCTGCTAATAGTAATAGTTTTGATTATTGCTGTTACTATCAAAATTCAGAAAATAATAATTGTAGAGAGAGGCCATATTTTTTACTAACCCAGTTGATGCAGTTGCTAAAAAAGAGGAAATAGGCTTAAGGCCCTTCTTTAAATCCACAAGCTTGTTTGGTTTGTTTGTCATTATAGCCAGTCATTTAATAAATGGCATTGCTTTTCCCTACCGACCCCTTGCTGCTATGCTAATATCTGTGCTCAAGCTCTGAGCATGTCAAATAGTGATCTTGAGTGAGAGTCTGTAATTCTGAAAGGGCACGTTGTGTCATCTTTGTGTCTTCTGGGTTTCAGGAGGGCTTAAAGGATGACCAAAACCATTTAATGTGCACTAAACAACTTATAAATGACAGGTTTTCCAGCAAACTTAGCAAACACAATATTTAAGCATTTCTCTTCCTGTTCCTTGCTTCATGTTTGCCTTAGACTATAATTGCATCAAGAGATTTGAGGTTTTCTACAAACTCTATGAACTACAGTGGGGCAGAAATCTCACAAAGTATGTGAAGGATTCTGAAGTGTTTGCATGATTCTCTCTTGGTACCCGTACAGGAGGACATGCAAATTAAAGCCATCTGTGAGATTATGCACAAATTCTTTCCCTGGCCTGAAATTCAAGTGACTTCTAGGCTACTTGATTACCACTTTATCATGGCTGGCCATTTAATTAATTGAATTGCAAGGAGAGAAAACTGGAAACTCCACTGACCCTGCAAGAACCTATTGGAATTTACATTTAATGTTTTAACTTGGTTTTTTCTTCCAGTGACTCATACACTGCTATATTAAGTCCTGGACAAGTATCATTTTTATTTTATTTTGATTTTCTCAGTTGGTAAGGAAATGAGTATTGTTGTGATGGAATTAAGATGATTTATACAACTCAGTCAAGAAGTCTTTTGCATTTTCTCTAGTATTTTGCACTAGAGCACTGCCTGATGCTTCAGTTGTGTTGGCACAGAGAGCTGAGAATTCATTCTAATTATGGATTCACAGTTCTAGATGATTCACTCCTGTTGTGTCGTAATTGTCATTGAAATTAATACATATGAGTAGCATTTTTGCTCCTCAAAGGTTCAGAAGGAAGTTCCTCAAAGGTTCAGAAGGAACTAGATTAGGAAAATCCAAGGAGCTAGATGTAGCCAGCATCTCCACAATCAATAGTAATAGACTGATATTGTCAACAGTACTTCTCAAGTTAAGAACTCAGTGCTCAATATCTCACTTTATAGGGACAAAACCCCCAGTGAGATGACAGGGCGTGCCTGTGTAGGAATTACCCAGAAGACCATTAGGAGATCCAGAACAATACTGAGGTTACTCTGCTCCAACAACTGGGCCAGTGCTCTAAGTGAGTTGTCAAGCCTTTTCCTCTCTAAAGCTTTTATACTTTGAAGTCTTGGTTATGATGAAGGCTGAAAATATTTTTAAACTTAACGTAGTTTTCGTCTTTCAGGGAATCACACAATGGATTGCCTTGGACCAGGCCTTAAAGGTCATCTAGTTCCATCCCCCTTACCGTAGACAAGGGCACCTTCCACTAGACCAGATTACTCAGAATTCCACCCAGTCTGGTCTTGGACACTTCCAGGGATAGGATATCCATCACTTCTTTGCAAAACTGTTCTAGTGCCTCATCACCCTCATAGTAAGCAGTTTCTCCCTAAAATCTAATCTAAAGCAGCCCTCTTTCAGTTTAAAACTGTTCCCACCTTGTGCTGTCACTGTATGCCCTCGTAAAAACTTCCTCTCCATCTCTCTCGTAGGCCTCTTTATGTTCTGGAAAGTGCTATCAGGTCTCTCTCCCTGGAGCCTTCTCTTCTTCAGGTGGAACAACCCCAATTCTCTCAGTCTGTCTTCATACCACAGGTTCTCAAATCCTATGATCAATTTAGTGGCCCTCTCCAACAAGTCTACATCTTTTGTATTTTGGTGGCCTTGGAGCTGGATGCAGTATTCCAGGTGAGGTCTGCCCAGAAGAGAGGGGGAAAAACTTCCTTTGATCTCCTGGTCACACTTCTTCCTGAAGCCCAGGGTATGGCTGGCACACATTGCAATAAAAGATTTGTCTGGAATTTTAATTTCTTGCACTCATTGTGAAATATTCTAATTTTTGTTTTCCTGTGTAGCATAATTTTCTAGCACAAAAATGTTTTCTGAAAATTGCCCTACACTGCATTATCAGGTAAACAGACATTGAAATGCAATTGGTTATGGGGGCCTCTAGGTTTGTAATTCTAGGTCTAAATGACAATGATGTATGCAATGTGCTGTTAATTCATACAGTCAAACAGAAAACAACACTTGTTTTCTTTTTGCATTGAAGATACTTGTTTGCATGTACTTTTAATTCCACATCTCATAGCTTCACATGTGAATATAATAACCATTTTATTTCTTCCTACTGGTACATTCCTTTTTCCTGATTTAAGGTTTAGTCCTTGATGCTGCATTTGAAACAAAGGCTTTACAGAAAGCCATAATGTTGGGCAAGTATCTGCCTTATTAATTTCTGTTTTTTTCTTTTTAATTTTGATATTATATACTATTTTGTTATATGACACATCATGATAAAATAAGCACTGTTAATCTTCTTAAAGAGTCAGCGTCAAGAGGTTAAAATGTGGTCAAGGGTTAATTTACCAGACAGAAATCTCATTAGGTTTTCATGGATTTGCTGTAGTCAGTCACATATGTAGTTGTTGTTTTAATGAGTCTTCTATAGACTATGTTTAAAAAGTTGCTGCTCAACAGTTTGGATGGAGGGCATCCTTTTTGTTGGCTCATCAGTGACATCAAAGTTTACTGGGGAAATGCCTGGAAGGAATGGATAAAGGAAAACAATTTCCAAAACCTAGTATTTAAAAAACCTAGGATTTTTAAATGTAGCTTTGAAATGTACCTGCATATTATGCTCCAATTGTGACTATCCCTTTTCTGAAGGATTTTTTTTTCAGTATAAGCATTATTTCATGAGGGTGTCCAAAAGGGTTTTTTTTCATCATAAAGTATTTTTGAGTGTATTTCCCTATCTTCTTATCAAGTAAATTTATTATCTTGATTGTTTTATTCTTTAAAAAAATATTATTGAACTTGGATTTTATCATATTGTATTATGATGATTTATTTCTTGATTTGAAAATGTGCTTAAACTCTTTCTACATTTTCCAGAAGAAACCGGTATTTATCAAATCTTCTCTTTGCTCTGTTTTGATTTAGTTTTATGTTTTACATTACAGCAATTATTTGTAATTCCATAGTGTGTCAAATTGAACAGAAAATATATTTTTCCTTGTCCACTTTCAAATAAATGTTTGAAGTATATATTACCATTAGGAAATGGAAATAATATATAATTTCAATATATAGTGAAGCTTTATAGAGTACTTGAACATGTCTGTTTGTAAAAGGGAGCTAGTGTCTTATTTCTAAAGCAGTATTATTGGAAAAGTTGATTTAAAAATAATTTCTTATAGCAAAAAAAAAATTCAGCACATTTTTTTGATATTTTCAGTTGGGTTAAAAATTGTTCCACCTTTTCAACTAAAAGTAGAAGTGATTTTGAAGTTAATTTTTCATTTTCTAAAAGGATTATTTAAAAGGAAAAGATATTTAATAATACAGTACTATTTAAAGTAATTATGTTTTAACTACTCTTTCCAAAAAGAGTAGTTAAAACATAAAAACTTTATAAAACCCCCAAAAGTTGCAAGAATTTTGAACAAGCATGTAAAATTAGAAAGTAATTACTATGCCTTCACCAGTTAACATATGAGACAGTTATGGCTGATGATGACACAAATTGCAATTCAGCACATAGAACTACATCTACAGCATCCTCCTCTCAATAGTTAATGAAGTTTTTCTGAGTACCACTCAGCACAGTGGATGAACAAAGATGAGGATAAAGAGGGCTTCAAAACAGCTTTACTCTTCCTTTCCTCCCTAGCATGTGTAACAGGGCCAGAGAGAGGGAGGAGGGAAGGGAAGGGAAGGAAGAGATGTGTGGCATGAGGAGGAACAGCAAGCAGTACAGTGCTTCTCCTGCCAGGATGCATTTATTGCACAGCTTCTCTCGGAGCCACAGCCCAGCCGGGACCACAGAGAGCTCGGCTCTTTGCACAGAGTCGACCTCCTAGAGCTCAGTAAGGCAGGATGCCAAACCTGTGCACATGCAGGGGAGGTGGTGGTGTGTGCTGGAAGGTGGCCACGGTGCTGTGCCAGGCTTTGTAAGGTGCAGGTTGTGATGTAGGGAAGGGCAAGGTGGGACCCAGCCTGTGTGAATTTCATAGGCGATTCCTAATATGTGACGGCTCTGAGGTAACTTTGGAAACTTCACTTGATGTTGGTTTAATTACCTTGGCTGACTGACACACTGACAATTTTTAGTGCACTGTTCAAAGACAAGAAAACCCATTACTGATTTTGCTTTGGAAGAATATGTGGTCAAGTCCAGTACTTTGGGAGCTGGTTGGTGAGTGGCTCAGCGTATCCATCCAGTGGGTGGGGTGGTCAGCTGGAGGCAGTTGCTTCATTGGCTCTGCTGGTCCAGGGATCAGACTGGCCACTTGCTTCCCAGGGTCGTATGTGTAGCCACAGCCTTCCCACAAGCCCAGCAGCTGCTCCAGTCTGAGTATGGGTATAAATAAGAAAATGACGGCCTGTGAGAAGCTGTGAATGCCCCATCCCTGGCAGTGCTCAAGGCTGGGCTGGATGCGGCTTTGAGCAATCTGGTGTAGTGAGAGCTGCCCATGGTGAGGGGTAGAATTAGCAATTATTGTATCACCAAAGTGGCTTACAGGAACAACTGAGAGACTTGGTCAAGAACAGAATAAAATTATCATAGGTTTTTACATTTAGAATAATATTACTCTCTTGTAATTGCAGGTATGCTGGGATGGGTGTGTGAAAACAGAAGGAACGAGAACAGAAAAAACAAGCTGCTGGTGGTGGATGTTTTCCCTGTGAAGGCCATATGGGAAGGACAGGAGTGATGGGAACATCCTCTCTTCCACAGGAGGACTGGACAAGTGAGTATAGATGGTGAGATCAGAAGTGAGGACAATCAAAGCGTTGTGACAGAGAGTAATATTCTCTAGAATAGAGCGTAATGAAACACTATAGTTTCTGAAACAAAGTAGTACAGAAGAAGTGACCTGAATATTGTTAAAACCACCAGAGGGAAATTATGCAAAAGCACGTTTCTTTAGTTGGGTTTACACTGTCAGCTACAAAGTGAGGCCTCAGAAATGGCCGGGTGAGAAGCTGGGCTTGCTGGCTTTGGGGCTTTACTTGTTAAATGCTGAACTACATCAGACATAGAAACCTGAAACTTTGTATCTCACAGCAAGACGCCGTCATGAATACCTAAATTTACCACCTGATTGTTGTGATACCTGGAATTTACTGCTCAAAGGGAGGACAAATATAGCTGTTACGAAACCACACAAATCTCCTTTGGTGCATCTTGGTAGTTCAGAAAAGTAAGAGTTTTTGGACACAGCCTTCCAACAGCCGCTCTGTCCAAAGAACAGAAAGCTTGCTTTCTTAGAGAAGTCCTCAGAAGTCCTGACCTTGGTAGGTCCTGGCACCACTACACCAAAAATTCTCCTAGATCCGGTGTATAGGTGCTGCCAAATTCTGTCCACAAAACCTTGAAATTATGTCATCCTCGTAGAAATAAAAATTGCTTTCTATGATTCAATGAAAAAAAAAAAAAAAAAGAAAAAGAACAAAAAAAAACCTACCCCAAACCCACCAACCAAACACGCCCAACAAAAAAAGCCAAACCGAGAGCACCCGTGAGCCCCGAGATGCCACCAGCTCCGGACAAAACGGTACCAAGTGTCTCTGGTCGCGCTCACTCCGGGCGCCCGCGGCGCTTTGCGAGGCAGCTCTGCCGCCAGAAAGGGCGCGCGTGTGCGCGGGGGGCGCCTTTCGCTTTACGGAGTCAGGCGGGCGAAACTTTTTCTTTAAATAATTTAAATTTTGTGAATGGAAGGGGTTGCCCTGCCGCCCGGGGGGGCGCAGGGGGCACGGCGTGCCCGCGGCGGGATCCCGGCGGGCCCCGGGCGCCGCTTCCGAGGCGCTGCCCCGCGGGCCGGGGCCGCGGCCGGAGTCGCCCCCCGCGGGGCCGGGCGGGGCGGCGGGGCCGGGGCGGGCGGGCCGCGGCGATCGGCGATCCGGCGGGGGGCGCGGGGAGCCAATGGGCGGCGGGGATCCGCCGGCGCGGCTCGGGGGCCCCTGGAGGAGGAGGAGAGGAAAAACCACGGGATCGAGCTCTGTCAGTGGCGCTCGCGGCTTCCAAGGGGGAAGTGCCGGGGAATAATTAATGTTTTTATTAAATTTGGAGGGAATTTTTTTGCAGCCGATCGCCGCGCGTGGCCTTCAGGTGGGTCTTCCCCCGCAACTTTGCCCGCCGCCCCGCAGGATTGCGCGGCGGCGGTGGGGCTGCGGGAGCGATCCTGTGGGAGAAGGTGGCTGGTGCGCGGGGCGGGGGGGCCGTGTCTGTGCGTGCGTGTGTCTGTCTGTCTGTGTGTGTGTGTGTGTGTGTGAGGGCGGTGAGTGCGTGGCCGCCGGGCGCCGCCGCCGCCGCGAGGTGCGCGGCGAGCCCCGCGTTCGCCATTACGAGTTGAGCACACGCTGCGAGAGCCGGGGCTGCCGGCGGCGCGGATCGCCCGCGGGCGCGGCGCGCAGTGTAAATAAAGCCCTGCCTCCCGCCCCGCCGGCCGCCGCCGCCGCCGAGGGCTTGTGCTCCGCGCTTTGCTGGCAGGAGCGTGTAACCCAGGTGAAGGCAGAGAAGGGAGGGTTGTTTTTATGAATGGGACTCTTTGAGATTAATTAGGTATGCAAATGCAAGCAGTTCATTCATGCTGTCTCTCTTTTTTTTTTTTTTTTTTTTTTTTTTTTTTTTTTTTTTTTTAATCTAAAAGCCATCTTGTATTCCCCTCTAGGCTGATTGGAGTCCAGATCCCGAGGAAATCTCCAGATCAAATGCCCAGTAAATAAAAAACACTGAGCTAAGACTCGTGGAAGAGCTGCAGAATGGATGGATTTTATGACCAGCAAGTGCCTTACATGGTCACCAATGTGAGTGATCAGTTCAAAGTTGGTGTTTATAAACTTGACTCCGACTTATTTCTGTGGGGGAGTTTTACAGACACAGTCTCTGCTTTGTTACGGCTGTAGGGGCGACTCTTCATCTGGGAGCTTTGCTTGCAAGATGAGCCTATCTTCTTAGTTATTGCGATAAAGCATCGTGTTCTTTTAAAGACAGTTTTGGGATGATTAAAAAATCATGCACATGATTAGCGGATGAGGGAGGCGAGAGCAGCAGCAGCTGCATTCAAAGTTTCTGGCTGCGTTTGCCTGCAACGTTCAAAAGAATGAAGTTGAGGCAAACATTAACCTTTTTTTTTCCCCTCTCTGTTTTTTTGTTTTTTTTTTTTTTTTCTTTCAGGACTTTGCAAACAATTTTATAAGTAACGCAGGGAAACAAAGCAATCTATTATAATTTCATGTCTGGGTTCTCCTGCATAGCTTATGCTATGGGGATTTATGGGCTATTGTGTAGGTTTCTATACTTTAGATGCTAAAAATACGATTGGCATTGTGTTGCTGCTTGAGCACATTATATATGTATTGTACAAATAGATGCCTACATAGATAGATAGAAATGTGTTGCATTTAGATATAGGACTATTTGGGAGGATATTAGGTGCTCAGCAATATTTTTTGTTAGAAATTGAAGGCTGGCAAGAAGTCCCTGTTTGAAAATATAAAAATTTACGCCAACTTTGCATATTCCTGATTAATTAAAAAAGCCCAAAACAAACCCAACCAAATCTCAAACCTCAGATTTCTAAAGTAACTGATCTTTCCTGTTTATAGAATCCGCGTGGGAGAAACTGTAATGAGAGACCGACAAATGTCAGGAAAAGAAAATTCATTAACAGAGACCTGGCTCATGATTCAGAAGGTGAGGGCTTGTTGTTCCCCCCCCACCCCCCCCTTTTCTTACTAATGCAGAGAAGCTTTTTGAGAGCTCTTTATTTATTTATTTTGGAGATAAATATATCTAGATCAATCTGAATAAACAAGACAAGAAAACTACATTTACTAATGCAAAACAAACTGGCAAAGGCAATAAATTTATTAAGTTGAAAGTCTTTCCTTCACTTACCCTGTTGCATTTTGTGCACATGTGGCACACGGATGTCATGCACTGAGGACAAGCCTTTGCGGCATCTGACACAAGTCATGGCACCTGGGTTTTCACCATCAAGCCTCTTCATATTTAGGGCAGTCTTCATCCCTCCCATCTTTTAACGTCCTTTTCCCTGGTATATCTTCACTAGTGGTAGCAGGAGTGAGAGAATTTGGGTGTGGAGATTTGATTTTCACCAGCTTTGCTGTGTAGTCAGGGCTCTGGTGCCTGCTGGCCTGTTTCTCTTGTTGTATGACACTGACAGGGTTAAAAATCCAGGGAATTTCGATTAAGAGAACCCAGGGTGGAGAAAGTTTTGGAGGCCCAAAGGTTTGTAACTTAGTCCCATCAGTAGCCACCCAGGACTGTAGCTGTTAACACTTCTTTAGGTTACAAGGGCTGTGTTATGCTACGCCTACAGCCCAGAAAGTACACGAGACCTACAGGAAGATATGTAGAGGCCTATAACTTACCCCTATGTAAATCTTATCAGGGTAAGAACACACTGACACACTTTTCAAAGTCCATACTTGCCTGGAAAAGTAGATTAAAAAAAAAGCAACTTTCTGATTTTCAGTTAAATCATTTCCCAATGTGCATGTAGGGTATCAGTACACAGGATAAATGAATAGCCTCTGTCACTTAGGTATATGTAAATAGTTATCTGTCAGCATTCATAAAAGAGGAAGTCTCTCTCAAAATACAGTAAATTAAAAATAAACCATTTGTTAGTTCAAATATCCTACTTAGTCTTGGCAAACAGAATTTTCGTAACTGAGTTTCTGAGGCTTGCAAGTAAGCTGAATGCTGCTCTGCTTTACACCCATCATAAGTACCTGATTTCAGTGCATTGCAAAAGATAAGCTGCTGCAAAATTCAGTCCATGAAGAAGGTGGTTTTAGTTTTAAAGAAGTACAGTGAGTACAGCATAGAGGAAATAGTGGTGGTTCTCATATCATATGAAGTAAAACATTAGGGGAAGTACAAAAGATTTCCCATTTCTCTTTGCTATTGCAGCATCTCAGGTCACGGCTTCAGAATTTTTATATGATAGTTATGACCCTACTATTAAAAATTCTCAGTTGTTGCTCAGGCAGAACTGTGGAAGTCCAAGCAAGCTTTATCTGGGGCAGATATTACAGGAGGAGGCCTGAATTGTATAAGAAGAAATTGTTCACCTGTAAGAAATGTTACGATTTTTAACTTTTCTATGTGTTGCTGAATGAGCCTTTTATACTACAGAGCTCTGTTAAGATTCTGGTTATTATTTCAGGAGCTGAAAATACAGTAAGTGCTTGGGGTTTTTTTTAATAGGTGTAGAAAAATCAGTAACTGATGCCTCAGAATGCCTGCTTTTTCTGTGCACTTGACTGCCAAACCAGAATTGATGTATATTGCTCTTAAGGAAAAATATATTTTTGAACCTATTTTAATCTTTTGAAGAGATAAAATTTTATCCATGTCTTTATCTTTTTGCAGAACTCTTTCAAGATCTGAGCCAATTACAGGAGACATGGCTTGCAGAAGGTAAGGGAAAAAACTGCTTGTAAAAAGAGGAAAAACAACTCTGGAGGGGAAAAAAAAAGTCCTGAACTTGCTGTCTTAATGTTCAGCCCAATTAATTGAGCTCTAAAAGAGCCACCTCATGTGTCATGCATACATTAGAGCCTCTGATGAGTTTGTCTTTGGGGACTCTGGGGCTGCTCTACCCAGTGTCATCACAAATTACCAGGAGAAATTGCTTCCAGCTCACAATCACATCTGCTTTTGGCAAGAACTAATGCACCAAGACTTCAAGTTCTAAGCCTCTGTTCAGATTTTAATTGCAATTGATCAGGTTTATATTATTGTACCTCGAGAGACTACATACAGCCAGAACTGGGCTTGCTGTTTCCTTTTCAGCAGCACATATAATTATTTGGTGTTCTGGTGGAGTACTTTTCTGATGGCAGAAATTAGTTTCTCTGGGTTCATCGGGACGGGATGCTTCAAGATTTAAGTGCAAGTGTCTTCTTTCCACCTTGTTCACAACACAGAACATTAGGTGTGTATGAAATGCTTAACCAGTACTTTTTCTTTCTTTTTTTTTTTTTTCAGAAACCTGTAAATATTTTGCATGTTATTTTTGTCTTTGTATTTGTAGTTGTGAGATTCTCTACCGGGTGATTAGAAAACTAACATCGGTCTGTTTTACACATGCATGCTCTTTTAAGTACTTCAGATAATCTTGCAGAGCACATTCTAGTGAAGAGAAAAGGTTTAAGAACAATAATGTACAAATCTGAATTTCGAGCAGTTGTTGAGATATTCATTTAACAGTAACAAAAATGAGCTGCTGCAATAGAACTTTAACAAGTTGCAAGGTACATTTTTGCTTGTTCAAGTCTATTTGTTTTCAGCAACATTTTCTGATTTTTTTTTCTTTGATATTTGCAGTACTGTTTATTTGAAGCATAAAGATTTTTTTGCATTATCTCTTCTCAATATTTCTGGTCAGTTTTTTATGTAAACTTGTGCATCTGAAATAGACATAAATTTGATGCAAGTTAAAATAATCTCTCCAGATTCATCCTGATTTAAATGAATGTGAGTATTCACATATGTTTAAGTTTTTTCCTGGACAGGACTATGTATAGCTGTTTATAGAAGAGTTGTTCTGTGTTTGATTTTTTTGGTTTGGTTTTTTTTTTGTTGTTGTTGTTGGGGTTTTTTTGGTTTTTGATTTTTTTGTTTTGTTTAGTTTTTGTTTTAAAGGAGGGATGTTGGGGTGAAATGCTTGCTGTTAGTGTTCATAGAAAGGGAAATATTGCTGACTGCTTATTTATACCCTGATTCTGTTTTAACAGCTTTTTGTGGGGTTTCTTTACCTATTAGTAAGTTGTGGGGTAATGTTTATTTTGATGACATTTTTATTCTGCTAGTGTTAGTTTTACTATGGGGTTATTCTGTGTATAATCAAAAACCCCTCCTGAAATGAATGAACAGAGGATATATTTTTATGAACTAATAAAATTCTTCCCTAATAACTGAAAACAGGCTGTCCTGAACTGAGATAATTTTTGTAGTATAATGGTCAGCTGTAGCTGTCTCCCTGTGGTGATTTTCCTAAGGATCTCTTTACATTGTATCATCTCATTCATGATAGCAATCAGAAACACGTTAAAGTGCTACTCAAAAGATACTACATTTTAATTTAGAGGTTGACTTTCAGATTGATTGTTTCACTGGCATGGATGGTTTTATTTCTGAAAAATGGTTAAATTTCTTTGATCTTAAGTCAGAAAAAATGCAGGCAGATTCATAATGCATGTGCAGATAATAATGGAAGTTTGAAAAATAATGCAGAATTTAAAACTGAAATTTGATCACTTCCATAGGTACATAAATTAATGTAATGGCAATTTTTTTTCTGAAGGCACTGCTTATTTTAGACTAGAATCATTTGTTTGAGAGCCTTTTAACCTCTTTATCAGAGAGTATTTCACTGACTAAATTTAGATAGGTTTGAGAGACAAGGTGTCTAGTCCCATGTCAGCTAGGTTGAAAAGCCTTTATAAAGGCAGATAAAATAATCTGGGAAATATTTAAAAATGAAAAAAAAAGTTCCTTTTTTTTTACATAGCAGAAAGAAATAAACCTAAATAACACTATTTGTCCACATTATATTTCAACTAAATATTACAGGTTTTGCAGTGTTCTAGAAATACTTTTAGAAATCTCTGTTTCGGGCCATGCCGTGGTTTGAGCTGTTTCATGAAACAAACTTTGCACAGCTTTTCATAAGGCTAAACTAAAACTGAAATAAAAAGTTAAGATGACAACATCAAATATTGAACTATTAGCTTCATCCCAAAGTTTTATCGAAAAAAATAAAAAACCACCCTTAACAACTTCTGTTGCTCCTTATAATATGCTGGTGTTTGAGGGCATTGTAGCTCTGCTCAAATGTCTATATGGATGAGCTTAGCCAGGAAACAGATTTTGAAATCAGACTTGTTTACCCACTGCTAGATGTGTCCATTTATGTTCTTCTGGACCTTCCTAGGCTAGAAGTCTGCCAATTTGGCAGCATCACTACTGTTTACATATTTCTTTTCATAGTGCTCTGGAGCCAGGGAAATGACCATGAAATTTTAAAACATCTTGACCCTTTTTAAGAAAAGCAGTGGCAGCTGACCAGGTTTCTCCCGCAAGTTCAGATCCCCACTGGGGTGTAACCAGGTCAAAAATATACTTACTTGTTAGGAGAAGAAAGTGAGTTGCATTTTATGACACACAAAAATAATGCTTGTGGATTTTTCTTTGTTTTGCTTTTCTTGACGCTGTCCTTATTGCATCACATATTTTAGCCTGAAGATTTTTACAGCTAGTGTCACCTGTGACAAGTTGGTGGTAAACAAGTAAACAGAAAATATGTGTATTCTTTTCCTCTTGAAAATGGTGGGAGGTTCACTTGTATTAAAGAATTAATCCAAATGTAAACAATTTGTGTAACCTGTTTAATATTTTATTACTACATAATTAACAAGCTGAATACTACTTACAGAGAGCTCACAAATGTATTCCACTAGCTGCATAGTAGATTTTTATGGAAATGAGTTTTACTTCTTATTCTGTGTAGTATTATATACGTAAGAAAGACTCTAAATTATTTTGATGTAAAACAACTCTAAGATTGCTCTGTGTCAATTGTTATGCAAGACAGAAGATAGAGTATAACAGTTTTCTCATGCTAGAAATTGAAAATGGGAAGCCTTTTATAATTTTTTCAATGTTCAACCTTGAAATAGTTAAACTTGCCTATTGCTAATCAAGACAAATGTTATTTGGATTTTATCATGTATATTTAAATAACTCAGTGGCAACATTTTGACATGATAATACTATTAAATGACTTTATTGATTCCATGTGTTTGGAATCAGATTGGTTCTGTCAGGTAGCAATTGTTTGGTGACTTGAAAAAAGTGGTTAAAATATTAATCTAATGTTATCTTGTCATGGTAACTCTACCTACTTGTGGAACAAAATGTAGAGAGAACAAATTGTTAGTGAGTGTCTCCTTTGTATGGTGAAAGCATTTGGTTTTGGGGAATACTAGATTAACAAAGAACTCAAATTTTTTAAAAATATTATTTAGACACTAATTTCTCCTACAGCTTGTTTAAGATACATAAAAGGCATCCCAAGTGAAGACAAATAATAAATTTATACGCTAGATCTGCTTCTTGGAGCAAGTTAATAAGCTTTTCAGATGGCAATACACTAAAAACTAAAATATAACATTCTTTGTGTGATTTGTAAAACATACAAAAAGATTAAGTAAACAGAAAGGGGTCTGAAATAACTGCTACTGGTATCGGGTTCGTGCCTCTACCGCAACTCTGCTAAATTGAGGGGATGGCTTCTTCAGCTACTGGTATTCAGAAGCCACTTCTTAGTATCTGAAAGTAAGCAATTTCTCTCAAATAATTATTGGCCAGCTTTGGAATGAACTTGAGGAAATAAGTTTCTTCCCTCTGTTCTCCTGATGTGAAGGTCTCACCATGTTGCAGTGATGTCTAAGCAAGTGTTGACTTGTCATTTGTTTCTTGAATGAGGAGGTGTGAAAGGAAATAGTTTCTAGGTCTTGAAGAATTGCTTTTAATAAAAGAGAGTACTGGATTTTCAAATATTAGTCTAGTTGGAGTGGCTTTGTTTAATCTGGCTAACTAGCTTTTTTCTCCCAAAAAGTTGTAAAATTTAGCCAGTGCAAGGCAGATGGTATGTAGCCACATTCAAGAACTGTCCATATTTTTATAGGAGCAGTAAGAGTCAAGAAATTGTAATTTAGTACCTCCATGACTGAAATCTGCCTGACAGGAAGAAACACTTTTAAAAGAAGTGAAAACACTTTCAGTTTGTAATACAGAGAATATCTTATTCTCTTTTTTTTTTTTTGTGGACTCCAGTGATCTGATAGATTTGATTTTCTAATACAGCTCATGATCATAAATATCTGCACTAAAAAAAAGAACAGTTAGATTAGGCAAAAATGAAGGAAAGGGATGTTATTAAAATAAAAATCCAAAAGAAATAAACTCACCAAAAATCTACAAGTCTGAAAGGCTGCGTAGCAATAAACTTTTCCGTGTTTTTCTTGTTTGCTAGTAAAGTAAATAATTTTATTCAAAATCATAATTTTCAAATGTGGACAGGGTTTTGCTAACCATGAGGCATGTAGCAAAATACTAAATGTGAGAACTCCTTTTAAAACTAACTTTTTTTCTCATTTTTAGTATAGCAGCAAATGAAGAGCAGATTCTGCAAACCCATCTTCATATTCCTAGGGATTATTCACATAAGGAAGAATTTTGAGATCTGGAACTAGTTTTGAAGTGCATTTAAGTTTATTAGTCTGAGCATCTCACGTTATGTAAAAAGGGTTTGGGGTTGTTTTGACAGCAAATCTAGTGCTTATGGGTAATAATTTTTTTTACCATCTTGAAATTTATCACTGTTTTACCTTCCCAATGCTTCTTTGTTAGAAACAGTTGTTCTCGTGGAAAAAGTACAGCCACGAACCAACACCCCCCCACCCCAGCTCTTGCAGAATACTTACAATTTAGCCAATCTTTCAGATATTCAGAACTGACAATGAATCAAAGAAAACTCAATAGATCCATTACTTTTGAAGCTCAAAGTCTTATTTTAGCTAAGGCCAAAATACTACTGCTCATATAGAATTTCCTGTCAATTTCAATTTCTTTTGCCACTTTGAATAAATGATGGATATTTTAAAGCTAATTGCTCTTAGCTCTAAAAGTGAAGCATGAGGTCAGAGCACACAGTACCGCAGGAAGTGTTCTGCTACCCAAAATAAAGTTTTAAGTGAAGCATTTTCAGCTTCTTGTTTTTCTGGACAGTTTCCAGTTTGGTTTTTTTTTTTTTTTTTAAACAAGAACACCTTTCTCTGGAGTGCAGCTGAGCTTTTGGAAGCAGTTTGTGAGTGGGAGAAGGAAGAGTTAAGTTTAAGCCCTTTAGAGTTTGCTTAACTTTTCATTTATTAAATAACGTTCCTCAGCAGGTCTGTGCTGCATCTTGAGACAAAGCAGTGAAATCACTGTGTTTATGCCTAAAGTTCAAGTTTACTTTGCTGTAGCTTTCTGGAAGGGTGTGACATGAAAAGCTTGTGGTTGGGGCCACATGGTTCATGCTGGACTGTGTTTTTGTGAATGGAGGCAGAACTCCAGTTCTGACTGCTTGTCTTGAGGAATTGCTTCGGAGATCAGCTGTCTCATTCACTGGCAGAAAGAATGACTCATACATCTTCTGCCTTGTTTGGCTCCAGGTCATTGTTACAGTGGATAGAGCTGGTTTTAATTAAATATTAACTCCTTTTGTCCTGGATGCTTGTTAATGGGGACTTTTTGTTTACTTGCAATGAAAGCAAGCTAACAGGCCAGAGTTCTAAACTTTTTTTTTCCCTCCAAATTGCTTTCCCTTTGCAAAATGAGCCGTCAGTTCAGCCTTTCAAAGAGTGTTTAAAGCTTTAAAAACTACAAACAAGCATTAAGTATTTTTGTGCTGTGAATGTTTGCATATCTCAGTAGGTAGTGAAACTGTAAAACCTAAACTGATAACATCTTCAAGATCGTCATTTAAATTTCTGCATGCTTTCCAAATCCTCTTGAGACATTATAGCTATAGTCAGAAGGAAAAAAAAACTTTTGGTAATATTCTAGGCTGAGTTGGATAGCTTATGCTGCAGATGTTGTCTGCTTCAGGAGTCTGAGACTTGATGGCTCTGAATGTGGAATGAACTCATGTAGCTGCTTCTGCTATAAGCAGTAAAAGCCACGTGCTTAATATCCTTCAAAACCTTTTATCAGCCTTTTGGAATATACTTGCCTTCTCAGACCCCCTTAATTAAGTAGCTCAAGGAAATGTTCTCATTCAGATGGGTGATCATTTCAGATATCTTTTTTCAATTTCCCTCTGAATGGCAAAGTAAAAAGAAAAGTTTTGCTGATTTCTGCATTGTGTCTTGTGTATGTTAACAGAAGCTTTTATAGTGGCCTTGCTAAGTTGCAGTATTTATGAATAAAAGAGGAAATGAATGGCCATGTAGATAAATGTGTAGACAGTTGTGACACTGCAAGTTACATTTTCCTTTCAGACATTCATGTTGAAGCGTCTTTACCTGCCTATTTAATTTGCTGCAAAATCTACCTGTGATTATCCAAAATCCAGGTAGAAAAGCCCTCCTCTGCTTGAGCGATGGGATGATGTGTCCCGATGATGCAGCATCTCACAGCGAGATGCTGGTGGAAGGAGCCTCTGCATGACGATGAGTGCTTGTGTTTCAGCAGGATGAGCGTACGCAATTTCAGTTTTGCTAGTTTAGGAATAATATCAGATTAAGTGAAAGAAATAAGTACTCATTTCCACCAGTTAGCAGGTCCTTTTAATTTCTCCATATAGGCTTATGGGTTCATTTCTAAGGTACTTATGCTACTAAATTTGCATTCCAGTTGGAGATGCATGTTCCTAGTTTGAATGTTTTGCTTGCTGTTATTTGTTATATTTATATTTGGTAGGGTTTTAAATACTCTTTAACTTGCATTGTTCCTTTCTCTACAGAGGCTTTTAAGGCTATGTTAATATTGCATTTAAAGTAAATTTTGACAGCATAGTCTCCACCTGTTTCTAAAGTGCCGATAAAATGATGCGCTCCGTCTCTATTAAATACGCCTTCATAAATTTTGGAGATCCATGAATAAAGTACATTATTCTTGTTTACTCCATAAACAAGAGCAAATCAGTGGTAATGGCAGTAATGTAGTAGTTTCTATGACAGTTCAACCAGATATATTTTATTTTTTTCATAGAGTACTATGCCTGGGAAAAAAAAGGACCTTACTTACTGATATATACATAAATCTCTACAGCGGATTTTTTTTCTGGACTAAGTCAAATTAAACTGATAAAACCAGAATGAAGCACTGGTGAAGCTGTCCAGTGCACGGAGGATGCTCTCTGGAAAGTTATATGAGATTTCTATCCCTGTTCTGCAACCACTAAATGTAGCCTCTTTATTTAAACAGAAGGGGGTTTTGTTTTCTTTGAGGCTTTCAAAGATATCTTAGATTCACAAATTTATATATATATATATATATCTCTACATATACATGTGTATATGAAATGCAGGTGCATGTTAAAAAATTAATCCTGCTAGTCTCCCTGCTGCATTTGAAAATGGTGTGTGGCTTAAGAAAAATGTGTGGGATGTGTCTTCTGTAAACAAGTGACTTGATTCAATTACTTTAACTCTGAGTGTACTCACAGATGCTTCAAAAACAAGTGGACTTATCAGAAATCTTAGGTACTGATTTCTAAGTAGAAGACCTTGATTTCATAATGAGATTTTTCTGTGACAATCAAATAGTTGGCATTTTTGTAAGGAAAATGCCAAACATTCACGTGTAGTCAATTGCATGAAATGTCAGAAATTGTGGAGTGTTAATATTTGGGCTCATTCTGTCCCTGAGTTCATTCTTAGTAAAACTTGTGTGGTTTCTCTAGAAGAAAGAGAAATTGAATACATCAAAATACTGGGTATATTTGGGTTGGTAGTGTTTTATACAACTTCAAATTTTGAGGAGCCAATATGTCCTCAGAGGTACTGGTTTATTATAAAAGGATGAGTTACTGTCAGGTTTGATTTTGTTCAGTTTTTTTTTTTTAATTAGAAACCCGAACAACAAAGCAACAGTAGCTGTGCTTTTTTTTTTCAAAGTAAGGCTAATTACACTTAGTGTATTTATCTCACACTCCTTTTCAAATCTGTATTTGCACATTTCCAAGGTCATTTGCTTTTAAGGGGTATTTGCTGCAATTAAGACAGTAGGATTTTAATTTTATTTTAAAACCCAGAACAAATAATTTTTCAGTATTATGAGCCTGATTCTGAACTCTTTACCCAGGAAAAAAACTTCCAGTTAAGTCATTAGAAATATTTCCTGAGTAAAGGAGTGGAGGTCTGGTCCATGAAGAGCAGTGTAATGCACATTCAAAATAATTGTGAGTAATTTTAATTAAATATATATTTTTAATTCAAATTATATAAAAACTAGTAGAAATTGCACATATATAATGGGGAATATGCATTTCCTATACTAGAAAATGTTCTGAAGGGCACGAAAGTCACATTTTATCAATTAACATATTTGAGAACATTTGATAATCACAGTTTCGATAAAAGATTATATAAGCAGCATTTACCTTTCAAATGTTATTGGGTAACCAGATCATGGCAGATGTTAACTTTTAATTAAGATAGTATGAATTATTTGCTTGTCTTTGGACAAGAACTGTGGAAAGCATTTTTAAACGGGAATTTTACGCAGCTTTGCTGCGGCGATTCCAGTTGGTGTGGATGTTGAGGAAAAGATGACAAAGTTAAGAGAAGATTAGCTGGATCTCTCTTGGTGTACCAGAAACAGTCATGCTCTGAGGACGCCGCTTCTGTGTAATGTTCTGCAGTTATTTGAATGTATTCATCTATAATAAACGTTTAGTGCTATTTCAGCTTAAATGGTTTAAATGAGTTTACCACACAGTTTGAGAGATGGATAATGTCTTAGATATACAACGAAAAGGAAATGTGGTACCAGAGGAGCAAAATTATCTATCAGCAGACCGTGAAATGATTGTATTTAATAGCTCAGGTTTGTGATGGAAGTTTCCTAAAAGCAAAGACGATCTTACAAAAGGCAAATGGATGTTAGTCGTGATTTTTGTTTTAACTAAATCTTTTTTGATGTCTGAAATGTTGTAATTGAACTAGAAATTCTGTGGTCTGGTAAAATAGTTCTTTTTGAATATTTAAAACAATAACAGAAAATCCCTACTGTGTTGGCTGACTGCCACAAACAATTGGAATCACTTTTAAGTAAGCCAAAGGTGTCGTAGTTTCGGGTTAAAGAAGCATTGGTGTTAATCAGTGGGATTTGGTTTTATGTGGAACTTGATGTGCAGATATTTTGAAAATAAGCACTGATGAGTTTTACCAGTGGCTTGGTAGGTCCAGATCCTGGTACAGGGAGTGAGGCAGGGCCAGTGAGTCCCCACATCCTCCCATTCCCATTGTTCTGTGCCAGGACTTCTCTGGACTCACGCTGCACCACACAGCTTCACCCCAGGGCTTATCTGATATTAAAATGATGCGCTTGCCTGATTTTCATACCCAACAATGAAGAAACAAAAAATCATAATTTTAAATTTGACTGTGCTTTAAATTAAGCACAAGAGTCTTTATTTATGCTTTAATGGCTTATTTTAATTCTTGGTTTTTGTTTGTTTTGTTTTTGTTTTCCTTTCTTCAGCTCAGGTACCTGACAATGATGAGCAGTTTGTGCCAGACTATCAGGCTGAAAGTTGTAAGTATACTACAAATCATCACTTTCTTGAAATATACATATTTGTATATTTATATCTGCATCTTCATATTTGTTATTTATTTTGTCATCTGTGGTCATGTGATAGCTCCTTTTGCTGATCGGTGACATCAGTGTGATGAGTAGATAAAGCAAGCGGCATTTTGATGTGCAGCCAAAAGAACTTCTTTGGGCTGAAGGTATAACCTTTAGCATGGGGCCCTTCCCTGTCATTTCCACCCACAGCCCCAGGGAAGCACGGAAATCTTAGGTTGTGGAGGTGGAAGGAGTTTCTTTGTCTGTAGAGTGTGCAGAGGAGCTTTTTAGCCAGCACAGATCAGATACTGTGGGACGGAGGATGCATCTCTGCTGAGCAGAAGTCAGGCTGCTCGACACGTTTTGTGTATGAAAGAATAAATAAAATTCTCCACGTAATCAGTCAAATACAGCCACAGCTGAAGCATTCTAAAGTTGTCTTAGCATGTAGCATTTTCTTGCTCAAACAATATTTTCCTTTGAGTTAATTGGTGAGAACAGGAGTTATGTTAAGCTGGTTGCTTTGCATTGTTTTCTACTTAGTTAACAAGAGTCTGAACTTATTTTTATCAGCCTGTACCCCTCAAGTCTTGCCTTTACCTATTAAAATGCTCCTATTCTGTTAAATGCTGGCTCCATTTTGCTGTACCTGATGTTCTGTGGTATTGGGTGATTGCAAGGGCATAGCATGAGAAACGTCTGACAGTCACAGGCTTCTTGGAGCTTCTTTTTGTAGTTCTGTTCTTCATAGCAAGGCTTCTCCCCATCATCAGAGGTCTGTTCTAAACAGTGTCTGCTGATTGCAGCAGAACACATGGTAGCTTTTCCATTTTGCTAAATAACTTAAATAGTTTATCCTATTGGAGTGAATTACTGCAGTTCACTAAACCAGATAGCTGTTAAACATGGCATTCATATACTGAAATATTAAGATTAATATAGAGAGATTAGGAAGAATTGCATTTAAATTGTCTTTAAACAAAAAAAAAAAATCACACTTACTGAATTTTCCTATAAATCTTTTAGATTATTTTTCCAGTTATTAAGTAGCTGTTTTAAGAAGAATTAATTGAGAGTATTCATAACAGCATTTTGTGAGGCAAAAAAAAGCCCACACTTTTTTTTTAATCCCCTGGAATTGTTGCTGTGCAGGATAGTATCCCTGCACGGCAACAATTTAAATTAGTTTTTCTGTCAAAGTTCCTGTACATATGCTAACCAACAATTGTGGTCACTTTTAAACTTTGAAAATTGCCTTTTATAACAGAGGTTTTGTTTTTTTACCTCTGTCTTCAAAGACTTTTTAAAAAAAATTAAATTATAATACAAAAGAGAGAACAATCTATACATTGAAAATCAGATATGTTACTTTACATACGGATCTGTGTCCAAATATAGTCATTCATGCGTATGCCTTTGTGTAAGAGTACAAAGTTCAACTGGCGCTTCTATTAACCCACAATTATCGTTACACAACAAGTCAATGATTCTTGGAAAATAATTTGTGGACTATGAAAAGCCCTATTGAAGCTGGCCACTGCTTTTAGTGATAAAGAAATTCTCCTAATATGGCTATTTTATTAATGCTGTTGTGTTTCAAAGTTCCTTAGCCACAGCTTACACAGTATTATCAAAGGAACATTTATTTCTTCATTTCAGTTGGTTTCTTTATCTTAAGTAAAGGTCAGGAGAGCTTCCTGGAGAGTTACTCTGGCAAAGGTTATGGAGTTTCAGACATATACTTGGATATAATGTATGTAGCTGTGGGCTCTGCAAAACAGGAACAGAGATCAACATAACCAAAGCCATGGGGAAATTACTGCTGCAGAAGTAGCACAATTGTGACTGTTTTCTCTAGATCCAAGCCTGCCTTCAAACTCCATTATAATGACTTGCTCTATATAGTCTATAACTGTGCAGTACTGAGCCCATTACTGGCAGCAGTCTGGCAGAAGCACTTGATTTCCTTTTTTTTAAATCTATTTAAATTTATTTTATTTTATTTATTTTAATTTCTATTTTTACATGGGAGAGAATGGACAAGCTGTCATAGATTTAGTGTTTAATACATTTAATTGAGGCAAATGTGAAGAAGAACGGAAGTGTATGAATGAAGGGGTTGCAGCCACTTTAGTTTAAAGGCATCTAAACTAAACTGTGCTTTGCTACAGAAATAAGGGTGTGTATGTGATGTGCAAAGCGTGTAAATAAAACAGAAGTGTTCCAGTGAAACAGTTACAATCTGCAGTCCAGGTAGAAAAAATAATGACATTTTATTTATAGCTTCATTGCTTGAGAAAGGGGCTTTAAAGCCGAGACAGATCTGTGCTGTTAAATTGAAAGTTGTGATGTTAAATTGAAACATTAAAAGGAGACTTAAGAAGCTTCAGTAACAGTGGCAGTTTTGGAAGAGTGTGGTGAAAATTTTCTTGCCTAGAAATCACCAGCTTGGTGATCTGAAGAAATCAGCTCTTGAAACAAGATGTGGAAGATAGTGGAGGAGCTGATATGCCAAGATCATGTGCTGCGTCCTAGCACTGAGCAGGATTGAATGCCCCTTAAAGTGCTGTGGCTTTTGCCTTTATTATCTGTAATAATGATTTTAACTAGTGAAACTGCACTGGTATTAGTAACTAGGGGAAACATTTAGTTTAGATTAGATATACAGTCCACTTTGTTCACTCAGGGATTTAACTTCAAAGCTAGCTTGGGCCCATGAATATTTCAATTATGACTTGCTATTAAACTTCAATCACTTTTTGAAAAGCAAACATAATGTGTGTATTTATAGTTAGGTGTGGGCTTTAGATATTATGGGTGAGATCAACAGCCAGCATAACTTCATGTGGTATTATTGACGTTATTGGAATTACGCACATTTCTATTAGCTAAGGATCCAGCATGTCAAGCTTTAAGCTGTTTAAAAGTAAAATTTGTTTTGTTACTCCTTTATGGTTTCTGGAAAGAGGCCCTTCCTACTGTAAGAATCTTAGTAATTCTTATTTACTGCACTTTCAAACCTTAATTTTTTGTCATCATAGTCCCATCTTCTCTTACTCTTTTATTAAATATTTTTAACTTGGCATATCTATCACAAAGAACCTTTTTGTAATTTTATTTAGAGTGAGTGGAATTTAGAGTAGATAACAACTAGCTTGTTTGGCTGAAATTTGAGAAACAAAATGCAGTTTCTTGTACCTTTCTACTTTCTGTGAGCACTGAAATTCTTGAGTTCTAGGAGGCAACAATGTGTATAAAAACTTTTTTTTGTTTGAAATGATACTGGAAAAATATTGAATTGCATATTAAATAGTGTCATTTTCTTAGTTTTTCAATTTCATTTCATTCTCACAAGAAATAAAAGTTCCACAGAAAGAGTGAGGAATCTTCTACAGGCTTTTTCCCAAAAATTCTGTTTTAGGCAGGTTGGTTTTGTCTCTTTCTGAATCTGCTTCTGTAATGCAGTTCACTTGTTTGCTGAACATTCAAGTAACGTCCTAATGACTATTCTTTAACAATAACATGAAAAGTTGTGTAAAGCAAAGATGTAAAAATCTGTTTGCTCTAAAAAGGTTTTGGTGTGGTCTTTTAATCAACATACTTCATGTGACACTTTTTCCTAATTCTTACCCAATTCATAAAACCTAATTAAGCTTTTTTTCCCTCCATGTAGAGTCAGTATTCACATTTGGAGAAGGGTGACCTGTGTTAACTTCCTCAGATAAGGTTTCCTATTGTTTCAAGTCCATTTTCATATACTGAGGAGGAGCCAGATCCTGAACTGGTTGTAATCAGTGGCAAGGCTTTCAGATACTGTAGAACAGCAAGGACTTTCCACTCCAGGAGCAAAAATGAATAAAGTGTTCAGTTTTCTTGAAGTCAATAGCTGTTGAGGTGAAGATTACTTGCTCCCATTGTTTGGATGGTTTCTGTGACAGACACAAGAGGAAGTAGGTAGGATTTGCTGATGTTTAAAAGATGTAGTTGGCAAAGAAAACTTGGTATTGTCAACAAAACACTGAATTGTAACGCGACCTTGGTACAGTTGGTTATGAATGGGGATTACTCGGCACCAAACTTGATTGCCTGGTGTCTTAATAGTATAATCATGGTTTATTTTGTTTTAATAATATGTATTTGCATGGATCTACTTTTTCAGAGTTTTCTTTTTTTTATTTCTTTTGCCCTGAAATGTTAGTTATGTAGTTAAAATTAAGCATAAATTCTACGTTTTGGCTTTTATTTGCTAAGGAGTTTCTGTTAATGAGGATTTGTCTTGTGCTTCACCTTCTTGATCATTTTCCTTCCTTCTTGTTTATTTTGTTCCTGTATTGTTTCCGAGATCATCACAGCCTTACCTTACCACTGCCAAGGGGTAAATGTTAGTGTTAGACCACAGCTGTTGACAGTAAATGGGAAGGGCTGGCTGTAAAAATCCATGCTTCTCCACGTCTGATTAAACTTTAAGATAGAAAAAAATACTTTTTTTAGTAGTGATTTTGTCACTGATCTTTCATGACCTTTATTCTTTCTCTTACTTCTTTTTTTGTTCCTCCAGGTTTAGTAAAGGGGCGCTTTCAATGTAGATGCCAGGAATCTTAAATTATTCAGGGATGTGCTTTTTAGATGCTCTGCTTCAATCTTTAAAAGCCTGTTAAAGAGAGATTCTTTACATAGGCTTCAGGTAGCTGTATTCTTCTGTCATTTTAACTAATGGTGTAGGATATTCCAAATGCAGTTT
Source organism: Ammospiza nelsoni (assembly GCF_027579445.1). NCBI lineage: Eukaryota > Metazoa > Chordata > Aves > Passeriformes > Passerellidae > Ammospiza > Ammospiza nelsoni. The sequence continues at coordinate 28,988,574 of NC_080633.1, read as the reverse complement.
AAATGAGGAAAAGCTTTAATATTTATTTATATATTTGCAGCATACAAAGGAATTCTTTTTTTACATTACCATATTAAAAATGCTTCTTTTGGTTTATTTTCTTTCTCTTTCTTTCTGTGATTTAAATTTCAAAAGTGAATTTCAGAATTAGAAGAGCATTTTCTGCTTGCTTTAGTATGGCAAGAGCTGGTGAGAAATTGACAGAGGTTAATTTTCCCTTCTTTTGACATATTTTGGAGAAGAAACCCCACACAATAAAGGTAGAAAACACCAGCATACTAGGAGTTCTGACAGGTCTACTGGAGTCAAAATGAGGTATATTTACTGGTATTAGTTTTGGTTTTCATGCAGAATAGTTTAATTTTGCAGCTTCTAGAAGAGATTTTTGTGGACTAAAAAAAAATGTCATCTTTTTAACGTGATGATTCACTTCATAGGCAGCTGGTAGTCATGTCTTGGTAGTGCACAATGTTCTAGAAATTACAGTTGGTAGCGTTTTGGTTGTGGCAAATTGCACACACCAGCATCTTTTCAGTGTTTTTATTTTTTTTTTTTTGAGATTTATTTTTTTTTATTTTATTATGCCTTTAGTTAGAGTCTGTGTGTCTGGAATAACATTTTTTTTGAGTGTAGCTCTGCAAGTGTGGTGCTACAGCAGGCAGTCTGACAAATATCCTGCAAGGTGGTGCTACTTATTCCTGGTGCTGAGCTATTCCCTGGTAGGGCTTTTGCTGCAGCTGTGTTTTGTTTCTTGCCACTTGTCTTGAAACTACTTCCTTCCATAGGTCAGATATTGTCAAATACAGAGACATTTGCTTACTTCTTTTAGTGCATGCCCCACTGTGATGGATTCTTTCTCAAGGGCTGTGAGAGTCGGGGCTCTGTGGTTTGTTCCTGCCTTTAGCTTTGCATGACCTTGGGCATGTTGCTTAACATCTTTGTTTCTGGTTTGAAGTAGGTACAGAAATGCATGTATCACTCTGCTGTGAGATACACAGCTTTCTTAATGATCACTTATCTGGAGATCTCAAAAGCATTTTACAAAGACAGTCCAGTGCAATTGCTGTTGTAAGAGCTGGAGAGGTCAGACTGAGGAGTCGATGCTGACCACCTTATCTCCCTTCATAGTTGCCTTAGATAGCCTTGCTTCTTTCATTGTATCCCTGAGCACTTGTTTCCTTTGTTTAAAGCCGACTGAAACTGTTACCACCTGTTAACTTTCCTTTTTCTTTTCCAATTTTTTTTTCCTTAATTCACATTCAAAAGAAATTAGGATTTGGTGTCTTTCAGAAAACTCATTTTGTAGCTCATTGATGGGCATTAGCCTGTGCTAATAAGGGTTTTGGTTTTCTTCTTTTTCCTCTAGAAGATTATTGGAAATATTTAAATCTGCCATATACTTGTGACCATAATTGCAAGATTTGATTCTTGAAAAAGTTTTACTGTGAGGGAGAGTGTCGACTGTAATGCCTTTAACTTGTGATCTTAATAGTAGAGAATTTGTGGGCTTGCTTTGATTTTAATAAGCAGTTTTTGCTTATTTGCTTATCTGCTTGTATTTTTATACTAAATTTCCAGCTTTGAAGGTGCAAAGATTTGAGATTCTCCGGGATTGCAGTAGTGGTAATGTCTCACAGATTATGTAAATACTTGTGGTGGCAGTAGCCCTGTGAAACAAATTAGAAGACCCCCATCAAGAACGCAGCTTTTGATTTTTAAAACTTCTAAAGCGGAAGCTTTCTTTCAGAGTGCCCAGCTGGCTGTGATGTGAATTTTACTGGTAATGGAAAGGTACCTCTGGGCATCCACAGAGACAGCAGACACCCCATGCAGACCGGTTTAACTGCCCAGGACCAGTGTGAAGCTGATGGTCTCCAGCAGTGTGGGCATGGGGGAGCCCAGGCAGCTGGACAGGGCTCTTCCTGCGGGGTTTTGTGCCCCTGTCTGCCCACTGCCCTTCCACTGCCATGTCCCTGCTCATCCAAGCTGAGTTAGTTTCCTTTCCTTCAGCCCTGTCCTTGTCTGCTGCTTTATTGCAGATTAAAGGCTTGGGTTGCATGTGAAGGTTATCAGCTAATGAATAAACTTCAGTCATCCTGTCCTGTGATAAATCTGTCTCCTAGATCAAAGATGAAGCATGTAGACCTTTTTCCTTTCAAATGGTAATTTCTTAAGGCTGTCAGGTCACTTCCTAACGACTGTTTACATGAAAACAAAAACATTAAACATATTTTATTCAAAATGTTGAATTCTCAGATTTGAAAAAACCTTCTATTTCCTCTCTGAGGGAGCCTCCCCTCCTTCCTTCTGTGGAAGTCTCGTCTGTGGAAATACAAGTGATCCTCACATTGTAACTTGTGGTCAGGGCAATATTTTCTTAGGACTACCATTATTTCTGTTACAAACCAGACAGTTGTTAATTTCATCAGGAGTATGTGTACGTATTAGAACATTTTTTCACTTCCAGTTGTATTAAAATGTGCATAAACCTCTTTTAGCTGTATTTTCACACTGAAGCCAAGCAAGGCAGACCAAAGGGTCTTTGTGATTCTATTTTGATACAAAACCCTTATTCTAAAGCTCCTTTCCATGCAGTGTTTTTGCAAAATGAGTTTTGTATTTCAAGAGCAGTGTAAATACTGATTTGAAAATCTATAAGCTCTGGAATGGTCTAAAATAAGGAGGCAGTCTGCAAGCTGAGTTCATCCACTTTATATATCACATATGTTTCTTTACATAAAATGTGTTTGCGGTCTGTATAATTTTTTATCTTTTTATTTCTGCTTGCTGCCTCAGCAACTGGAGATAGAAATCAGGCTCTCCTACAGAGTGCTGTGAAGTTTTCGAGTGATATAGCAGTTAAAAAAAGGAGGAGAGAGTGAAACTCCTCAAGACGTCAGTTCAGCACTGACATGCTTAACACACATTTGTGTCACATAGGACAGAGGTAGCCCTCTGTAAGCTCACAAGAAAAATAGCCCTTGTTTCAGGTTCTGAGTCCTTTTGTTTTCGTCCTGTGCATTTCAGTACTGGGAAGTAGATACAGTGAAGCCATTTATAAGCTGATCAATATGCAAAAATTATTATATTTATTAATTCTTTTGAAATTTAGAAGTCATCAGTGTTTTTTTTTTTTTTAGGAATGGTCTAAACCTAGTCTAAACTTGTAAATGGAAAACTGATTATTTTATCAAGGCGTGTGCTTGTCTTTTCCCTGAGAAGGATTATTTTCTTTTCCCTTCACTTATTCTTCATTCTCTTTGTCTTCAAGACATTACTCTTACCAGTTCCTGGATTCTAGTATGACCTTGATGAGGTGAATGGAGAAGTGAACTGTTTTGGTAAAGGATATCTTTATTCTTATGTATTTATTTCTTCTGTAAGCTGAGGATTATGCATGTTAGAAAAGAGTGAATCATTAGCAGCTTTATTTCTGGTTGTCTTTTTTCCTGTGGCTGTTTATGAACTTATTCAGCAAATGTGGTTGCCAGTAAGTTAATGTAGTGAAATATTTTCTAGCAGTGACATTTACTGCCGAGTCCTGCAGTCACCGAATAGGAAGGTTACTGACTGGCCAGGTTTTTGTCTTTGAATTTATATATTATGAGTCGTCATCAAGGACATTTGAAAAATTACATGTGCAAAAACAATTCCCAGTCTTGCTAATTTGGTCCTCTTTGCTCAAAGGTTGTTTCCTTTCTGCTTATAATGTATACCTAGAAAAGATAAACAGTTTAATTATTTTTTAATACTCTGTCTTCATGCTGTAACTGAATGCAATGTTTCCTTACTTAACAATCTGTTAAAAATTTCACACGGCCAAAGCAATACGAGAAATGGAGACAGCAAGGACTTTTTAAACTGTCAGTATTCTGTAAAGCCAAAAAGTTTCAAGCATTTTGCATTAGAATTTGGGAGCTAGATTAATAAAAGTCTATATAGTCAGTGTGTGTGTGTGAATATATATATATATGTATACATGCATATAGGAAATACAACATGTAATTGTCAGTCTAACTGATTGTATGCACTTATAAAATAATCATAAAACTTTAGGAATGCTTGGCTTCAGAAAGCATCAGGAAGTGTATTAGTAATGTATGTTCAGCGAGTCTCACATACATTAGGAATGCTTTAAGTAGCAGCAGAAGCCTTAAATATCCATGCTGAGCACGAGCACCTGGTTGCAGGTGGTCAAGCTTCCACTGGCTCCAGAAAGAGCACTTTGCTAAGAGTCTTTGAAAATCGGCCCACTTAAATATAGTCTTGACTTTATGTTCCCAGACGTAACCACTTCTGACAATGGCTTCTTTGTTTCCCTGTTGAATCAGTGATAAAAATTGTGAGCTGAATTTTACTGTTGACTTATTTCAGTGGCCCGCACCTTTTCCACTGGAGACTGCAGGTTTTGCAGTAGTGAAGTAGAGAATTAGATTCCAGCCTTGCTTGAATGATTTGTAAAAGCGATCTGTTAGAGTTATTACTGGTGAACATTTGTGAAAATTGAACATTGAAGCATGGAGGGCACATGTATTTAGAGTGGTGACAGTCCCTTTCTCCACATGATGTAAACAAACATCCCATTAACTACCCTGACTTAGTGTTGTTTTATGAATATATACTTATTGTTAAAGGCAAAATTGAATTAAAAATAATCTCAAAATGCAGTTTTGTTCAGTTTTAGTGCCTAACATTGAGAGCCGCTAAAATAAAAACAAATTGTAAATAATCTTTTAAATTAGTGCTTTAATTCATGCTAGAGAGCACTCAGTGTAGAGTCCATTTCATTATTTATTGTTTTCTCTTACTTTTGCATATACTTGAGCAGCTATCTGACAAGCATGATTATCCTTAAGGATAATCTTTTATTAGGATGCTCTTGTATTATGAGGATATTCCTGTTTTTATAGGGATACAAACTGACGCATTGGTTATGGCTCCTGAGGCTGAGCTACTTCTAACTAGAATCAATCTTCTGACACTGGTTGTTTGGATTATGGCAGAACCAACAATTAAATCCAGTTTCTTTCACATTTTGTCCAGCTGCAAGAACAAGATTGGTGGCCCTCACATTTATAGATGGCTGTTAGCTCTTTGCATGAATACATCAGAAAAGAACAACAAAGATAATAATTATACTGATGTAACTTGAAACTTTTCCTTAAGAGGTGAGATGAGGCAGAATCAGTTCCAGTTTGTTTTCTGCTGTGGGCATCTTTCCTAAATATCAAGGTGATGATACCTTTAAAACAATAAATAGAAAATACAAAATTGTTAATTTTACAGTTTATTGTTATGTTTGGTAAAAATGCTTGTTATAGTTTCCAGAGTTTTCTTCATAATTTTGTTTCTATAAAACTATTTAAATCCAGACCTGAAATGTCAAAATGCATAGTTATCTGAAGTGGAAAGTGTGCATGTGTGTGTATGTGTAAAATGCTGGGATATTATTGGGTATTTTAGTAATGGAAACTACGCAATGCTTAGCCATTACCTCTCACAATTTAAATTAAATTTTGAAAATTGTTGCAAATGGAGATCCTGTCCTCAGAAAAGCACACAGACCCTGATATAGTGGCCAGCTCTTCTCTTTGCATTTAACTTTATTGATAATTCCCAGGTAGGAATACAATTTAAGTTTTCTCCCAGGCTTGATTTTACATTAAGAACTTCCTCTTTAGCAGAAGCTCTAAAGGTGGATTGCCTCTTTTTGCACCGTGCCTGGGAGCCTTTGGAGCCAGATACATTATCAGTAGCTGTAGGAACAAGTGCCCCGATCTCCTCCCTGGATTTTAACAAAGCAAATGCAGGTGAAGAGCAGCCCTGTTTCTCTGTGTGGATGTGGAGGTAGCAGATGCAATGTAGAGGGATTAAAAATTCTTTGAAATTTTTTTTTTCCCTCCCTATAATCATCTTCAGCTATCCACATGTTTTAGTTCAATTGCTACAGAACCCAGCTGGTTGAATTTTATTAGGTTACCACTTCCTCCTCGAGAGAGCCCTAAGCTTCTGTTTATTTTGGGGGCAGGGAGAGCTCCTGGTCCTGCCTCACCTGCTCTCCTCAGACATCAAAGTGAGCCAGTTCACTCCTCCTAGCTTAATCCTTCCCTTCTCCCTCCCGCCAATGTTCTGCAAATTTCCTTGTATTCTTCCCAGTAATCCAGTGCCCCTGGTATTAGTCAGCAGGTTCACTTTTACCCTGGAGGTACCTGCTAGGAGGCAGAGACCCTCTGGCAGCACTTTCCACTCGACTGCCTGCAGCTGTGAGTCTCCTACAGCTGGACAGGTAAATTGTCTGGAAAGGAAGGAGAGCACTTCAGGAAGGGGACATAAATTGGAATAAAACAGTGCCTGTGACAGCATTTCTGTGGGATTGCTTCTTTTGGAGGTTGAGAAACTGTCTCGGTAACTGCAGCTCCTGCTGCCTGAAAATACCTTCCAGACAATTCTTAACGGGAAAGTGAAAATCTTTTGGGGATAGAGGCAAAGAGGGATCAACTAACCACAGTTGTGCCAAAATGTTCCATGCTTGAGGGTAGAAGAGTAGAGACAGTTTTCTAATACTGTGTGGCAGTTCAGCCAGGTCGCAGCTGCCCAAATACACTGTCAGTTTATGACAAAGGACCTATAGTGCCTTACCTAGGTATTTACTAGAAGCCTCTGGAAAAGTTTGCCTTGGAATTGGTCTACCTTTGCATTTTAGTGAGTAGGTTATCTTTTATTGATATTTACTGAAAGTTACTCCCCCTACCCCCCCAGTCTAGTGGCTTACCCTTTTGGGTGGGCTTTTTACTTGTTGTTATACTGAATATACTCAGTGAATATACTATGAAGTTTTTGACTGACATGGTCCTTTGGAATGAGAAGCAAAGTGGCTACAAATATCTGAATTATCTCAGTGGTGCCTTCAGGACTTCCAGTGTCAGAAGGCTGCAGGTGTACCCTCAGTAACTAATGAGCATTTCAGAAATTGCATCTTCACAGATAAGCAAATCAGGGATATCTTGCACTAAAAGTGAGGATTTATAGAGGTGAACCAATTATTAAGCGGAATGCGTACAACCTCTAATATTGTGCTTCCTCTCCCACACTAACTGGGAACCCCTCCACCTCTCAGGGGAGGCTGCATCTGTCATGGCAAGAGGGTCTTGGGTTAGCTGCCCAGAAATAGCTACACTGGCAGAATGTTTTAGTGTCTTAGCACACAAGCTGTAGAAAATTCCAGTTAAAGAATGACACTTACTTTCCTTTGTGAAGAAGGTCCTAGAAGAATTTTTTTTGCTGAGCAGGGGCAGGACCATAATGTTTAATTGTCACATGAGGTGTCCTGCAGGGAAATGGCATATGCCTGCATTTTAGTGATATTTTGTTGGTCACCTTTTCCCTGAGTATAAATGCCCTTGTATAAATCTGCCTGATGGATACTGATGCAGACTTGGTGCCCTATAGGTGCAGTGAACTCTTCTCTGTTTTCTATTTCAACACTTTTTTTGGCCTCAGGTGCTAATCTCAAAGACTTCATATTAATGCCAGATCATAGTCAGGACAGGGAAAATTATGTTGAATATAGAGAACTAACATAATCTAGAGATGAACATGTGATTCAATTAATTTAGAATTGAGTTTCATCGATGCATTCTTTTTGTCTTTTAGTCATTAATCTGTAATGCTTTTTGCTTAAAAAATTAGCAAAGAAAAAACCTGACTTCAAAGCAAGAGCAAGTTATTTTAGCAAACAGTGCTGGCTAAGATGGATGCATTACTGTACATCTTAATGTCCAGAATTTTCCAATATCAATTGTAGGAAAATGGGCTGTTATTTTCCATCCTGCAACTCCTTGTTTGTAAACAAAAATAAATTCCAGCTTGTGCTGCAGTTTGTTTTCACCTACTTGCTACTTTTTCCTAAGTCAAATTCAAAATAAATTTTCTTTCTATTCTCATACCATGTCATCTGAGAACATTCCATGTAGGCTTTGAGGAAAAAATCCCACAATTTTGGGCTGTCTTTTATTCTTTACCTTCCCCCCACATCCTTTCCCACCCCCTAAGGATGTAAAGCCTATACCATTGCATAGCATTCATGCAATTCAAGTAGACCATTAATTGACATGTACAATATTGTAGGCTTTAGTTTGGAAGAGAAAATAAGCAATTTGCTTCATTTTGCAGCATGAGTTCTAACTGTTATTAAAGTGCATTTGTAGTTGCATATTTTCCAGTAAAGGTGACAGATTACTTCAAAGCTGGTATTTTCTTTTTGTTAAACAAGGTTCTCAAATAGATCCATCTTGCCCACGTATTCTATTCTTGCCAGTTGGCTTTGAAAGCTGGTGCTTGGGCTCATCGTTCAGAACTAGCTTCCAAAAAATGAGGTCCCATGCTGTTTCTATCTTTTGAGCTAGTAGGGGCTGGAAGGATCTGATCTGAAGCCAAGGCGAAGACTGAATTGATGGACTCATATATAACGGCTTTGCCAAGTGCTGCCCAGTGATGAAGTCCCACTTTCTGGGAAAGAGCACTGAGACAAGGGGTGGCAGAGCATTCTCTGTGTTAAAGGCTGTCCAGAGATTTTCTTTTCTGGACTTAGAGTCAGGTTACCACATAAGAACTAGCTTTTTATTGAATGCTTTTTCACACATTTACAAGTTTTTACTTTCTTCTGCTTGCCTCTTACCCATTTTCTCCCCAGTTATACATATCCATTTGAAAAGGAAAAAATCTTTCTGCTCTTTATCACAGTATTACACATATTTTGGCCATATATAATGTATCATTGCAGAGATATGCTTACATATTCAGTATGCTTACTTTCATTTGACTCTGTGTGCACACAACAATACCCAAACACATAGGCAGACTGGTTCAGGTGAGCAGTCACTACTTGGTGAGTCTAGATGGAGCCCAGCTCTCTTTAGGTCAAAATTCTGGATCTTGAAGGAGTTCTAGTTTTCTAGATGCAACTGTAAAATGGAGAATAATATCAAGATCATGTATTTCTTCAAAAAGATACTTGACAGGAATGCATAGATTACCCCCATCCCCACCCTCCCTTCCGTTGCTACCAGCCTTTCATTTGTAAGGTAGTGAAAGTTCAGGTCTCTTGTCTATGTTCAGCTTTTCTATAAACTGCCAGGATAGTCTCTGAAACCACAGTGATGATGCATATCTGTGTGTCAGATATCCAATTTGTCACCAACTTCTTCCAATATCTGGCAGAGAGCAGGACCTAAATGAAATCCAGTTGACTGGAGCTCAGCTAAGATCTGATAGAGGTGACTTTGATAGATAAATGGTTGAAGAACCTAGTGGAGTCTGTGTAGATGTAATCTCTTCAACCACTTTTAAATCAGTTCACAGCCTTCAAGTCTTGCTCATTTCTGCAGCTCTTGCAGTGGTCAGAAACAAAACTTTTTTTTGCAAGAGATCACGTAGGGTGAAAACAACTGCAGATCTTGCCTCAGTCGTCCATGCTTAAAGTCACTTCTATCTTCAGCTGTAGCAATCTTAGGTTTTACAGGCTTTTTATTCAAAATCATTGGAACAGTTTAGATGGCAATTCTTGATTACCAGCCTTTACTCTCCCAGCTCTCTTCATCTGTCACCTCTCCTACATGATATTTTTATTTCAGGTTCTATTAGTATACCTCTGGCTGCATACCTCATCCAGCAGCAGCACAATAACCTCTGGAGTATGAATGAATGGTCAGCTATGTCAAATGCCTGCTTCTGATCACTCCTGAGCATCTCAAAGTTACCAGTAAAACTTCTCATCAAAATATATAGTACAATGAAATTGAAAGAGCACACTCCTTTGGCATCCTGATGTCTTTAATCTGATTCTTATTGTTGAAATTCAGAATGCAGCTGTCTTCAAAGGTCTAAAGCTCAAGTCATAATGATCTAGAAATAAATAATCAATACATGCCTTCCAGAATGCAGAAGGCTGTTGTTTCATGAGTTGAATGCACACTTTTGAAACCTCTTTGGAAAATATATATAAAGCCTGGCATTCCCACCTAGAAAGCTATAGAGAAAGTATTAAGTTTCATAGTTCATTGCTTAAGGTAAGCAAATACTTATACTGAATGTATGATTCAAATGTTAAGGTGACTGTTGCAAAAATAAGGCATTTCAGGACTCGTGAACCCACAGTGTTGTGCTTGGATTTTTTAAAAATGTTTTCTGATAAGAGCAGCTAGGTCACTACTAACACCTAAGACATAACTAGCATTTTATGCTCTTTGACGAACTGTTCAATAAACTGTTTAAAAGCAGATTTTTTTTTTACTAATGCCTACCTGTTGTACTTATAGCATAAATAGTTTGTTTGAATCATCAGGTGAGTGCTGTTAAGTTATAGTGAGCGAGGAAAATGGCAAAAACATGAATTAGGGTCCCTGTCCTTAAGTGTGTTTCAGTTTGCATTTTGATAGCAGTTTAGAAATGTTATCGCCTGTTTTGTCACAGACATAATTCACATCTTTCTTCAGGCACTGTAAACAAGAGAAATGGTTTAATGGCTCCATAAAAGGCACTCTGTGCTGATAGCTGAGATTAGACCCTTTAGTAATGGATTTTTGTGTGTTGGGGGAAGGGGAGGGCTTGGCAGAAGTAAATGTACTGGAAAAGAATCTTGGAGAGACTCTGATGTATCTGAAGTGCCTGCTGCATTGCTGTATGTATCGAGAGATAGATTTAGAGTGTGACAGTGTTGCCTTTATCAGTACAGGGGCCTTTCCTTCTTGCATTTGAAATTTTACCAAGTATTATCTTGGTTCACCTCAGTCAGTCTAGTACCTGGAGTTGGAGTGGTATCAACTTAAGTATTTTTATGACTTCTGTCTTTTCATCTTGCTGTTGAGTCAAGTCCCCTATATTCAACTATGTTCAAGAAATCTCTCAAAACTTACATTGCATATTAACCATTTTGCCTTAATTAATGATAAAAATTAGTGAGTTTATTTACAGAATTGGGTTTAGAGAATGATTTTGGAGCATAAATTTGAAAAACAGCTCAGAAACAGCATGTTTAGGCCATGACTTACTGTTTCTTTCTTTTCTCTTCAGGTACTCAAAAACCTCAAATGTAATACGTGTGAATATAGTATTACTTAAGAGACATCAGAGTTCACTATCAGGAGCAAGTGTGGTACAAAATCAACTGCTGTCAATTGATTTTATACCATATAGTAAATGTTCCTGACCCATAAGTGTGGATAGGACATCTTTGTCTCTTTGGTCAGTAGAGTAAGCATTGCCTGCCATTAGCCAACATCACTGAATTACCAGTTATATTTTGTGGCTTTTTAAAGTATGTTTAAAACCATTCTTCCTCAGAAATAAGATTTTATCATGTGTTCTGGACAGGAATCTGAAGTTTGAAAGTTAAAATGTTACTTTTTGTTCAAAGGAGAAATGACTTGCCATTTCATATAACATATTCCTAATTTCCTCTTCATCTTGAATAGTCACCTCTTGAATTGAGAAATATTTTAAGCCATTGCTTAATGCAGTACATTTTAGGGCTTTCTCAAAAGAAGTAGATTCAGTTCTGTTTGTACAGAGGTGGTACACTTCCTGTTTCTCAGGCTAGAAAGTGTACATATCAGACTCCTCTGAGACAAACCAATTCCTCCTTTGACTTCAGAGTTCTTAATAAAATTGTTCTTCATTTGAGTGGTGCGGTTCTTCATTCTTTGGGTGTTATTATGAACAAAATGTTCAGGGATTAGACTGTTGACAGATAGCAAAGTAGAACAGCACTTCTGAAGGATGGATGGCAGTTTCCACCCCATGTTTTTGCATGTTACATGTGAGTTTACTTTGTGGTGAAATCATTATGGCTTTGTATAAAATCTAGTTCTGTACAGCAGCACATTATGTATAATATGCAAGCCCTTTTACTCTGCAGATATAAATAGACATATTTATGCACAGAGAATATGCATACAGTAATTTATTATACCTTCATCAATTTGCAATATGTGGCAGCAGTCATGCTTGCCTTATATCTATGTGTTGGCTTTGGAGATGCTCCAGACAGGGTCTGTGGGGCAAGGGTCTGTTTCTGATACCGATAAGCCTGACTTTGCGTGGTAGTTGAGAGGAGGTGTTGAAGGCATCCATCTAAATACACGTTGTAGGATTGTTTGCCTTTCAAGTTCGGAGGTAGTTATCTGTAAGTAATCACTGGGGATGAAATCTTGGCCCTTGGTCACTGTTTAATAAGACCATTATTAAGGCAGAGAGCCCCTTACTTTAATAGGGTTGAGACTCTTGTTCTGGGGTTAAGTAAAATGAATTTGCCATCAGGAAGAAAGAAGTGGTAAGGAGATGGTTGTTTAAAATGTCATTTTGTTAATATGAATGTGTTGGTAGCTGGTATGCGGCACTAAAATTAGATTGTATAAATAAGCAACCCTGCTCTCCTCAAAAGAAAGAAGATTGAGAACATAATATAAAATCTGGTTTAGCAAAAGAGTGTATGTTTAAATTCTTTTAATAGGTGCACTATAGAATGAGAGTCACACTAAAATCAGAAGTGACGGGCAAAGGGTTTCAGTGACGGTATGAAAACTGCTTTGAATGTTTGAAATTGTATAGTTAAAATAAGTCTGTCATCTTCAGCCACACTTAAGACATGTCCTGAAAGGGCAAGTAGCCTTCAAGAAAGCCCCCAAAAAGCAGTAAGTATTTTTATCAGCCTATCTTTTTTCCTTTCTACCTCTAAAAGTGGAGTTACAGATAAAGCTTAGCATGGTGACTGTGTCAGGGGACTGCCCGAGGAAGGCTTTAAATTTTACAGCTACATTATCTTTCTGGCTGTAGTTAAGATAAAGATCTAATATAAAATCACTTTGGTCTGTAATGCTTTCTCTAAATGAAGTGAAGGTGTTAACCTACTTGATTTGATACACTTTACCCTAGCTTATAAAGCTGGTAGGAAGGTGAGGTAAACTTTAATTAAAACTACAGCAGAGATGCCTTCTAGCAGTGTGCCCTGTACCTTGCTAGGACTGTACAGTAAGCAAAATAAAATGTACCTCGCAGTTGAGGCAGCAGGCTGGAGCCGTGTTCAGTGAAAGTAATTTAATTAGTGTTGATCATGACTCCAGATGATGGTGATTTGATAAGGAATAATTTAGTACTTAACAGCCTTTTACATGCACCAACTCCATGTGGGAAGGTAAAGCAAATTGCACAAAATGAATGTGCTGCTTTCACTTGTGCCTGTGCCAGTGAGCTGGAAAACTGCCTGTTAGCAGACGTTCAGGCTCTCAGCGCTGTGATGAAATACCCAGCCAGTTCTCCGCACAGGGCTGCAGTGTGGGAGTCTCTGTACTCCCGTTATTTAAAAATAAATAAGGGAAGTAATTTTTCATAACAGATTAACTCCAAGGAAGTAGCAAAGTAAAAAAAAAAAAAAAAAAAAAGAGCAGCATGTGGCCTTTGTGCAAATATGTGATACTGGCTTTAAAAAAGAGTCTTGTTGCAGTTGTGTTTTATTTTTTGATTCAAGTTAAAGAGATTGCCTACCTTAGCTTTGGAGTCAGCGTCCCAGAGTTGTGGGGCCCATCATATACATTAAATGTATATGCATGCATTATTTGACCAGACGTACAAAGGACAGTCAGCAGTAAAAGTTCACTAGAAGCATGCTGAAACAAACTACTGGATATCAGCCTGCTTTGTGATTGCTTTGGAAAACTGACTGAGCTGCATTTTGCCATGTTATTAAGTCTGAGAATCATTTTTCAAGAAGTCCATGTGGGCTTTTTTTTAGTGCAAGTTCAGACAGTTTTATTCAGGAAGAATTATTTTCTTTTTGTGATGTTCACATTTTCCATCTCTGTTTTCTAAGCTGTTGTGCTGTGCATATGCATTTCTATATGTTTTATTGTCTGCTTCTCCTTTCTAATCTTTCCACATAACTTTTTGTGGTATTGTCCACAAAATATAATAGCTGAATAGGAGTTTTCTGCTAATTCTTGTGAGTTTTGTGAAAATACGTGTCAAAATTGAATAGTGTCATGTTGCAGATGACTCAACTGAAAGGCGGTAGTAGAAGGTGTCATGTAATAGGGTATGAGAGGATCTATTTGTGAAAGAGTTCTCTGAACATTGCCTAACCATGAGAAAAGCCAATGCAAAAGTCTGGAATCCAGACCTTGCTCACAGATGCCAGAGTTTAGTGTTCTGATGCTCACTTCTTAGACAGCATTTCATTTATCTCCCCCCTGAGCCCTGGCATGTGTATGCAGATGCATTAGTATCAGAAGATATGTAGTCTGTAACAAATCTTCTTTCCCAAGTTCGGGTGTAAGACAAGGGGTAAGATGCTACTTGATGGTATATAATGATAGCCTGGCTTTTTGCTGAGATTCCCTAACAGGAACTGCTGCATGTACGTGGATTTTTGTGGAGATACAAGTGTCTATGTCAGGCTGGAATGTGATGTTCATACTATGGGGTTTTGGTGACAACATCAAAGTGATAAAATTATCTCTGAATTCTAGGCATCTTGGAGTTCAAAAATGCATTAACAACCTCATTTTATTTAAAACTTGAAAGATGTGTTTTCAAGCCGTTACATGACTGTCTTTTAGTCCTTTGTCCTCCTAGCCACTTACTTAGGTCTGTCAGTGTCAGGTGAACTTTGAATTTTCTTCTGCTTTAATTTTGGTTAAGATTGGATATGAAATAAGGAAAGTTGTCTGGTGTAAACTAATTTGCTGGTTAACCTTGCCTTTACATTTGGCCTTTCCCTTAGTACAGACCACATTGTGCTTCTAATTAATGCTGCATTTCTGTCACACCCCCTCTGGGTTTTTTTTAGCTTTTAAAAAATATGACTTTGTTTTTTTTACTTGTGTCTATATCACATCTACTATTGAATTTCGTCAGGCCAGGTTTTTATCTTATTTTTAAGAAAAATTACTTAAACCATTTATTCTGATTTTTTAATGATGTTATTTATAATTAAAAGTGCATATAATAATCCAGTTCCAAGGGGTTTCACTGCAAATTTTCAAGCATTCTGTGGGACGAAAACATAACTGCTCATACACTTGAGGCTGATATATCTTAAATTTGTTTTGGAGTCGTTTGTGTGACACTCTTTGAAGTGGACTACTATTGCATTTATAGCTAAAAGCAACCTCTGATATTACTTAGAAACATTTGGTGCCTGGGAAGTATTTTGCCTCTGACAACATTTACAGTAGTTAAGCCAAATATAAGTGGGCTGTTATTTTCCTGCTAATGAGATGGGATGCTGGCCATCATTCTATTAAACAATAGAAGTGATAATAGCCAATGTGAAGGATCTCTGGTGTCTATTTTTCAGTTGACACTCAAAGAAATATTTGAAATGTTTATTTCCTATATTGTTTTTATTATTACAATTGTTTAATTAATCATGTGTTTAATTAGCAGCGTCAAGCTTACTTGGGAAAGCTAATTGTTGATATTGTACTTGGGTTTTAATTGCATTGTCCTTCTCTTTCCAGTGGCTTTTCATGGTCTCCCTGTGAAAATCAAGAAGGAACCCCATAGCCCATGTTCGGAACTTGGCTCCGCTTGCAGTCAAGAGCAACCATTCAAGTTCAGTTATGGGGAAAAGTGCCTGTACAATGTCAGGTAAAGTAATTAGGAGCATATTTACAGTGAGAACTGCTGGCTTAAATGAGGACTGACGAAAGAGTAATAAAACCATAATAGAGATCTTAGAAAAGTTACCTCTTCAGCAGATAACAGACTGATGAGATAATGCATTTAGCTGATGAACACTGATGGATTTGTTTACAGTTGTGTCAAACACTTACATAATAATTTTAAAGCAGTGTTTTTCATCAAAATGCACATCCTCCATTCCTCCTCCATGGGAGCTAGCCAGAGTTTAAAAACCCAGGGTACAAGCATGAAATAGAAGAAAGGAATATCTTGTTTTCTGTGAGCTGTGTTGAAAGTACTTTCAAAATGCATTATGTGCATTAGGAAAGAGAGATCTGTGTAAAAGGCAAGGGATTGGCAGGTCTGAGCAACACATTAGGTATTTGACAAATTGTGAAGATGTTGTATGTGTATATTCCTGGGTGATTACCTTTTAAAACAGTGTTTCATTAGTTGCATTCAAAAGCAAGTTGTCTTCTTTTATAGGCATAGTTAATAAAAGCTTTATTTATTTGTGGGGGGTGGAGGGGCTTGATACCTCTTCATTCCTTATTGACTTTCTTTTGGTTGCATTTACATGTCACTCCTTCCTTTAGTGTCAGCTGTGAAAGATTTCTTATTGACATTTCAGTCTATTTTAGAATCTTTCATCTAGCTTTGATTCTCATCAATGTAGTATGAAAACTGTTAGCACTTAAAGCATTATAGCATTTAACTTTTTGGATATGAATGGGGTAAAAAAAGGAAAAGACTGGCACTTTTGCCAGTTATAAGGAGTGATTTTGGTTTCAAAAATCAAATGAATCCGTTGATGGATTTGATGGGTGCTAAGGGAGCTGATGTAGAAAAGCGTGCAAGCTTGTGCTTACTATTCCTAATGTCTGCATTTCTCCTGGTTAGAAACAGGGATGATCAAAGTGTTCTCAAGTCCTTTCCTGATGTGAGACACCCTTGAAAATAGCATCCATGTATTTGTAGGACCAGCAGTTTGAGAGAGAGAGGGGTAAAAAAACCTGTCAGGAGAGGCTGCTGACATCCCAGTATGGGTAGCTAAGCCAGCATACCATTGTTTTTCTGGGTCAGATCACTTCCCTCTGGCTGTATTGTTTTACTGTCTCACTTTGTGGTTTGTGCAAAAGAAAAAGAGCCTTGACAGGCACTGTCAGCTCTTTGTGCTCTAGTCCAGGTGCTTCTACTTTTATGTATTTTGTATACCTCCTGTTAGAATGTGACTGTAAGACGGAGTCCTTTAAAAATACATTTCTGTGTCTCAGAGAAGCAAATGCTGTGCTAAATCACTTGCCTCTAACATGACTTCTTCATTGCTCTTCCTAGTGTAAAGTTGAGAATTCTTCTGCCCAAAACTGGTTCCTAAGTTAACTATAATCAAAAGCTTCTAAATGGGGCACTTGTGGTGATTTTTTTCTGGATGTAGATGCTACGGTTTTGCTTTTTCTTCTTTCTTTGGAAAAAATAACCTACCTTGCTTTTCCCTTGCTTTACTAATAGTGCCTATGATCAGAAACCACAAGTGGGAATGAGGCCCTCCAACCCACCGACGCCATCCAGCACTCCCGTGTCGCCGCTGCACCATGCCTCCCCAAACTCCGCCCAGACCCCGAAACCTGACCGCGTCTTCCCTGCCCACCTCCCTCCATCCCAGTCCATTCCAGACAACAGCTTCCCCATGGATCACAGGTAAAACACAAAACATGGGAAGGTGTTCAGTTGTGGCCCTTATATAGGGTAATACTGGCTTCCTGCCCGCAGCTCTTCCCTTTTAGGCTGGGGGATCAAGGTGGAAACCAGCAAGGTTGGTAGTGTCAGAAATGTGTGTGTTCATGAAAGGCTGGCACCCAGCTTGGTGCACTAGTGTATGAGTTCATATTGGCAGTGACGGAATTTAAATTACATGTTGGTTCTGTCTTGTGAGGGTGATTACAGTATGCTGGATAATCTCATCTAGGCTCCCTTTCCCACGAAAGGCTGGACACAATATTTTTTCAAGGTCCCTTCCAACCTGAGCTCTTCTCTAGCTCTGTGATTCACTTGAGGCTAGAAAGCCCTTCAAGGTGATGAAGTCACTAGCAAGCATGTTCCTAGCTATAAATATCTGGCCTCTTGCTAAGCAGTTCACCTATCTAAGGGATAAGTGGCTATGTTGCAGTGTTCCTGCTTCAGAATATTCTTTAGGAGGGTGGATCGTTTTTCCAAGCCCTTCTGTAATGTAGTGTTTCAAAAAAAGATGCCAACATAAACCGTGCTTAAATAACATTAGTCTGAGTAAAAGCCACAAGAGTTAGAGGCTAGAATTAAAGCTTAAACTGTCCTTAAGTCACCCTGTTTTGTTTTGATATGTTAGAAATCCCCAGACAACTGTCTTAGCTCAGTTTTGCAACAGATATGTTCAGTGGATTCCCCTGTTTTTTCAGCCCAAGCACTTGTTTGTGGAATTCTGTTTACTCCAGCCTTTATTGCATGAACCTGTTTTTGTATGCTGAGTTTTGATTGCCCTCGAACATTTAAAATTCCAATGGTGTGTAAAGAGATATATGTTCAGAAACTTGTTTTACCTCTTAACCATTATCAAATTAAGAAAGACCTGAAAAGAGAAACAGTTGTTGGGAGTG
Source organism: Ammospiza nelsoni (assembly GCF_027579445.1). NCBI lineage: Eukaryota > Metazoa > Chordata > Aves > Passeriformes > Passerellidae > Ammospiza > Ammospiza nelsoni. The sequence continues at coordinate 28,970,269 of NC_080633.1, read as the reverse complement.
TGATTTGCATGTTTCTGCTCTAATAAGGGCTGTTATCTCCAGGGATTTGTGCAGATCACTTTTGAAGGAGGTTGCTAACGTTAATATTGCTGTTTTGTGCTCTGCTGAGATAGCTTTAAATACCACCAAGGTTCTCTACAAGCCCTTCTGGCCATCAAGAAACACTGAATTGGCCCCTTCACCTGCCATAGTCCCCATCTCCTCCCCAGCTGTGGACTGTGGTCGAGCCATAAAGGCCCCCACTGAAGGCAGGCAGTGGATTAGATTACAGGAGGGTGGATAAATGTGTTCCTGTACATACACCAAAGTCAAGCTGCCAGGAGACTGAAATCAGCTGAAGCTAAATGGCTGATGTGCAGAGAACAGTAGTAAGATTTTTCAGATGAAAAGAAATATTTTGTTATAAAGCTACTTGTAAAGAACTGAACCGGTATGTCAACCCTAACTTCAGTATTTATAGACATTTGCATACATCCTAATATAGTTTCTGTACCCACAACCCTTGTTTTGTGCAAGCTTTGTAGGCTCTTTACATAATTTCTGCTCCCTCCCCATCTCTGATATCCATGTTCTTTAGGGCATTTTGCACTAATGCTTCCCTTCTATTATAGAACATTATGTGTTCTAGTAAAGTCCAAAATAGCTGACTCAAGGAAGAAAAAAAATCATCTCATTTTTCTCCATTTTTAAAGAAAGATGGAATTGTAGTGGGAGATATTTTTTCCCATTTTCTTGTTTATTTTGAATCTTGTGTATGAAGCAAACATGTACTTCATATTTTTGTGAAACTCAAATTTTTATGATTTACAAGGTGAGATACTACTACAATGACTGTATTCAGAAAATGTCCCTTAAACAAATGACCTGCCTATGTGAGTTCATATAAGCATCTATAACTCAAGGCACAATGTTTTTGGAGCATGCATTGGTGGCACAGGATAGCATTAATATCTAGTACATACAGCCCATACATCTTCATACAGGGCATGAGTATATGAACGATAAGTGGTCCTAACAAGTACCAACAGGAAACAAATCCACTTGTATAAACAAATGGCTTGATTCCATACAAAGCTTCCAGTACAACAAGTATTATTAACTTCCTTTGAGGCTTTGTGAGTGAGCCTGTTTCTTATTTTATCTTCAAGTTGCAATTTTCTGATTCACTCCTTGACAGTTCTTAATGATAATTTCTGCTTCTTTTTTTGGCTAATGAAAAAAGGAAAAAAAGGAAATGAATGCAGTGCCAGTCAGCCTAACTGTTTCATAATACATTTGAGTTTCTAAGTTTATTTTCTGCAGGTGTAGGTGGAATTGCAAACCCCAATGTTACAGCACAGTACTCTTTCTACCGCAAAAATTATAGTATTTACAGTAGCATTGGAAAAATTCATTTTGTCTCCACTACTGCATGGTAATAGTTTCTATCTCTGTAGTTTCCACAGTATTTATAATTAAGCTGTGATAGTAAATATTTGTCAGAATAAGTTACAGCAGTATTATGACAGATGGTAATAGAGCTTAAATTGTTGTAGAAATATGTACTACCTATGAGTTGATAGTCAAGGGTTTTATTGCTCGTGCAATCAAACTCCTGCATTGTACTTCACTCACACAGTTTTCTCCAAAAGAAAGTCTTTTGCTTGCGTGAATCAAAGCTGGTTCAGACCCGAAGTACAGGAAGCTCAGGAATGATTTGGTCTCCATTTTTCTTTTCTGTGACAGTGTGAAAAGAAGCTTCCAAAGAAAGGCACAAGTTTTTTGGGATATTTTTAAGTGTCTTGTTTGTAATAAGTGATAACGGGACTGGTAAGCAGTTTGTATTGCAAGAGCATTGCATTTGCTGTTGGTTAGTGTGGACACAATATTACTGCTGTGGTGATTACTACTGTGGTAATCTGCAGGAGATAACTGGAAGACATCATGCAATTCATCAGGGTCCAGTGGGATAAAAGCATCCTGGTATTCTTCTGTATGATTCTGAACCTGCAGATGTCCAAGTAATTACATTCAGGCCTTTTAGTTCAGTTAGATAGGTTTTATGGAAGAGAAAACAAGCATAGGCTCTTGAGAGTAGCATTTCATGTAAAACAAGATAATTTGAAATTCTCTTCTGTTTTTGCCTACTGAAAAGCATTTGGGAATACCAAATGGCAGTGTGGCTTGTACAGATTACAACTTTCATGTAGAAATAACCAAGGGGAAAAGTTAAAGCTGGAGGGTAATTAATTGTTGTAGCAAAAATTTGCACCCTCTCCTTTAACAGGGGTGCTGACATTCCCTTCCTGTTACAGCTGGAGTCCAGTGCCATCCTTGTGAATCGATCTCTCACGACACCACCCCAGAACAGTGGACTTTTACTCTGGAATGTTTCCAAATGTTAGAGCAGACAATACTCTATAAAAAATGTGTTTATTGTGGTCAGAATGATTTCTGTGTAACAGTAAGATGGGTAAGAGTATATTAGAGTAGGAGCAAGATGTTGCTAACGTTTATGAAAGAGCAGAGAATTCTACATCTCCTTCATGTCACTGTGGTAGAATGTCAGTCTTTCTACTGTTTTGGAGCTGGTGCATTTCCTGTTTGCCTCTTCTGTTGAGGGAAGATATTGAAAGCAAAGATATTGAAAGCAAAGATATTGACCTGTGGTGGGGACAAGCCTTAGAGCTGGTATTAATAGGTGGGATTTTTGTTTCTTTGCTTGCCGCTTTTGTACAGAGACAGTGACCCTGATGGGAGCACTTGGCATGATCATAAGCAAAATGTTGGTTTTTGAGAAAGTGATACAGCCACTAATAACGACTTCTGAAGATCTTTGGGAAATGGAACGTAGCTGGAGTCCTTTACATGACCTCTCTAATTTGTGTTCTAGATTTCGCCGCCAGCTCTCTGAACCTTGCAATTCTTTCCCACCTTTGCCTGCAATGCCAAGGGAAGGACGTCCAATATATCAGCGCCAGATGTCTGAACCAAACATCCCTTTCCCGCCTCAAGGTTTTAAGCAGGAGTACCACGATCCAGTTTATGAACACAACGCTATGGTTGGCAGTGCAGCCAGTCAAAATTTTCCCCCTCCTCTGATGATTAAACAGGAACCTAGGGATTTTGCATATGATTCAGGTAGGTGGGATTCTCCTTTAGTTCTGCATAGCAAAACAATATTTCACTCCAAGCCAGTGCTATTGATGTCTTGATTGTATGAATTGAAACTTGCTCTTTTGACACATCTCACAAATTATGTGTGAGACAGCTTACAAAGTATTAAGATTGCTACATAATACAGTGTGACTTGTGCCACCATTTCTTGCTCTTTAAAAGGCTTCATTTTCTAGAAATCTCTGTCCAGAAACATTAAAGAAGTTGAGGAAGAAAGTAATGGGTGCAAATTTGCTTTGTTAAGAGGGAACTTGTTCTGTACTATCTCATCTTTGAATTTGTGAGCTCCATTTTATGAGTTCTTCCATTTGTGTGCCAGAAATAGAGAACTCTTTCTCCTCTTGCTTGCATTACTTTAAATCAGGAGTAACTCCACTGAAGTGGGGTTTATACAGCTATAAAACCGATGAGGGAGAAGAATCGGCCAAATTGGTGTCAGCTCCTCAGTTTGTGCATACTGCTGTGTTTTGTGGAGGTACATAATCTGAGATGCCAGGTTGCTGATGTAGAGAATACACTGTTGCTATTAATAATGTTTATTATGATTGTGCTTATAGGGCAACTGGAATGGAACCTTATTGCTCTACAGGCAGTACAAAACAGAGGAGGTGGTGGCAGAATCTGCTCTCAATAGGTTCTGATCAAAATAGAAAAGATAAGCAATAGGAAGGATAGAAAAATCAAGGGAATAATACTGTAAATGTTTGACAAAATTTCAACATAATATTTATATTATACTTGGGAAAAGAATGAGAAAATTAAGAAGTCAAAAAAGAAATTTAGTTATGAGTACCAAGTAACAAGGCGAAGGAAGCTACAAAGAAGAAAGCTGGAAAGGTGGTATGAAAAGAAGCTGAGATTAAAACATGAGGAATGCTGTAGGTGGGGTTAAGCAGTTGATTGGTATGGAGCCAAGATAATGCAATCAAAATGTTGTTCAGTTTTAGTGTAAGTGATTTCTGCAGCTCCTCTTCAGTGTCTGCCTCGGTCCTGCTTTGTGCATGCTCCACTGTTGAAAGGAAGGGATTTCAGCATGTCCCAGCTGTGCTTCTGGAGGAGGGTACACTGCTTTCATACACATCCATGATGACTTGGGCAGGGGGAATGGATGGCTCTGTCTGACTTTGGTCTGACTCCCCCTTCTTATTGGTGCTGCTGTACTCCCAGGGCTTTTCTTCTTGTTCAGTCTCTGGCTAGATGCTTTTGCAGTTTATTTTCTAAAGGCTATATGACAGCTGAGTTAAGTGTCCTTTGAAATTTCAGCTCATGAAAGACTATCTTGCAATTTGATATAGTTTAAAACAGTTTTTTTATTTTCTTTTTGTAGCTAACTTAACACTGTCTATCTAGTGGGGTATTTTGTGGTTTCATTAATTTAAAATGCTTGTTGTAGAGTTGATCTCAATGTTAGAATGGGGGAATTTGGAAACGCTTCCTTTCTTATTCTTAACAAGCAAAAAATCAATCGTTAGGAAAATTTGAGTTAGCCCTTAACAGGGAGGGGACCAGGGGTGAAATATTTCTCCAAGCTGAAATATAAGACAAGATGAAAGTGAAATGGAATTACAAGGATCAGATCCAGAACTCAACTCATTCATTGATGAGGGTTCTGAGATCTGTGGCTTTGTGGAGTTATGTATCTCTGGTCCTAGAGCATATGGGAGAGACTGTGTAGTTCATGTGGCAGTGGATAATAAATGGGGGACTGCAGCTTCAGGCACTGCCAGTCCCTTGCAACCTTCACAAGCACTGTTATTCATCTTGCTAAATTAAAGGTCAAAAAAAGGCCCATTTGTAAATATGCTTCTTATTTGGCTCAGAAGTAGGATCTCCTTATTGCATACTGTTACTTTAAATCTGGACTGGCGGCTAACATTCATCTGTCTTTGGAATATTCTGTATGGAAGAAAGCAGGAAATTTTATTCTGAAATGAAGATGTACAAACTTGTATCCAGTCCTGTCATGTCTATTTATTTTGTGCCAGCAAGAACAACATTCCACTTTATAATAATTATCTTCAAGCAAAATTGTTGCTTCTTTTGTAGATGAATGATTAGTTTTTAAAAATGTAATAGCTGTGTAACCAGTGGTCATGAAAAATTAATCTGTTGGTATCAGGAAGTACTTTTATTGGCCTCAGAATCACTGCATTTAAGTTGACACATCTGTACACTCCATAAATTGCAGTCAACAACTGTGGTCTGTTGATATTTTGTCTTGTTACCATCTGTTCTCCAGAAACCATCATTTTCCATCCTTGCTAAGAGTACATTAAATAACCCCTTAGGAAACATAATGTATTTGTCACTGAATCATTGATTTCATTTTTCACCTATGGATGTTCAGGGAAGGAGGAATGCCAGAGTAAAAAGTCTTTTTTTTCTCATTGTATTTTATTGCAGCTCAGATAAGAATATAGAAACACATTTTAAAAGTTCATTGTAATGCACTGGGATGTTCCTTTTGGGATGTTTTTGAAAGGGACTCATAAAAGTTCATTGCTTTTGTGCACTGTTCTTTTATACTTTGTGGGAAGCTGATGAATGAAAAGCATTATTATAGAATGATTACAACTCTATTAAAACATGACATTAATTATGACATGGGAAATGGCAGATCAATTAGTTGTAATTGTAATTGCAGGTATGCAATTTCTACTGCAGAATAGAGATAATGGAGATGTTTGAGATAATGGAAAAAGAAAAATGTCAACAGTGTAGAGGCTCTTCCTTATCCGTCCACGCTTCTAGAAGTCACAGTGCATCATATAGGTTCAATCAGACATTTTCTGCCATGGATTTTTTTTTTCCCATGTCTGACAGTCAGATGTATTTAGTACTTGATGGTAAATCTAGCAACTTTAGTCACAGAAGTGCAGCCAGGGACATACAGAGGTTTGAGATTTTGTGTAATTAATGAATATACTCCAAAAGGCTTCCTAAGACCTTTGTTTACAAGGCCTAATAGTGGGTGTTCCTGTACTGTTAGCACTGCTAGAATTCAGTAATGTATTCAGGTACTTAAACAAAAAGGCCAAACTTGATATAGCTTGTCTCTTCTGTGCTTTGTTTTTGAGCAGGACCTTCACAGGCTTAACCCTTCTTACATGATGTTGTGTATTTGCAAATATAGTAAGGTATGACTCCAGCTGTGTGTGTATCAATTAATACTAAAAAGCAGGTTTTAAAGTGACATCTTAAATTATTAAATCTTATATTTGGTTTTGCCCAATTGAAAATAGTTATTTTGCAAAATTGAAATAGTTATTTTGGTTGAGAATTTTTTATAATCATGTCTTTGGAAACTGAAATTTGTCCCACAGTTGTAATGGAGATGAATAGAGGAGGAACTGTTGCTTGCATGCACTACTTACTGATTGCCAGGAATTTTTCTGTTGAAATTTAGATAGATTCCATTCTTCCCGAACGTGTTACAGGCAGGGCTGTTCTCACAGTTTCATTTCAGGGTAGCCTTACAATTAATACGCTTGAACGGACCTTAGAAAATTTGGATTCTGTCCCTGTCACTTCCGAGACACTGGTCACATCACTTAAAGAATGAGCCCTCCAGACAGAATTATTAGCCTCCATGTCTTTCTTTCTGAGTTGCTCATCCCTTTAATTCCTGAAGCCTCACAAGCAAATACCTTGTGTTGGCAAGTGAGAATGGATGAGCAACTGCCCCTCTGTTAAAAGAAATGGAGGCCGAGAGACAAATCAGATACATAAACCTTGTTTTGGATACCCAATTAGAACTGGGTGATTTTTAAAATAACATTATGCACTACATATGTTCAAATCTTAGCTCCTAGGGACTTTCTTTGTGTTTCTAGATGAAGAATTATGGGAACATCAGATAAGGGTCTCAGTATAAGCAGTATAAAAATACATAATACCAAAAATCTGTCAGAAGCAATGTGGCTACTCTGAAAAAACTTGTTGGAGCTGGAATGGCTTTACTGGGGCCTAAAGTTGACCATTCAGCTGTATTATCTTTTCTTGAGAACTTCAGTACATAGACAACGTCCATCCCCTGTAACAAATGAAGCAGGGGCTCCTCCTGCTAAGCTGTTTGCAGCATTGCTCTCCTTCCCACAAAGAGCAAAGAGTTTTGACCTGTGCTCTCAAGACAAGAGTAATGGAGCAAAAGGCTGTATCATATTTGCAGCAAAGGATTCATATAAAGTTTGTGCAGGAAGTTGTTAATTATGACATTTACTAACCTCCTAAATTTGCTCTTACAGGAATAGGATGTTGGTAGCATTCTGCCATCCATGTTATACATGTATTTCCCTAATAATTGGAAACAGGTTAAAATGCAAGAATTCTCTCAAATTCCTGGTGAGGTGTTTTTTGGAAAGCAAATCAGTGGGTATTAAGGTGGAAAAAGACCCCTAGTAGCACAGTCTTCCCTAGGCGTCAGCCAACGTATTCTTAAATTTGGGATTTTGCAGAATAGCATAAGAGAAAGTGCTGAATTGAAATTTCAAGGGGAAAAAATATTTCTATTTATTTGCAGGTTGATTCCTCCCCCCACCAATTTATTTTTTAAAAAGTTTGTTATTCTATTGTATTGCTGAAGAAAAATTTTAGATATTTGGAGATGCTAGTGTGAAGAGAAAAAGTCAATTGGAGGCAGTGCTGGTTTGCTTTTTCCAGGATATTCTCCAGTGCTGCATTAAATGCATTGACAAGTGCAGCATTTAAAGTGGCACAAGTCATGGTGCTTCCATTACTGTTTTTGATTGAATTCGCTAATTTTTGTACTGTGCTCTGAAAATATAAAGTTCTGTGTGATTGCTAAGTATTATTGCTTCTATTTTTCCCCCGGGAGATTATTTCACAGACAAATAGACTTCACAGTTAAGAAATATTTCTTGATCATAAACCTAAATTTTCTCTTTGATTGGTTGCATTCCCTTGCTCATAACTACATCTCATGGAAAGCAATTTATTGGTACTAATGCACCACCTCTAAATCACTGTAGATGGATTGTGTGTGTGCTCTGTCAGTGTGACTCAAGATTTTGTATCTTGCTTCAAAAGTCTTCCAGCTCTCTCTCCAAGTTTCCTTTTTTCTTTTTTTTTTCCCCCTTTTTTAAAATCAGGCTGTTTTGAACACATTTTTATAAAATGCTTTGTGAAACAAAACTGACTCCATCCTTTTCCTGGGTATGGTGCTTAGTACACACATCTCAGAACTGCATCTCCTTGTGGCCTTAAAGAAATTCTTATATACAAAAGTACAATTGTTCTCAATGAAAATCCAGATGGCATAAAGGCAGGAGGGGAGAAGGGACAGGGTTTGCTCTTGAGTTAGGAAGTTTAAGAACTCTCCTCACCTCAATTTTGGTTTTGCAGTTTTCCCTGTGGTTTAAAATATTTCAGCCTTGTGTTTTGGGAACTTGTCTTTGCTGTGTGTTTCAGTGAATGAGTATGAATTTTGTTCAATAGTTAAGCTGCACTGGACTTTGTGCTTGCTTTTAAAAGACAAATCTGCTGTCGGACTGTGTGGTGGCAGAAAATATGAGCATCTGACAGGGAAACTTGGGAAACCTGGACTTCAGAAGTTTGCTGTGAAGGGCACAAATTTAACTTTTCACTTTCTGTCAATCTAGCTGATTTCCTCTATTCACTATTTCTGCCTGAAATAAATCTGTAGTTAGGAATTATTTCATTTTGCAATGTTACCTTTGTGAACAAAGGAAACCCTGAATACCAAGTTAATGAGAGTATACAGGCAGGAGACCGTATATGTATTTTTGTTTTCAAGGCAGACAATACAATCTGAAAAATTGTCCTGCAGTCCCTGTTTTTCAAAGAAATGGATAAATATCCTCTAAATCTACAGTTACAGTAAGTGGCACTGGCTAATGATTTGATTTGAGGATTGAGAGCGCAGTCTGGATTTACTCTTTGTGCATTAAGGCAGGTCAAATGGACACAGGCTGCATTTTAAATCAGTAATGGAAGGCTGAAGCCTGCCTTAAACCAATCACATCAGCCTTGCTCAAGACCAATTGATCCCGAGAGACTGAGCCCTGTGAGCATAGCTTTTATATGAATGGACTCTGTGCAGCCTGAAGTTTCATTCATAAAATGGATGCTGAAGGGAAAAAAAAAAAAAGCCAACCCACACACGCCAAACCCTGGAATGTCCATTTATGCAGAGCTGAAGGGTGTAGTGTTCCCTCAGCTGCTGCTTTTGCCAGTTGCCTTAAAGTAATGATTAATGCTGCTTGGCCCTGCCTGCCTGCAACCTGACACCATTTATGGCCTTGGTGTGTTTCTAATGTATAGTGAATGAGAAGGCTACATTCTCAAATCAGAAACATAAACAGGAACTGGTTGGTCTGAATTCCATTCAAATATGTCACTTCAGCCGTGCAGTGTTTGTCCAACTTCGATTTTACAGGCAGGGAATGGGGCGGGGGAGAAAAAGCAACACAGACATTTTTGCAGCAAGATTACCAACAAAAGGAGCGAGGGAGAGAGAAAATACTGCTGTCTTTTGTTGAATTCAAAGGAGAGCAATGTTTAAGACACATTTTACAGTTACTGAGGTTAATAAAAGCAAATACATGATTTTAAAGTATGCTCAAAAGATCAGCTCCATGTGGAATTTCAATTCAGAGCTGAATGTATGAGCCTTTGTTTTCCTGTTCTGCTGTACAAAAAGTTACACATCGCCTAGACAGGCTGTTGACATCTGGTCTCACAAAATGCATTGGATGTTGTCATAGATCTAAAAACCAAAGTTGTGGAAAGGAAGATGTTTGCTTAAGGTTTTTTCTGTGTCTGTGTAATATTTCCACTTAGACATGAGCCGGTGAGGCCAAACCTAATTCTCTGACAAGTTTTTGTGAAATGAGGTGTAAGAAATTAAACTTTAACAATTTAATCAGCTATTTTTAGAAGGAAGTGTACGTGTATATATGAGTGCACATTCTTGTAAGTTTGTTTTTTTTTTCCTAGATTGCTGGCACAAAGGCTGATGACTGAGAAAATGCATAAAACCTTCCATTCTGAATGTTTCTAAATTGCATAATGATTTGGGAAAAGATTGCCTAATTTTAAAATAGATTTGTAGAGATTTTTTATTTATTTGTTTTCACCCATGTAATTTCAGTGCACCTACATTTTTTCATGCTTTATCTGCTACTGAAAAAAATAATGCTGACTTTTGTATTGCCAGGACTTTACCAGTTTGTAGGACTCGGTTCATTACATAGCTTGTGAAGGGATAAAGCTTTTCAAGGTGGTTGAACTAAAACTTGATCCACCAACATGTGAGTGGTGGGTCAATTGCTTAAGCAATTCTTGTAATTAGTTCCAGTATTTTTACCTGAATATCTCCTTTTGGGGAGATATGAGTTTGAATCTAAATGTGTTCTACAGGTTAAAAAAATCCAAAAGAATAATTTTTTTACTTCCCCCTGCAAAACACAAATCATGCATTTTTCTTAGTGACTCCTGGTGCTACCTGAGCGATTTGTTGTGATCTTGTTTGAAGAACTGCCGTTCTTACCTAAAAAGGTCCTTTTTTCTGGTGTTTTCACTATTATCTTCACCCTTGAGCTGGTCATAACTTCTCAGTGATGTTTTAAACAGCTGCTTTCCACCAGGAGGCTGAATGTGTTTCAGTGGTGGATGAAGTGCTTCTTTGTAAACAGTTTGTCAGTGCTCTTGGAAATCCACGCACAGAAAAGTTATTTGCAGTGATATTGTGATGTTTTAAGTTTAATGCCAAAAGTATGATGTGTTCTAGTTTGAGCATTTTATTTTTAAAAGGCTACTTTTGTCTCTGCACTTGGTAAAATTCTCTCCCAGTACACCAACCACCTGCTCATGTAGCAGAGAAGTGCTTGTACCGTGCAGGGGAAGCCTGAAAGGCGCCGGAGGGATGGCTGGTGTGTTCACAGGGTCAGGCTGGCACATGGCAGTGACTCCAGGTTTGTCCCAGCTACCCAGGGGACTTGTGCATGTCCTTCTGTACCCAGTAGTACAATGGGAGGGAATCTGCATGTGCAGCATCTCTTGTCTATGGGAAGGCAAAGTGGCACATTTAAGTCTATCTGTGTAGACACACAAACTCTGAATTAATGAAATAGGGGCCAAAATTCACATAAGTACTTTTCAGACCAAAAGGACAATTTAGAAGGACATGATATAAGTGAAATTGCAGGGTTTCCAGTGAAGTCCCTTCAAAGTTTTGGGGACCAGGTCCTTTTGAAACAGTTCCTTATGGAATCTGCTTCTAATATGACTTACTTGGTAATAAAGTGTAAGTGGAAAAGTGGGCAGGAAAACAGTTAGAAAGTCACAGTCTTATTATCACTTTGTTTTAAACCTGTAGGGAAGTAGGCATGTTTTACTGTAAGCTGAGTATTTGGTGAATTTGAGTGACCTGTTAACAGGCTCCCTGACTAGGGACTAGCCAGTGCAGCACAGCTTTCACCTCAGCTGCCACAGGGAGGGTGAGGCCAGGCAGGCAGTTCCCTTCTTCTCCCACCCTGTTTCAGGTGGTCTGTGCCTTCTAAGGCTCCATCTCCTGTCCCTCTGCACATGCACACTTGCAATGCCTCTGTATGGCACTGTGCTTTGTCACCAGCACATGGGCTGTGCCCTGCGCCTCCAGATCTTCAGCTGATGTCGATAAAGCAAGCTGAAAAGTAATTCAGAAGGAATTTAAAAAAGAGTTAGAGTGTAACATAACAACCTGCCCTTCAGTTAGGGAGGCTGTGTAAAGCCAGAAACAGGAACAGCTGAAGAATAAATCCTTGTTCAGGTTTCCAGTTGCTGCTTTGCTCTGCTTCATTCAGAAGAAGTCAGTCAGTCACTTCCTCCCATAGAATACAGTCTTGTCATTTCATCCCTTTGCTGCAGAAGCTCCATCTTCCCTGTGTCTGTTCTGGCTGAGGACCCAGGCTGAAATTCTGTTATTTTCTGTACAGGGTGGAATTGTGGGAACAAAATCCCATCCTTAACTCTGAATAACAATCAGAAAAGAGGATTTAAGGATTCTTTATTTGCTCTGAGTTATACAGGGCTGAGACAACCTAACCCCTTAAATTCTGACATGATAATTAGTATGAACTACCTTACCAAGGGACCACTCAAGTGTCTTACTTGATAATGAAACTTAGAATCTGTGCCTGCTAAGTTCAATAGCAGATTTTTCTTGTCCTGAGCAAGTCTGTTTTGGCTTTTTCTGCTTCGATGTATTTTGAAGGAGGCTTAGCAGAGCTTATTTCCATTATTTTTCTCTCTGACAGTCCTGGATGAGAAAGCACTTTTGCAGTGTCTAGATTATGTGTACTTTTTAAAACAGCACCTATTGTGAAAAGAATGGTTTCATGGTCTAGGATATAAAACCATATTCATTGTTTTAAGATGATTGCTATGTTCCTGTAATAAGAAGAGCAATTAAGAATGATCCCTAAGTATTCGAAAAGAATAATAAAAGATAAGCAATTTTTTTACATTTCCATATTTTTAGATATTTTGTTTTGTTGTTTTTTATTTTCTTTTAAGGGGCTCTGCTGTTCTTGAGCTGTTGTAACCTTACAATGTGAATTGCTTCATTAACAGTCTGAAATAAGCTTGTTGTGTGTCTAAATCCAGGCACATTTTTTCTTCAAAGACCAAAACTTGTAAAAGGATGATAAATCAGTCATCTCTTGGATCTTGCCCTGGAAATATTTCATGGCTGCTTCTGTCTTATTTGTTGTCTTGAAACAATGGTTTAAGAAGAAGGAAACATATAATTGCTCTGTAATTTCTGCACTAAAATGTTTTCTTTTGAAGTAGCTCCGCTTAGCATGTAAAAATACTTCTGGGTCTTAGTCAAGCATTTAGTACAATTTAAAACTGCAATACTAAATTTCATTGGTTGGACTTTTTATTAGATAAGGTAGAAATGAAAGCAGCAGGCAATTTAATTAGCAGTAATTTTTCTGGGCAAGTCATTACTTTGATGAACTTCAGAGCAATGTTTATGGCTCCTAATTAACCATGTTAGTCATTTGATTGAATAATCACTTTGGAAATGTTTCTACAATTTGATTAGAGTCTGACCCACTCTGATAGTCATAAATTAACTGATAGCACTTTAGGATAACAAGACTCTAGTTACTTTACGAGAAATAAACTCTTCGTTGCTGTATTTTTTTGGTCCTCTGTGGACTGTTTAAGCACAAGCTAACCAGAAGATTAAGTAATGTTGGTACAAACAATGCTTGCCTTAAAGAGACTCCAGATGTTAATTATAATTGACTTAAGAGCATGGGAGATGAAACCCCAACTTGGCTAAGAAGACAACTTTGTGGATGCATGCATAATTCTTTATTCAGTATACTCTGCTCTATCACTTTGCAGGAGCGGAGTTCATGAGTCAAAAAGGGCTTTGCTGCCAATACTAGAGAAGCTTTACCTAAAATAGAAAATAGCATCTGTTTCAGTTCTACAGCTTCCTCTTTTTTACGTAGATTTTTCCATTCTTCTTAGAACTCAATCTACTTGCTAACATGAATGATTCCTTGCAGGTGAAGCACTGCTTGTAGCCTTGACTTCTAGCCTGCAGAGCTATACTTGACTGGGGTGATCACTGAGTCACTGATTCCTGTGGCTGCTCAGAATAGCTGCCTGGGACATTAGAGATTCTCTAGGCCTGAGGAGGCAGGCACCCAGTGTTTAATTGAGAGAGGAGGTAATGAAGAGTTTGGCACAGATGTGCAAGAGGGACCATGGACTGTTAGAGGAAACTTATTATTATTACTGCCCTGTGTTTCACTTGTTTGTGAAGTCAGTGTAAAACCTCATTTTCTTATCCTGCCAAATCTTTGATACTCATCACTAGTCAGTGAACAGTGAAATTTGGAATCACAGTCTGAAAGAGTCTGTAGGCGGTGTTGGAAAAATAATGTCTGCTCTTTCGACCTCTGTTTGCATCTCTTAAAGAGTTACAAGTTACTGGTAACAGATTGCATAGCTTAGGGTAGGAGTTCATCGCAAGATCAAATAGACTTTGTTGAGCAAGACTTTTGATATCCAAGAAGTAGGTTAAACATGGTCTAGAAGGGCAAACATTTACGGTGTGTTTCTGTTTGCAAGTCCCTGTGCACAGGATGTGACTACTTGGGGACAGTGCAAGACAAGGGGAAGAAAAAGAAAGACGTTTGAAGAACACGTTTTTCATTAGTTCTATTTGGCTTTTCTCATTCTTCCTGCAGATTTGAGTAGAGGTGGAGAAGAGCAAATAAATATCAGTATTATTTAGAATATGCACAGTATTTTTTTAAGGGGTCATTTTTTGTTTTAAACACATAGAATGGAGAGTAATATAGATAGACCTAAATTTCTAGATAAAATGCTTAGCAACTGCAGAAAATTTCATTAACCCTTCAAGTCCTTAACCAGAGTCTAAAAAGCATTATCCTACTCTAAATTTACTTTGACATTCCTTGTGTAAATCTAGTGTTTATAAGTGTGACTGGCAGTCTTTTCATCACAATTGATTAAAAACTTTGGGTTGAATTAGATACGAAGATAGATATACAAGCACAGGGTTTAAAATATTCTTGGTCACTGGTGCGGGTTTTTTGGTGAATGGTCCAAAGTGTAGTTGCCATGGGAGTTAGCTTTTAGCAAAGTTGATTACAAGAGGTTTGGAGTTCAGGTGCCTGTGGTAGGTGGGATCTGTGAGCCTCACTTCATGGCTTTCTCCTTGGCCATGCGTGGTGTGGGCTGCTATGAAATGCTGTGTGTTGACAGGTTCCCTCTCACTATAAGCTGTGTCCTTTTCTGTTGCTGTTGTGCTTGCAGCTTGTCCTATTGATAATCTGCACACTTTTTATTCCTGACAGTCTTTTGACTTGCATTGTCATCTTCTCCTTTCAGAAGTGCCTAGCTGCCATTCCATTTACATGAGGCAAGAAGGCTTCCTGGCTCACCCAAACAGAACAGAAGTTAAGTTTTCTATTATGTATCACTTTTGTATGAGCGAAATGTAAAAACAAAATTAAAAGCCTGGGGGTATCTGGGGCTCATTGGTTTAATTCTGAGAAGACTTGCATCATCCTTCTTTCCCTTTTCAGTGTTGAGTTTCTGATGCACTGATTTTTTTGTAGTTTCTTTTAGTGCCATGGGTTGATCAGCACAGAAGCAATTATATTATGAACTTAACTCCTTCTGCTTTTCAAGGCCTCTAGCAGTTGAAAGGAAGACAAAAAAAAATATTTGTCTGTTTAACCCATTCTGCTCAAGTGATATTTTCCAGGCTGTTAGTATGACAGGCTTAGTTAACTGTGTTAAGTAATCCATTTTATACTTCAATTCAGTGAAAGTTTTGGGTTTTTTCTTTTGTTATTACTTTTGCAATGTTTTGATGCACTTTATGCCCAAATTGAGACGTACCAGAATTCCCAATGATGTCAGTAGGACAGAGCTTACATAATTGTCAAAATTAAGAATTCTGAGTAACAGAACGTTACATGTACTAGAAATAAGAAGTCCAACAGAACTAAGATGACTGTGAAAGAGAGGTTATAGCCTCCGCTGTCCTGTTTTAGTTTATCTGTCTTACCAATATATTATTTTCTGCTTGTTTGTTTAGGGTTTATTTTTCTTCCAGTGGGCAAATTTCAGAAACATGAGGAATCTGGTTTTGAGATTGATGAGAATCCAGATAGACGTATGAATCAAAGTCTTCCAGGAAGACTTCATTTGCTAGTGTAAAGATAGAAGCAAAAAGATAACACATCTGGCTAAAATCCCATCTGCTTCTGGGTTGAAATAAAGAGAGAAAAAAAGGGATAGCGTTTAAAAAGGAAGGTAAAACAGGAGATGGAAATTTCTAAGTCTAGTTACATGAAATTATATGTAGTACAGAAGTTTGGTAAGGGAGGTGAGAGACATCAGGAAAAATATAAACAAACTGCAGGGATAAGGGCAAAAGAGATTTAGTTTTAATCATAGCACAGATAGGGGAAAACCCATGTTATCCATGTTATGGTCTTGTAAGGAGTTGGAGGTGGCAGAATTTTCATGAATGACGTAAAAAAGCAGTGATGTTAGCTAAATATTTGTTTTCTGTATTTGGAAATCAATCAACAATTTTACAGAATAAAGGTCATGTCAAATCTGATTCTGTTCTTTACTGAAAATAAAAGTTTGATTGATAAAGATGCTTGTATCGTATAGTTTGACTTTTTATGGCATTCAATTTGCCTCTGCGTTACATTCTGATTAAGAAGTTAGCACAAAGCAATATCAATAAAGTACACATTAAATACATTAAGACCTGGCCAACTGACAGATCTAAAAGAGGCTGTCAGCAGGCAATCATCTCTGAATGGATTATAGTTCTGTAGGAATTGATATCAGGAGTGTTGCTATTCAATATTTTCAGTAAAGATATGGAACAAAGTTAATAGATAACTTTATGGCACAAAGATAGAGCAGTAAATAACGGGCAGGACAGGGCAGTCACAAAGCAGTTTGAATTGTTTGGTTGTCTGGGCACATTAAACAAAATGTTTTTTTAATACATGAATGTAGATCAGGCCTGTGGAACAGGGAAACAGTATATTGGAAAAAAGGATTTTGAGGTGGGCCTCCTCCTCAGCTTCACAGTGGGAAACCAGCCCAACCAAGCACTGTAACCTTAAGGCAAAAAGCCTTCTGCAATGCTTAGGCAGTCAGAAGGAGGGTCAGAGGGCGGCAGGAGAGGAGATGTTTTGTCTCACTCAGTAGCACTGGTGAAACTGATATTGATATGCAATACAGTTGGTTAGGCAAAACATGGGCATAATAGGAAATAGCAGGAATGTGTACAGAATGGTGTGCTAGGAAGGCTGCTGGGTTGTAGACAGTGTCTTTTAATGACAAAATAAAATTTTACAGAATTATCTTAATTGGAAGGAACATCAAGAGCAGTGTGTGAGGGTGACCTGTGTGGGTGTGAGGAGGAAATGCTGAGTGGTACTTCTTAGTCTTGCAGGGAGATCTGCAGGAACTAATGGTTAAATATAAAAGCCATGCTAGTTCAAACAGGAAATGAGCAAACATTTTGTAATAAATCATAGAGAAATATGGGTGCTTTTTCATTTTAGCAGGTGGAGATTAACAGTCTTTTGGGAATGCATATGTTAATTAAACACCCTTGTACTTAGGCCAAAATGTTGGGATTGGGCGGTGTCTAAAGGATGTGGGATATTAATCTGATTCCTGTATAACTTAGTGTTCCCTCTGGCATTAAGCCTGTGATCTCTTTTTTTCTCCATGCATCATTTATATAAACACCTCTCTCTTTTCAACTTACAGGCTGCATGTACGAAAAGGGACCTAGGCAGTTTTATGATGACACTTGCGTTGTTCCTGAGAAGTTTGACGGTATGTATGACACATCTCTTTTTCCTGTGCAGGGAGATGAAAAAGAGATGAGGGACTTTTCTCTGTTGCTGATCAAAAAAGCCCAGTAACATTCCAATTTAGGATTCCTTAACACACCATTTGTGGTGCACCCAACCAAAGCTGACCTTTGTCTCTTGAAACCAAAGTCTCCTCTTCAAGAGGATGTCATTTGACTTTTGCCAGCGAAAGATGTTGCATCCAGACTCATGGCAAAGGAGATCAGTTTTGTACCATTGAGAAGTCATAAGAGGATTTCCATTGCACTGATGATCACATATTACTTGTTGTTTGAGATGTAATGAAAGTTGTACTTATAATTAACAAAACAGTGGAGAAAGCAGCAGATTTGGTTTTACTGAGGATGAAGCCTCTTGTTTTGCTGTCTATGAAGTGATGAATAGTGAGAAGTGACTATATAGGGCATTTTTTGTGTTTATGCCAATGTATTTGCACTAGGTTGAATGTACTAGTGGTTTATTTTTCAGTGGGATTGATAACAAATCAATGCCCTGTTCACAACACTACCAATTACAGTAGATTTTTTTAAGAGGAATTCTGAGGTCAATTAAAATGAATGGTCCAAATTATCCTCAGTTACTCTGACGTAAAATCAGTTTCCTGGTGTAACTGAGTTGATTTCAGATTTATTTCATTAGAAGCAAAGTAGATGGACACCGTATTTCTTGCCAGTGACTCTGTTAGTCTGCAACTTTGGGAAGTAATTTAGAGACCCATTACTTAAATTTGCTAGAATGGCATTATGTTAGTGGACGCAGGCTAGTGTAGTGTTGTTAGTATAGCTTTTGCGTTAGTGGGTGTATGTCTGGCTTTATTTATTTCAGCAGGAAAGATTAGATATTTCCTGATAAACTTGTGAACAAATCTTTGACCACAGCTAAAAGTAGGGCTGTAGAATTGGTGTTTTTCTCCTACTTTATTTTGTTTGTTTTGTCCTGAGACTCACTTATGGATTACAAAATATTGTGTGTTTAGCAGCATTTATTGTATTTGCTGAAAATCTGGAGACTCTGAAATGAAAGTAACCCAGAGAATTGCGCATTCTTCAGAGTATCACCTATATTTTTATGTTGGTAAGAAATAGATAAAAGAGTTTTAAGCAATATTAGACCTAACTGAAGGCTGCTCAATTCAGTATTGCGTTGTCACTGCATTGACACAGTCACAGTGTGTTTTATTGAAAGTCTGCTTTATACTGTGGCTTTGTAATGTGAGCTTGTTTGGATGTTTTTAACATTTTTTAAAAGCACATTGTGTCAGGTATTTTTTTGTTCCCCAAAATTGATTGTGGATCTGATCTGAGCACCAGTGTCAGATTTATATGTACATTTATGGGAATGGGATCAGAACCTGTACTACAAGAAGTAAAGACTCGTTAACAGTAGCATTTGTCTATGTCTTCCTTAAAAAACCTTTTGGTTAATTTGGGCATTATACAGGAAAGGGAATGAAAATGAAGAAGAAATACAAGTACAGTAAAAGAATTAAATGTTAAGAAGTATTTTTGTGCCTGCAAAGCAAGCAGTCTGCTGCTAGTTTCTATGACTGCCCATTGAGAGAACACCTTGTACTCTAAAAGACTGAACTCTTGATGCAAATAGGTGTGTTTATGCTTGCAGCATGATGTTTTGAGGGGAAAAATAGCAGATGTGTCATCAAATTCTGGTCAGTAAAGCAAAAGTTGGATAAGCTCAGGACTAGTCTTGATGTTTCAGAAGTAGATTCTCAGCTGCTTCATTTGAAATCAAAGATCAGCACAAGGAAAGAATTTGATCCTGTATAATACTGTGATTGCTATTTGCACATTGCACAGCTATCATTACAAGGAAAAAGCCTGTCCTTGAAAAAGAAGGACTTTCAGGACTGGAACTTGAACCTCACATAAACCAAAAAGCCTTGTGCTGATTTATTTGTTTTCCACAGCTATTGAGTCAATTTTCTTTCCTGATTACAAAAGGAAGTGCTCCATTTTTAATATTATTATTCTGCCTTTCACTACGCAGAGCCATTCTGTAATGGCTGTCAGAGCATCCTAATGTTGTGGCTGAATTTAAATTCCTGACTTTCCTTATTAAACATGTCACACTGTTTGTTGGAGGCTTTTGCTGTTTTGATAGTTGAAATGAGGAATTTACCAGTATATGTAGGATTGCAGTCATTGTTTGGAGAAAAAAATACTGTCTGCTTCAGCATCAGACCTTTCAGCTGTTGTTGTTTGCAGGAGTTGTTCAGTATAAATATGATTTAAAAACAACAAAGACAGTATGGATGTAACAGGATGGTTTTCTCATTGGCAATTTGTAGAACAGCTAGTAGAATGTTATTGATATTTTTAAAAATGTTTTTCTAGACTTAAAATTTTAGAAAAATTAACTTATTGCTTTTCAGAGGGAATTTAATATGTAGATATGAGTAAAAGTAATTTTGCTCATATGCAAGTCCAATATGCCACAGAGGAACTTGTGTATCTGCAGGATTTACATGCCTATACATAAAGGACATGCTGTTTAAGTCCAAGTCAAATACTTTGTCAAAATTTCCTTAGAAGTATTTGCATGCAAGAGAAGTTTCACTCAATAGGGTTTTGCTCCTTTATGAAGCCTACATTGCTTTACCAAAACTGGGGCCTGTGCAAAGTACAAACACATTCTGCACATTTCGGAGCTGCTTCAAAAATAGTTAATGCGCTTTCAAAGAGAAGATATTACAAAATGGTTTGCAAGAGATTTGTATTTATCAGACCTACATGGGGAGAGACTTAGTGAGACTTCCATAAATCATGAATGAATTTAAATGCTTTTTAGTATATTAATATGTGATTGTAAGTCCCCAACAAACAGGGGAATGTTGCATTTGAGGGTGGCTGATTCTTCCCTTTGTTTTGTTACCCCTAATGGTTGCTTTGCCAACTTGTCTGACAAAGTGAGTGCTGGTGTTCCAGGGCATTGCTCCTCTAACGTTGCTGCCGTTGTGCGCAGGAGATGTCAAACAGGAGCCGGGCATGTACCGCGAGGGCCCCACGTACCAGCGGCGCGGCTCACTGCAGCTTTGGCAGTTCTTGGTAGCTCTTCTGGACGACCCATCAAACTCTCACTTCATAGCATGGACTGGCCGAGGCATGGAGTTCAAGCTGATTGAGCCAGAGGAGGTGAGTTAGACAGACAGCATGCCCTCACACCCACTGCCCCATCCTGCAAACTTAACTGTGCTCTTTTGGACTTAGGCCTTGTTTTCCTTTGGGATTTTGCTTCAGTAGTGCTTTAGAAGGGTGACAGAAAGGACTGGCAAGGGAAGTGCTTCAGTTAGGACAGAGGTGTGGCTAAGCACAGATTTGACTTCTAGTCCCACAAAACAATAAAAATGTTGCAAGTACTAGAGTTAGTAAATAGTTCACATTAATTGTGGGGTCTGCATATTTCAGAATCACTTTATGGATGTAACTGTGTCCCAAAATCCTTTGAAAACTTGTCCCTTATTAGTCTTTCAACACCAAATATTAGATTCATTAGATTGAATCATTAGATTGTTTAGTACAGGCTTAGATCCTAGGCTTGCAGACACTCATGCACATGCATGGCTCTTCTGAACCATGGGGTAGATAAAATTACTTATATTCATGAACATTTGCTGAAGCGTGTCTTAGTTCACTTGTGTGATAAACAGGAATAAATTGAATGTTTTATTATATAAACTGTTTTGGACTAGGTAATGTTATGTAACCTAGCCTGCATTCTAAACTGTCATGGAAATTGTTGGAAGATCAGGTGGATGTGAATTTTGTTGTAAAATTTAAGTGGAGGGTTTAATTAGGGTTGTCAAAAGGCAGTATCATTCTGCTTTACTTTTCTTGCCCCTT
The DNA here is from genome assembly GCF_027579445.1 of Ammospiza nelsoni. Lineage (NCBI taxonomy): Eukaryota > Metazoa > Chordata > Aves > Passeriformes > Passerellidae > Ammospiza > Ammospiza nelsoni. Next base: position 28,948,827 of record NC_080633.1, on the reverse strand, counting down.
GAATATGGTTTTCTAATAGAGAGAACTACATCAAATTTTCTGACAGGATCCCCTCTGAGTTAGAGTTGAGTGGGAAGGCTTGGGGGTTTATGGCTGCTTCTGCATTCCACCAGCTATTTCTGCTGTTTGCCATCCATCTACTGGCATTAGGAGTCTGAAAGCTTTCTTGCATGTTACTTACATTGTCCGCTAACTGCTCTGTGGAGAAGCTGGAGCAGCTGGGGATGGTGTCAGGACTGATGTCCCTTTCCTTCCTGACGTGGTCTGGCTGAGGAGCAGGTTGCTGCAAGGACCCAGGTGCTGGATCTCGTTTGTCTGAGCATCCCCTGCTCTAGTGATAGTCACCACTACCAGGCAGATCCTGGCATTGTGTACCTGAGGATTTGAACTCGGAATAGCTCTATTCAATATGATACTGAAACTTTGCTGGCAAGCCTGCAGCCTTAGCAGGCTACATGGATTCCTTAGTTGTGTAACCTGTCTAAGAACAGAGCAAAATCTTTGGAAAGTTTTTTGTTTGGTTTTGGTGAATAATGCACATGATTTTTCCCCCTACCTTAGTCTCATATTTTTTACTCTCTTAGTTTTGTCTTGTCTTTGAGGTATACCAAATTTTTTTAAAGATTGAAGCATTTTATTGAGAAATGCTTTCCAGCAGATGGTGCAAAAACTTTATAGATTTATTAGCTAAGGAAAGGAAAGTAACAAACCCCTGTTTTTCTTATTGTGTAATTCCCTGAAGAATTGGATATTCTAATTTAACTTAAACAGATCATCTACATGTCTGGCTATGTAGAAGTTGCTTTTTGAGCAGCATTGCATCCAAGATCTGGAGGAGGCTTGAAGGTTGCCTCACTCTGTGTGTTCCTAGAAGTACAAAGGACTTTAAGTTGTTTTTTTCATGAATGTCATGAATCTGACAGAAACGGTCAATTAAAATAAGAATAGCCTATGGGAAGTCGCACAATTCTGTTGGTTGCCTAGTATAAATTGAAGGGAAATCAAAGAGCTTGTTGGTTCTGCTGTGGCAAGCTAGGATGTCAGTGACATGACCTTTCCATCCATTCCTTATTGGAGGCTTACGCCCTCTTAGAGAGTGACAACAAAAATGAATATGTATCAGCTCCTGGAGTGCCATAGTTCATTCAGGAAGTAAGTGACTGTGAACTGTGGAGCCTGAGAATTGGGCATAGGTCCATTTATGCAGGCTTGTCACAGGGACAACAACCGTCAGCAGGAAGGTAGGGTAGAAGAGTGGAATCCCCTCTACAGAGCAGGACTAGGTAAATGCTGTGCAGTTCAGGGATGGGAACTGGACCTGACTGCTTGTTTAGGAGTCTCAAAATACCACAAATGTAACATATTCTTCACCATTACTTTTTGTTTATCTTTGTTGTGTATTTATTTATTTTGCAAGCCTGTTATGTTGGGAACATTTAGGACTCCGATTAATGCAGAAAAAAACCTTGGAAGGGATAAAAAATGAATGATGTGGTCATTTTGTGTTACAAAAATGAATAGGTGAATCAAAGTTAGACATCTGGGCCAAATCTGCAGCTGGAATAAATGTATGTGATTGGAGGTGTGTTTCAGTACAGCTAAAATGTAGCTGAAGTTAGCAGAACTGTGATAATTTACATAACCCTGAAAAGCTGCACCACTGAAAGGAAATAATGCTTTCAAAAGAAATTTTAGAAATTATAGTCCAGGTGGACACCAAAATCATAGATTTTTCTTAGTGCTGCGTGTTGCCATGGCTTGCATCAAAAAGCTCCAGACACCTACGGGAAGTTTCGCAGAGCAGTCTGCAGAGAAGCTGCTGGCTACTCTGTCCTTTTTCCAGAGCTGTATGCATATGCACTTCTCAATCATTTTTATAAAAATGTGCTTTAAAGAGTTCATCAGCTCTGCCTTTTTTTCCCTCAGGTGATATTACAGTCATTTTTACAGACAGTAATTGAAATGTCACCAATAGCCGATTAAATTTCAGGCAAGGAATAAGAAGTTAAGCTCTTTAAACAAAGGGTCGCTTTGTCCAAAACTATCTTTAGCAATAAAACAGGAAGCATAAAGTCAAGTAGAAAACATAAGTCAGAGCAGAAGGCATATTGTTCTCTATGGAATCACTTCATGAGTTACTTGCAATTCATTTTTTATTGTTATTTTTAAGGGGAAATTATAGAGCTGAAACTATGAAATTCCTATTCCATTCTTCATTTCACCATATAGTTCTTCCAAGTGATTATTCTGCCTCCTCAGATAATTCATTTTTTTTGCTGAAGTAGTGTTTAAGACTGGGAGTTGTCTTTTGTTTTGTCTTATATCTCCTAATAATTGCAACACTGCTGTCATTCCAAGTACAGTCTGTATTAGTTCATGAACTAAATATGCATGCATGTGTGTTTAAAATAACTTAGTTTTTTTCCTGGCAGCAAGGAAAAGATAGACATGGTACAAATTATCCATACTATCAAACTGAAGAAAGGTTTGTAAAAGTTTTCTGGTAGAACTTGCTAAATGTTTTTTGTCCATCATCTCTTTATATGTCTTTATTTTTTCATTGGTTTTCTTTATTAAAAAGCGAAAAAAACCCCTAACCATCCACCACGTTGTCCAATAAATCTATTACAAGTTTAATGATGATGCAGATCCAATTAAAATTCATAGTAGTACATGGGAAATTCAGGTCATCGCAACCTTTTCCTGTTTGTTGCACCTGCAGGGTTTTCCCTCCTGCATCCCCAAATAAAGTATCTGATGATAAGATCTGCTTGTTAAATGCATTTAACAAATCATTGCTAATCCATTTTTGTGGCAGGTGGCACGTCGCTGGGGGATTCAGAAGAACAGGCCAGCTATGAACTATGATAAGCTTAGCCGATCACTTCGCTATTATTATGAAAAGGGAATCATGCAAAAGGTGAGGAGCTAATTTTGTATTACATTTCACCAGAGTCTTGCATGTTAATCCATAGGTCAGTTTACAAGGAGTCTTGTAATTGCATGGTTAAGGTAGTTTTTTTCATCTGTTTTGGCAAACACTAAGCTTTTGAACCTACTATGTACAGCATATGCATTAAGATATTTTTTTCTATGTAAAAACCGTCTGTGGTTTCAGTTCACACAATGCATTTCATGATTATAAGGAAAGAAGTAACATTCAAAAATATCCAAAAGAGCTTCCTGGCAGCTGGAAAAGGCAAATGGTAGAGTACAGTATGATTAATGTTTTGCAGATCTAAATTATCTGCCCAGTGCTTGGGTACTTTAGTAAGTGCAAGATAGGGGAGAATAATTATGCCTATTAACATACCAAGTACTTTAATATTTTTACCAATAGTGTTGTAGTAATAGTGGTTTTGAATGGATTTTAATATTTATAATAGACTGAATTAAGAGAAATATATAACAATAATTTATCTATTACGGGCTAGTCTTGCTGACAGTATTCAAGCCATCCTCCTACTGTGGCTTGCTGATTTTTAAATCTTGCTGTGTAGTACCATGTAGATTGACTGAGAAATCAATAGGAGAAGCCAGTCTGCTGTATCTACAAAACTGCCAGGTGTGATCAAAGATCATAATAAACACCTTGGACTGCAAAACTTATTCCATGTCTCTTCACATTGGTCTTGTGACCAGTGATGATGAACATGTTTAAACTTGTCATATGCCAGCTCCATGAATGGAAATAGTGCTCTTAGCTCAGGTTACTGGGAGAGTTACTCAAGTTATCCTTTTCCAGTAGGATTTGTGAAGTCTGAAAAGTTCCCTTTCTTAGATTATGAGATTGTTGTAGTGCATTCCTTTTCCACTAGCAGTAGTCAACTTGGACAATAATCTGGGCTAGTGTTGGCTTACAGTTCTCCAGTAGCTCAGCACCTCATTCATTTTTGTGTGTCATGTAACAGTGCACAGAGTCTTTGTAAGGTGCATTTGAGACTGGATGTGATCAGAGAGAACCAGAAGTGTTTGGTTTTGCTGACTGGTGCTTCAGGCAGAGGAGTTCCTTGTTGCATTTTACAGCTCAGCAGCATAGGCAACTGTGCTGCCAGCACACTTCAAAGGCAGAACAGGCAAAAAAAAAGTAGCAGAGTGAAGCAAGTTGAAAAGATGGGGATAGAAATACCAGAAGGCTGATAATGCTGCCCCAACCCACACATCCATTTAACGTGGAAATCTTGCAAGTGCTTTGGACAACTAACTTGCTACATCCTAAACTACTGCTTTATTATTTACAAGAATGGGTTTAGCACATGTTTTGAAAGCTAGCTTGTATGCTTATTTTTCTGACATAGCAATGTTTTGGGTTTTTCCTGGGATCTCTCTGTCTGGCCAGTTCATGTATGTTAAAAACTAATGGGCATTGTAGATGCAAAGAAGGTTTCTTTATGACAAAGTTTGTATGCATATTTTCCCTCCTTTTTTTTAAATCAACAATGATAGCAGGTTATGCAAAAGCCTGATTTCTGAGTGCAACCTCTAGTCTATCAAACTTGTTGACATTAATTTGATTTTAAAAATTCTGCTGCAGATACAAATTCCCTACCAAATTCTATTTGTAGAATAAATAAGCTGAAAGTTTAAGGAGGTGATTCAAACTATTTTGCACCCATAAGAAGAGAGTTAAGTTTGCAACACTTTTTCCATCTTCACTAACTCACTTCATTGCTATGGTAGCTGGAGTTGCAAGAAGCAGACAATATGATTTTATTTTAAAATCATTTTAATAAATTGTGAGCATGCAATCTAATGCATATTTTAAGCACAATTTTTAAAATAAGCTACTTGAGAAGACACTATATTGACTTCTGTTTGTTGCTTGTAATAAGACAGCAATTTTATGTTGTTTTTATCATTCTCTAGCTTTTAGGAAATTGAAGCGTAGACATTTAAGGCTGTTTCTGATTAAGGGAAAACTTTAGGATCTTTGGACAAATATCCCCTCCATAAGCAAATCCAAATGTCCCAGCTTTGCATGAGCAATTGCAAAGTACATATTAGCCTACGTATTTGCTTACACTGTCCCTGTACAATCAGCAGGCACTATAACTAAAGTGCTTTTATACGTAAGCATGAATCAATCTGTGTAAAGTGAAATCCAGATCTCTGCAGTGCAATGCGATTCTTTTTTCCACTTCGCACATGGAGTGTGTAATTTTATTTTGCCACTGTAGTGACAATTTGTTTACATTTTCCAATAAGAACGGTTCCATTTGTGGTTAAGTATAGGAAGCAGTCGCAAACAAATGTTTAGAAGCAGAATACTTAGTTCATTTTCCAACAGGATGTCATGAGTGGCAAAATGAAGAGCATTCTGCACAGTCTGCCTTGGCAGGTCCCACTTGTCTTTGCTAGGTTGTTAGCTCACCAGTTCTGCTGTCACGTTATTGTGTAACAAAGGTGAGTTCTTTGCAAGACTGTTGAACTTGGAGCTGCGAAACACGAGGCCTTACACCGCACCTTTTTTCTCCCCTCGTGTTGTCCCAAGGTGGCTGGAGAAAGATACGTGTACAAGTTTGTTTGTGACCCTGAAGCGCTTTTCTCCATGGCTTTTCCCGACAACCAGCGCCCCTTGCTGAAGACGGACGTGGAGCGCCACATCAATGAGGAGGACACTGTGCCTCTGTCCCACTTCGACGAGAGCATGGTCTACATGCAGGACGGGGGCTGCTGCAACACCCACCCCTACAACGAAGGCTATGTCTATTAACAGCAGTGACACTGAAGGGGTGCTTCCCCCTCCCTTAAGCTTCTCCTCTTTCCCAAGACCCAGAGGAAAGCTGAATCGACTTCAGTTTGTTTTTTAAATAGTACACTAAAAAGGGGCTTTTCCTGTTGCATTACTCCTATGGTCTGCCATGGACAGCGCACTTTATTTGAAAGGGGAGGGTTGGAACCTAAATGTTATTCTGTGTAAAAGGAGGAAAAGGGTGGGTTTGCTTTTTACTTAAGTTTGGGAAGGGAACATACAGGTTTTAAGTACAAAAAAAGCTATATCATGTCTGTTTTGTTTCATATCGGCATTAGATATTGTACATTTTCTCTGGGTATCCGTAGTACAGTTAATTCTCATTGTGCAAAATAACCACTTTTGATGATGATATCAGCACAGCATGCCTAGGGCATTTCTTTCTTGCCATTCCTAATTGTCTTTCTGCAGTAATAAAAGAGAAGCAAAGCATACACCACAGCATTTAATTTAGAAGTTTCCAGTGGCAGAACTTGTTCCTTGCCTCTGTTAACAACCAGATAGTTTTCCTATTTTTTTCATTTTTTCTTTTCATTCTTTTTCTTTTTTTTCTCTTTTTTTTTGTGTATGACTTAAAAAAAATCCTATTTAATGACAGACTGGCCATAAGTACAGTGACCAAGCAGTGAAATCCCTGACTTCAGACTGCAAGCTGCATGCTGTATCTGGTGCCACATTGCTATACATATATGGCCCATGCTATGGCGCTGATTTTTCAAGATCCATTTGAGGGTAGTAATTACATGGAGTAGGCTTTCTGATGATCATGTCAGCATTAAATACAGGATCATGATCAGGAGGGAGAAAACATTTTGTATCCTTCCATTTCCTTTGGTACATAAATAAGTTATTTAATCAATAGGAATTAACTGTACTAAGTCACATATCTAATGATGCTGTTTAGACACAGCAAGCACTCCTTGAGAAAAATATCCAATACACTAAATAGGTACTTTAGTAATTTTTAGACACGGTACCCATTAATATGCATTTAAACCTTTTACTGCTGTGTTATGTTGATAACATATATAAATACTAGATAATGCTAATGCTTCTGCTGCTGTCTTTTTCTGTAATATTCTCTTTGATGCTGAATTTACTATGACCATTTATAAGCAATGCTGTAACTACAGGTAGCATTTCAGGACAAAATAGATGACTTGAACCATTTATTGCTTAGAAAATAGCTTACGCCATAGCTGTGCTATAAGCAGCTTCTATGCGCATCCACAAATGACTAGTAAGCTTCAGCTTGCTAAGGAAAGCTCTGCAGAACCTTTTGTAATTTTTGGTGGAACGGAGATGAACTGTCAAAGAATACCATGAAGTTGCTGTATGACGTTGTAGTGCTGGCACTGGTGTTACCAATCAACTTGTTTTGGACACTAAATGTAAATGTGATCAGATATGCTCGGAAGACAATTTAAATTTTGAGGGGTTTTTTTTGTTATTTTGTTATTTTTTCAAATTGTTTTATTTTTTGAGAGGGGTTACCTTGGACACAAATCACACATGCCATTCTGTATGTAAAACAAAAACAAAAAGTGGCAAAACCCCAAAAGTTTAAAATATTTATGAGCACCTTTTTTGAAATACAATAATTCATAAGTTGGAGGGATGGAAAGGAAGCTAAGAATTGGATTTAATTTTTTGCCCGGTGAAATTTAAATAGTTGTTTTATGAAGTACCTCGTTTTCCTAGATTGTCAAGAAGTGGGGGAAAAATAAATACATAACCATTAAAAGACAAGAATAACTTTCATCATAATGGATGGATTTCAAAGACAGTCCTAGGTGGTGGGTTAATCTTCCATCCTTTGTCAGTTAAGACACTACTTAAGTTATGAATATTTTAATACACATTTAATCAAAAGTAAAGAAGTAGTGGTCACTAGAAACCACAGGTGCTTAAAAAGCATTTGGGCAGGTATTTAATTTATCCAGATCCATGAGACAACATGTTTTATGATATATGCCTTAATATGCCACCTAATTCTGTCATTCATAGGTCTCAATGGCACTTAAATACTTGGTGATCAACTGCGAAAAAGAAGTCTAAAATTGCAGAACTAGCGAAAAGGAAAGGGAAATTGTTCAGTAATATTGTTTAAAAAATGTGGTTTCCATTGAAATAAGGTTCAAATGAAACATGCTTTGATGAAAAGTCCTTGGATTGGTTTTGGTTCTTTAATGTCAGCACAGAGTGCCTCTTGGCTGTGGCAGGATGTGGGTATTTGGGAAAGGGGTTGGACAAAAAAAGGAAAAAAAAAGGATTTTAAAATTGCATCAAATGTGTAATATTTAAGAAGAAAATATATATATATATCTGTATACGGTAGTGACTCACTGAACAAAACAAGCAGTCAGACCAACATTACATGATCTCTCAGCAGAAGACAAAAAGGTCTTTCACTGAACTGATTAACCCTTTTTAAAATGTACCTAAGAGGTTTATTTAAAGTCTATTTTTATTCCACTTTTTTGTTTGTTTGGGGTTGGGTATTTTTTTTTTGTTTTGTTTTGTTTGGGGGTTTTCAGGTAGAATAATAAATCTGGCAGCTGATTTCTGCAAGATTGTTGTGTATTGGATTCCTAACCATTTGGATTGGAGAGGCCCCTGCAGAAAGGTCACTCTTTTGGGAGAGGAGAGGATGGTCTGTCCCCAGTGCTTAGAATGGCTTGCTTCAAAGGGTAACCAAAAAAAAAAAGAAAAAAAAAGAAAGAAAAAAGAAAAAGAAGAACGGGGAAGAAACAGGTGGCGTATGTACAATTCACGTGTGTGTATATATGAGTTATAGTATTTGACTGACAAAAGGGGGGAGGATGGTCTATGTATATTTTGGGATTGATTCCTACTAAGAACACTTACACATTTTCAGAGGGCATTTTAATACCTTACTGGATTTGAGTGTGGGATGTTTGGGGCTGGGGTAAGGGGGCTGGGTTTTCCTTTGGTTGCTTTGGGGGTATTTTGGTTTCGTTTTCAAGCTGCACCACAAGTGGAGGGAATATGCAGCTTTCACCTGTTTTTAGTGGGAGCTGTAATAGAGTGAGCTTGTCTCTGTTTGCTGGGCAGAGCAGTGGGGCAGACAGGGCAGAGCTGCTGTGAAGCAAAGTCAGGAGGCATCGCTAGAAAGACCCAGCGCTCTGGAACAGCTGAAGGGGCTCAGCTTTCATGTGCCATCCCAGATCACTTGCACCAATAGCTGAACACAGGTGAAGTTAGTGAAGGACTTGGCAGAATCCCTCAGAATCCATTTGAGAGAGTTAACATTACAAGTTTAAGACAGTTTCTTTTTCTTTAGGGATCCGACTTCCATGGCAAAGAGTCTGCCCTTTTCTCTCCAAGGTTACACCAGTCTAACTTTCTTGCATTAACAACCTTAACATTACATTCACTGAAAGAGCAAATTTCATCTGCTTCTCAGACCAAACCTGCTTGCTGTCCTGACTGTGGTCTGGTGAGGTTACCAGGGGAAACTGGGATACCTAAATGCTTTTCTCCAGAAATTCCCTGGAAAGAGGCCTTTACTCAGAATCTTTTCATCTTTGGGATTCTCTGCTACATGGGACTATTCCCCAGGGATTAATGCTTAGAGTTTTATTGCCCTTGACATCTGACTGAGTAGGGCTTCAAGTCCATTTTCACAGGACAATATCATCTATTAAATATTTTTGCCTTCTTTGTGGTTTTTTTGTTTGGTTGGTTTTTAATAGCAGGAAACAGATCAATGTGTACAAAAGGTATTATGAGGAAATCTTTGAGTTGTTAATGGCTCTACTTTCTCCTCTGAAGAGCATTAGCTTCAGTTCATGTATTACAGGTAATAGCACCCATAAACAGCCCTATTCAGTGCTCACATTAATAGTACTGAGGACTTTTCTAAATAGTCTCCTTTGAAGATTTTTTTGGGAGTCTTAATTAATATGGTATCTTATACTAAGAATCATCACTTTGGAATATTCCTCTAACATAGGAGACTAGGAAATTAATTTCTCAGTTCTCTGCTTATCTGAGGGTTTTTCTGTTGTGTGTTTGAGTTTTTGGTTGGTTTTTTGTGGTGTTCTGTTTTGTTTTTTGTTGTGGTTTGTTTTGTTTTTTGGGGTTTTTTTTCTGATTTTGTTGGTTTGGTTTTATATCAGAGGCTGCTCTGCTTGGAAAGGAGGTAGCAGCTGAGAGCAGGTGCCTCTGCATCAGAAACCCCAGTTCAGAGTCCACTGCATTTTGCTAAGCTACCAGGCTGAGAACTGGAGTATCTGCATTACAGCACTGGGCCCTCTCCTCCCTGTGCTCTTACAGAAGAGGGGACAACAGTGCACTGTCTTTTGTTTTTTCTGCTACAAGAGCAGTAATCTGTGGTAGAGCAGCAGGATGGAAAGCTAAGGGCAGTAGCATTTTAAAACTGCAGGATTACCCAGATCTGTCTGTCTGAGACACCAAAAATGCATCAGCCAAGTGCTGTCCCTTACCCCCCAGCTTTCATGATTGTGAGGCAGGTAAAGTGAACTTCAATCTTCAGGAGGTTGAAATATTGGTTTTCTCCCTGAACACCAATTTAATTTCTGTGGGAAGGAAATATGTGTGCCATCTTCTTATGTAATAGTCTGAAAATGTCTATGAAGTATCTTGTTGACATTTTCCCAAAGAACTTTTTTTGTGTGAAAATGCCACAACACGCATCACCGCAAGAAAGGGTAAATAAACTCCAAGAAGTTATCCATACATCAGGCTCTCCAAAGCTATAGTAGTATTTACTCTAGCAATGTGTCATGTCTTTAATACTGCTGTATTGTCCTTATTACATAGTTTCATTGGGCTGACCTCAAAAATACTCAATGTACCTTGAAATTTTGTTCGTTTTAAATGAGCTTTTAAATGAGTTACAGGAAGGTAACCCTGAGGCAGGGTTACAATCAAGCATTTGGATCTGGTAAGCCATAACTCTGTGTCTTTGTCTTTGCTCTTACAAAGCTATGTGGGCACATATGCCCATATAAATGCTTTTTAGTTGTGTGGTAGAGAGGAAATTACAGCCACTGGCTGGATTTGGGCATGAGGGGGGTTTGGTAGTTTTTGGGTATCCACGACTGGCTTTGTTTCAGAAGGAATGTCTGTATGTATTACTTTCCACAGTGACTTTCCAAGTAACCAGGTAGAGAATCGGTGTCCAAAATAGAATTTTTGCTGTGTAATTTACAATAGAGGCTATGGTATTTCCTTGCTGCTGCCCTAGAAAGGAAAGATGAGGAGATTTCACCATTTTCTTTTCCCCTCCCTTCAGTGACAGAACCCAGCTGATCTGTCTGAAGATAGTTCAATTCTTCTCTCCCTCATTTTAGTGAACAATCTGCTCATCAGTACAGTGGCACTTTGTAGAAGCTCAGGTACAGAGTGTTGAGTATTTTAGATGTACTGCAAAAGGCTTTCTGTGGTGGCTTTCAGTCAAAATCTTGCATGGGCAGTGCCATATGGCTATGCCACCTAAATAGAGGCAGAGAGAGATTTTTTGCAGAGGCACCAGCTCCTCAGCTTGAGACATTTGCTGAAATCTGCAGTTTAGGCTGATTCCTGGCCAGCCAGGGTGAGTCTGTCCTGGCAAGGAACTCAGTGTGTATGTAGAAGACCAGAGAGAGCACTATCCCAGCATGCCTGAGTGAGGAAGCGCAGAGATGGGGAAAAGTCTGTCAGGGGCAATCTGGCTCTACCAAGCGGCTACTCCAGAGCTGATTAGTACAGGAAGAAGGAGGTTATATGACCAATACAATAAATCACAAAGATAATTATTTGAATGGCATGCTGCAGGAGAATCATAAGAAATTATGGAAAGTAATAAACTCTGTAAACAGCAGTGATTTTTTAAGACCCTGGTGCTTGTGGGAGTGCTTCAGGAAAAGGAAGAGAGAAAGTAAAACACCAGAAAGGGATGATAATATTAGATGAGAACAACAGGAGTCAAACCATGAACTGCATTAAGGGACTTGGAAGATTGCAGTGTTTTAGATAAAAGGCAGGGACTAAGATAAGTGCAGCATCAGTACACTGAGATAAGAGCAAGAGAGGAAAGGTAATTGGAGGCAGTGCACTTTGTGGTCAGTGGGCCAAATGTGTTAGGCTCAGAGCTGCACTGGGGATGTGTATGGCCCTGGTAGCATATCCCCAAGGACAGGAATACCAGTTCTGACTTTGGAGTGATGATTATTTAGTAAAATCATCTGCACAGTGTTTGGTAGTTGTTAAAAACAAGATACTGGAATATGCAGAGAGTGTTTCGGGCTGTAAATGTAATGTCTACTTCATCCCACTATACTAAAAAAACCCAACAAAACCCACAAACACAAAAGAAGAAAGAATACCTTTCAGGATAACGGGGCAGATTGTGGGTTGGTATAACTCAGCTTGGTTTCCTCAAAATCAGCTATGTAGCTTTATGTTAACAGAGCCTGTATTTGGTAATGTGTATGCCTGTCTAGCATAGTATATACACAGGATTTTTTACTTGTTGCATTATCCAGAAAGTTATACAAATGATCAAGACCTGGGGCGTAGCATGAGACCAACAATAAAACATGAAATTAAACAAAAGTACATGTCTTCTTAATTCTACTGATGTAGGCAAGTCATTCTGCTTTTGTATAAAGCTCTCTGATGGAGCTCTATGCACACCTCTGATCCTTGTGATTGACTTTCCTGACCAATGCTGGCAGACTGTGTGATGGAGTCTCTGCTTCCGGTGGCTCAGCACTAGCCTCTACAAAGGTATCTGGGATCTGCAGGGTCAGGCTGCCTGCCCAGCTTGTCACAAAGACCTTGTGACCATTTACAAGTCTTAAGGACTGCCCTAAGCTTCCAGCCATTCTCTATATTGGCAAAAATCACATATATTTCAGATTTAGCCAGAAAGCCTAGACCAACAAAGGAATATGCCTTTGGCCACAGGTGACTTGGATATACCTGGACATGAGTATTTGAAATGAAGGCACAAATTTCTATTTGTACAGGGTAGTTCTGTGTATGACATTTTCTTTGGGTCCTCTAACTGAACTGAAGAGGAGGTAACACAACTCACCTTAGTTTGAATTTCTTACACTAAATTGCAAAGGCCTGTGCATGATTACAAAGCTGCTGACATTGGGTTGGAGTTATTTTTAAAGATGAAAGAGAAATATTGCTGCATTTATGTTTAGCTGGGAACTGTATGTCTTTCAACAAAGAAGAAATTTTTTAAAAATGAGGAATAAAATTTGACCAGTCAGTGAGTAATACTCATTTTATATCACTACCACTAACACTTAACTTTTCACCATAATATTTGCTCTCTGCAGGACATTTTTGCATATAGGAAGCTAAGGCTATAAAGTAACATAAAGGGTTGAAGTAGGGCTAAGAAGTTATAACCCCCAAAAGTAAAGAGAGAGAGAAAAACACGATTATAAATGTCTTTCCATTCTCATATTGCCTCTAAATTTATCAATTCCATATTCCATAATGCTCTAAGTTCCAGCCTCAACAGATAACATTAGGCAGTAGGTATTATAATTTCATCAGACTTGGACTCTTCCTTAAAACCTCAGGTGACTTCATGCATTTATATCAATTTTATCAACAGAGCAGTGCATCTGACTCTCTGAAAGGAGGTGTGGATCCAAGACCAAATTTCTCATGACAAGAAGGTTTGGATTTTGATGGGATGCTTATGACAAACACAGACAGAAAGAGACCAAAATCTCTCATGTAAAATAATACAAAAAAACTCTGGAAATACTGTGTATGTGATGTCTTCAGTTAGTAATATTTTTGGGAGACTAAAGGCAGTTTTATTTGGCTGATTTGTGTTACTTGGGGGTGACCATGTGCATAAACTATAACGGGAAGTCAGTATTTCTGAAAATTTATATAAGAGGATTTAACCAGAGAAGTGTGACCTGCTGACTCATTGTCCCAAAATGGTATCAGTCTAAAATATCATTGCAAGTGTGAGCTGAATTCTCATGCCAGCCCTAAATGGGACAGACAGTAGCTCCATACATTAGGAGAACAGGCTGTCGTAGCTGTATCTAGTAGAGAAGAGCAAGGAAAGAATCCTAAAACCATTTATCATAAGGAAAAAAGATTAAAACTTCAGTCTTGGTGCAAATTGGCAAGTGCAAGCTGTAAATTGTAATTAATGAGAAACAAAAATTAGCTTAAAATGGTTTGCTAAGAGACCTTTGATTCTGGGACATCAGATGAGTTCAGCTTCTGTTGGACTGCACACCTAGGACATGTAAGTAACTCAAGCCAATGAATTTTTGTATTACTTGAAATGGTCTCAAATTTGCTTATAAAAATCTGGAGTGTTCAATGAGATGTGCTAAAGAAAACATCATTATGTAAGAAAATGAACCTCTGGATTGACAAGAGAAAAAAAAAATTGAATCAGTTAGTGGATGGTAACAGTATTGTTAAAGAAAAGCCCCTTGGAAGAGCCTATATACATAACAAAAAAGGACATCAAGAAAAGCAAGCCTCTCCAGTACCTCAGGTTTTAAATGTTTAGGCAGGTTTATGGTAGCTTCCTTTTCTCATGACCCTGCTTTTGAAGGAAAAATAAGCTTCCCCTTTAAAGCTCAATAGCTATCAAGATTCCTCCTCTTTTCCTTTATCCTTGTTATTGAATGGTAAAATTCAGGTTTAAAGCTAAAGCCTCTGACCCACTCTACTGAATACAGCTGTTGCTATGTCATAATTATGGAATAATCATAGAGCAATGTGGTATAGGGTTTTTATTGACATGGATATGAAAGAGTTGTATTACTGTGCCCAAGCTGCTTGTTACTTCCACACTGTTTGTTTCTGGAGACAGAAGTACATTTTACAGCTTTCCCCCTGCCCAAATAAAGAAAACTTTTATTGCAACAATCCCAAGCTATTTTTTCCCCCTGAACCTCATATGCTAAAGAAAAAGAAAGAGGAAAATATTCTTCAAGTGTTTAGAAAATTTTAAATAGTGGCACAAGTTTCTTCATTTTTCTGCTTTAAAAGCTAATGACTGTGATGACAAGTCCTAAATCCTGACAAAGAATTTTGAAAGTGAGGTCCAAATGAAACATCTTAGAGAAGTAGCACAGATGTGTTAGCTAATATTTATCTGCTCACACACATAAACCACTTCTTTCAACAAAAGCTGTCAATTATTCCAGATGTTTATAGATAGAAACTGGGGTTTCCTATTTTGCCTAAACTTCAGATTTTGTGAGAAAGGAAGGAAAACTTTATCAGAAAATAAAGAAAGGAAGACTAACTTTTCTAGATTGCTGGAATATGAGATTGCCCAATGGAGCAGGGAAAAGGAAGTTAAAAATGAATGGATAATTACAGTTGACATATAGCTTTGTGATTTACTACATGGATACTATTCATGTACATAGACTCTATAGGCACTTTATATAATAGCCATGTAATTAATGTATACATTATTAATATATAAGTGCTTCTATTCAGGAATGTCATTAATGATTCTGCCATCCTGAAGCTGTAAGATACAACTTAGTGTGATCCCCATAAGGTATTTATTCTGGTCTGTCAGAATTAAGACAAAAAAGCTGCATTAAATTCTTACCAGTACATAAAATCTTCTAATAAAAGCCTAGGAAAATAGCCAGTCTAATTGCCCTGGAAAGGAAGGACACAGGCCAATTTTTGGTGAAATGGGCAGAAAAGATATGGAAGTGGATCAAGGAGGACTTAAAATATACTCAGGCCTCGAAATATAGTCAGATCTGTAAGAAAAGACTATAGGAAGGACTGCACTGATATATATTCAAAGTTTGAAAATAGAAAACTTTTTGTTTTTCCTGTGTCCAGTTCCAAAATAACTGTGGAAATTAGAAAGGGACTGAGCAGTTCTGTCAGAAACATTTAACAGATTCCCATTACTGGCATAAGATAACCCATTTATTTTTTGCAAGTTTCTGCATAACAATAGAAAAATGTTTACCTTTCACTGAGAACTGTAAAATAGAATGACTTCACAAGACTTCAAGAAAAAGAAAAATAATTAGTGAGTTGAAGGTTAAGTATAATAATTACAGCTGGTAGCAGAGAGTTTAGGATTGAAATTTAATCAGCTCTGTCAAAATAGGTTAAAGAGACAAATATTTAGTCACAATGTTTTAAT
Source organism: Ammospiza nelsoni (assembly GCF_027579445.1). NCBI lineage: Eukaryota > Metazoa > Chordata > Aves > Passeriformes > Passerellidae > Ammospiza > Ammospiza nelsoni. The sequence continues at coordinate 28,932,919 of NC_080633.1, read as the reverse complement.
ATACACAGTTCAGGTGTTTTCTCTGAGTCTGCCTTGAGGCCTACAGACTTTAGGTCCCTCTGCCTTTTTTATACCTGCAAATGATGTATGGTTTCCTGAATGCATGAACATTCTCTGCACAGGTGAAACTCTGAACTGTGAAGGAACAGAGTTCAAACGCCAAACACAAGCAGAAGCATTGGTTTTTTTCAACATTTTCTGGCAGCAGAGTTCCACTCAATGGTTTGGTAAGCTCTCCAGCATTTCCAGTAGTTCTATGAATTTTTCTGTACAGTTTAGTTAAAACTAGAACTCAGAAGTCTATTGAATTCAATAGGGCTGGGCCCAAGATTTCCCTACTGCACCTCATTTTCATATGGATGAAGCTAATCTTGTATGCCTTATTGGATGTGTATGCATACACATTTTTTGTGTATGCCTGCTATGAGAAGACTGATTCATTCTGCCTCAACCCCTTCTTTATACATTTATTCTTGTGTAGAGGGTGTGAATTGAGCAAGGTCAAACCAATCAGCACAAATGCAAATGAAGATAAAAATGTAAAGAACTGGGCTGTGGCATCCAGTTGTTTTCTATCTTCTCCTTACAAATCCAAGAGTTTTTCTTCCTCTGTTTTTTTAGCAGTAACAAAGTATTACTTATTTTTGTTCTGTATCTCTGTCAGCACCAGAGCACTGCAATCTGCTTTTTCACCTCTTCAGATGAGAAAAATCCTTTTTTCTTTTTGTCCCATGTATTTCCATTTGCTTAAGTACTTCTGTGCTTCATACTCCTTCATTGTGAAAATCCCATTTTGAGGAAACTAAGGCAGACATAACAACATACTAAGACAGGCTGGCAAATCTTACTGGGGGTCCTGTGGCAGAAAAACATTTCAAAAGGCAAGTATCTTAAATATTTTGTCTTAGAGTATTAACTATTCTAGTATTGCCCACTAAAATAAGACCACTGTAAGTCTATAGAAGGATATTGTACAGTATTAAATACATCTTCCTTGCTGAAACATGGACAGAACAATTTCAAACACAGAGAGTGCATTACACATCTCTGCCTTGTCCTGCTCCTGTTTTTGAGGTGATCATCATCCTGTAATGGGATGATGTTATTTTTACACTGCCTATTGCCATCAATATATTTGAAAAAACTCCTTTTATTGTCCTCTGGCCAGCTTGAACTCCAGCTGAGCTTTGGCCACACAAATTTTCTCCCTCAAGTAGAAAGCTGCATCTCTCTATTCTTCCCATGTCATTTGACCTTGCTTCCACTGCACATGCACCTTCCTTTTTTGCCCTATTTCCAAAAGAAGATCCCTGTTCAGCCAAGCTGGCCTTTTGCCTTGCCTGCTTCTGCCATTTGGGAATTGCCTGCTCTGGTGCCCTTAGAAGGTGATGTTTAAAATGTGGCCAGCATGGATGGACCCCAGCAGCTTCAAAAGACAAGGGCCAATCCCTGATTTCTGCAGGTGTGCTGTCAGCACAGGCATCTCCTGCTAACCAGGGCCCATGATGGCAGCTCCACTCAACCAAAAAGTATGGAATAAAGTTGGAGATTTTGGAGGCTTTGTAATCTCAATAAGAGAAAAGATTAATCAAAGTGCTTGTGTATCAACTACGCTCTGGACTTACTAGGAGGTTTTTCTATCCTCTTCCAATTCCATCTATGCCCAAGGTATTTTGTATTGTGAAAGGAATGATGAATAATGAAAAAGTAACATTTTTACTACTATTCCCTGTCTCACAAACCAGGATCTGCTTCATCTCCATATTCTTTATTCATCAAGGAGGATGGTTCTTTGTTTTTCACTGTTACTTTTAATAAATTAAATAAGTAGCTAATAATAACAGGGGCTAAAGATCTATTGTGCTATCCATTCAAATCACAGTGACCTTTCTTTGAACATGAGCTATCAAAAGTACATCACGAGCATGACTCATATGAGACCTCAAAAATTGTTTGCTTTTGTGCCTAATGCCAGAACTTAAACTGTGTTCTCCCAAGGCTGAAAGGCTAATGTACGAATTCACAATGTCGTGCAGCTGCCTATTTGGTTGAGTTTTCTGTTCTTCTCACAGAAGGTTAATTTCCATAAAAGGGATTTTGATTTGACTTGGATTGTTTGGACAAGATTTTAGGGGATTTGGTTTTGGTCATGATGTTTGATGTCTCATTACATAAAGAAATACAGCACAAGAGCAGAAAATACTGAATGAATTTTTTTGAATTTTTCACTGCACAAGCCTTTTTGTATTGAATGTGTGTGCAGGGTATGTTGTCCTGGGCTGGTGGAGTATTTTACTTATTTGTGTCTAGCAACATTATGTTAAGCCAGAGCTCTTTCTCATTCTGGTTTTTGTGGTGCTTATTTTCAAGGGATATGTATCAGCAGATAAAACTGATTGAAGTAGGTGATAGGCAGTGGGAACCAAACTGATAAGTTCCACTTATCAGGCCATGGGTTCATAGTGATCTGGGGAGAATATTTGACTGTAAGAAAGTCTTTGCAGAAATCCTAGGATTTTCACAGCCATGTGTTAGAGGTGTGACAAATGCACAACCTCAAAGAGACAAAGCAAAGTTAAAGCAGTTGGTAGATGTGCACCTGATGAAGGCACACAAATCCTGAAGATGTTAATTTCCACCAGTTGCCTTGTAATTAGAGCTAATACCATTGATTAAACAGAAGGAAGGTGAAAGAAACTGTAGATTGTAATGACTCAGATTGCTTTTATGTTCTGGCCTCTCCAGCATGCAAGAATCAAAATGTAGAGCAAAAATTTCCATCAAGAACCAGTAATATAACTAAAGTAGAGGAAAGAAAAGTCTCAAGGCAGTAAACAAATTCATCTTCTTTAACTCTAGTGGATGAAATCTAAGTTGAGATCAGTCTTCTACAACCTTGCCAAATTTAAAGCCATCTGCACAGGGGTAACTGATGGCAGCATTTGCCCCTGCAACTCATTTAGAAATACATCTTCATTTGGCACAATCCAGCAGAGATGAAACGCAGCAGCACTTTGTGAGCTCTGCTCAGCAAAAAGGTTTAAAGCAGCTGACAAGCACCATAAGATATTGTTGTACCAGTTTGTATTGATTGTGCTGGAGGGCACCTCCTTCTGGAAGAGGATTGATTTTTGTGTGTTTTCACAAAGAGATTTTAATAGTCTTTGTACTTGCTGTCATGTCACAAAGACCCACAAGCAAGGCATGCCTGACACCACAGCTTTAAATGATCAGCCATCCAGCTTGCAATAAGTATCAATTAATACTGTATAAAAACATCTCCAATGCACTTATACTAAAAACCAATTTTTATAAGCTATAAGGTCAAATTTCTGCTATAGCAAAGAAATCAGCATCATCTAGGAATTAAATTAGCTCAGCTTCAGAGAGCGATTAAGAGAAAGAGTACTCCGTTTCTGATTCTTTGTTAAGAAGGTCAAATTCTTTCTTAAACTCATGAAAATGTGAAAGCTGTTAATTGCAATCATTTGAGTCATTGAATAGAAAATTGTTCCTAGAGTTTTTTCTTTTGTTACTTCACTCAGAAATTTAATGCCTCTGTAATTTCCTGAGGTAAAAATTCACAGCAAAGAAATGACTAGCTAGATAACTTTTTAAAATTTGGACAGAAAAAGCACAGAAAAGAGCCTATGGTTTTTGTGCCTAAGTTTTTTGTGTCATATATGTAGGCTAGGTCAAATGACTATAATATTACTAAAGCTTTATCATAGATCATTGATACTGCTTTCAATACAATAGTACTTCTCCATTTGGAAAACTCATAGAGAATTTAACAGAACTAAAACTAGAAATGGAACACAGAATATTATGTGTAGATTTTTAAAAAAACATCTTTTCAGTGATGTGAGAACTATAGTAACTTTTAACAGGTGTGTCATAAAAAAATTATTCTCATCTATTAAGTTTTCCATAAGATGAAGAACTCCTTTATAAATTCATTTCCAGTCTTCCATCAGATTCCAGCTCTGCTGGGGTGCAGTGAAACATCTGTTGTAGCAGAGCTGAGGCATTGGTGGTTGTAGATGCTCCAAACAGCAAGTGGTTAATTTGTGGTTTCTCCTGACCACAGTAGGTGATGCCCCTTGTTGAGCCAGTAGTGACTTCTGGAATTGCTTGGCTCCTGCAGGTGCTGAAACCACAAGTGAATGTGGCACCTGGGGACATGGTTAGTGGTGGGCTTGGCAGTGTGGGGTTGGTTGTAGTTGAGCTTTTCAATGTTAGAGGCCTTTTTCAACCAAAACAATTTTTTAAATTCTATGAATATCCTTATGGACCATGCCATGATGTACTGAGCCCTGTATCCCAGATGCCACTCCAGATGTCACATTCTCTTCTTCCATCCCTCCCACAGGTATATTACCCACCTTCTTTCTTCATGTCTCTTTCTATGGATATTGAAGAGAAGCTGAGGTTTTGTCAGAAAGCCAACAGGTAGTGCTATCTTTGCTTTCTGATTTGGCTTTTAGAAGCAGCACTGGCAATGCACATGCTTAAATTAGTTGCCCAAAATCAGGGAAAATATTCTCTGCTGCTTTGGTTTTGTTTTGTCTTAGTATTTACAAAAGTCCTCTGAAATTTCAGGAGATTGTATGTGAGTTGCAATCATTATAATGCAAATTACAGATTAAGCCCAAATCAACATGGAGGTAAGTAAAATTAATAGTACTATTTCCACCAACACGTATAGTAGATTGATCAGAATTAATAAGATTTCTGATTAAAAGCTTTTCTTTACTATATATTCATGCAGTATTTTGTGAAGTGAGGTCTGGAATCTGTTTTTTTACTGCTGCTGCCCTAAAAATAGCAGTGATGTAATGTACTTTGCAAATACTGCGCTCCACTGTGGAACCTAGAGTTGTAGCTTCTAACTTTTTCTAGTTTATAGCTGCAATTTGTCCCAAGTCTACCTGCATATTTGGACGAAGAAAGCTCAGATGCTTGAGTGTTGGGAAAAGTAAAGAGCAAAGAAATGAGATGATGGAAAATGTTGGATAGTTCTTAGGACTTAAAGATAGCTTCTATTCAAAATAAGTGAAGAAAACCTTCTTTTAGTAGCTCATTTGTCTAGAACAAAGAAGATGTGAGAGTGGACAGAAAAAACGTGTCTTAATTTTAATGAAATATGAATACGGAATATATCAAGATAAATCATACTCTGGCTATTATCAGAACCATCAACACTATTTTTTGTGGAACAAATATGCAAACAAAGAAAAGATTGCATCTTTTGTACAATACTGATCAGAAAAATAGGGAAAAGAGTAGAGAGAATGTGGAAGACAGACAAAGAGAGAATGAGTAACATGACTTTGTGAATCAGCAAGTATTGGCAGTGCTCCTTAAACTCTTAACCAGCTGGGAAAAGTTGGCTCTGACTGTAAGCTTAGATACAGAATATTTTTATTCTTCAGTATAACGGAATAAAAAAGAAAATATATTAACTAATTGTTTGAGGATGAAGGAAATGATAAGATTAACTAATATACATGTAAAATTCTTTCTATGCTGGATGTTGTATATTATATATTTTACATCTTGTACACGGGGAACAGCTATCTCCTTCAAAACCATAAATCTTAATTTCTAATATAAGTTGGTAGTACGTCTTCCATTATAGTGTACCTTTCATGTTTTCTTCAGCAGATTTTGGGGGAGAATGGAAGGATGAATTCATTAGAAAGAGACTAGATGAACAGTCAGAGAGTCTTGAAATGACAAGGTTTTTCCCATGCAAACCTAGAAGAACATTCTGCCTCAGAGTTAATTTTGAAAGACTTTTGTTTTTGTTTGGTTTTTTTTTTTTTTGTGTGTGTGTGTGTGTCTGTGACACAACCTAAGAAGTTTTTAAAAGAAAAGTGCTGTGTGAGAATATGTGGGGATAAAAGCAATGAGATCCAAGGCACTTTACCTAATTAAAAGAATGGATCTTAAAAGGCAGCTTAAGATGTTCAGGGATCAACCGCACAATTCTGTCATTCAAGGAGTATAGCAGCCTGATCATGGATGCTTGTAAATATCTTTTATTAGAGACAGAAAAATACTGCAGATGCATTATCTCACTCAGCTCTCTGCTATGTGACTGTTTCATACAATATTCATTGTACTGTTTTAAAAATATCACTGTTTAACTTCTAAGTCTGCCTTTAAAAACAATGTTGAGTAACTGAGATAATATTCTTATGCAAATATGATGCTTTATTCTTAGAATTAGCATGGAATAGATAATGAGAGAAAGGTAATGATTTGTGATTGTATAGTTGATACTGCATAGGCTTTAACAGCTACTGTTACATGTATGAGATAGATGTCAACTATTCTCTTATACAGTCATCAAACATTTCATGTGATCCTCTACATAGTCAAAGAAATTCCTGGCTATTTCTTTCTAGTCTCTCTGCACCATTAGAGATACAGCTGGATTCTGCTTTTAAGCCTTGCAAAGATCTCTGTGGGTATCAGCAGATATACTTCTCAGACAAGGGAGGTAGAGTGATGATAATTACAGGTCAACCACCTGTGAAAAGATGAGAAAGGAATGAGCCCATGGGCTCCGTTCTTCACCCAGAAACATGGGCATGTATGATGAGTTTGCTGTGTTCCTGGTCAATTTAACTCCTTTCATTGCATGATGTTCTCAATGATGAAGTATGTTTTCATACCTAACAGTGGAATTAGTTTCTAGATTATATGTTTTCACCTTGGTATGGAAGATTTCAGGTGGGTGACTTTTCTTTAATGTTTATTAGCAGAAAGTATGCTTAAAATTTGTTGTCAAATATTTGTCATATGCACTAGAGAAAATGAACAAACCTCAGAGCTATGTGTCCAGAGACCTGTCTGCTCATTCAGATCTTAACCTGAACTACTTTACAAGAATGGTCACTGTCTTCATTTTTTTGTGCTCAAGTTCTCCATCCTCAAAATGGGAGTAATTGCATTGATTTAATATCCCCAAATATTATTGTTAAGCATAAACAATTGTTCATGAAACCTGCTACAAAGATTAGATTTTTTCAGAAATGGCAACAGGGGAGGTTGAGAGAAGAACACCTAAGCATTCAGGAAGTACTGAAAACTTAATAAGTTGACTGATTTTTGGAGTGTGGTTGCTGACATCCCTCGAACACACATACATGTATAACCATAAGGGAAAGGTGGAGGACTGGCAAGGAAGGGGTGAACAAAGAAATGTATGCACTTTTCAAGGCATTACAAAGTGAGATGCAAAGTGAAAGGAAATTAAGTGGAGGGAAAGTAAAAAAATGAGGAAATGATCATTCTGTAACTCAAGCCATATGAAGAATTAGGGTTGTTGGAGAAGGAATAGAGTTTAAGGGGAATATCTAGCAAAGACTTAGAATGGAGAGAACTGGAGAGTCATAAATGAAAAAAAGGCAGATGCAGCTGAATGAGGACTCCGTATTATTAAGTTTCTCCTGAGCAATCTAGCCTTCAAGCAGATTTTACACAGAGGTTCTTGCCTACTGCAGAAGGATGTGATCTGGTCATGAAAAAGCAGATGAGGTTCTAGACTGAATCAAGGAAGTTATGACCATCAGACACTGAAACCCACCAGTTCCATTGCTGCTTTGTGCTGTGTTGATTGTCTACTCAGATTGATCATCCCTAAGGACTTGTAACTGTGATGAATGCACAGACAGGAATACCCAGGGCCTGTTTATTTTAGACTGGCCTCAGGATTTGGGAGTGTGTTACATGCCAAAAGATTTGGACGAGTACAGGAAAAAGGAGTAATATTTGTACCTATAAATACTTCCTGTGGTTCTAGGCAGCGGCTACTGCCTCACATGGCTCCTTGGTTCCTCTTCCTTGGTTCCTAGCTCAGGTCACATGCAGCCCATCCTGTTTAGGATGATGATGCAATAAGTGACATTTCTAGGTGGTCCATTCACCACCCTTCTGTGGAATTGAAAAAAGCGCCATAATATGACTCATTTAATGTTAGGAGGCTTTATTGCCACAAATTTTAGTAACAACTTCCATATGTACAGTACATTTATTTGTACAAAAGCTAAACAGGGAGTAGGAAATGTTGTTATTGGTAGAGCATTGCTGCAATTGTACATCTTGTACAGTATTTCAGGGGAGTCAGCCGTGGTGGAATCCAGTCAGTAAAATACTGCCGAAAGCTACTTGAGAGGAAAATCTGATCAAATTATAGGAGTTTGAGTAGTATTTTAAAAATGGAATTGTTGAGATTCTGAAAGTTATTAGAAGTTATTTCTAGCTAAATGAGGTGGATTTGGTCTCAAATGTATGTATTTGGAAAGTAAAAAAGCCAGCAATATTAACCTACTGGTTTATTATACTTAGAATAACTGCAGAGCACTCTTGGGGAAAAAAACCAAAAAAGGAGGTTACGTTTAAATGGACCATGGGAACTAATTTGTAACTGAAACACTGATGATATTTTTATGCTTATTAGCTTCTATCATTTAGGAGGGAGATTAAGCCTTTTACAGAACCCATAAACATTTAGTTTGTTGTAACTACAGATTTTAATGGTTGAAAAACAGGCTTATCCATCTGTTGGAGACCAGCAAAACAAATACCTTGAGTTACCTGTACAAGCTGCTTTGTCTGTGCATGTAGCTCTAAATAAGCATGACATGATAATACTGATCATTTTTTAGACAGGATGTCAAATTTAGGGTAAATGATGCTAAAAAATATTGTAAAATGGTCCCTAGCCTCTCTGAGTGCAATAAAATGATCACAGCAGGTTTTTTTTCTCATCAAAGCAGATGGCTTTAATGATTTTTCAAGCCATGCTTAATTCATCTGCAAACAACAGAGATTGGTTTCCAAATGTGTACTGAAAGAGAGAGATGTTACTGTTCATAAATGCTCTGCAAGTTTTGCCCCATCATTAGTGGCAAATGGTGTTTACTTAAGGTAAATTATTTTTTGTGAACTGCCTTGGAGTTAGCGTTGCAGTTGCAATAAATTACCTGTAAAATGAAATGAGCATCACCTGGTTAATGTGGCTAGTAATAGACCTGATGGAATATACAAAATTATCTACTTTATTTTGAATTAAAATTACATTGTAGAAAGACTGCTATCTTTTCCAAATACTTGTTTGTTTTGTACTATAAAACTGGATGTTTTTGATTTTTTTTCATAATTTTCTATTGTGAGTTTGTTATTGTTGTCATATTGTTCTTTAACACCAAGTAGAGAAAACCACAAAAACACATGGCCAATTCCCATATGGGTTCATATTTTAAAAATATCTTTGTTTTTTTATTGTGTCAGAAGTTAGAGAACAACAGAAGAACTAGTCTGCATAAGATATCTTACAGGAAGGGAAACATTAAAATACACTGAGTAAATAAAAACAATTATTCCAGCTTCTTTATGTCTCCAGAGGAGGAAATGCAGTTATTCCTAAGATTATATCATTCCTCCATTTAGCTAGTGACTGAAATATAACTTGAGAAAGAAAGTTTGTGTTTAATGGATGTGTTTCTGAACACTGAAACTTATGTCTGCAGAGGCTTCCTCACATTAAAAGTCTTGGTTTTATCAATAATATTGTAGCTCCAGGCCATAAAGAAATGGAAAATTTTGTTTCTTTCTATAGACATATACCAAAACTCTAAAAAAAAATTTCCAGAACAGGCATTTATCACTTATAGATGTGAGTAATGTACACATTTAGGCCATAGAAGACTTGTTTTCTTTCTAAACTGATCTTAGTTGAAGTTAAAATATGTCTCATGATTTATGATTGATGGCTTGCCAGCTAAACCATTTAAAATGTAGCAAGAACAGACAAAGGTGTTGGGATGACACTGACTATAATAAATAACATGAGATATGTGTTAAGAAAACTGTGAAATTAGATATTGAAGGGCATTGATGCTTGGGGTTGTAGATGTTCCTGATTTCAAACTGGAACTATAAACAAAAGTTGTACTAAATAATTTCAAAGAAAGTTAGATGCAGGTGGTATTCCTGATACGAGTGTTATGTGTTTCTTCATAGTCTAGACCTTCATGCTCAAGCTTCATAAAGTATTGAAACATGTATGCAATTAATAAGATCTGCTCACTTCCTTACTGTGTCATAATCTCTGCCCTTCCCCATCACTCCCATTGAAAGTGTTGGGAAAAGCCACGGTCCCAACATGTCAGAAAGGAAAGTTCTATGCTGTACAGAGTTTGAGTATGCAGAACAGTCAAGCAGAGGTAAGGACACCTGATTATATCAGTATCTACACAAAAAAGGATTTGTTGACCACTCTCATTTCAGACCATGGCCTTCAGATTTTTCAGTCCTGGTAAATTCAGTCCTTCAGTAAGAGATGCGCAGGGTTTATATGTCAATATAAAATTTTAATTAGGCAGACAATAGAAAATATCTCTTCCAAATAATCTTCTTGTTGCACAGTTAGAAAGAATGTTTGTAAATCATCTTTATTTTAAAACTTTACTGATGCAACATTATTCATGGTGTTAGTTTTCTGGGAGGATGATAGCAAGCCACTACATGCAAAGATGTGACGTTTTTGAGTCACAGCAATTAGTTCAGTTATCTAACACAATACAAGTGGAAGTGAGAAAGAATGGGCCAGAACAGGAATAATCCTCAACATGTCTTTCTATTCAGAAGGGGGGTCAGGGTTAGAAACATTGCATTCAAGATGTCAGAGACAGTGTTAGAGAGCATAATTTAGCAGTGACGTTCATGGCTAGTGCCAGGAAAGCAGCTGGCATCCTACAAGAAATACACTTGAATAGAACATAGTTCAAGACACTTAAGACCTTTCTGAGAAGTGAAAACCTAGATGAAAATACAGCCTCAGAGTATAAATGGAGGATCTGTCTAGCACTGTGTTGTTGACATTCTGTTAAAAAAAAAAAGAAATAACCCACAACAAAGCCCACAGTTGGAAGGTGGGAGGAGGGGATTGTATCCTGCTAAACTGTGAGTTTCAGTAATAAGGCTTCACTAAGAAAAGTGCAGCATAACTAAATTTAACATACATTCTAGAAGAGCAATCAAATCATATAGCCAGAGTTTCAGTGAATTATTCATGTGAAACCTGATGAGATAAAAGGACTGACATGAGAGAACACCATAAATAACATACTGTAAAAAGACTGAAGACCAAAGATCTAGGCTTTCATCAGCAGATATAAGGCAGCATTCTCTTTTGGAAATGATGGTGGTTCTTCTCTCAATCTAGTCAACTTGCATTTTCACGGTTTTTAGCTGGGAAATTGACAGAAGACAAATTTCCCAGCAGACAAATTGCTAACTTGCTGCTTAACTCTAATTCTTGCCAATTCCCTAATTTTGTCAAATTGAGATTTTGCTGAAGAGGATAATAAATACAGGATCTTGTTGCCATTCCTGGCGAGTGTAAACACCAGACTGATCTCTCCTATTCGGTTTATAATCCACATTACACCTTTAACCACTTCTTGTGTTTGGCGTAGGACCAATGCATCCTTGTCTGAGTCACACTGCTTTTTTTCATCTGATCTTCTAGGTTAGAGTACAGAGGTGTAAAGCACACACTGAAAGACTGAAAATCACTTTTCTGGGAAAAATGAACGTTTTTTGGAATATGTCGCTACTGCAAAAGATTAACGCAAGTAAAGCAGCACTCTAAAAATAGTGATAATCCACTACTGCAATGGACCTAGTGGCAGTAATGGAAGTGCTGCATTGTCTAAAATCCATCCCTTCCATAGCTGTGTTGCTCTAACCTGGGCTTTTTGTTTGTGGTGACTAAGACAGCGTGTTTTTCAAGTTGGTTTTTTCCTGACCTTTGTCAGCATCTGCCAAACTGCAGCAGCAACAATTTGCTTTATTGCTTCTGATAAAAAAGGACACCTATGCCAGTGTAGTTTACCCCAAATCCAAGCTGAAGAAGGCTGTACAATTTCTTTACATTCTAGATGTGTTATGGTGTGCTGTATATGCTTGACAAGATATAAACTACTCTCCTCCTCAAGTATTTGCCTTAGTCAATACTTTTGACTAAATGTTGGGATGGGATGCAGGCATAGTCCCTTTTTTCTTTGTAAACAAATACTGATATACAAGGAATAACAAAGCATCTCTGACTCCAACAGGTTCTTTTGGTGTAAATAATCAGACCAAGGTGTGTGGTGGCCCACTGAGTTTCCACTGATGGGAGTCAGCTAGAAACCACAGTGAATTGCAAATTATGCAGGAGCAGTATAAATGCTGGATTGTTCTTGTGTTTAAAGTTATATATACTTTACTCTGCTTTACTACACTAAAGCTGAGATGCCCAGTACTCTATAAACCCAAAGGGCTTATAGCATTTAAACTAGACCTAGTCATGCTATTTTCAATTAACTGTTTATTCTGTTAAAAAATGTAGATTTCATGCACTCACAAAAAAAAGGCAGAAAAATAAAAAAACTACTTCTATCAATATCGTGTGATAATTTATAATCTCATGACAATTATTTATTTTGTTAACTTAAGTCAAATTAATTTCTTTTTAGATAAATTTAATATTAAACAGTAGTTTCTGACTTAGCTTTCTGTGAAAAATTGTTCAAGTAACTCAATTTTACATGGCCTGGGTTGTTTAGAGCATTGTCTTGTGTACATTGCAAAATATTCCACTTTTCATAGCATCTTTGGAAATCCAGAAAGAGTGGAACAGTATCACATGACTCACATGAATACGTAAGACATATTCAAACCAGATTCACTGTTTCATAGAAGGAAAAATGTCTTCCAGCTTCACTTCTAATTGGTATAATGAAATTATTTGATGCTGAAATGGCTAGAAGCAAATTGCTTCACCTTTATATAATGATTTTTTTTTTTTACACTGTACTCTGTGAGTAGTTCAGTTTTAAGTTGTCACCCCCATTTGAAATAATGATAAATATTGATGTATGGCTATTGCCTATAAAGCATGCCCCCACTCCTACCTAGGTCTCAAAAACCTTTATTCCTGGTCTGTCAGAGCTACTGCATATTAGTGAACATTTTCTAAACCAGCAAAACAGCCTCCCACAGCCCATTTGGATTGCTGTGGTGGGCCAGTGCTTAGTTCACTGCAATGCAGTGGTAAGCCACAATGTCTCAAGAGATGCTGGACTCTCTGGAATGCAAAGCTAGCAGTTGTCATTTTAGTCTCCTGTACATTGCACTGAACATTTTGGCATTTGTACATTGCACCAAACAGCTCTGCCTGCCCCGAGGAGAGGGGCCAGAAACTAACTTTGGTTAAGCATTGGATTCATTCTTCTGGCAGTTCTCTCAGCTGATACTCCTTTCCTCAATCTATGAAGATATTTCACAGGCTTTCTATTTATAATGCATTTAATGTCCCCTACTGGTGGTTTATGCGTGGAGGATAGTGGTACAAAAGTATGTATTAGAAGCAGCCGATATTAGTCCTAGATGTACTCATAGTCTCTGAATTTTATTGAGCAATTGCTTCTCTTGCCTGCAGGCACTGATTCATTACAATGCAACCCAGAAAACAACCTTGGATTTCAAATAAGTAACTGAGGTCAGAAATTTGGCAAAAAGCTCTTAAACCAATAGTGGAGGAAATTACTTTATTGCAGAGTTAGGCTGATATTTTCAGAGGCAAGAATAACTCCCATTAACATTGCTGGCAATCACACAGCCTAATCCCAAGCACGTAACTTAGAAAACTTCCTCCTGTGTGGACAAGTGTTCTCAATGAGTTTCTAAATTTATAGAAGCCTCAAATGCCCATAGTCTCTTTGTTTTGTTGTTAGAGTCTGCAGTCAATTCCCTAAGGTAGGACTTCAGCATAGCAACAAGCAGCATTTTTATTAGGCCAACATTCAGCAAAGTAACATTGTTTATATTATACATTCTTATTTTTACACATAATTTTCATGATTCTGTTTTAGCTCTATTCCCAATAGATGTCTGAAGTACCATTGCTCTAATCTCTACTGACTAAGAAAACATGCAGTAGATTAGGCAGTGGTAATGGTTACCAAGTGTGGGGCCCCTGCTGTTGAGCACAAATGACAAGCTCATCATGAGCTGTTTCTGATGTTCAGCTGTTTTACTTCAGTATTCTCCAAGAAGCAAAGCTGGCAAGGTCTCTGTTCTGAGAACAAAGTGACAACATAAGAAAAGTCAAGGCCCAAATCACGATTTTCACAGCCCTAAAGATTCCAGGAAAATTACTTCTTTGTTAGTATGATCTGCTCTTAACTTTCAAGGACAGAATGAAAATTACTTTTAAAGTAACAGCAACATCAGCAAGAAGTCGCCATGACCAATAAGCTTGTGTTGTAATATGTATTCTCTATAGTTCAAGTCTGTCTGAAATCTGAGTGCAAGTCAGGCTTGTAGTACTGCCATGTCTTGGAGTCATGAAGCAGAAGTTCCTTGTGGAACAATTTTGTTCTTGAATAATATAAAATTGCAAAAGCTGTTAATATGGCAGAAAGAGAAGAAGCTGGAACCAGAATCTAACATCTGGATGTACCCTGAAGAAGTTCCCATTTCTCAAAGAGGTGAGGTATTAATTTCTTTACCCTTTTTGGTATTGTGATTGCTATTAATTTTGTTTGGATAAAATTCAGAGTCTCACACTCCTCACCTTCACAAAGACAGGACTTTCAAGCTGTCTGTAGAGAAACATTGAGTCAGGGAACGCAGCAACTCCTCTGTGTTCCCATTCTTCTGGTTTTGAGGGCTGTCTGGTAGGGAGTGCTGCTCACCCAGCCCTTTGGGGGACAGATAAAACCAGTCCTGAAGCTCTGTGTCCACTGTTTGATTGATGTTTTGGGAAGGAAGAAAAGATGGCTACAAAGAGCTGATGAAACCTGACAGGAGCAGACATGGTACGGACAAGAGAGGCAACCTGGATGGTGACATGTAGCAGGGGTGGGGACCTACAGGCTCAACCCAGCCTTTGAATGAGAGTAGTGGTGTGTGGTTACTGTTGTTGTCTGGGTTTGGCCAGGATAACAGAAAGTCTATTTGGTCTTGATAGAGTGAAAGGCAAATATTTGGAGTGAGATAATGTTTGACTGAGAAAGACAAATAGGGTGTGGATGATGAGTTATGTATGAAAGAAGATAGGAAATCTCTGGAAGTCATGCAGGACAGGTGGGTAGGCCAGGGAAAGTGAAGAAAAAAGCAGTCAATAACTGACAGGAGGGAGAGGATAAAATAGGAAAAGGGAGGAGTGCAAGTGGAAGTTCTTATAGGTAAAGGAATATGAAAATTCAGGAGTTTCCAGTATTTTAAAATGACATTAGGAATAAAAAGGTAATAATTGATTGACAAAGAAGGCATTGTTGTGGTTGATCAAGATACTGTTCTGCAAATTATCTAATAAGCAGAGAGACATTACTCCAATAATGCTTTTTACTTTTTGTTTGTTAGCTTGGTTGGTCTTTAGGGGAGTTTTTTTTTTTGCTCCCAGAGAAGCCATTTTGAGGAGAATTTTCACATTTCTATTCCAAAACATATAATTTTTGAAGACTCTGGGAAATACAGATCTAGATTTTGATCCACTCATGCTTACTTTTAGCTGTGTTGTTCAAGAGAGGAAGTAATAATTTTAGATTAAGAGAACCAGATGCTATATCTTCATAAAGCTTCTGGAATCCTCTCATTGTAAATTCTTCACTATTTGGATTGTACAAAGTACAGAGGTACCTTAAGAAAGAACTGTATAAGCAAAGTCAGATCTCCAGCACCAAGGTTAGAAGCTCCATGAACTAGCTCAGTGCCAAATCACAGAAACGCCAGCACGGGTGACAAGGAGGGAATGAAATATTTGCTACATATCTGTAGCAAGAAAGAGCCACTTTAGTTATATTGATGGCTTTTACCTTATTGTCAATGTACAGTTTGGATTTTTAAAAAGTAGAATCTCTTAACCCTATGCTTCAGAGTTACTATTGTGTACTAGAAAAAGTGGTGCAGAAGGACCAGTATGGGCTTAATGGTAACCTTGCTTGTGACAATTTCCCAGCTTCTTCCTGAAAAAACCCATTCCCTTCTGTATTCATCTCAAAGCTGATATGTGCAAATTTCTTTGCAGTGGTAATTAACACAATATTGGTAAAAGGGGAAAAAGTAAATTAATTTCCTCAGAAAGCTGAGCTTGATTATGAACAGGTCAGGCTTACCCAGTAACTGTTTAAATTCTGGGTTTTTAAGAAGTTGATTCAAGACCCATGACTCAATCTTTAAGATACTGTCTACCTAGGTTTTCAATGATGCTGGTTAAAGAGTGTGTACTGATTCATAAGACATCCCAATAGAATGCCTACAGTATAGCTGGAATGGAGCAAGATGTGATGAGCACCACATTTGGAAAAAAACAGATCAGTATCAGTCTGGATAATTCTCACATAATCAATGTCTGAGGTTGGAACAGACCTATGGAGATCATTTGGCTCAAGCCCTCCACTCAAGTGGGACCTCCTGGAGCCAGTTGCCCAGGACTGTGCCCAGACAACTTTTGAATATCTCCAAAAATGACCACTTTTGAGTTTCTAGAAGCACTCCAGCCATTTCCCTTTGTATCTGTTACTGAAGGAGCAGGCTGTACACCAACATGCACAATGCATCACTTACAACTGGACTCAAGAGCTTTGGTGTGAGCTCTTGAGCTCATGTATTTGTATTTGCCCCATCCCTCAGAGCATTATTTTACAGTGGTGCACAACCAGCCAAAGTCACACCTCTGCCTCTCTTCCCCATCCTTTAAAAAGAAAATGATCCTCAGCTGACTCAGCTCCATGAATTAGCTCAGTGCCAAATCACAGAAATGCCAGCATGGGTGACAAGGAGGGATTGAAACTGTGTGGCCAGGGGAGAGATGAGGAGTGGACAGGATTACTGTAGTTTGTGTTCGAGTATGACTTAACAGCCACAAATGACATAAGGAGGACAATTGAAAAAAAACTATGGAAAAATATGAAGTACAGTTTATTCCCCTCATTGGTGAAGAGCTGATTCATCCCTCAGTCCACAAAGTGCCTCTGTCATCTAAGAAAAATATTAAGATATCTTTACTGAATTTTAAAAATTGTCAATTGTACTTGCAGAGTAGGGTAGAACACAGTATAAATAACGATGATAATCATATTGATAGCTAGATGTTTTCTATTCAAACTTACTATCTTCTTTGGCTAATACCCTTAGGTTTCTGTTGTAAGAGTTTAAGTATTTTTCTTCAAACACCGTGGACAAATTGAAGCTAAAGTATCTTTTCTCATTCTGTACCATGCTCAGCTACAAGAGTCAAACCAAGTGACTGCAGTGACTTCTGAAGTAACAAATTATATTACTAATGTGAGCAAATATTGTAAGAATATAAAATTGATTAGATTGAAGAGATTGTTGAATTTTGTATTTCAGCTGCTTTGGATTTTACCAAGAGAAATTTAGATATCTCTTCCCTAATGCCATGTATGTATGCCAATTTTTTTTCCTTGCCTGCTATTTCTTTATAGAAATATCATTATTCAAACCACATCACTTTTGAATGTAGAGACCTACATGGGCAGTGATTTGTGAAGGATTACTTGCAAAGCTTACACTGTAATTGTCTGAAGTAAAAAAAAAAAAAAAAAACAAAAGAAAAAAATAAAGCTTACAGTAAGGTAATGTATACTCATAATATCGAATTGATTCTACATGCAGAGTTTCAAGCCTGCTGTGTTTGCACAAAAATATTGTTTCAGTTTCTATATGTCAAAGAACAATAATCCATCTGCAAATAAGGATTTGCTTTAAGCTGTCTTGTATATCAAGATTTCAGCAAAAAAACCTGATAACTAAAATTTGTAACTTCTATTGTTATTATTATGCTTAAGGGTAAAGGGGCCATTTTAAATCTATGAAACCAATGAAATTTCTTATTATGATTAGCATACTGATAGCACAACTTTGTTTGCACCCCCCCTGTACTAGATACTTTATAAATCCTGAGGCTTAAACATCAAAGCTGTTGTTCTCTGTGTGCCTGACCAAGGGGACTAGGTACCACCTTGTTCATATAAAGAAAATGGGTGGGATAACTAAACTAATCTCTCCAGCTACACCACTGTAATCCTCTGGTACAGCCTCACTGCAGTGAACTCAAACTGGCAGCACATCAGCTGTGCTCAGCTCCCTGTTGCACTGCTCTAGCTGGAGCAAAAACATCACTTCATGCATCATTCCTACAAATATAGGGTCTGTTAGAAATGTAAAAGAAGAGTATGCGGTAAAGCTGGCACACGTCACTGGAAGGCATATGTGTAGAGGCAATCAGGTGGTTTCAAAAGGGAATGTCATAGGAGGAGTGTAAGATTTGGTCTTATCATCTGTCTATGCAGCACAGTGAAGCACTGATGCAGTGAATGATGTGCTGCTTTCAGCTCCTTGTCTTCTGTGATGTTTCACTGTCTTCAAGACTGGTGTAACTTCTGTTCATCTGGTACTGAGTTCCATTTTTCTCCCTGTGGGGCAATCAGGTGGTTTTTTTATTTTGGTTTTGCACTTTTTCTTACCAGTATCCATACACTGTAAGTCTGAGGTAGATCTATCTTAGGCCTTCATAAACAAAATTAATATTTACCTCCTTCCTTGGTTGTGCCAAGGATGAGGAGCAGGGACTCTACAAGATTCAGGACTCTCTTACTGGAAGGGTTAAAAGTGAGAACTAACAAGATAGGCTCTAAACTTTCTAAGTGACAGGTACCTGCCTGGCTTTCTTGAGACTCAGCATAAGCCAGAGGCAGTGCAGTCCTGCTCTAGTCTGCTGCTGAATATTTATGCCTAGATTTGATCTTCTTTATAGCATCAGAGCCCTGTAATAATAACATAGTTTTTGTATTTCTCAATGGCTTTGATAATTTTGCTGACTTTCTTGATCAGATCCTCAACAGCTACCTCACTTTTAATTCATTGAACATTAAATACCCAGATGCAAGCTGGACACTGAAATAGGTTTGAGGGCTGAGTGAATGGTTCTTTTCACTGTGTACTCTCCCATGGCCCTCATTTTTAGGTGATCCTTGACTTTCCTTACTTTCTTCACCGTGGTAAATGTTTCAGCCATGTATTTTGCTTCGCTATTTGCATATTGCAAACAATCAGCCCTATAGTATTTTAGTGCAAAGCTTGCTCTGGTGAGCTTCAAACTGATCATAAAAGCAGTTTTCCTATTGACTTCGCTTCGATTTAGGTCAGGCCTAGATGCTGAGATGGAACATATATTTAAGGATACAGAGTTATGCAAATTCCTGTATTTTAGTAATGAGAAGTTGGGGATGATCCTTTCAGATTGTTACCTGCCTCTTATGAGCAAAGTGTAAGGCATGTGTGTTCTACATGGTGCTGTCCTGGGTACCTCAAAATACCATCTGGCATGGAAAGTCAGGACAAAAGGAGGGAAGAATGGGTAGCAAGTGAAGAGAAGCAGGTAACCAATACCTGTAATTCTTTATAGCCACAAGGCCCACTGAAATTTAGAATGAACTTTAAAAAATTTCTAAAGCTGGTAATGTTGCGAACAGGAATTTCTTGTAGTGAAATTGAAGCCAACAACCAAATCAAACAACTCTCTTCCTTCTAAGCATTCATATCTTGCTCGGCAGGTCTGAACTTTTGATAACCTTAGTATTAAAGTTGCTCATTTGAAATCACATGATCCTTTTCCAAAGAATAGATCAGAGATTGAAAAGAAAGAAGAAAATAAAGCAAAAAAAAAAAAAAAAAGGCAGAAAATGAAAGGATTCTTTCTTCTGTTATGTCTCTCTTTACCTCTCTCCTTCTCTCATTCTGCTTTCTTGCTCCACCACTTGACTATATCATACTGTGTTGCTGGTTGCTGAGGTGCTGCTTCACCTTCTGCAATGTTGCTTGATCTTTGATTTCCTGTGAAGCACAATGAATCTTACATTAGAGTGTGCAGAGTCAGGTGGTGCACCATCTGTTCCCAAGCTCTGAAAACACTGAGTAACAGAGAGCAACAGAAAGCAACAGCTACACCAGTTTCATCAGAATATTCATATTCACACAGTAACAAAAAACCAGATGACTCTTATTTTCAAGCAGGAAAAAAAGCATTTAGTTTTCCAAGTTACCTATTAAATCTAATATATTGGGCTGGTTTTCTTTGATTTTGTTAAAATATGTTTAATACTCATTAATATGGCTCAGTCATAAAATATGTTAACCAATTCATACTGCTTAAGTGATTTGATGTTATGGAGACCATGTGACATGGACTGCAAGCAGTGTTAATTTAACTGTATTTAGGAACATCTGTGCATGTAGCAACCAAAAGACTGCTGGAAAACCATGGTGCTAACATTGTGATTCCCTGGCCACCAACATGTGATAATACTTTTTTCTTTTAGTGTGCACTAACATTCTGTTAAGAAAGCATCATGTACCCCTGACTTAGCCTTAGAATCTCTGTGCTACCCTATTAAATATTGATTATGAATCATAGGCTAGAACTATTTTAATTATATGTTTTCTTACCTGTGGTTTAATCAGACAAAAGAGAAATACCTTGAGTGCCTTAGAACCTGCTGGTTGGTTGAGAGTAAATCAGCTACAGCCAAAGTTGCTAACAAAAGGGCCTCTTATTCTTCAAGGTTCCTCTCCATATTGATGCTAGAACAGCTTAAGTCAGATTTGCAGGAGTCCCAAATTGCTTTAACTACTTTGCTAAACATTGTGCTTATTATAGAAGAAACTAGAAGAAAGATTTATCACATTTTTAGAAACCATTTAAAAAGCTTCATTGATCTTCCTGCACTTTAACTTTCTGACACTCCTGTTTTGAAGCACTATATTACAAGAAATGTAAATGTTCAAAAATAAAATTGCTTCTGCCAAAAATGAGGAAGTCAGGGAAGAAAGAAACACTGTTTTGTTTAGCACTGGTGCATCAGTACTCTCTCTAATGTCTTCCATTTCTCAATACATAGCACTGAAAATAAATTGTATCTCATGGGTAGGGCTGCCTATTCCCAATTGTGCTCATGATTTGTTGAATGATCCTGAGAATTTGCTATGTGCTATAGTTCATCCAGACATGAGTAGAGACAATGATGATTGTATATACAATGATTTTGTATATGCAGAATCTTTGACTCAGAAATGTTCACATATTTTACAACCATCTTAAAATCTTACTCCATAATTTCCTTGAGGGAATACATATTCCCTCAGGGAAATCATGCAGTAAGATATTTGCCTAGCTGGCAACCACATGTAGCATTGTATAATCATATAATGCAAAATGTGTTATAATACTTGTATTATTTTACATATGTGCATGTATGTATGTGCTATATGGATTTTATATAATGTGTGTAAATTTAGCTATACAGATAAACAAATATGCAACCCCCATGATATGCAGTAAGGTTACTGCATGGTTGTAAAACATTTGAAGATATCTGCATCAAAGACATTGTACTAACACAAAGTGAAAAAACCCTCCTACCTTAAAAAAATGCTGAGCCACTCACTGTTGGAAACAGGGCAATGGGGGGAAAAAAGGTAACTCAAAAAGCTGACACAAACATATTCTGTGTCTTGGCAAATGTTGGTTACAAAATTGATTTTGCATTGTCTGAGTTTGGAATGGTTAATGTTGAGATCAAGCTGCTAGTCTGCAGAGGAGTTAAGACTTTTGGCAGATAGGAATAAACACAGCATGTGCAAGTAAAAGGCAGGGCCAAAAAAGACCCCAAGTCCAGTTAAATTAGAGATAACTTCTGATTACTGATTTTCAGCCTGGACAGTGCTCAGTGCCCAGTTGGCTCAGCCTTACACTTCATGGCTAATCAGGATGATCAATTAAAATATTTCTCATTGCTTAATGTGCAAGTATGCCCTAGATCAATGAGGCTTAGAAGTCCTATAATCAGATGTCCTAAGCTTTTAACCTTTTATAATTGAGCTGTAAGAGAAACTTCCTCATTCTTCTTGAAGCCTTCAGGAGCATGTGTCAGTTTATTCTTTGCTTGTTAATTGTTCATTTGAATGTAAGAGAGTCTGACCCTGTGTTTGCTGACCTGAACAGAAATATTTCCATTGAACTCAATGGATTTGGCTGCACTGCTGCTGCCTGGGGGTTGGTCATCCCTGCTTGTAAGCAATGTAAACACATGGGTGTTGTACACGCTGGGAACAAGCAAACAGCCAGCCAGAGAGGAGCTGTTAGCAGGACAGGTTTGCTGCTTCTGCAGCTTGTGCAGCTATGTTGGTGAATATAGAGCACTCTGTAGAGAATACTGAGTTACCCCTAAAGAAGGAATTAGGATCCCTCCAGCTGCAACATTGAAATGGTTTTCCAGCATTGGAACAGGCTGCCCAGGGAAGTGGCTGAGTCACCAACCCTGGAGGTATTTAGAAGATGTGTAAATGTGGCACCTGAGGACGTGGCTTGGTGGTGGACGTGGCAGTGCTGGGTCCTCAGAGGTCTTTTCCAACCTAAATGATTCTGTTATTCTATCTGCAAGTTGCAACCTGGCTAATTTACTTTGTTCTGAAAAGTAAATGTGGGATGTCTACCTTCTTTGGCTCTCCCACAGCTATAGCACAGCTTTGAAAGATTTACTCCTTCAGAAGCAAGGAAAAACAGCCTCTGGTCCAAAAACAAGCTACTGAGGCAGAGTCCATGAATTTGTCCATGCTTCCACTGGAGGTCTGTGTCAGAATTAGAAATCAGAGGCAAATATTGCTATACCAAGATGATTTGAGCCTTATTCCTTTTCTTCTTATGGCAAAGGAACCTTGCTGTGTGTTAAGAAATGAACATAAACAGCAACCCCAAGCTCCCCAGTCGTGCATTTGTGCATATAAGTTCACCAACCAACATTCATCACATTCAGCTGGGACAAGTTCTGGATTGAGCCTCCTTGGCTCCTTGACTTTTTAGATATGGGCTGGATTTCTTGAGCAATGTAGTGATGAATAGAAGAGGTAATGTTTTCCAAGAGCTAGTCTCACAAACAATCAAAGGTTAACTGACCTACTTATTCCATTTTTCTCTCAACATGAGGGTAGAAGGTTTGTGTGAATCTGTAAGTGCAAAAGGTGGAAAAGAGTTTATTCTTAAGTTCCCTCAAGGTGCTGTGGGATGTCAGCTTCTGTTCAGGAACTCCTGGGGCTGTTTCATGTCAGCAATTGCTGTGGAGTGATCTGAACTCTGGTGCAGATGTGTCTGGGGTGGGACTATGTGCAAAGACCGTCCAGCCGCCAGGGTAATGGCACTGAAGGCAGCAGTGAGTGCATTCTCTGGGAAGAGAATGGACAGAGTAGGGAGGGGCAGCAGGGATGGTGTGAGATTGGACTGATGCATGTATCTCTTTGGATTTAAAACTTTAACTATATAATCTTTTCTCTATGTTGATTTTTAAAATTTCATTATGTACTGCAATAGAAGCTTAAATTAAAATTAATGCTGACCCATTGACTTGAATAGGTGATGGCTCTGAATTTCAGGGAGCTGAATTTGCCTGTGTTCACATTTCCTTCAATTATAATGACAGCAGTTTTAATTTAGAATAATATTATCTGGTACATATTTATCTTTCTGCTGCCAACTAAGATCTCCATGGAGAACCTGAAAGATTGTGACATAATTAGTAGAGACAACTTCCAAAATGCCAGAAGTGAGTAAAGTTGCAGGCAATCCCCTCTTGAATTTACCTGCCAATATTTTTTCTAAAATATGTTATGATTCCCATTTGTTTAATATTTATGAAAAACTACAAAGTTTATTCCAGTAACTATGTTCTAAATTAATCACGTTTTTACTATTATACCTGTTTATGACTTAATTGATTAATTAATTATCATTACTAATATAAATAATGTTTACATTTATTAATTCTTAAGTATATTAATGAATTAAAGGCAATTTATTAAAGAAAGTGGAAGGGAAATATTTTGAGGCCCAACTGCCTCTTAGATTTACTGTAAAAACTTGCAATGATAGATGCAACCTGAAATCATCCCATGGATGAAAAGCCATCCTGTAGCAGGTTTCAGAGGGCTGCCTGACTCAAGTTGCCAACAATCTCTGCCATCATGGCCCAGGCTCTAACCCCAGCTGAGATTTCACCAGACTGGACATGTTCTGTCTGAAATGTCAAAATGTTACTCAGTCATGGGTGGATGTATATTCTGTTTGATTCAACCTGCAGCAAGGATCAATCCTGCTCGATAAGAGATTTCTGAATGCAGCAATTAATTTTAGGATCTATGCAGTAATAACTACTTTAATTCAAACATAGGCTGACAGCTGGCATCTCACTGACAGGAACAGTAGAAACAATGTTGCTCTTTTTGGCCACATGAAGTCAAAAGTCTGATATCACCCTCATATTTTGGAAGGTAAAATCACATCAATTGTTCATTCTACTATAAATTACCCCTTATAAGTGTTAACCTCATTTTGTGGTCTACCATATACACCTAAGGAGAACAGATTATCTAGATTCAAGCTCAGTTTTTTGAATATATATCAAAGGTTTTATACACAGTTGACAAAAAACCTTGTTTGTCAAGATATATTTCCTTTATCCAAAGCTAATAACTAGTTTCATTTGCATCAGCTGCAGACAGTATTTGTGATGCTGGCACTGAGATTTTGCCTTTTTTGACTGAAATGAGGCAGGTGAAAGAAAAGAGGAAAAATCCCTAACAGTTGATTTTAGAAAAATTCTAATTGGAGGGGGTTCATTTTGCTGAAAAAATTCTTGCTCCTTTTTAACACAGTTGATCTTCCCTTTTGACATGCCATATCATCTTCTGAGACAGCACAGCATGTCTTGAGATTGTCACTGAAGTATAAAAAGCATAATACTGCTTTATTGGGGTTGAGTTGGAGCAGCAAGGTGTAAGATGTTGTCAATGCCTGGTAACCCCTCAGCCGTGTCTGTTCCTGTGCCTTCACACGTGGGTGTAGATTTCCCAACAGCAAGAACTCTCCTGTAACATGCCTTGATATTTTAAGTGCCTATAGGTAAGCTGAGCCTGAAGCTGAATCTAGCCTGATTATATTTAGAGCTTATTTTATTTGAATAAC
The DNA here is from genome assembly GCF_027579445.1 of Ammospiza nelsoni. NCBI lineage: Eukaryota > Metazoa > Chordata > Aves > Passeriformes > Passerellidae > Ammospiza > Ammospiza nelsoni. Next base: position 28,907,817 of record NC_080633.1, on the reverse strand, counting down.
AAATTTGGGGTTTTGTCCCCGCTCCTAACATTAAAATATACAGATGTCTATTGGCCCTTCTGTAAGTGTGTTAGTGATGTTTAAAAAATAAGTAATTTTCACTGTACTTGTTGGATTTATTTCAAAGGTTTGGGAATTTGAACTAGCACTTGCAGCCCTCTTAGTAATAAAAACACTGCTGGATTTGAAGGAAAACAAGGACAAAATTTTTTGTCATTTGATAAATGTTATGAAAATGTTTTAAATCAAGGTAAATCTGATCTGATAATTGTGTAACATAAACATTTTCTTGAACATGAGTGCAATTTGTAGTTCAAAGAGAGATCCTGTTTTCTTCTATTCCTACCAGCAGCTGAACTGAATATAATGTAGTTATGCAGAGAAATGACATAGACATACGGGACCCTTTACATACAGGACCCATGGAATAACAAAAGAAAAAATATTAAAAATATTGAAAATATTGAAAAAGCTCTTCAACTTGGCAGTGTTTCTGTGAATTTGCCCACTGGTTTTCAGAAATATTGACATAGGTTTTCTTGCAAGTGGGAGGACTGAGGAGTCCTATGTATTTCTGTATATATGAGAATTTTGCTCAGTATAAACCAGACATAATGTAGGACTCAACAGCAGCTTTCCCTAGATTTTGTGCGGCCAGTAAAATAACTTGTTTAGAAGTTAAACTGCTTATTCAGCTTTTGACATCTCTGTACATGATGACAGCCACCACCAAAAGAAAACACCCTTCTTCCCAGACAGGTAAAATAATACAATTTTTCTGCTTATCCTCCTGTGGCATGCTATACCTTACAGATCTGCAAGAAAATACAGTTTTATGTGATAAACTATCCACAGGTTACAACAGATGTTAGGATGGAAGCCTCCTAAGGAATTTGCATCATGGGGTACAAACCTACCAAGAATCCTAGAAAGGGCAATGCATACCAAAAGTTAATAGTGTCTGAGAAAACAGTGCTGGATTTTTAAGGAGTAGTGTATTATTACAGGTCAATACTCCCAAAATTCATAAGCTTTTAACAGCTTCACTTGTGCTGCTTTACTCTGCCCAATGATGTATCTTTTGTTCTTTGTAGACTATCTTTAATTGGAAAATTGTTTAATAAATCCTCACATTTTATCTCATCAAAGACAGACATAGCATGTGTAAATATTCATTACCACTTCATGTTTAAAACCACTTTGATAAATTAACTTCATAACCTTTAGAGAACAGGAAGAGACAGGAAGCCTGGATGTAACTGAGACGGTGCATAAAAAAATGGAATAAAAAAAGTAACTCAACAAAGTAATTTGAAAACGTATTTAGAAAGATTTTGATTGTGTCTATTAGTCAAAAGGAGATTCACATGAGCTCTCTTAGAGTAGAAGATGAATTATCTTCTTGAGCTGGCAGTCTCACTCTTCTGTCTGTAGATATAGCTTCAGCCACTGGCTTAACATAACTTTAAAATCACTATGAATCTAAATTTTGTGGATATTTAATAACTGCAAACAATGTAGTACTGTAGGATGTCTTAGTCCAAGTTTTACAAGAGTCTGGTCTCATGTAAAATGCTGTTACAAGCATTTCTTTACCATCTTTCTTCAATCTTTTAAAGGACTGATTTTTTCCTTTTTCTGCATCTTTTCCCACATTTGTTATGAAATTTATTGCTTTCACCATTAAGTTTCTCCAGACCCTGTCTCCACCATTGATATCCCTCCTATTCACACCTGAGTCTTCACTATTCACCGGTTTTATCTTCTGAACTTCCTCTCCCCCTACTCTTCATCCTGGGGAAAAGCCATATACACAGCTACTTTATCATCCTCTTTTCATTCCCTCCTTAAAACCCTCTTCTTTGGGACCATAAATTTTAGTGAACAGCTGACAGCAATTATGATCTGGATGTGCTTTGACCCCTATCAATCTCAGTGACCAATATCGCCTCATTTTTCCCTTGTCTTTCCCCATATGTCTGTATCTGTTGCCTCTTATCACACCATCTCCATAATATTTATGGAGCTAGCTGCAGAATAGAGAGACAATATCTGAAATATCTTTAAATGAAATGACTTTATCATGAGCAGCAGTCTCCTGTACAGTACAGATGTATCCTTAAATTGCAATCTTGCTGAAGCAGAGCCTGCTTTTTTGGCAGGAGTAGCATAATGTCAGCTTGTAAATAAGTCTCCTAAGTAGCAGGGCAATGCAAATAATTATCAATAATGCCAACAAAAAAAAAAATCCAGTAACCAGACAAGCTGATTAGCAGCTGAAGCAAAAGTAGAGGTCTTGTCTGCATGAAGTGTTAAGAAACAAGCAAGTAAAATATCCTATATCACTTTGTACCAGCCCTCTTCAAGGTTTGCTTGTGCTAACGCTTAACAGCATATGCACATCATGCAATTTCTTCTGCTTTAATTAGAGATCTGTGAGGAGTGAATTCTCTAGAGATAAAACTTCTGCTTACCCTCTCCACTAATTATCTGCTTTTTCTTTGAAAAAAATATTTGATATTAGAATCTACTGTTCTTGAGTTGGTAAAAAGTTACTGTGACCTATGATGTGACATAATGCATAACAAATGAATTTAGAGAATACGATGAAATGTAGTTAGACCAGTCTTTGCAAGAGTTAATATATAGCACATAAAAATAATTATATGAGGAATGTTGAGAGATTGCTACCTTTTTTGCTTTTTTCTCCTCAATACTAGTGGGTGAATCAGGTTTTACTATTACTATAGGAAATATATTTACAGGGGTTCTTGCTGGAAAGTAGGACAGCAGGACAATGGTGTAGCAGTATAAATTCTCCTTGTGAGGAAGGCAAAACAAATTGGCAGTACAAATCATGGCCAGTCACCACTTCCTAGCTGCAGCCAGACCTGTCTGTGCAGTGCTGGCCCCAGAAGCTGTGCTGGCTTTTCCACAGCCACACGCTGCTCAGGGGAGCGGGAGGAAGGAGGCACCCCTTGGGCTCCCTGGCTGGAACAGCTCCTGGAGCTGCTAATTTGATGCCCCCTCAGGCTGCAGAGAGCAGGGTCCCCCTTCACTCTCCTCAGGGAGTGCTTCTAACCACCGAGCTATTACATGTGGCTCCTCCATTGGATTTATTTCTGAAATAAAACAATGAGTTCTGCACAAAGAGCAATTGGTAAAGCTTCCTTCAGGAGAGCATTTGGGACTGAGGGTCCCAAGTGTGAAGGGAGTGTCTGCTCACAGCTCAGATCAGAAAATCAAAATTCCAGAGGAGAGAGAAGGGATTGCAGACATGATTGACATTTCCTATTAGCTAGACATAGGAGATTCCCAGCGCCTTAGGAAGCTTCCCTTCACTATATGATTTTGTTAAGGATATGTTTTGGTGGTGCCTAATTTTTCATGTAAATGGCTCTGAGAGGTTAGATATCTCTTGGGACTCCAGCTGAGGGGTTAGAGGTGCCTGGCATGAACAATAGTGGGAACATGAGCCTGGCATGAACAATAGTGGGAATAGTTACAAGAGGCTCATGCCCTGGGTCGTACTCTCTGTCTTCACTTTGATTTATTAATTACCTTGGATCTGATAAATTATGACTTTTCAAAGGGCTCAGAAAGAGGACATTAAAATACAGGGAAATTTTAACTTTGTTATTCGACAATTAGACAATGTCAGGTTGCTCTCACCCTGATGACTGAGCTCTTTATATGGCAGCCACTGACTTCATAAATTTGTGACCTCTCCTTAATGCACAGCACTTTTGTAAACCAGCCAGAGGACCACAATTGTAATTTCATATGTAAGAAACCTCCAAGCAAAGGCCTTGTACCAGTTTTAGGTCAGTTTGACTTCTTGGACTTCTGAAGTGTTACTCCTAATTCATACTCATCAGATGGCCCACAATACTGCAGATTGTTCAGTGTACTACCCTCACCTCTTTGTATTCCATTCTTTGGAATAATGTTAATGTATTTATGACGAAGAGAAAAATAGTGTAAAAGTGCTGAAAAATGAATGTTTTTCTTTAGATAAAGTATAAACATTTAAAACAAAACAGACTTGGTCACTTGAATAAATTTCACAATAATTTCAAAAAAGTAGGAGGATTGACTACAAATTCCCTGTGGATTTTCATTCCTCGCTCTTTCCATATAAATGATCTTGCCCTTGGGAGTTAGATTTGCTTTTACCCGCCCTGGGAACCAGGCAGGTTTTCTAGAAGTCCCTAGAAGCCAGACAGTTTTCAGGGATGCTAGTATGCATCACTGGCACATACAGAAATCCTAGCTCCCAATGAATGGGGACAGTTAATGACATTTGTACAGACAAGGCTACTTTGTCTGATAAAACATAGATCCCTAAATTCAAGAGAGGGAGTCAGAGAGTCTACTTTCCATCACTGCCTAACTCTGATGGCCAGAATGAAAACAGATAAGTGGGACAGCAAATCTTTATCTTATTGATTAAGGATGCTGGCACGGTGTATGTGAGATCTGGGTTTTGATCTGTGTTCCCTGGACTATTTATGCCTTATTACATTCGATGGTTTAGGTGAAAAACAAACAAAGAGAAAAACAAGACCAGACTGTGAGAAAAGGCCCCTGACTTCTGCTCAGAGAGGCACCATTAGGAGCACCAAGGACCACTGCTGCCTTGCAGAGCCACACTGCAGCTTCTGAAAGGCTGCCTGCCCCCAGCCAGGCAGCACAGCTGCTGAGGCGTCTTCTGTGCTGCATGGAGTCTTCCTTCTGGAGATGAAGATTTACTCCTGAACCTCCCAAAGGCTGCCAAGGGATTTGAAACACAATTTCACTGACTTACAGGCATGACTGTTAGCAAAAATGTAGGGTGTGCTATGACAAAGAAAGAGGCTTTTCAGTAATTTTGTATTAGCCAGGTGGACAATTCTCAGGGCTGCTGTAACTCAGTTGGCCATGGTCTCTTGTTCTTGAAAGCTTCAGAAAAGAAATTTTGATCCAGCCTTGCACCTAGGTCTTGGTTTCCTACTGAGTTTGTATTATGTCCTGCCTTGTAAATCAGGCACCTTGTAAACCAAACCTTGTAAACATGTTGGCTTTCTTCAGAAATGACACAGGGAGCTGGGCATCATACAGTCATAGAATGGTTTGGGTTGGAAGGAACCTTAAAGATCATCTAGTTCCAACCCCACTGCCATGGGTAGGGACACCTTCCACTGGTCCAGGTTGCTTAGAGCCCTGTCTAGCCTGGCCTTGAACATTTCCAGGAAAGGGGTGTCAAAAACTTCTCTGCACAGCTTATTCTGGTGCCTCATTACCCTCACAGCAAAGAATTTCTTCCTGATATCCAATCTAAACCTACCTCCTTTCAGTGTGGAGCGTGCATGTGTGCTCTGGCTCAGTCTTCTGAGGTGAGTGGAACATCTTCTTGGCCAGTGAGATGCCTATATTTTATTTATCATTGTGGCTTTGAGTAGTGCTTGTTTAGCCTGAGTACCTCCACATTTCAGGTAGAGTCTAGAAAGCTGAGCTCTCATGGAATAACCTTTTGTCATGCTGCTGGGAGAGGTGTAGCCTATGACAGGTGAACTTACCTTCTCTAGTTTACCTGCTGTTTGAGCCAGATTGCCTTAAGCTACCTAAAGATATCTCTAGATCAGTCAGATGTGTTTGTAGCACAACGTGCTTAATTGTGGAATCCTCCACAGATTTAACTGTCATACAGGGCAGATAAGATGTATCGTGAATGACTATTTTTTGTAAAAATATTTCTGATTAAATAATTCAAATTTCACAATCTCCTTTTGGATGCTACTCTTACAAAAAACACTTTGAAAGAGAACTAGAACTTTCAGAAGCAGAAAAATGTTGGAAAAGCATGACAGACAAAAAATGCTGACTCTTTGATGTACTTGATTATAAATCCTGTAATGCAGAAAATTAACTCTACTGCAGCCAAAACCAGCACAAGCATCATGTCAGTTACCATGTTGCTGGCAATGGTCAGTGGGAATACAACTAAATCTCTTTTTTCTTTCTCTGAGACACTGTCATTCATGGGTGCCTGTTCATGCATAATGTGATAGCCCTGGGGTCACATACTACAGAACATAGTATGACAATGTCATGTGCTTAACTGAAGGTTGTATGATACTACCTTTAATGAGGAAAAAAAAAAAAAAAAGAAATTAGCCAGGGACAGAAATATACTAATTAACTTAATAATTGGCTATGTTTTCTGACAATGCATTCTACTATTTGTCATTCTCCTAGCTGCTTTAAATCTTTGGAGGACTGCCTAGCAGAAAGGATGTCCAGTTCTGGGGAAAGATGGAGGGTAGGTAATTCTCACAGAAAACAAAGTATATTGACTGTTATGCTGCTTAACATAGGAAGTTGATTTACATGTTTATTAAGCAGATGTAAATGAGATGTGGTATAACTTAGTTTAATACATGAAGTAGTAATAACAAATTTTTCTGTTAAATAAAACAAACCCCTTTATTATTGCAAAAATTTCAAGTTTTACATGCTCAGCTTAAAAATGGCTTTATTAGCTTTCTTTTAGTCACCAATGATAGCAGAAAAGGCCAGATTCATTCAATCCAGGAGTTCTTTGCAAAATAGTAAAATAAAATCATGAACAGAAAACTGATGCAAGGATGAATCTGTCTTTCTATTTAGGGGCAATATACCATGATCATGGTAATATTTGAGAATTGTCCTTCTTAACGCAGAAGCTTCAGGTTCCTTGTTATTCTGTGGAATAACTGCTGTTGCACAACGGCCTTCTAGGTGTGAGGTCTGCCTTTCTAGTGGTTTTCAAAGTGTCTTATAAAAGAATATTTAATATATTACTGTTGCTCTTTCACTTCAGCAAGATGTTTTCCTCCACAATCTTGCTGAGGGGACTAAAGAGAGGCTGTCATAACTTCTCCCATTTTTCCAGGCTCTGCCCTAACTTTAACAGGAAGGTCCAGCCAATATGAATTTATCCTCCTCTCCTTTTCTTTCTCAAGATACAGGAGGGCACAGAGGTGTGTGTCACTTACTGTCCCAGGAAGACACAGTAGAACTAGTAATCTCCTTCTCTATTGGCTTATTGTAAGTAACAAAGCAATTATTTGCAAGGGCATGGGAAGATATTAAAGAAAAGACAAGAAAGCATATCAAGCCATGTATTGAACTAGAGCAGATACTTTTAAAAGCATAATTGAAATGATGATTTTATTTATTTAACAATTAATTCAGTCATTTTTTGAAAGAGTGGGAACAAATCATTGATATGGTACCTCTAACTCTACCTTTAACTCTACTTTTACTTTTTTATTTTTATATGGTGAAAAAATTATTGCATGGTTAGCACTACTAAAACTAAGTTCCAGATGGAGCTCTTCACTTGTGTAAAGTCTGAAATACAAAGACTTAAGTAAATGATATAGTAAAAGCTTTTCAATTTTCATTTTGTTAATCTGCCCATTGCATAATTAACGCACAAAAAAGAATTCTCAGCTTCTCAAGGAATGATTTGATGTTTCAGTGTTGTATGGTTTGAATAATTTATTAGTTTTTTTTAATTAGTGATTTTGTTAGTTTTTGAAGACTATCTAGCATGGGTTAGCATTCTAATTATTATGTTGTGATATACAATATATTACTATTTTACTGTATCAAATGATATCACTCTATATGGTTATAAATTATATGTACATTTATATATGTAACATTCTTTATAAATAATAGTTGTAGCTGGAACATTAATTATTTCTTTATGTAATTGTTTCTTGGGTTTTTTAACATAATTAGTTCCCTGTCATTGAATGCAGGCTGAATGTACACAGAAACTTCTTTTCTGTGGATCCTTATGCAGCTTTTGATAATCAAGTGGTTAGAGCATAGAGATGAATGAGTGTAGTTGTTAATGGTGATTAGTTCCTATGCTTACTTCTTTTCCTTCTTGTGAGAAATATGGGAGGCCACACAGGAACTGTGTTCCTATTGCTCTAAGCAGACACAGTAGGATGAGTAGCAGATGCAGTTAGACAGCTGGATATGAGCCAGCAGTTTGTCCAGGTAGCCAGAACACCAATGGCATCTTGGCCTGTATCAAGAATAGCGTGACCTGCAGGACCAGGTAAGTGATTGTGCCTCTGTACTCAGCCCTGGTGAGGCTGCATCTCAAGTTCTGTGATGTCTCAGTTTTGGGTGTCTCACTTTAGAAAGGACAGAGAGGTGCTGCAGTGTGTCCAGAGAAAGGCAATGGAGTGGTGGAGGATCTAGAAAACCTCTTGTGTGAGGAGGGGCTGAGAGAGCTGGGGTTATTTAGTCTGGAGAAAATGAGGCTATGGGGTGACCTTATCGTTCTCTACAACTCTGTGAAAGGAGGTTGTAGCCAAGTGGGGGTTGGTCTCTTCCACCATGTCTCAAGTGAAAGGATGAGAGGAAATGTTGCACCAGAGGAAGTAGAAATTAGATTTTAGAAAAAATATTTTCTGAAAGAATGGTTAGACATTGGAATGATTTGCCCAGGGAGGTGCTGGAGTGTTGCAGTCTGTGGTGGTGGCGGACACAACCTTCCCTGAGAACATCTTGGGCCAACGGGTAGGACCCATGAGAGCACCAGGACACACAGACACAGACAGACAGACACACAGACACACAGACACACAGACACAGACACACAGACACAGCAGCTCAGCAGCAGCTCAGCAGTGAAGGCACAGGAGGGCCCAGACACAGAGTTCCAATGTGCTTTGTTTCAGCCAACACTGAAAGGGTCCAGGCGCCAAAAACGAAGACAAAGGAGAGTCGAGGGTATAACTACAGGGAAAGAGGGGGCACACACACAAGAGCATCAGGGATCCAGTGGCCTCAGGGCTCAGGGGCGGTACACCGGGAAGAGACTAATAGGGAATTCCAGCGTGGATGGGCGGGGTTACACAAACCAGTGGGATTACAGGGAGTTGAGAATTTACTAGAACTTGAACACATATGGGTAAAAGGGCCAATGGGGAGGACAGAACTGGTACAAATTAACATAATGCTGCAGAGCACCATGGGGGCAGCTTCTTTCCTCGCCCTGAGCTGTGAGGAATGCCTGGAGCCTAAGGTGGATCTCTCCAGGGAATTGCTGTTGCCTTCTTCCCAGTAGGCTCAGAAGCCTCCACGCTGGAGTCGCTATGTCTGGAAGACATCAAGAAGTGTCTGGATGGGGCACTTAGAGGTATTGTTTAGGGGTAATTATAATAGTACTGGGTTGAAGGTTAGGCTAAATGATCTTTAAGATCTCTTCCAAACCTAGATGATTCTGTGATTCTGAGCACTATTTAGCTGTTATTGGTAACTTGAGGATATAGGGGAAATTTTCAAAATTAAGATGAGAACAGGTAGTCTTCTGAACCCCCTTGGGTAGCTTTGAGAATGGTGCCATGAAATTTTTTTAGTTTTTTGATGATACAAGGACAAGGAGTGATTTACCTGTGTAAGATGTAATTGACATACTCTTATAAAACCTGATTATTGTTGGCTTTAATCAAGAATATACTTCTTCTGAATCTAAAATATTTTGATAATTTTCATTAACAGAGCTTCCTCCAGGGAACAGGTTCAAGGAGTTCAGATATTGGAAGTGGACTTGAGTCCTTTATTTGATTTCAGCTGATGATGTTAATGTTAATGATTACTTTTAATAACTCAAATAATTTCAAGTGAGGTAAAGTCTGAAATTTAACTCTGGCTCTTCCACATCAATTGCTCACTTATTCATTATAGTCAGTCTCTTTTTCTCAAGAACTGGTAGGGTAGTGAAAAACTTTCAAAATTGTTCTTCCTGATGGCATCATAAAGCTAATTTTAAAATATCATAAAATGATATAGGTGGTTTCGTTCACTCTCCAGGAAAAAAAAATCTCTTCGATATGTCTACTTAAAATTGATGACAACAGACATATCTATTCAATGCAGACTAAACGGTCTACATTTCCAATAAGAGTGAAATTTGGAAGCTCAAACAGAATATTCAGTGGCATAAGAAAGAAATTTGATGAATTGCAGTGCATCTTGTGATGTAGTTCCAAATGCATAAGGCCAAAGAACATCAATAAGTCTGAGTGGTCATCATCTCTCTAGAGAAGCAGATGCTCCTGGCTTGCTCTTAGTTTATGCCCTGCACTACAGAAGCCATTGACAGACAATGGCAGTCTTATTTCCTACCACATTTTGCACTAAAAGAGGTTGTTATAAGACAATTCAGTCTAAATGCCTTGAGCCTCCATACTACTTATGAAGAATTTTTACTATTTTATTAGAAGAGAGGGAGGAAAGCATGCCTACTGTTATCAGTAACTTTCTAAATGTGGTTGTAAAAAGGAGCTTGAACAGGTCCATTCTGTTTTGTCAGCAAGGTGCTTTTTTTTCATTACTGAATCAAAATTAGACTCCATTGGTTTCAGGATGAGAAAGGCCCCTCAAGGGCTCCATGGCAAATTTCATGCCAAATACTCTAGTGCTCTTAGGGATCTATTGAGCTGAAATTATATGCTAGCTTCTATGGATCGGGCTTTTGTACCTAGATGAGCCATTCAGCAGGGGTACCAAATAGGGCAAAAATATATCTTTGTTGAAACAAGAAGGTGTCTCCCTGGCTGGGCTATCTGTGTGCATGTATGCATACATGCATTCTGCCTTCTCTCAGTGATCCAGCAACTAGAGAACTGCAGCAGAGATGCTGATCCCAAATCGCTATAGAGAACATGACTTAATCTTAAAAAAATTAATCTCCTCCGTCAGCTAGTTTAATGATGGTATATTCCTTTAACCATTGGCGCAGAGGCCCAGCACAGACACTCTCATTCCCACATACTTGGATGGGAGGCTGACCTATTGTACTCAAACGTGATGCACATACTGATTCTCAGCATGCCAACACTCATGGCCATCTGCTAGGGTGGCACTGTGCCCACCACAAAGGTGGGACACCATTCTCAAGAGGCCTAGGTGCCAATTGCCTGTAGGTTGAAAAGCAGAGTTTAGACAATACAAAAAGTGGCACTTTCTTTGTGGGTGTTCTTCCTGACGCCGCAAACTAGCTCAAATATTGTTTGCCTGAGTCAGGCAAAATTTTGCTAATTCTGCCTGATAGCATGTATCACCAGAAATATGGTCTTTGAAATGATTCACAGACAAAATTCCAGACAGAAAAAAAATCTTTAAAATGTTGCTAGGCAGAGTCAGAAACCATAAGCTAGAAACTCCCCCAAAGTTGTGCTGAAAACACAGAAGCTAAGCAACAAGCATCTGGAGGAGTGGGGGGGACCTGACACACCCACTGCTGGGACATGGAGCTTCATACAGCTGTGTCTCTCCCTCCTCAGCGCTCCTTGCTTTATTTTGGAAAATGCAGTTGCTTTCAAATCAAAGTGGTTGCACACAAAGCTCAATGTGCAATCAGTCAGATTTTCAAAAAGATTCTGTGTGTACCAAAACAAATATCATATTTCCATGGGAAATGAAAAAGAACAGGGATGGGGGAGGAATAGGATTCTCAGATCCTTTAAGCTTGTTTCACCTTTTTCTTTTGGCTTAGTCAGCTTTTAAGGATAGAAAGTTTCAGTTTACTAAAATTTTTGGACATTGAAATTCTTTTGAATCTTTCTAGAAGCAAACACTGTGCTCTGATACTGATGTCTGGATACTGATAAATCTGTATCAGAAATACCCTTCTGTGGAAAACATGTGGGTGATGGCAGTGGAGAATTATAGAGGTTAAGGCCCTGCTGGAGGCATCACAACTGAACATGTTAAGGGTCACTGGAGAAGAATAGTTAGGGAAGTCAGCACTTGTGAAAGTGAGGGGAGGAAGAGTTAGATGAATCTTGTTGCTGAGCTTGATCTATTTAACAAATCCACCATTCTTCAAGTCACCTTTCAGATCATTGCCTTATCCATTTCAGTGTTATTGGATTTAAGTCCCCAAAGCATGTCAGGTGTATTTGACTGCTCAGTCAGTCACTGCTGAGAGAAGAGTGACATCCCACAGAGAGTCAGTGATTTTGAAGGGGTATGCACTGATTTGCAATGAATTTTTGTCAAATGTGTGTGTTATACTTTTCATTATGAAAGCTAGAAATATTGTGATTGTCATAGCTGAGCATTTCAAGTTAAAATTTAGTTTGCTCACAGATACGCATCTGTGCATATTTATTTTACAATAGACAATGCAAGAAAAGAAAGAGCTTGTTTCTATGGTACAGCTTTTAGAATAAATGCTGGAAAGTTTGCATATTAACAGAATAAAATTCTTAAAACTTCAGTACCTTAAACCTTTATTCAAACCTATGCCAGGACACAAAAGCAGAGTCCCAAGTGGCTCATGTGTTAAGCTATACTGGTTACAGCTTCAGTAAAGATGCTGAGGAATCCCTTATTTCCATATAAAATCTTTACTCATGGTGTTGAAGAAGAGACTATATCTCACATATCTACACTAGCAGGGAAAAATCACTAAAATATTTTGTATCTTTCTGGGAACTTAAATATCTTTAGAATGTTTCCAAAACAAACCTAGATTTCTTTTCATTCTGTGTTCTATTCTTTCCAATTTCTAACTTTTTAAATTATTAGATGTTTATGGAATGGTTGCCATGATCAAGCATTAACATACTATTGATATAGAGTTAACAGGATGAAGTGGCTTGTGTTTTACAAAGGTAATACTAATATTCCCTTCTGGACAGCAAACTTCATTGATTTGGTTTTCTCAGAAAGATTTTTGTCTTCTCAAAACAGTATAAAATAAAAGCACTGAAATCATAAAACAAGATTGAAAAGAAACTGCTTACATCTCATATCTGTTTTTGCAGTGTATCTTGGCCATAGCATGATCAAGATGTGGACAATAATCTGCACATTAATCATGCATGCTTGCCTAACTTTACAAATAGCTTTGAGGTTATATTTGTTATGTCTGGCTTGTATATAATAAAAGGATTTATTTTCCTCTCTTTCTTCCTCTTTGCTTTCCTGCAAATCAGAACCTGTGCAACTGGCCCACCCTCTCAATCAATGGTGTCTGCACAATTAACTGCTAGGAAAGAGCCAAGCCCACTAGGTAGCTGACAGCTGCTTGAATTTAGGCTGACACCTTTAAACAGGAATAGAGATAGCAAACGTAGCTGATGCTGGGATGCCTCCATGGGGAATACAGTGGATTAGCTAGCTCAGTATATGGCTTCTGTTGCATAAATACAAACTACTGAGCATTTTATGGGCCTGATCCTTTGAAGCACCAGTTTGGCTGCATCTCCAGACCCTGCTGAATGTTCAGGCAAACTGAAGATAGCTGTGTTAGACATAAAATTTCCTTACCATTTTGTGGATCAGGCCAATTATCTTTTAAGTCCTTTTTAGGGCGCTAATAGAAGAGTCTTTCACATGTTTAATTAAGCAGAGAAAGGAAGAAAAACAGACAATGGACAGAAAGAGCATAAGAATTAATTCATTGTCTGACCACAGTGAAGTAGAATGGCAGGACTGAACTGAAGAGCAGTTTGGGCCTGGATGAACTCCAGAAAGTACCCAGACATTAGCATGAAATAATTTAACTTTCAATAAGTCCTCCTCCTTTCCTTTCTCTTTTTACTCTCCTTACCCTCTTAGTTCAGAAAAGAGTTCTAGAGCTGAAACTCCAAGAATAAATGAAGATAGTTTTCAATGTATATTTTCACTGTACAGATATTTTCAGCATCTAATAAGAGATGTCATGACAGACATTGAAGACAACACATTTCCACCTAAAAGGACTAGCCCAAGTCACTGTGTTGTCATTTTAATCTTTCTCATAATCCATTCAAATTAGTTTTCTCAGGAGTTAACTACAATTTCCAGTTTATGAATGTTGAGTTAAGAGCTGGAACATGATTATTTATCTTACAACTGTGTATAACATATCCTACCAAGGATAAAATAATTTATTTGATACAGGAGAAGGAGTGTTTGCTGTGATGGTTTTATACTCTAAGGAAACATAATATTCAAAGAAAGAGAAAAAGAAATATCAGCATCCCTGTCTGAGAGAATGGACAGAGATTTTCAGCATTCAGCACCTGGTCATGCAGAAATATATGGCAGCTGTAGGATTTTAACTAGATCTCCCGACTTTCCATCCAATCCCTTTCTATAATTATTCATTTAATCTGAAAAATTTGCCAGCAGAGAAGTCTTGCACTGCATCTGGTAGTAGACAGGATATAGAACTTTATACAAGAAGATTCACTATCATTACTGGCATGCAACATGATTTCAGCAGAGCTGTATTTTGAGTTTTCTTTAAAATTCCTTTAAAATTAAAGAATGGCATCCATTACTAACTCACAATAACTTTTCTTTGCATGAGGATTCAAAGGCTGAAAACATCAAACTTTACATCTTTATTTGCAACAGGGGTTATTTGGCTTCCCTTTTATTTTGTTGGTTTTGGGTTTTTTCCCCCCTATGGTAACAGTCCACAGGAGAGTAACTCGAGAAAAATTGTGATGAAAGCCATAACAAAAATATGCGTTGTTGTCTTCCTAGATGTTCTTGGCCTTCACCAACTTTGTAAGTCCTCACAAATTTCGGCACAAAATAGTCTTGAATTTATACTGATTAGGCTGTCTTTGTTTTGGGCACACAAAACAAACTAAGAGGTTTGTAATTAATATGAAAAAATATTATTCTAACAAGAACAGCTGCTTCAAATAATTTATTCTTTATTTAACCAATATGCAAAATTTTTTTTTCAGGCAGCTTACTTTTTAAAAACCTTTAATACCCATATTTAAATGCATTTGTCTTAAATCCATAGTAAATGGAAGTAGTATTTACAATCACATCTCACTTTTGGTTTGTACACCAAAACTTAGAAACCACTAAATGTTGTTTAGTAACATGTAGTGTTGTCTAGTAAATGTTGATGAGTAATAGAAATTAGGCATGTATAGAGGATGAAAATATTTACTGTGTATGTGGCTGGATCACTTACTTGCTTTCTTACTTAGTCACATTTACCTTCGTTGTTTCTAGGTCCTTTTCACCTTTCTGTTTTTGTTAGATTGCAGTCCTTCCCAGTTTTCCCTGCACTTGGATACACCTAGGCTAGAGCATGAAGGTATATTTGAAAGTATCAACCCTGGTATTTGGAATATTTGTCATCCTTCTCTCTTTCCCAGTGAAGAGACGAGATGGATCATTTTGATGCTGGTGACATTGGCATGAGTGTCCAAAACAGAGCCCTGTATCAATGCTGCTGATTTGGAATCCAGTAATATTCTCAAAGATAGAGAAAAAGGTGCCAAGGAAAAAGCCTGTTTTTTTCCCACTTTGCAATGTCATCTAGAGATGGTTATTCTTCACTCCCCTTTTTCTAATGTGAAG
Organism: Ammospiza nelsoni; assembly: GCF_027579445.1. Taxonomy (NCBI): domain Eukaryota; kingdom Metazoa; phylum Chordata; class Aves; order Passeriformes; family Passerellidae; genus Ammospiza; species Ammospiza nelsoni. The sequence continues at coordinate 28,892,442 of NC_080633.1, read as the reverse complement.
ACACCATTCAAATGGTTCCTACTTTTCTTTTTTTGTGTTTCAGTGATACATAAACACTGTTTACATCTCATTTATTTAGCAACTCCATGTGTTTCACAAAGGAAAGGTAAAAATCCAGACTCAGTTTTGTGTCTGCTCTACAGTCTACAACACATATAAGGAGAAAGTTCTCTGTGAACAGGGTTTGGGTGAAGTTAGTGTATAAGGCCCTGTTCTCAGGCTTACATTTAAAATATGCCTGAGGCATTTCTTGAATGCCTTTTCTGGGCTTGATGAAGAAAATTCCATAGCACTGAATGTCGTGGTACCCCAATTACATCGCTGTCATTCTGGGTAACGTAAAGCCATTCCTTCTCCACGCTGTAGGGTTGTACCTGTATCTTATAAGATAGTTTCCAGCAAATGATCACTATTCTGCCTATTGTGCTCTAAAGCAACTCCACTTTTGCTTTTAATGAAATCTTCTAATCAACCAAATCAACTTCCAATGCTCTATATTTATGTGGAAAGCAAGGGAATATTTTTAGAAAATGCCATTTTTTATAAACCAAAAAATATGTAGCAGGAAAAGCTGTGAAAGGAAAAAACTATCTATGGAAAAAACCTGATTATTAAAATCATAACACATAGTTTTTTGAAGCAGTAAACCTGAAGCTGTTGATGAAGCAATAAAGAGAATTGTGAACAGGAAGACTCAATGGGAACCAGTGATGAGGACATTGGGAAAGCTGTGCTCAGATTCCTGCTCTGCTGTGCTGGGCACATTCATTGCCTTTGTGCCATCAGTATGGTAGAACGAGACAGGGCAACAGCACTTCCCAGGCTCACAGGAGCATTGTTTGGGTAAATTAATAAAAGACTCTGAGATGTTCAGGTGTCATGGTGATAGGGAAAGAAAAGAAGGAGGGAGAGGGGGTGAAAGACAGAATCCTGGTATATTCCAAACAAGCAAAAGAAAACAGTTCTTTTCCCCCTGCTTCTTAAATACATTATCCCAGAGGCACAACCCCATTTGGTGATGGGCTCAACCTTTGCCAACAGTGGGTCAGTCTTAGAACTGGCTGGCTCAGTTGGACATGAGGGAAACTTCTGCCAGCTTGTCATAGAAGCCACTCCCTGTAGCCTCCCAGCTGCCAAAACATTGCCATGCAAACCTACTGCATGTGCAGACCAACTCCTGCAGCTGTGGCTTGGGATGGTGTGACAGGAGGGCAGGAAGAATAAATTGACAGGGGATGCGGGGACAACTTCCAGGCACTGTGGCATTGGATGGGAGAGTGCACAAATAGATAGGCATGGGGCTGAACAGAGGATTTGGACACATACTCAGACCATGTCGCTTCTTATTTGTCCTTACTGCAAAATTCAGGACCGCATTTCAATGCTTGCTATGGGAATTATTATGGTTAGCTCTGAGATAATTACCAAAATGAAAATAATAATTATTATAATTGCCATCTATTGTCAAGAAGAAAGGCATTTTCCTTTCATGTCCTCATGCCCATTAATTTCAACCCTAGCAGTGATGTTTTGCAGAGGTAGTAGTGGTGAGAAGTGCACTGCATCTCTTTTCTAGAAGCTCTTTCTGGGACCTCAAGCAGATTTCTGGCCTGTTGAATGCTGCTTTTTCACTGTCACCCTGTGAGACTGGTGGTAGTTGCAGGGTGCTTAGCCCCCACACAGCTTGTACACAGTGCTCTCTCCTGACCTGGATTGTTTGCTGAAGGACAGGCACATTTACTGCTGCCATGCTGAGAAAAGCACAGGAAATGCTTCATCTCCATTCTCAGCATCAGAAAAGGGGAGGGCAGACTGGTGCAGGAGGAGGAGAGGGGAGTTGGTAGCCAAAGGGGATGAGGGTCTTGGCCCTCCATCCATGAATGGGTTTGTGTTGGAGCTGTAGATAAGTAGGGCTATAGAAGATTTGAAGGCTGTGTGGAGCATTCGGCCTCTGTAGCCATGTGGAGGCACTTGAATTAATTTTTAGATGAAGGAAACAGGAATGGGGTATTCAAAGGTCATGGTTTTCCAGGTCAGATTTCTAAAGGTTTGCATCTAAATATGTTCTAAGTAAAGCAAGTAGAGATGTTACACCTTGAGTCACTGTTTTGTGCAAAAATTATAGCAAAAACCCATGCCTTAAAATATCACAGCAAATAAATTTCCCTGTTAAGATATGTCCTGGAGAAAAAAAACCAAAAAAACCTATGCTTTCCTTCTTGCACATATTTACAAAACAGAGATTTCTATATTTTTGGTATTTAAGGGTCTTTAAAACTTATGTATCAAGCCGAAAGCAAAGAAAACCTGCTTTTTGGATGTTGAAAATAGTAATACCTAAATATGAAATTGCATGGTGATTTCCAATGAATGGCATATTATATATTTTATGCCTCTTACAAACACTGAAAGTGTGTCTATATTTGCAAACTAGTTAGGTACAGGTAGGAAAACTGCTTTTTGGATAATTTTTAATTTTTGTCTCAATGTGGTTTTATGTTCCAAACTTCCCATGATGAAAGTTCGCCTTGGACTTACTGAAAGTGAACTGAACTTTTTCTTTGGTATCTGCAAGAAGGTCTTGTTATTCCTTTTGTTTTGTGTCTGAATCTAACTAAAACATGATTTTGCACAGTCTTTTTGTCAGACTTCTCCAGTTTTCTATCTAAACTGATCTGTGCATTCACAGTGAATCTTCATTAAAGATCAAGCCAAGCAGTCTTTAAAAAGTACAGGGCTTCAATGATAGACAGATGGTGGCTTTCATGATGTCAGGAAGTGTCAAATATTATGGTTGGCTGCAGAATGATGGCTACTTTCCAAACAGATTGAGAAACAGACAGAAAGAGCAAGAACACCATTTGTTGTATTTAGATACATTGTGAACAGAAGGAAGCAAGACAGAGCATACTTTTACACATCTTTTTTCCACTCCTTGTGAAAACAGTTTAGGATTTGTTACGTTATATTAGCCCTATCATTATGCAAAAACATGTGAAAGCCAGAAATGCTAAGATAGATATATATCAATAGATAGATAGATAGAGATATCTAGCTATAGATATGTATATATTTATATATATATGTGTGTCTTTCCATTCTGACTTTCTGTGTATTTCTGGTTCTGTGGATAATTTTTTTTAATATTATAGACAGATAGAAACCTGACATTTAATTTCATGGATTTATTTATTTATCAATTTATTTTAGGAACAAAGCTGTGTTAATCAGCTTTCTGACAAAAAATATGGTTTGCAATAATAATAATAATAATATTATTATTATTATTACTACTACTACTACTACTACTACTATTACTACTACTATCCTGTATGTTCTTCTGAACCTCTGATTGGGATATTGCTCATTAAACCACTTATATGTAGACAATTGCTTTGGTGTTGAGTAGGGGTGAGGTTTTTTCAATACTTGTGTTGGTGCTTCTGGAGTTGGGACAGTTTTGGTTCTTCAGAATGGGACAATATTGAAATATAATATGTGTCAACAGCTAAATAGCAACTTTTAAATAAAAATACCGAAAGACAAAGGCCATGAATCGGTCTGTGCCTGGATGAGTGGCTTAAGCTGCACAGAGCCTGAATGATATCCCGTCAAAGATTGCTCCTGAATGAGGAACCAGACAGGTTTTGTGCCTAAGAACTAATTAAGAACTGCAGTTTTCTACTTGAGTATTTTTTCGGCCCATAGAATTCTGTGTGACGGATGCTGAAATGCTTACCCTTAGTGCACAGTATTACATTGTGGGAGTCTAGATCAGGTCAGCATTTTGGTAGAGCAAATTGAACGTTCTTGATGACTGTAATTTCAAAAAGTAAGTATTCTATATGGATTTTATGTGCTTGGCACAGTTACTGGAGAGTCTGTCTGCCCTCGTGGCTATAAGGGAGAGTGGTCAAGTTTGCCTTTGCTTATTTAAAATCTTGGTTGGGCTGATCTGTCAGATGCTTTAAAGGTAAAGCAATGAGCTGGCTGTGGTCAGGAGGGAGAGAGCAGAGAAGGCCTGTAGAAAAGAGACATCTGAGAAGCTGGGAACTAGGACAGCTGCCCTGTGTGTGTTCATGCTTATTTTATTTATTTATGAGCTTTTCCATGATGCCATTCACTAGCTGTGTATAATCACTCCTTTTCTCCCCAGTTCTCTCACAGAAAATCTATTTCTCTGAATTATCAAAATACCTAGAAAATGCATGCTTATATTTATAATAGTTAAACCCCTGCAAAAATAAATGACCACATCTTGGAATATTCTTTTATTCTTTTTGCTTGTTATCCATTCAACAGTGGACTAGCTGTATCCATGGAACCATCACATGACAATAATTTTACACTTCCAAATTAAACCAACATTTGCAAACAGCATAGCAATTATGGTCCACAAGGAACATCCTTAACCAGAATCCTGTTGCTCTGGGGAAAGAAAACAAAAAGTGTAGATTGAAGCTTATTCCTGGCTTGTTAAATTGTGTTTTTTGATTAATGGTGCAAAATGGAGTAATGGGATTTTCCTGTTTTTCTACTTTTGCCAAATTTGCTGTATGATTCAGCAGCCCCCTCTTTGAATCCTGGAAATATTTATTTTTATCTTTTTTTTTGTTATTTTTGGTATTTTCCTGTCTTCTGTAAAGATGTTTTAAGGACTTAAGGCCTTTTTTATCTAATTCATCTTTGGTAAATAAACAAACATGGCATGAATAATATCAAAAAATGTCCACAAGAAATCATTAAAGTTCTTAAATGAATTCTCTTTACCCATAGTCACAGAGAGTCCATTCAAATTTGCTTCTTCATGAAAGAACAATCAATTGATATTTACTTTAAGCAGAAAGGCATATAAAAAGCAATAATGCAAATTTCGTTTCCCATGAGCATTTGTGAAAGTCTGATTTTAAGGAGGAGCACACAACTGTGTGCACAGGAAGTAGTGTTCCTCACACTACTTCACCAGAGAGAACAAACCGTGTGACCTGATTTACCAATCCTAAATAAATGATGCAGCTTGAATTTCAAATATTTGCAATCTGTTTGCAGGGTAAAATTCAGACATATTTATTGAGTGCATTTAAATGAGAAAATCATGATCTGCTGATGGATATTGCATGGGAAGAAAAAGAGGCTAATTTAGTAGAAGAAATTACAGGCAGAGAATTACTCACTCAGCACTACTGGCAAATAGTAAACGAGTGGCACCAAGGTTTCAATTCAAACACTTAACAAAGAAAGCAACTAATAGCGTCTTCCTTTTTCATCTGAAGTACTATAAAGAAGAGGGCTAGCCCTTCTGCCAAATTGCTTTTGCAGAAATGTGACTTCCGCCTTCATTATTTTTACTCAAATTGCCTTAATTAAGAAACTAACTATCCAGCCCTAACTTTGATCTTGTTTTCAGACTGGATGTGTCCAGGTTCATCTTTATGGACTTGCTGATTTTCTGCTGGATTCAGGTCAGAAGTCACAGTCTGTTGCAGATTATTCCTCCAAATGATAAATGTCTAGGGGAAAAAATCCTTTTGGTTTGATATTATCTTAATATTTTTAAGAAATTGGAAAGTTATGAAACAACCCCCTAGGTTGAGAAATACAGTCCATCCCAAGGTTTTTCTGTTATACTGTAGAATTACACTGCATGAAGCTAAATAGTAATTTCAAAATCTCATTTATGTGTGTTTGTTTTGGTGGGTTATGTTGAGGGTGGTGGTGGTGGTTTCGTTTTTTGGGCAGTTTGTTTGGGGTTTTTTGGGTTTTTTTTGTTTGTCTTTTGGTTTGTTGTTTGCGGTTTGGTTTTTTCAGTCTTCCACACCTGAGAGGTCTCATGTAGCTGTCTTCTTTCTGGAGTCCAAAACTCCTTCTTAGGCAGAATTCTGCTCTGAACTGATGATTTTTTTTCTTTTGAATCCTTTGCTTAGTGAGATATCAGGTTCCTACCTTGGTTTCAAAGGGTTAGTAATAGAATGATTTGCATATGGCACCAATTCCAGACAAGTACAATACCATGATAATTGTTAATACAAGTAGATTTTTGTTACCTGGGGAAGAACCTTGATGCTTGGGTTAAGAATTGGAAGGCAGTTTAAAAGGATGGCTTTGGCTCCAGCTGAGGTGAGTCTATCTACTGTCTGAAGGTGGAACTTCATATGGGAATTCTATTAGCTTACTTGAGTTTTGTCCCTTTCTGGGGCATGGGGATTCTCACAGGGCCTCTCTTATCCTGTCTTCTTTGTTTTATTCCATACCCAGAATAGTCTCTTTTCCATGGGCAGGAGGAAGGGAATGAAAGATGTTTTATATCTGGAAGTCTTTGCAAGCTGTACATTCAGTCCCCATCCCGTCCCTTGGCTGGGTGGTTTGTTCCTCCATCCTTCCTCTGGAACACGTGGAGCAGGCTGTGTGCATAAATGTGGGATAGCCTCTGATTACATAACCTGTCCCAGTTACCCACTTTCAAAACAAAGTGGGGTTCAGGTTATAAAAAAAGGTCCTCATTTTATGACCAGAAAGCCAAAGAATCCTGTGGTTTATGACAAGAAGGCCATCGGGAGCCAGTTCTGGGTATCACATTGATATCTAAATAAATTAGTTTTCTTTTGGACCCTTGGTGTTCTCCTGTGTATCAGCAATGTCCTTTAGTCCTATAGCATCCAAAATGGCTGTACATAGGATAACATTACTGAACTGGCTTAGGTACACTTGGAATCTCATGCTTGGGCCACTCATGTATTTCCTTAGACCTTGAGTACAGTAATTCTATGGACCAGAGAAAAGTACTCCCACTGTAGGCCTCTTCCTGTCCTGTTGTCCTGTAAAAAAAATTGTATTGCTTTAAGGGAGTAGAAATATATTTTTTAAAAAAAGTTGAAATTGCCTTGTAAAGTGGCCAGGAATGGGAAGGGGGAGAAAAGAGAAAGTTACAATAAATAAGTGAATTATGATATCTCATAGGATATTTAATTTTTAATTGCTGTTTCTATAATTCCTACATTCCTCTTTTTGGTGATTGGCTACACAAATAGAGCATAGCAGTAGATAACTTCTGTAAGGATTTTTGATATGGTGTTGTACATTATTTAGACAAGGCATCGTGATTTATTCCATTACTGGAGACCAGTTGTAAAACTGAGTGATAAATACACTGAGAAAATAGTTGTCAGATTTTTTGAAGTTATGTAAAGATGTAAAGATTTGGTTCCTCGAAGTTCTGTTTTTCTTATGACTGCATTCAGTGTTTTCATTAATAGCCTGGATAAAGGACCAGAGCATACAGTTGGCCTTTGCTCATGGCACCACGATGTGTAGCAGTGAGTTTACTGGGGTACGGGGTTACAAACCAAAGCAGCCTTGACAAATGGAGAAGCAGCTTGGAAAAGCAGAGCATAAGAAATTAATTAAAACCACTATTGCCCTTGGGCAAAAATAATCAACTGTGCAAACAGAGAATGAGGAACTTGTTGAGTAACATTTCTGAAAAATATCTGGGAACAACACACTCAGCACTGGTCAACAATATCCTTCTTTTGAAGAAGGAAAAGCACACACCAGGCTGTATGTTGAGTTGTCCCTGGTATGCAGACCATGTGAAGTGAGTTGTCCACCAACTGGAACTGGAACTGACAGAACTTCAACTATCCATGTGCACTAGGATTCAAACTGATGGGAGTCCAAACAAGTCCAAACAAGCTGGTTAGAAGTTGAAAAATAAAGGGATGAAAAAATTGAGTTCTTTGGTCTAGGAAGTCTGAGGAGAAGGAGACTGTGGCAAAAAATTTCACACTGATTCAGGGAATAAAGGAGTTCATCCCTTAGGGAAAAAAATAATTTATCCTTTGGGAGGATTGGACAAGAAGTAGGTTTAAACTTCAACAAGAAATACTTAGTTTAATCAGGTTTTCCAAGTGTCCCGTAAGGATGACAAATCCACATGTTTCCTGGGGGTGTGGTGGTGGTGGGTTAATTGCCTCTCTTTGTGAATGTTGAAGGTACAAGTGCTTTCTGTTCAAGGGAGTGGGAGGCAGGCTATGATCTCCTGAGATCCACTCAGACCCTGCTTATTGCTGAGTTGTGATTGCTGTCTTGACTCAGCTTGAACATACTAAAATATGACTGAATGTTGCAAAATTTTGTTAAAAGGACTATCTGTATAACAGATATTCAAGTTTGCTCATTTTCATGTTATCTAATTTCAAAGAAAAGCATTGATTAAACAAATTCTCAGGCTTACAGTATATCAGCTGCTCTTTCTGAGGGCTTATTTCCTTGAAGCTATCAAGTTTGTACAAAATCCAAATAAAATATAAATAAATGGTTCTCCATGAAGATGGTGCCATTCTTTATTGAACTGCATCAGTGATAGTGTAAATTTATATTGCTGTGCAGCATGATTTTAATATCGTTCTGGTCTGGTTTAGGCATAATCAGGTCTTCTCTTGAAAGAGCTCTTGTAAGGAGCAATTAAACATTAGTACTTTAGCTAAACCCATATTAAATTATGCCTTGGAATTTAAGTATCTGGGAATCATCCTAAATCTCAGCTTGAATTTTAGGTTGTATAGTACCTGCAATTTATATTGAGGTATAAGACAATCTCTTTCCATCTTGATTTAGTATTTATAGCTTAAAATGTTATTTTATTATTAAGTGTTCTATGCAACTGTTAGTAAGAACACTAATAGATTAAGGTACTATTATTTATGATTACAGCTTCTGCTTTTCAACAAGAAAAGAAGCTGAACATCCAGCCAGCGAATTTTAACATGCTTTTTGAAAGCCTTGCAATAAATCAAAGGCAGCTGGGTACCCTTCAGCAGCCATGTGTGGCCATTCCAGGCCTTCCAGTGAGTACTTATAACACAGTGGCAGAAAAGGACTTTGAAATGAGCTGAAGGGCTCAACAGAACACCTCTGTAGGGCAGGAGCAGGAGAATAGATTTCATTTCAGTTATCTCACCTTCCCTTTGCTGTGGGCTGACAGGACTAGCGCTGGGCATTCTCGTGGGCAAGCTGGTTTGAGGCACTGGGCCCTTTGGACCAGATTGTGACAGTATGAACCATAACTGGGAGTTCCAGGCACTCCAAAAGAATCCTTGCCATAGCAAGTCTTCAAGGATATACAGTTTAGCTTGACAATGGGATGGATGAAAGCGTAACAAATGGTACCTTGTGTCTTGATCAAGGTAGATCACCATTAAACATTACCTTTAAAATCTTTGAAGCTTAGGAATAGCTTCATGTACGTGACAGTATGTTTGCTTTTAGATATATTTTAACATTAAATATTTCCATTTTTAATGTTTTAAATATATGTTCAGTTTATTTCAGTATTTTTATCTCTGATGGTATCTTCCAGTTTAGTTCCCCTGTCAGCACAGAGATGTCTTGAAGCATTAGAGAAATAAATGCTTCAAATCCAAAAGACTAAAGAAAAATAATTAATTTTATTTGCATCAAAGGAAAGATAGGTTCTCTGCATAAATCTCATATTGAATATGTTATCTTTGGGCCAGACTGGATGAGTACGAGCTGCGCAGTTTCTTTTTCACTTGCCATGTATGACGTAGTGTAATGGCTTGACAAAGGAAAAGCAGAGTTACACTTGCTGTACCATACATCTGATTTTTTAACATAATCAATGAAGAGAGATTATATAACATGGTATTGCCTGAAGATCAGTTTTCTAAGGGCTAATTTCTTTATATTGCCAGTCTGTTCTGAAAACTCCTCTGTGTTTCAAGATGGGAGATTTCCCCTTCTCCCAGTTTTGAGGAAGAACCAGAAATAGGGAAAATAAACTTGTCTCTGTGTTTCTACATTATACAAGCACTGATGTCATAGTATCTAGTTACATTTTTGACAATTTTGCAACTAGGCTGCAAGTAAAAACTATTCAGCTCTGCTTTAGCAAGCTGTGTGAGGACTATTGATGGGTTGAAGACTTGCCTAAAGACTGACAGATTTCAGCCTATGAAATCTGTCTGACATACCTAAAGTTAGTTTTTTGGAGACTAGGTGGAAATCATGGTCTTCATTTTTCTATCCACCATATGCTTATTAATAAAGTTCCGTATTTTATAATCAATTGACCTAAAGAGCAAGCACAATAGTTATCACATGACATCCTAAACATATGTATTAAGACTCTCTGATTTGGCAGTATTTAATATCATCTTCCCAGTAATTTGAAAGTTTATGCTAGCATCTAATAAAACTTTGTCAGAAGACAGTGTTAGCTACCTAATTTTGAGAAGTGCTGCAACCAAGGCTGTGACTAGTACACCAGTGAAGGAGAATGCTCAGAAGTCAGTTCAACAGAGGCATCAGTATTCAAGTTTGGAGTAGGAAAGGCTCTGTTGGTTACAGAGACACTGTCTCTTGCCTTAATACAGTCAATATGGTTTCTAGTATTGGACCTATGTTAAGTCACCAAAGTAACAATTTTTCTAGAGGCTATTCTAATTCTGTTGTTTGCAATTACTCTTATCCCATCCTATATATTCTGCTTTAACTTTTCTTACTGAGTGTCATCCTAATTCTTTTAAATATATAAATTCTAATCTTATATATTTTCAGTTAAGATACCCCAGCATTGTATCTACCTAGGGACATGGTTTTGAGAACTGAGGCGAAGAAAGTAAATCTTCCTGGTGAATTTGCTATTAGAAGAGCAGGACAGAAACGTAATTGCTACAGTCCCATCCAAGCTTAGCATTGCCACAAAACACCGAGGGTGGCATTTAGCTGAAATGCTCCTCTCTAGAGTTTCTTTGTTTTACTTTAATTCATAGCTGAGAGCTTAGCCTATAGCAACCTGAGCCATAGTTAATGAAAATTGAAAAGCTACATTATATGCTGTCCTTCAGGGTAAAAAAATTAAAACATCAACTTTGTCTACAGAGACGGTGTCTCAAGTGTCTCTGTCCCCAAAGAATGGATGAAAGAATGTTTTCTGGGCATGAATCTCTAGGTTTTTTAGAAGTATTATGATAATTTTTTGGTTATAGTAGACTACATGATAAGGAAGGTTTTACATGCAGCGTACAGACTGAGTGGTGTCATTCACAAATTCTACAAGAAAGGCATAGATGGATGGAGTCTGTTACTGAAGCAGTGCCTTACATGAGTAAAGTCAAAAAGGATGTTTAACAGCAAACATTTTCACTCTCTGTGGGAGCCATCCCTGTCTTTTTTTAATAAATAAGTTCCCATGAGTCTGGTTCCTCACCACATCTGATGTAACAGACACAGCAATAAACAGTGGTCCAGGAGTGAACTGTAGCTTTCTGAAACACTTCAGTTTACAGAACAGTCCAGCATGGCTGGTCACTGATCAGCTACTCTCTATGCCACAAAGATCAATTCCTGCATACTAATGGGGGACAATGTACAGCTGAGCTGCCCCAATGTGAGTTTTTTCCTTCTTCCTTTGCTCTTGATACAAACATTCCATCCACAGTTTTGTGGCAATGCACAAAGTGGCAGAAGCAGCATTTGTTAGGTACCTCTTGCTTAAGGTGTGTGCAAAAGACCCATTATAGTCTGTGTGCAGATCCTGGGAGTTCTTAAACACCAAAGCTCCCCAGTGTCCCACCCATAATTCCTGCCAGAAAATCTCAGGCTTAAGTGCACAGTCTCTGGTACACATATGAAGAAATGAGAAGGAGTTAAATGACTTGGAAAATAAAGTACATGAAGTATTTTTATTATTCCTACTATTACTATATATCAAAGATAAATTTTTCTTTGCTGTGTGAAATGCAGCATTTTTGCCAGGGTTCCAAGGGTTGCTTTGCTGGCCCCTCAGTTCAGCAGGAGGGACTCTGGCCTGCACAGTATAGTAGATTTCCCAAGCCAGATGCTTGCAATATAATATTTATATTACAGTAGCTGCTTTGTAGTCCTTGTTTTCCCCTCCAATACACCTTCAAAGAGTAGCAAGCAATTCCCTGCGAACAACCTCTGCTGCGTTTCATGTTCTCCTGGATATCTTTATCAAAGTGCAATTTACCTTGAATAGCAAGTAAACCTGTCTTTATAAATCTGTAAGTCTTTTAGCATGAGCTTCAGAAAACACAGCATTATAAGAAAACAGATATTAAAATGCTAATAGATCAAACCTATATGCATCCCTGAGAATCCCTAAGACATAAGCTGACCACAAGATGGGGAGATTTGATGTTCACATCCGTGATCTATCTTTTTTCATTTATTTTTAGTGGTTCAGCATATCCTTCTTCATCTTTCCCTGAGTGCCTTATCCCATACCAGTTATACTTTTGTGAGTTTAATAAATGAGTTTTAGGCTATGTTCACAGATTGCTGTACACTAAGTGAAAGTGTAGATTAATCAACATTGAGCCAGATGTTTGTAGAAGAGATATCCCATTTTTGGTTCACATATACAAATAAGCTGTACATGTTGTATGAAACTGTTCTTGACTGTTTTTCTCTACATCTTCCATTCTCAAAGACTGTTTTGCCTCTAGGAGAGCAACTCTAAAAAATGTTTCTGCTGGAACTACAAGAAATATAGATATGTACATATCTGAATTCCAGATATGTACAGTGAATGCATTTCAAGAAATTGATGATACCTGCTGTATTGCCAGCTCCCTGGAGGAACCCACCATGACACAGTATTAGCAAAGATGGGCCTGATTATGAATTATGCTGCTGGGGTAACAGCAATCTTTTCATCTTCTCATTTTTAGGGATTTGCATGTCCTACCTTGTGTCTGCTATCTTTTCATACTTTAGCCAAGATATCTTCCCATAAAAAATAAGATGCATTTAGGATTTATGCACTTACAGTCAGATTTCTAAAAGAAACAAAAATCAGCAAATATGGAGACATAGGACATACTTAATTCCCGTTAACATTTATCACATATAGTCAAGGTGGTCTTATGATTAAGGAAATGACCTAGTACTTGAGAGACTTAAATTCTATCAATAATTTCCTATTTATTTCTGCTGCAGAAAAACACTTAAACATGTGCTACAAATTAAGGAGAAGCTTAAGTGGTTTTTGAGTCCCAGACTATAGACCTTGGGCAAACCACTTTGTCTCTTGAAGTCAGAATGTGAAATCTTTTATTCAGCTTGGTGAGCAGTTTCATGCACAACTACTGTCATTGATTTTAATATGATTAGTCATGATAGTAACCACTTGCCAACCTGAGGTTAGTACCTCAACTCTTATTCTGTAGAAGGGGATAATTAAATTTCCATGCCTCCCAGAAGTATTAGTGCATTACACGCTAGATAATTTATGTAAATTTATAAATCCCACTCTTTGGAACTGCTTTTCACCAAGTTTGTGCATACGCAACAAACTTTTGCACAGATACAAGATTTCTTTGTATTTTATTTTATTTTATTTTATTTTATTTTATTTTATTTTATTTTATTTTATTTTATCGAAAATTGTGTAAAATGTGCATATTAGCATTCTTAAGAAAATTTAAGTGTTATGAGAAATGATTATATAAATAATTTCAGAGGAATTTGCTCATTCTGTTTAATATGGCATTTTGAGGGGAAAATATTCCCTGCCTGTCATCCTTTAATTCTACCAAGACAATATGCTTTATACATAATCTGTGTCAGAGCAAAGCTTGCAAGAAGGTTTTTAAATGCAAAAGAAATAGCCTGCATCACTATAATATTTAGGGGTTTGCCTTGTATCTCTTTTATCTATTATTATTTTTTAAAATAACTACCAGTAGTGCTGAACCCACTGTGGTTTGCAAGATAAGCTATTCTGAGATCCTTCATGTTCCATAAACCAGGGTATGTTCTTGATTAGGCAGTCACTGAAAGAGGAAACTCACAGGGCAATTGCACTTACATGTCAAAAGAATATTTATTAAGAGAAGAAAAGGAAATGTTGGAATCTGAATCAAAAGAATTTCACATCACTTGACCTAGCCTTTCATTTTCCAATTGAAATCATTAGAAAAAGATAATTAACAAAGAAGCATTTATGTAGAGGGATATAGACATACACATGTACACATACATACATACACTCACATACGTATATATCAAATTTGAGTTCAATCTTCCACTATTTTAATCTCAAAAGCAATGGGGCATGTTTGATTGCAGATTTGCCTTTCAAATCCACCACAAATTCCTTCAGTTCATTAAAAATAAAGGCTTCTTCTCCTCTACTATTTCTTGTGGCCCACAGAAGGCAATTTTTGAATGCTGGAACCGTAGGAATCGAGTCAGTCATTAGTCTATCTAATTAGATGCTTTGGTCAAACACAGTAAGCACTTGAGTGAACCTGGGCAATTATGTCGTGGCAGGACTGGGACTTTAAATGGCCAGAAATGCTATGATTACATAAGAAGTGTCAATTGTCATGGATATGTTTTTGTAGTAACCAAATTATTCTTGTGAACTTGACCCATTCCACTAAGCTTTTAGTGGTGGCTTGTAATGAAATTTGTTCCACTGTGTGCAATCATGTGCAGTCCTTCAGCTCGAGTCAGCCAGGCCAGGGGCTCCTTTGTCAGGCTGAGCTCCTCCTCTCTATTAACCTCCCAAACAGTGCCCAGCTCAGCCTTACAGCTCTCAATTATATTTGTTCCGTTTTGTGCAATTAGGCTCACTCCATGCAGCCAGTCCGCTGGCTCTCACGTAGGACTCCAGAATGTTGCAAGTCATGGATATTTGTTAAAAAGCTATGAAAATCATGGAATCCCAAACTGCCCTGACCAACATGAGACAATTCCAGACCTCAGTAACACAGCATTCAGCAGTGAGGGATTTGAGTGCAGAGAAAGAAGAAAATGACCAAGGAGATATGTGTGTGTAGAGAAGAGGTTGTGAGAGAAGGTAATAGGAGTCATGGCTACCCCTGTGTGTCACTATTCCTATTTTGCATTGATTGTGTGGAGAAAAAACAATGTTAACACTTTTTTTTAATGCCAGCCACAAAGACCAGCTAATTAGACTCAGCTGACTGACAAACACTTATTATATGCCCTGCCTTCCCTTACTTGGCATAAATAAGAGAGTCTGTGCATTTAGAAATCTAGATCATTCACTTCAGATGTTGCTTTTGGAGATCAAGAAAGAACTTTATTTTTTAACCATGTTGATATGAGATCAAATCAATTTCCAAGGATATGGTGCTAAGGAAAGATGAGATATGCAGTCACCTTGACTCTCTGTATGTGCCTGTGGTCTCCCTGTGTCTTTAAAATTAATTAAATTTTAGTATGGTGGCATAGATTTCAACCCTGGTTAAAGTCCTTTTTTCACAAAAAGAGAGGAGACTAGACTGTAAGATTTGGCTAGGCAAAACCACAGCTGAACTGGTCTTGAAAAAAAATAAAGAAATTTAAAATTAGTCATTGACCTGGTGCTAATAGGAAGCCTCCAGGAAACTGCATTTCCACAGAAAATTTCTCTGCAAATGTGAATTTTATGTCATGAAAACTTTCCAGGAAAAACTTATGCAGGCTCTCCAGTGTCTTCACTGTAGTGGTATCTGCTTATACCGTGGATGATATTTCCATATTCTACTATTGAAATTTTGTCTAGTGAAGCACATAAAATATAAAATGGCATGTATTTATCTAAAACACAGGCAATACCTATAAAAATTGTAAGTAAGTTTAGGCACTCAGTATTGTCCTTTCTTTTTCAGTGATTAAAACATCATTACTCAGATCCCCTTTCAATTTAAGAAGAATTTCATTCATTCAGGAATAAGGCAATATTTTCCTACATATAGGTCATAACCTGCTGCTTTGAACAACAGGTTGTGAAAGCCAGCGTTCTTGTGCCAACAGTTTAAATGGCACAGCAACAGTCAAATTTCTGAGATGGCACTCAGTGGTCATTTTTCCTTGTTCATTCTGACAGAAGAATGGTTCTCTGACAGAAGAGCTTGGCTCTGTCATCTTTGTATCCATCCTTCATACCACCAAAAAGTGACCACAAAATACCTGTTTTTAAATTGCCTCTGAAAAGTAAGCATCAGCTAGGGAAGAGTTTTTTCCTTAATCAGTGGGAAAACACATGAAACTCAGACCTTACAAGTCAACATGAAATGCCACTGAACAAAGCATAAAGTATTTACCTCTTATGATCCCACTTTTGTTGTGACAATATTCCCTACAGCAACAAATTAGATTTCAGTACAGCAGCGCTGGCAGAAGTAATGATCTGTCACCAAAGCATATACTTTTAGTATTAAAAATAGTAATTCTTGTGGGGGCTAACTCATAAGCTTCTCTGGCGTACCCTAGGGAATGAACCTCTGTGCATGCATCGTCCTTCTGTTGCCAGACAATTTTCAGAGCCAGTGACATGACACCGCTGAAGTCTAAGCCAGAAAGAAAGTTTAGAACACTTCTTTTTTCAGTTTTATCAGGGCTCTCCAATACTTAATGGTGCAGGCTGCAACCACAAAAATCTATTTTCTAAACTAAACTAAACTAAAGTAAACTAAACTAATAAATCATGAGCTGTGTTAAAAATGCAGAGAGAAATCACGAGTCCATGTTCGCGGCAGGATAACAAGGGCAGACACATTACCATGCTTTGTAGGTAGGACATTCATAAACCATTATTTTCTTTGGGTAAAATCTTGGTTCCATCTTTATCCCTTTAAAGAACAATTTTAAAGGCAGTAGTTCTCAAAAACTTGTGATAACAATATTTTTTGCAATAAAATAATTTTCTGGATATATTTAAGTCTTTTAGGTAGGGCATAGGACATATCCAGGAGGCTGAAATGTAGAACTTCACAGTGACTCTACTGTACTCAGGGGCCTCAGATCTTATCAACTGTTAGAATAATTTCAGTTTGAATCCCTTCCAGAGTCAGAAAATTTTGCTATTCCTGGATTGATTTCTGTGGTGCTAGTGCGATATCTGTGCCTAACTTCTTTCTGAGTGCTGTGGGAATCTGTTCCACTCAGCTGAGAGGAAATGTGATGAGTGCAGCCCTTCAGACACCCACTCATGCCTGTAGATGAGGCAGTTGGAAGTGGGGTAAATTTTTCCTAGATGAGAACAAAGAAATGTAGTCTGAACTGTTGGGAAATAGTCATCAGAGTAACAAGTTTTATAACTTCTCACCTGAAAGCCAGTAAGTCCCCCTGCATTTGCTTATACTCTGTACTCACCCTTGGCAAGATCTACTCTCATGTATTAGGACAGAGGCACTGATGGGTGGAAGTCTCTTCTTGATGCCTTTTTTATTCTCTCTCAATCAGAGTCTTCTTTGTCATATTCCTTCTTAGTTTTGCTTGTGCCAACTTTAAATTGGGACACAAATTTCTAAATCCCCATTTTTAATGGCACTTCTTTGCCACTTTTGGTGCTTGTGCCCACAGCTCTCTGCTGTGCTGCTGACACTTTCTCATCAATTTCATTGTTCTTACACCTTAAAACCAGTGTTCTTATCTTATATTCTCTGTGAATTCTCATCTCTATTTACTGCTGTCCTGTTTTTGTACTTGCCCTATGTGCAGCCTTGCTTTAAGTATTTTAGGCACAATTTTACCAGATAATTTAGTTATCCAGTATGAAATACAAAGTGAGCCAAATTAGATCATAAACATTCCTGTTCTAGTTATTTTAATGATTGCATATCAAGAAAGAGTGTTTGATGGAAATGGTCTGGAAAGTAGAGACTTCTTGAGAAGAGCTGGAGAACACTATTGCTTGCACTGGGGAATGAGCATTTTGAAGTGCCTCTGGGACAAACCATTTTTGGACAGAAAAATTTGGGTAAGAATAATAAAATACCCCAGTGGCTGAGGATATCTTGCATTCCTTCCTGAAAGTGCCAGTATGAGTGGCAGAGACAGGAATGCTGCCAGACAAAACAAGTGAAGGCTGTATATTGGATGTTTAAAATTTTTTTTACAGCTGTTACCAGGTGATGCTGTTCATATGTTATTCCATAATGAATAAATAACACATATGCTATTTTCAAATGTGTATATAAATATAGTATAATATTTTGGTGTTTAGGAATCAACTGTAATAGTAAGTGCAGCATCTTCAATATGTCTTTCAGCTACCATTTTAATAATTTGTGTGGAGTAAACAAAAATATTGGTTCTCTCTCAAGATTTCAGTCTATGAGAGATTTTCCAGTATTTTAAGTGTCCTTTGGTTTTCTACAACCAATTTTAGCACTGTAGCCCTTAGGTATCAGTATAACCTTAACTGTGTTTCTATAAGTAGTAATGAAGGAAAATAAGTCCTTTCAGAAGCAAATTTCCCTAAATTATTTTAGGCTAAAATTTCAGAAAAAGATTGAAACCACCTAAATGTATCATTATGAGAGGCAGTCCTGCCTTGTTTTAATTTTTTAATATCTTTTCTATTACGTTGCTTCACGCAACTGCGGATTTCATCAGGGAACTGATCTACATAGATATAAGAATATAAGAAATTTCATTCACCAGTTCTAGCAAATCATGCATTGTGGTAACTGATTATTTTCTGAGAGTTCCTGATCCAGTAGTTCTTATCTTTTATTTAAAATTAAGGATATTTCTAGACCTCATAATTGCACAGAAAAACATGAAAAAGTGTTCTGAGTTCATTTGAGCTTATCAGATTCCTGAAGTTCCTGAAAAGGAAGAAAGCAGACTTTAATTTAGGTTTTCTGCATTTCAAAAGGTTCTTAACCAGTTAAGGTTTATTATATTGAAGTAAAATGAATATTACTTTTGGTTTTAACCTTTAGAATATAGAAATCTTAATGCAGTAGTAGCCAAGGGCATTTTTTAAGGCTGAAGGAACACAGAAGGAGAATCATAGGATCATCTAAAAATCTAGGTTATAGGGAGATTTTGGAGGCCATCTGGTCCAGCCTTCTGCTTGGATCAGGGTTAATCTCAAACTGGATCATGTCACCCAGGGACCTGTCCAACCAAGTTTTGAAAAATCTCCAAGGACAGTTTCCCACAGTTATTGAACAACCTGTTCCAGGGCTTTTCAGTTCCCTTTGTGCATTTTGTCCTTAACTCCTATTGTAATTTTCTTTCTATTAATTGTGACTGCCACTTCTTTCCTTTCACTGAGCACCCATGTGAAGCATCTGTTTGCATTTTCCGTGACTCCCCTTGAGGCACACAGATACCCTCTCAGCCTCCAGAGCCTCAGTTTCCTCAGCTTTTACGTACATGTCAAGCACTCCAGCGCCTCCAAATCATGGATTCCCTCCTCTGGACTCTGCAGTTTCTAAGCATCTCTTTTGCATCACTCAGCCCAAAGCTGGGCTATGGATAAACCTGCACGAGGACTGAGCAGGGGGATGATCACCTCCCTGGGGCTGCTGACCGTGCTCTGGTTCCTGCAGCTGCCCACACTGAGCCTTCCTCTCTGCAGGCAGCTCACCTTCCTCACAGGGTGCTGCTAGGGTTAAACTCACAGACACGCCAGATGACACCCTGGAACAACAGGTGAACAGCACTTTTACCTATGCATGATTAAATTAAATTAACTTGAAAAGCACTGAACTTTGTTTCTAGCTTTTTAGGACAAATATTACAATCCGATAAAAAGAGATCCCTATTTGTTTCGGCTAAGGTGGTAAAATGCTTCTGATATCGAAGCAGCTATGCCAGGTCAGAATCTGACATGATATGATGAATAACAAAGAGGCAAAAAAAAGATAATACATTATATATTAGAAAACATATACTGGAAACCATTATTCTATGCTTGGAAAGCTTTGGGCATTTTTTAAAACGATGGCTATCTCTGCTGTTTTCAAAGATGATTTAAACCAAAGTTTAGTTGCAAGCTGTAACTTGAGACTGTTGTGAGTTATACCACTGTTTTATTATTCTTAATAGCATCAAGTCCATCCAGAGATATTTCATCCTGCAATTTTCTTCTGATATGAAAATGCATAATGTTAATCTTTGTAATACTTTATAAACTGACCATAAAGCAATGTTTATGGTCAGTTAATCATTGTATTACTTTGCTTTAGGTAATTTAGTACATTACCATAATGTAACAATCTACTTAATATAAATTTTAAAGTGAGCCCAGTGCAAGTTGCAGGGCATTAATTTGCTTTCTAACCAGAAACTCAGAAACACAGCTAAAGTTTAGATGCAGATCAGATATTTTCTGCTTTGAGTGACTTAGTGTTTTGCCTAAGGAATATTGTGATTTTATGAAAGTCACTACATTATTTTTTTTATAGTGTGCCTTACAGTTCATTTAGAAGTCCCAACAGGATTTGCACAACCTCTGCAATAATCACAACACAAGAATATCATATCAGAAAGCCTTCTAGATCATCAGTCTGCACACATTGTGGGGTGTTGTTTCCACCAACACTGAGGCGTGTCAAATCCCACTGAATCCAAGGGAGATCTAAAAGCTGTCATTAGTGGGAGTTCAGATGAAAGGCATTAATGCTAACACATGATGACATTACTGATTATATGAAAAAATAAAACAGTGGGTAGAGGATACAGTGGGTAGAGGATGATGCAAAAGTACTAACAACCTATGGTTTTGGAATTTAATTAACTTAACTAATGATTTTTAAAACATTCTGTATATTGTTAGATGGTGCATTAAACATAAAGAAAATTGGTGGGTCTCACCACCAATAGTAGCTTCTATACACTTGTAGGAGACAGCTATGGCCCTTCAAGGACAGCTGAAATGAAGGTAGATTCCAGCCAAACCCAATGAAACTTTCCACAGCCCAAAAAAGAAAGTAAGTCCTCCTAACATCACTTAAGAACTTCAATAGTAGAGACAGTTATTTTTCATTTGGTATCTCACAATTAAGGCTCTGCATACATACAGAGACTCTGTTTCCCTCCCTTAGAGAAGAAAAATATTCTCAGAAGAACACAGGGAACCTGGACATGAGAAAAAGTAAAGTGATAAGATTAAGAACTTAATGATCTAAATGACCTGTGTCAGATTACTACTATGATTTAGGATTGGCTAAAATCACTTTATCACCATTTTAGACTCTGAGGCACCAAATTTTAGCTAAGGGCTCTGCTTTAAAGTAAAGGACTGTATTACATACCTCAAGAATACTCCTCTTCCTCTATGAAGTAGATTAAAACTAGTATTTTTTTTGTTGTTGTTAATTGCTTCTATAATTTGTTCTATATATAATCTGATACAGAGTGTGCTCAAAAGTCTGCATTTTAGCTTGAGGTATCTTCATCACATTTCATAGTGATGGAAGTAATTTGTTCCTGTGCAAAGCTAGGACTGCTGAAGCTTGAACTGTTTGCAATAAAAGACATGGCAGGAAATGGATCCAGTCTCTGACTGCTGCATGGAAGGGAATGAGATACATATATTTGGCTTAATTGTGGAAGGCATGACACAACCAAAAGAATCATACTCAATTATGAAGGATAACACAATCCTATTAGTTATTCAAAGAAACACCAGTACTACACATTGAAATCAACCACTTTTCACAGAAATAATTACTGCTGGGTCTGTACTCTTTAGCCCTGAACAAAGCCAAGCATATTTTTGCATTGCCTTTAAGTAAACGAAGAGGCAAATTGTGACTCAAAGAGACAATGAGTCTCCTGGCTTTCCCTTTCAGTGCCTGAGCTCTTACATGCTGGTGCAACTAGGTCATACAGTGCAAGATTCCCTATTGTGGTTATTCTTTTTATTCACCTCTTACAGGTCCCCTGGGTATTAGCAATAAAGGAGAGTTTTATTTCTTTATTCTCCCTCCTATCCTGCATAGCCATGCAAACTGGGTCACAATTTGGACCATAATCCATAACACATCTGTGGATCCCTGCAACACTTTATAATCTACATAAGTTCAACCTGCCCAGAACTGTATCAACTTTGCCAGCATTTTTGGGAGCAGGGAGGGAGCAAAGTGAGGAGATAGTCCTTAATCCTGTAAGACAACAAAAACCATAAATGGTTTTGTTATAATCATATTTACTACATTTGTGTCACTGCATAACAACATCAACAGGGCTGAGATAATCAGTATGATTTCATATTTTATTGTAATGAGATTACATTAAAGTTTAACCTCTGTTCTGATTTCCCAGATTCATTATATTTTATCCTATGTTATTTACATTATTTTGTAATACATTTTGCTTTGAGTTACGTCTCCAGAATTTTGCGTGTAGTTTTTCTTCAAAAGTTTCCCTGATTTGATTTTTTTATATGAAATAATATAGTTTTCTTGACTGTTTACAATAACAGTTTTGTGAGACATTTAACTGTATGTATATCATAGTCTCTAAAACAGTTATTTAAATTAGATTAACAAAAAGAAAAAGTATATTAAAAAATTAAATACCTACATGGAAAATGTTTATTGTAGGCTAGGCACTGTTTTCTATTTCTTATTTTTTCTTTACAATGATCCATTTCTTCCCCCTCTCGCTCTGATTAGGCATATTACTAAATGACATAAAAGGAAAGATTTTGTGAGACTTCTAAACAGAAGTGGAATTCTAAACAGAATTGGAAATACAGGAATTTCAAGACATAAGCCATGTAATCCAATTTTACATAGAGTCCAGTCATTGAAAGAGTGGTAGTAGAGACATTTCAAACATATCAAATAATCCAACTCAGAGAGGATGGCTTAAAAATCCTGGACAAAAAGACTATGCTAAATGCAGTTTATCATTCTTTTGCCTCTTCCTCTCACACATTCATATCAAAATAACAGAAGACATTGTTGGTCTTTAGTGACAGCACTTCTACCAATAGGACTTCTTTTTTCAGGAGGATCTGATTCCTTTCCTAGATTAATTGACCCATTTTACTGCTGCTTCTGTGCTGCTGGGCTTCCCTGTTGTGCCTGCAAAGCCCGTGCTTGCTTGCCTTTTACCCCTGGTATGATGATGTTTGACAATATATATATGTATATTTGGGGTCTACCCACAGCAGAACTCTCTGAGAGATAGGAGAGGCCTTACCTGATATGCTCTGTGAAGACTGAAAATTTATCCCACAGGCTCATGGTAACAAATTTGCTATTGATCAGGGTCAGATAAAATCCCACATGCCTGTGAAACTACAGAGCATGGAAATGAAATTTGTTGAAAAATATTTTAAAATGAAACTTATACTTCTTTTTCAGAAATAGTACAATTCCTCATGGGAGATGGAGATTAAATTTTTGGTTTAAAAAGAAATCCCCAAGTTTTCCAGCAAAAGAACAATTTAGACGAATTGTTGGAGACTAAACACTACAGTGAACCAGATTTAACCCAATTCCCTGTGCAATTATTTGTGGTAAACTACAAAATACTACAAAATATTTGCATTACTCTTGAGAAGGTTGTGAAAGGCATTCTTGCAGACTAAACACCAGTCTCTATTCAGAAAAAGTGGCCTAAACCTGACATCTCCAGAACTGGAGAAAGGGCAAACTCTGCCCTACATCCTGTACTTGCTGCTGCTCTCCAGAAATCTAGCTTGCCTTAAATAGTTTGAAGTCAAGACACTCAGATGGCACACACATTTTTACATAGAATTACTGGCAATTAAAAGGAAATACTTCTGCTACAAAAGGAAGATCAAGACAGGTGAAGGGACCTGGTCTGTCTGCTACAATGCATCTCCATAACTGATTATGTAAAAAATTTCTTGAGAATTTGAAAGAACGCTTTATATTTGGTTTAGATACATTATTAAAAAAGAGATTAAATAATCTGGAGTCTCTTAAAGTAGAATATACATTAAATAATCAATAAATACAGGTTCTTTTCTCTGGAACATCCTGTATTTATGTGATAAGAATTTTTCATCTCTTTTTGTATGTATTTTTACTTATACTTTTCTCCCCACCATCCTGCCCCCATGAAAACTCTAGCTAGTTATCTATCTATCTATCTATCTATCTATCTATCTATCTATCATCTATCTATCTATCTATATCTTTCTATCTATGCATTCCTGCTCCTTAAACATTTGGTAAAACAAACTGTATTCCTTGTCCAAAACATACTGGTGGAGCAGTGATTGTTCCCTAGGAAGACCTGCCCAGTGAGAGCACTGATTGTGGAGTAATTGTCTCTTTTTAGGTTTCTGCTACCTCTCCCACTTAGGCTGTTTTGTACAGCCTGATATTGAACACTGAGCCATGCCACAGGTGCTTTGTGCTTGGTGCTATATGTTTCTTTTAGCATTTGTTCCAAGTGTTTCAACTGAGCTTTCTGTTCTTGGTATTCTGTTTGTGGGTAAAAATTTCAACTGTAATACTAATGCCTTTTCCAAAATCAGGGTTTATGGGAACAAAAGTGAATTGTTCAAAACATTCAGATAAAAATTTAAAAGCAACCCATCTTGGAAAAGGCACTTGAAATTTCTGAGGAGTTGCAAAGGGCTGAGTTTTTTGCTATCCAGAGAGAAATTTTGTCACAACGCATTGAAGTGTGAAGCCAGAAAAAAAGGTTTGTAGATGCTCAGTAGCAATTTGCTAGAGTTTGGCAGCAAAATTATCCTAATTTTCCAATCACACCGATCCTTCCAACTTCTGTGTGGAATACAGCTTGCACACCATCACAAAGCTGAGGCACTTTGTTACCCTAAAATATATCACCTATTTTAAAACAATATCTCTAGAGACATGTGACATTTTACAAAATGAAGAAATGAGAAAAACAACAGCAGCAAAATTAAGATAATTCTTCTTTTTATCCCCTTTTTCTTCCATCATATTTCTTATCGAAAATGATCAAATCCATGGTGCAATCCTACTGTGCTCAACTACATAAAGGAATTTGAATGTACAGAACTACATTTTTAGGTTCTGGGAGTAGGATGAAGAGAATAAAACCTGCAATGTACTTCTAAATGAAAGCAGCAGCAGCTCTATTGGAAGAATTGGCAAGGTAAACCCTTCCCACTTTAATACAGTAAGGTCTAAGTCCACCTTCTATACAATGCAATGAAAATAGAAACAATTTAGTAAAAAGAGAATTTGTCTTACTGTATTTCATAACTGCTACATATGTGTCCATGTGTTTGTAAATACAATTTCTCAGTGTCCAAGAATTAAATCCTTGCCTCATTATGCTAGTAATAATAATAATAATAATAGTGGTGTCTTTACATTCTATGGAAAATAAAGATGGTCTATTACTTTCATTAGGCACTGCTAAGGGAGTGTGCACAGGTCACAGTATGCAGGCTATTAAGATTGAAGGTATCTGCACAAACAGCCTTGACTGCTTTTTAAAGGCTAAGCTGCACAATTTGTCTTTCATTAAGAGCTGTTGTGCAGTTTTGTGATTTGTAGCCAGCTCAACCGAGCTTCCAGAGTGTGTACTTCTATTTTGAGATCTTGTCAATAAACAAATAAGACATATGCTTCAGTGAGTCATCTGAGCAGAGCAGACTATCACAAGAATCAGTTGACCTGTACTTCCTTCCTGCTACTGAATCGTTCTCTACCTTTTCTTGTTAGCACAAAGTGTGTCCCTGTGCACAGCACAAAACAGAGAAGCCAGGGATGGGAAGACAAGGTCTCTTTCATCCATATGGGTTTATTTGTGTTCTGCTGGCACCGTTATAGTCATACAGTAACCAACATAAATTTTTAGTTTTATTATCACCTCTAAAAAGAGACAGAAATGTGAAAATTGAAGCCAGAAGGTTTGTATCACAGGATTAATTAGGCAGGGCCAAGTGGAGTCACACTCCTCCTGGCAGTGAGTGCCTCAAGAAGGTGCCTGCCTTCAATTATGGAGCACACAAAGCAATTAAAAACCCTGTTTCTTTTTCCTGGGGTGTTACTTGTTGAGAAATCTTTTTTCTTTCTATTTTCTTTTTTTTTTTTTTTTTTCTTTTTAATTCTCTGGAGATCTGAACTGGTTTGAGGTGTAATCTGCTAGGGTAGATATTCATGAAAAATTGATTTAGCTGAAACCTAAGCGCAATAGGTTTAAAAAAAACCATGAAAGGAATGAACAGTGTATTTCTTGGCTGAAATTTTATTGGCCATTTTTTAAATACACACATATATGCACAGAAGACCAGATAATTAAGAACCCAGACATTATGGATCTCCAGGAAAGAATTTTGTCACTGGGACGCATGAATCGAATCAGCCGGCCACTCTGTGCATTTCCTTAAGCCATACAGCACTCTTGATTAACCTTTTCCTCAATACTTTATGCAGATAGATGAAAGTTTCTGAAAGGCAGGGTTGTGTGCACGTGTCAGTTTTAAACACACGTTTCAGGCAGCCATATTCCACGGTCCATTGGAAATTAGTACTCTGTTTCTCCTGTACCTGGTTTACAGGATGTGATAGCCTTTCCCTGGATTTATGACCCTCTTTGCTCTCCTGGTGTTACCAAGAGCTTTACCACCATCACTGACTCTGACTCTTTGCACCAGGACTCGACATCTGATTTTGTGCAGCTGGGCCTGCACATTAATTCTTTTGCCACATTCCTTTCAAACACCCAGCTAACTCCTTCCTCTCCTGTTATTTCCCATGACAGATAAATAATTCAAAATATGATATAAAGTATGGTGTATATCTGGTTTGAATAGTGCTCTATCAAGATGTGCTTCAGCTATAGCAATGACCTCATACTTCCTGTTGAGTAGGGAGAAGCAAAAAGATATTTAAATCAATAGAATAAGGGAGCCATAGCAGTGGATATTGCAGTGCATGTGAGTTTTCTTAACAGGTATTACGTGACAAAAAATGTATGATTGGGCACAAAAAGGATGCAAATAATGACCATTGGTTTATTATTTTTTCTAAGATTGGAATGCCTATATTCCCAGGCTTCCTCATTAATGTTGCCTAAGAAGTAATTACAGTTTTGAACAAAAAAGTAGTGGGTAATGGAGATTTTTTTTCCCATTGTGCATTTTAATTTTATTATTCCCTCGTTTAAATATAACTCACAGAAGAATGAGAAAAGTCTTTATAAAGGTCATTAAATAAATGCTGCTGGAACAAATCTTTAAACAGGATCATCACTGAAATGGGAAGTTATGCATATGGAACACTTTAACTTGTAGTACAGATTAAACAGTTGGCAAAATAAAGCTTTAAATTGCCAGACATTATGTGTCACTAAAAATCAATTCTGACAGATTTTATTGAGGCTTTTACTCCTATTATTGCTGCTATATTTTTTTTCAGTTAAAAAAAAAAGAGGAAGAGGATTGACTTTTTCATTGCAGGTCAGCCCATTTGGCAAAGGCTATCCTGTCACATGGCACACTTTTATATCCATTTTGATTTAGTGTGCATAGTGTGTTTATCAGTGGTGAATGTCAAGATGACAATAGTTTCACATTTCTGAGCCATTGCCAGAAGAACTCTGATACATTCTCCTATGATTATTTCAAGATATTTTTAAAAGTTTCAGCAATTCCACCATACACATAAAACACACAAAGACATTTTTCTTTCTTTTCCAAGGTTGTTTTATTTGGTTCATGAACCTTAAATAACTATTTCTTAGAATTAGCTGGCAACTAGGGGATAGCAGAGCAATATTCTTTCACTCTATGTCATGTCTTGTCACAGGTATAAAACTGTAAATTTAATGCCAATGGATTTTGAAGTTAGGACACCATACTATTGATCTGTTGTTTTCTTCAAAAAGTCATATACATTTATAAATACAAAGTCCAGTATTTTTGTAAAAAGTCTTCAATCTTCAAATCATTTAGGGGGTTACTGATGCAATTTACTTAAACAGACACACCAGGACAGTCTCAGGAGAATTATATAAAATAATACATTGTATTTGGATTGAAATTCTGATCCTGGTATTAACTGTCTTTCAAACTGCAAAGAGTGGGTAAGATTCAGTTGCAACACTTTTAGAAATAATTAGGAAAGGTTGTTAAATTCTTAGTGCAGGTACCTTGGACCCTGCTGCCACACGACGTGTCTGAGGCCAGAAGTTTTGACATCTACAGAAAGAGTGAGAGTCATACTGTAGCAAAAAGACTTATGACAGTCTGAAAAAACACCAAAGAATCAACAGCTCTACAAGTGTTTTAGGATATTCACCGGCAAATAACAAGCTGAAAAATAGGTTGTGGTTCCTCTCTCAGTAACTTTATTCACCACTGCAGGTGGGTCAAGAGTGAGCTGAATATGGTGTGTTTCAACCACCAACACTGAAATTTGTCTTTATAAAGTATCTCTGTACTGGGAACTGAGGCTTCATTGTGTGTAAAAGATCACTCCTGCTGGCTTTAAGAAATAAGAAACACAATTTTTAGGCATCCTGCTTACTTTTGATTAACTTTCCTCCTCTCCTTTCCTTAAGTTTTCTTGTCTTCAAGACAAGTTCAAAAGGCTCTTTTGGTTAAGATAGCAACCAAGGAAAAGGGTAAATTGTTAAACTTCTGACTTTGCTTTGTGCCTCTGGGCAAAGGCAAAGGGCTGAAGTCTCAAGTAAACAAATACATTGTCAAAGTTCCTGTGAAGCCTCATACTAAAGAGAGTATAAGAAAAATAATTAGGGACAACAACTTAACAAACCAAACAAAAAGTAAAACATTTTGGAACTCTGTTCCCATTTTGATTGACGGTTCGAGCTTATGCATTGTGATTGTTCCTGGATATTAAGATTATACAGATGCCCTCCCTAGGCATTGCAGAGCCCACAGGAACCACCAGATTGCAGATTGCAGAGTGGGCCTTGCTGTGCTGGTGCAAAGCATCGACCTGAGCCCCGCTGTGAGAACCTGAACCCCTCCATGGGAACCTCTGAGAGGAGCAGGGGAGGCCTTGCTGGAGCCCCCTTACTGCTCCCTCCTGAGAGGCCCACACTGCTCCAACATTACATGTTTATGTCTTTCCTTGGTGCTTCATATTGCACTATGCAGCATTGTACATCTACAGTATGTGCATTTACCTACCTGAAGGGAAAGGTATTTTTCTTTTGAATAACATTAATAAAATCAGGGTTCTTATAGGGATTTGATTCACTTGCACATAGATGAACTTAATTTAGGTCTGTTGTGGGACAAAATTTATTTTAGAGACATTTTTTTAGGTAGTGACAACAATGGTATCAGATTTAGCAGCTGTTATGTTTCAAGCAGGACATGTGGTTACTGGGGAAAAAGGGAAAGAGTACAAGTTTGAAGTGTGAGACTGTTCAACAGGAGATTCTCCCAGGTTCCTTTATTACAAATATTGATGAACACTAATTAAAATCCTTAATATCAAAAGAAAGATGCAATATTGAGAATAGAGACATTGAACTGGAAATTTGTAGAGATGTAAGGCAGGCAAGCAATTTTTAAAAGAAGTAATCAATGTGCCCCTTGTCATTTGGGGGGGATGTTTTAGAGTAAAAATGATTGTACTTGTATTTTTTCCTATTCTTTCTTAATTTCAGTTCATAATGTTTAATATATTTTTTGGGAATAAAACTCAGTCTTGACTTGGGGTTTCTATTACATTAATTAAAGGTCATTATGAACTAGGAATTCTTCTGTTTGTGTGTTAATAACATCCAAAGTTGTGATTATTTCCAGAAATATTTTTCAGGACTTCACTTGCACAGTAACCTTTTTTCCTGCCTTTTTTTTTTTTAATCCAGAAAAGAAAAGCAGCACTGTGAGCACACAAAAGGCAGATTTTATAAGAGTATGCACTAAGATATACACAGTCACCGAAGAAGTTATTTAATAAATAGTACATCAGATTAGAAAATGTATTTCTAAAATAAGGACAATTTTAGTAAATACTATCCTATTTCAGAAACATTTGTATTGAGAAAGTAAGATATGACATCTCTGCCCATCAGAGGAGTGGAGAGATTGTCATCCTTAGTCACTCAGTATCAGTAAAGGAAAATACAAGGATTATTCAATTCTTTGATGGAAAGGCAAGATATTTTTCAGTGTTTCCTGCTTTTGGTTTGTAAGACAGAGTAAAATCATATAATTTGTCAGTCAACCACTTGTAGGACTGCCTTATTATTTTAAAGATGTAATGTAGAACGTTGCCATATCTTTGTATCTGTGGAGTCCAATCCGAGTACGTGTTTCTTCCATCACCTACCCCAAGGATCATTTAGCACTCAGAGGTGTTCACCTACTTCAGCCATAGCTCACGATGTCAAGTGGTGACTTACACCACATTTTAACTGTCCATTATCTATTACCACCAATTTGAATTCTGGGAAAAGTTGCCTTATAAATGAACATCCTCCTTTGGCTTTTATATAAAATACTACTACTCTAATAATAATGCAAGTCCATCATCTTTAATAAATTAAACAGGACCTACATTCTCCTTTAATAGCAATACAGGAAGTCTAAAACTTATTCTTAAGCCCTTAAATTTAGGGGAACACTAAAGTAGATGCAAATTCTCAAACATAATAGTATTTCTGGTCAGCTACATAGAAAATTTCACTAAATGGCTAAGGTAGGAGACCACAGTTTCTAACTAGATCCAAATAGGTCAACACTAGCTAATAAATTTTGATCGACTGGTTGTTCTTTGGTGAGGAATGAAGAAAATGAAGGGCCATGAAAAAGAGATATACAATAAACTAAAACTGCAGCATTGATTTATTCTCATATAGTGTCTGTGTGATGGATTAAAAAATAATAACAACTTTTTCCAAGGTTCTCATCAGAAAAATCAATTTGGCTGAGACACAAGGGTTTGTTATTACTATTTTTAAGCAAAAGCCTTATTGACAGGAGTTTGTTTTATAAGAAAATATCCTATAAAATTATACTCCACAAATAAATATCACAAAGTGAAGATAAGTATTGTATTACATATACTTCTCAAAAGGCAATTGTGAAACCTAGTCATGGCACACAGAAAATGTCCATATTTTCTGGTTTCCACTAATCAATTTTTAACAGAAAATTTTTAATTCATTTACTCAATAAATAAAAAATAAATACAAACTAGACACAAGCATTTACAACTCATCAGATACATAGGTTTCTATTTTTCTATTTCTACTTTTTAAAAAGCAAAACACACATGTAAAAAATCTCACCCCAAAACACAAGTATAAGTTTTGTATATCTTATAGGACAGAGCTAAAATTTCCAGTGAGCAGCAAATGAGTTATTTATTAAAGACAAATGAATAGTCTTTAATGACTATGAAACTTATATGTTTTCTTGCAGCTGTAAAAGTATAGTTGTTATGAAACCATTCCTAAAATAATTAAAGGGGGAAAAGAAGCAATCTTAGAAATTATTTCCACCAGCTGATTTGGAGAAATGTAGAATGATTATATTTTTGATGGTGAAAGAATTACTTTATTGAAGTAAATAAAATATCAATATTAATTTGAAAAGGACAGAACTTTGAAATATTTTTTTATGAATTAAATCTCATGTACACTTCTAGATATCAAAGAAAACTGAGAGAGATATTGAAAATGTATTTATATACATGAGTTTCAAATGCAAATGAGTTTCAAATGCAAAAAATACTTCAAAGGCACAGTAAGTGCTTCCATCACCTATGCATTATTGAGATTTATGATTTCTCAGGCTGATACCTTGGAAATCCATGTAAACAGAACAGATTTAACCAATATTTACCTACAACCTAAATAACCTGTTTTTACTTTTTTGCTATATGGGTCATCTGCAATTGCAATAGTGTGCTATACACATTGTAAATTGTGTTCATGAAGCCTTGGAAGTTGCTGTTTGATGCCATTGTTTTATAATGGTGTCACTGCAGTTTGTAAGTACTACAGATTTGTGTCTCACTTGAGAGGATGCAGAGAGATTTTGTCAGGGAGTTTTGTTTCTTATTCTTCAGCTGACTCTTGACTGGGCTGAGCAATCTGCCTGGAGAAGTGTCAGCTTGAGCCAGGTTTTCCCCACAGTGGCAATATTTGCATTTTCCTTGGAGCACACTTACAGCCTGGCTGCCCTTTCTATGCCACTGCCTGGAAAGGTACTGGTTGTGCTTCAGGAAAAGATCACAGGGCAGGGGACAGAAGCCAGCTCTAGCCCTTTCTCTTTTGACACTTACACCCTTACTGGCAGTGTGAATTGGGTGGTTCTGGATGTTTCTGCTCAGCAAACTCCTCTCCCATCTTGTGCAAACTGTGCTGATTTGAGGCAGACAAAAGAGTCAGGATCCCTTTACAAGGCTGTATAGTGGAGGAATTACTGGGTAAGGAGCAACAGGTGTCCACACTGCTGCAACAGTGACATGCTTGACTCTAAGCACAGCCATAATGTCAGTTATTTACAAATAAGTGAATAATAGGAATGGACATTAGTGTTGTTTATGAGTTACAGAGGAGTTATTTTATTTGTGTTGTGTAATAGTTCTGCTTTATTTCAGAGGTTTGTTTTCTTTTCATGACATTTCATCACTTCTCATTTCCCCCAAATTAGATTGTAAACCAAAGTGTTCATTCTTTATTCCAGTCTCACAGAACAAAAAAAGAACACCAAAACCTCTGTAACATAAACATTGCTAGTATCTACATAATGGATAGATTTCAATATACAGTTTATGCTTTTTAGTACATAGTTGTGATGTGTTAGTAGAAATAAGCTCAGTAATGTTGACAACAGAACAAGAATATTGTTTATATATAAACAGATAAAGCTGGATATAAAGTGTTTGAAAATAATTGTAAATTTTTTTTCAGATAAAATTGAATTCCTTAATTTTTATTCACAATAGAGAAAACTAAGGAAATACAAAGTAGTAGAAGATGGAACAATCTTTTGAAGTGCTGGCATGTTTTCATCATTGATTGTTAAGACTTTAACTCAAAACATGTATCTAGTTTAGCTAAAGAGTCACTGTACACCTTAATCCATGTCACATGAGATTATTCTGCTGTGTGACACAGCTATCACTGAAGGCTTCCAGAATATGTGAGATTACTTTTGTTCTCTAGACAATTAACAAGATTTCTGTCTTACCCTATGTGACAGTTACAGAAGTACTGAACTTATCAGAGGCAGAATAACATAAACATTCATTTTATGTGAGCATGTATAATCATTTTATCATGATGCTCTCAAGCAGGAACATTATTTTCAATTGAATAATTTCTCTTAGAATAGTTTAATGTCAATGCTTATATCAAGCAGACCAGAATAAATACCAGAATTCAACAGTAAAACAGAGAAATAAAACAAACTAACAAATAAAAATAAAACAAACACAAAAAAGTTAAAGTTGGCAGCAAATGGAAACACATATTTCAGAGTACTTCCTATTTTGAAGACCACTGACACGTGGAATATAATTTAGATGTCTCAATCTGCCATAACACAATCTGAAACTTCAGAAAAAAAAACTTGGTGAAAGTGCCAGCAAAGGCATAGGAATACTGAGGTACAAAATTAATAATGTATATATATCTTTTATAAAAAACCCCAATATAGTCCCCATAAATTATAGTCTGAACCACTCGTAGTATTCTCTGAACTAATTACCTCTACCTTAGCCTCTTGCATACTGTAAGTACAATGATACTGTAGGAATGTTGGGTTCAAAGTTATAATTCAGGAACTTAAAACATGGATGTTTAAAGAGAAATGTAACTACATTTAGCTGAGGAAACTCTCTTCTGAAGCACTCTGCTGATTAACAAAGCTGTCTGTGAAATTCATGATGCCACCAGAAGATCAGAAGAGTAGAGGATAAAATGTCCATTTGGAGATCAGAAAATTGATTTTGCTGGCTAAAATAAGTCTTTTCTCCACTAAATAAATGTATTATGAAATTCATTAGAATGGAGTTATATTCTGCAAGCACAGTCTTTTCTTTTTTTAATATCAATTAGTATTTCATTTTAATAGCACACGAGTACAACTCCTTGAGAATGTGTATAAGCAGGCTTATGGAAAGCTGAGAGAGACACTAAAGATCATAACTTCTCTAAGAGATAGTGCTGTTGATATTCATGGGGTTTTTTGAGTTCTATACAAAGTTCTCAAAAACTTGGAGGATATTAGAAGCATCTGTGCTCCATCCTCTTTTTAAACTGCTGTGGCTGACACAGTGATTAAATATGGACAAAAAGGATCCTTTGCTTGTAATACGAAGCCCTTGCTTTTTCCCTGACTCATTTGTTCTCCATAATTGATTGGCATCTTGTCAGTAGGTGCTGCAAATATGTCTGTTGGAAAAGATCAAAAGGCCACTCAGTGATGAAATCTAGCAAAATATGGTATAATTTCTTCCTTGCAAACCCTTTCTGGCAAAATCAGCTCTTTAAGTTCTAAGCAAAGTTTAGGAGCCACTCAAAGATAACTCTTAAAAATAAAAAAAAAAACAACAATAAAAGCAGAACAGTCTATTATCAGTAATATTGATTGGAATTGCACCTGAAATTATAACTTGTTTACTTAACTCATATACACCATTTTTGATTAAGATCTGAATTACGTTTTTTTATTCAGCAAACTTGTGTCCTATAACAGACCTTGAAGTAGTGCTGGAAAGTCTAGAAACACCACAGTGGAGACAACATTATGTGCACATGTGTGTTATTCATTCTGACACCATTTTCCATTATGCATTCCAATCCAGTCTACCCTGAGCAGGGCCCTGTATCCAAGAGGATCGTCTGTATCCTGTTATACCAAGACATCCCTTGTCCCAGTCATCACATGGGTGGCACTTGTATTTTGCTCCTTCCCAATTAAACACCTGAGAAACAACTCACTGCTGACAGAAATCCAGTGGCTGGGTACTGATTTCCAATGCTGAGAGGAGCCTAGGCAGACCCAGAAAATTAATAGAGCTGGGTTTTTTTGTAACAAATGTTATTTCAGAACTGCAGCCAAACTACAAAGCCCTCTAAGTCTACAACTCTTCTGGCACTGCACCACCCTGTGTGCTTGTTTGGTTTTTGGAGCCAATTGTTTGTCATGGTCTCCTAGTGACATCTACAAAATCTGGGTCTGCAGGTTTTTTTTCTGTAAGGTGGAAGTTATAGAAGGCTCTCAATCCTTAAATGTGTCCTCTTATAAACTAGGTATATTCTTGTTCCAATATAAGCCTAAAGAGAAGCTACTTTCAAACCACACAAAATAACATCAATTTAAAGTACTACAAAACTTTGAGGAGAGCTCTGTGTATATGAAAATGGTGAGAGGACTTTGGCTGAATAACTGAGTAAATGCAAACATTGCTGCATTTGCTGCTTTTAGAGCATAAAAACTCAGTTCAGAGACTAGTTAAAATATCCTCACCAAGCTCAGGATAGGATAAATTATTCCACCTAGCAGGATCATAAGAAGGTCCAAGTGACCCAGAACCCCTAAGGTTTGTTTGGAGTGCTTCTTTTTCTGAGCTAGTGGTGTAGACTACCATGTAGTCTTTCAGAAAATGGGTGAAGAAATGAATGCAAACTTGGCAATATTCTGTAAGGTTCAAATTAGTCCTACATGCAAAATAAAAATAAAGGCATTGTTATTGTAAAAGAAATACAGGTATTGATCTGCAGGGATCTCCAAGAACTTTGCATAATAAAATAGTAGTAAAATGAGCTAACTCTTGAGCACAATGGCTCATTCTTGGTTACAAACACGCTGAGTTTTATGTAAATAAATCTGCAAGAATTTTAATGACAGTGTCTGTTCTGGAAAATAGGATTTTTTAATTTTATTGGATCAATGTCAGAGAGTATAAAACATCAGAGCTATTATTTTCTATTAACTGTATCTGGCATTGGCATAAGCAGTCTACTTTGCCAATGGGTTGAGTGGGTAAAGAAGTAAGAAGAAGAGAAAAAAGTTTG
The DNA here is from genome assembly GCF_027579445.1 of Ammospiza nelsoni. Classification (NCBI taxonomy): domain Eukaryota; kingdom Metazoa; phylum Chordata; class Aves; order Passeriformes; family Passerellidae; genus Ammospiza; species Ammospiza nelsoni. The sequence continues at coordinate 28,856,706 of NC_080633.1, read as the reverse complement.
TGAAACTTAGTAAAAACTTCATAATCTATGTATAAAAGGCCTCACTTACTTGCACCTTTTTGTTTGAAAATATTTTACAAAACTAAAATCTTGTTGATATTTTTTAGTTTAAAAAAATAATAAAATCTCACACATGTAAGACTTTGAATGTCTGGCTCATCACAATTTTAATTGTAAATCCCAGGAAATGCAGAATATGAAAATTAAATTAGGAAGTGCTCAATGGATTGCAGAGTAGTAAATTTTATTAAATTTCTTTACAAAATAACATTTAGAAAATAATTTAATAAAAAGCTGTATGTGCCTTACTAAGAAACAATGAAAAAGGTTCAAGCAGTTTTTAGTATATCTAGAATAATTTTTTGCAATGCCTGTGGTCTTAGGCAAGCTGTGGCTCAAACAAATGTGAATAGATCAAAACGTATGTACCTTTAATCCAATAGGTAATTTATGTATAGATTACTAAAAATATCATTTATGGCAAACAACAGCATGATTCTTTGAAGTTATTTTATATGTTCACTCTTCATGAAAATATAGTGAATTGTTAACTGGTCTTGGAGAATTGCAATCTAATGTTTGTCACAGACAACACATTTAATTTCAAGTTTTAAAAAAATGTAGAATTCACAATCTGTACATACATGTGTAGTATTCTTAGCAGAAGTCATAACCTGCTGTCCATAATGTGATGTAAAATCCCCATTTTACAACACAAGAAAAACATTAAGTTTATATGTGCTTTTTTTCATATCCATGTACATGGCTCTCCACACCAAAACATCTATTTTTCAGTAGGTTTGTTCTTGGAGAGACAAATCAGAAATCTTCTTGTATTTTGGCTTCTGTAGCAGTATTATGGATGAGGTATGAAAAGAAAAAGACTACAAAACCACATATTTTCTATGTACTTTGGAACAACTGTGCAATGTTAGATCTTATTGCTGAAATATAAAGAACTTGTGCTACTTGGACTAATAGGATGAAGATTTCTGGTTCTACATGAAGACAATGTTAAACCTGAATTTATCATGCTGGTCCAATCACTATTGCAATGTCATCTTTCCTGTTGCAGTTTAATGAAAGACAATGATACCTATATATCAATATTCCTTTCAGGACAGTTATCATTCTATAGGGCTGTTTCAATGTCCTCAGAGCAAGACCTCCAAATCCTCCTAACCCAAAATCTCCTCCACTACTGGTCTGTGGCAGTGTTTTTCTGAGTCACCTTGTCATGCAAGCCTACTGAGTGAACAGCAGAACTAATTCGGATAAGAACCTTTCACCAGGTGAAAAGAAAATTCCAGACTTAAGTAGCAAAATCCCACTTTTTTCTACAGGACACTGCTCAGTACAAGCCATTCAGAGTCCTTCAGATTTTGTTCATGAAACAGCTGGAACACTGCTGGGATTGATTCGCTTGATTAACTTAATTAGTATGACTAATAATATTAATAGCAGAAAGCTGCTCAATACTACATTATTTGTAACACTGTCAGTGGGTACACCCAGTTCATAAAATGTCTAAAAAAGTGCATTATGTAAAATCTTGTTTTTAAGTCCCCTGACATTGCCAAGAACAAGAATAACGTGAGACATCTTGCAGATCTCATAATCATGAACTTGGAGCAATAGTTCTGAGAACATTGATGTCATCATCTCAGACGAGTGTCTCACACAGGACTCACTCCTCGCTGTCCTAGTGCCTTACTTAATAGCCTGGATGCTTCTCTTTAATACAGCAGGTTGCCTTACATTCCTGAGGATCAGCAGATAGTGCAGGAAGGCTTTTATTTCATGCCTCATTTCTTCCAATATCCTTGGAATGACTTACCTCACTCACATTCTCCTGGCAGTTGTGGAAAAAGAAGAGAGTTGCAAATGAATTGTTATTTCCTGTATGTGTGTACACAGGTGTAAACATCACAGCACAAGGGACAGAGAAAGAATTTTTAACAAATATTTCAGTGATGAAAATGTTTACCTGAGCAGCTCTCAGTCCATCCAGGTGGGGTGGCCAATTGCCTGTTAATTAGCTGAGGGGGACTTTTAGTCAGTAATAATATTATTCAAAGAAAAATATTGCTTTAATTAGGGTTAATTGGTGGCTCATCAAGAAAGCAGGTTGCCTGCCTTCTATGCCCCAGAAAGGTGAGCATGCAGCTCCTGTCTGAGGCACAGCTGAATTGCCTACATGTCACTCAATCAAAATCTATATGGCGTTTAACATCTAAGCACCAAATGTTTTGAATAGAAGGTCCTCTTGTTCAAATGGGGGACATATGCACTAATCACATTTCTACTGTCAAGTCACACAATTTTTGTGAAAACTACAGGAGTTTTACAAGGAAATCAGTTGCCTGCCAGTGAAATATGCTTTGCCTTACCAGAGTTGCACGGTAAATTGTAAACATTTGGAATTGAGTTTTGTTCAGTTTTCGCATTTTACTTTAAGAATATTACCTGGAAACCAGGTAGAAGATACAGGCAGCCAGTAAAAAGTTAATGAATTAAATTAATCTATAAATTTCTGTAATATAAACTGTAATATTGATCAGTAAATAAATATAAATAACATCGGCACTGAAGAGTTTCACAATTAATTGGAATTTAGAAGCTCATATCTTTTTCAAATAACTTTCAATCACAGTCTGTTCTCCCCTCCAGCAGTCCATCCCAGCTTTCCATTATAAACAGTTCAGCTGGTACCTGAAACCACATCTTCTGCACAGCAAATATTGCTTCATTGCCAAGACTCCTCTGCTGCTGAAGGGGCAGAGGCTCCCTGGAAGGTGGCACTCCTGGCAAGAGTTTTTGGTCAACTCAGCTCATTCAAAGAAGTGACAAGCATGATAAAAGGGCCAAAAGATGTTATGCCTACTGGATCTGACATCCCTGGTGCTGCTGAGAGATTGGATATGGTAACTGACAGTTGCCTTTTTTTATCAGGCAGATGTAAGTTCACTAAATACACACAAAGGAGAGCAGATGTAAGCCAGTTGTGTACATAAAACTGGAAAGCTGCAATTCATAGGAGGTTGCTCTTAATAATAGATGTTAGACTTAAACAGTAATATTTCACTAATGTTTAGTCCGCAAGGATGGCAGGGCAATAGACAAAGGAGGTAGAGTAAAACTCATTTTCCTACAGCAGCATTGTGTGATACATCTGAAGTTAACTACAATGTGGATCTTCAGCCTTTTGGCTTTGACTACCAATTCACAGCTACCCTTAGAGAAAAACCTGTAAGAAAAGAAGTTTTAGAAGCAAGCAGGGGAAAAAAAAGGCAGACAAAATGTAAAACAAAGCAAGCCCTGTTTTTTCTTTGTCTCTTCTTCAGTCTTCCGCATCCTTTTGTATTCTGTGTTGAAGCCAGAATCAACTATGCAGTATTTATAGTGATGTTACTCTCCTGATAAAGTATTGCACAGGCTGTGGCAACAATCTAGAGCTCAGCAGGGAAGCTGTGAGACAGCTATTTTTGTAATGTTTAAAATTATACTAAATTAATAAAAATAAAATCTCCTGCTGGGCTTCCAGTTTTAAATAGCACATTGTGGTGTAAATTATCAGAGCATCAGGGTTCTTCTAATTTAGTACATATTATAACACTGAAGACATTAAAAGATCATAGCATTTTTCATTTTAAAAACAACACTGTGAACTGGCTGAATAATTTCAATAGTTTATACTAAGAATGACTAAAATATGCTCGATGGGATAGAAGGAAATGGGAAAACTGCATATCATAACTTTTAAGGGTTTGAAGGTACAATTGTTTAGAACTCTGTCAGAGAGGATTCTGCCTGTTCCCTAGATTATGACAGTCTAACATACTAAATTATCATCTTCTAAAATTAGAATGGTACTTAAAAATAATAACTACACTTAATTTTATAGTAAAGCAAGATGAAATCTTTCCTAATTAAAAAAGATTGCTTTAAAATAAGAGATCTTCCATTGTCTCGTACCTGTACAGAAAACTTCTACAAAGTAGTGCTGAAAATCCTACCACAAGCATATATTAGGTTAGATAGTCATCAAGCATACACCTTTTGAAATCATCCAGAAAGTTCCCACTAACTCAACTTACAGAGGAGGCATGAGCTGAAAGCACTCAGACAGATGTTGGGCAGTATGAAGTGCTGATGTGTGTGCAAGACCAAGACCTAAGCAGAGTAAAAGACAAAGGTGATGACACGTTTGCAGAGAAACGATGTTAAAAATACAAATGTCCCCTTGACAGGAAGCTCACATATTGGCTCCTTAGATATTTTCTGCCTGCTCCTAGAAACATCTTGTGGCCATTCATCCCTGGTAGAAAAGGATCAGAGTAATGGCAAGAAAAATGTGCCCCTGCAAACCAAACAGTCTGATACACTTTGACAAGGTTAGGCAGGCTGATAACAGCATTAGTACTTTGCAAGTACTTATTGCTGCCACCCATGGGTGGAGCAATGCCCGGAATAATGGCAACAGGACATTTGTGGGGAAAGTTCAAGCAAGACAATGGGCTGAAGCACCTCTTCCTCTCACCAGTTTTTTCTCAGTCTGCTTTTAAAATGCTAGAAGCTGTGTTTGAAAGCATGGAAGACTTATGACTACTGCTAGCATTTGTGTTTGCTCATGGCAGACTATTTATTTTGAAAAGTACTGCTTGTTAAGTAAATAAAAGACAATATAATTTTGGCAATTATTATGTTTACAGGGAGCTGGAACAAGGTGAAAGTCACTGGCATTCTTGTTGAGCTAGCTGATAAAATGTGACCTGAAATAATGTGTTACTAGTGAAGTCATGCAAAAAATCCTCAGACCCAGTACAGTGAGACCATGTCCTCATTGTGAAGAGAGCAATATTCATACTATGCTGTGGCAGTCTAATATGTGTGTATCATAAAAAACTGAACAAGCAAATAAAAACAAGATAACTGCAACTTCTTGGGATGACTTTTGGACAGCAGTTTATCAAAATTTACATGCAAAACAGCTCACTCCTTTTAGAAACCTTGAGTCTGGAAAAAACCCCTACTTTTCAAGCCCCATCAGGTACTACTTTGCTGGCTGGATTCGACTTGGATTTTCATAAAGGGTGAGTTGATTTACAACGCCATTGAATTCAATAAAAAATCATAAAACTTAAATAAGTGTTACTGTTATAACACAGCAAAGACAATGACCAAGATACTTAATTATTTAATCAGAAACTGATAATCAAATTGTATGATTGAATAAAAGCTTGGATGATGGGGACTGGTTGATTAGCAAGATCTCTCTTACCACCAATCTTGTGGCATCTCAGAGGTCCACTTGGCACTTGGGAGAGAAGCAACTGAATTTTCAGCTTTCAAAATTATTCTAAATTATTTGAATTTGGGTTTTCAACATTATATGTCAGTATAAAGATCATTGTCTACACTGGATTCAGAAGTATGAATGTTAATCTTGAGTAAATGAAAGTAAATGAAATCAGCTAAGCCTGATTTTTATTTCTTACTAGGCTTCCAAATCAAACTTTTCTTTGTGATGTCAAATTCTGATTTACTAGCCAACATCAATGACAGAATCAGAAAATCATATGAAAGTCCCCAGGTTTTGAAGCTTCATCTCTGTGAGGGGATTTCTTTTGCTGCCACTCAGGAGTTCTGTGCTTCCCTCCTCTCTGCTGTAGTGGGGATAACACATTTTCCCCCTCCCTCAGAGGACTTCAGAGAGGGTGAAGAGTTTCAATCCATGAGATATCTCAGGGATGGACATTATAAAGGTTCCCTCTGTAGCAGTGTGAACGCTGGGAGAAAGCCGTGACTGCTCCTTGCTCTCTGGAGCAGGGGGGCAGTGCTCAGCCTGTCTGCTGAGGGCAGACTGCTCAGATGGGAACTCGCTCTGCAAACCATACCATGCCAACATTATGCCAGTGAGCATGCTAATTATAAATTCATATGATAAATGCAGTGCCCAAGTTGAGCTATACCCTGCCTTGGTGTAATTTTTTATATAGTAAACTTGGAAAAGAGAAGCAGGCAAAAAAGACACAGGGAAAAGGACACATAGATCCATAAAGCTAGTTGGAGATACATCCTTTTGACTCATATATTTTTTTTCCTCGGGTTTCTGTTGAGCCTCTGTGAAGCCATATTTTACTGACCCTCTTCCAGAAAAATTCATGTCTAAATAAGTGGCCATGCAAATTTATTTGGCTTTATTATTAAGAAAGTAGTATTCAGTACTAATAAATAAGTAATATTTACACAGTGTTTGTTATACTTTGTGTACAGGTGAAAATAAATATTGCCCGCATGAACACACTGTAGAACAGGTTTTTGTATTTTTTTTCAACCACAAATGTTCGAACGCTCACAGTCTTGGTGGGGAAAATGCACAGATACATGGAGGAAGCAACTTGCACCTTACCTGACACAGTGGAATAACCTGTGTGATGATACATTTTTTATCTCTATGGAATCCAACATGGTTCTAAAAAGGCTTGTAGCTCAGATGTGTCCCACAAAGCTTAGTGTTGGAGGCTTCTGTTCACCCCACAGACTGGTTGTCTGAGTTTTCACCATTATTCTGAAGCACTTGTTATTCTCATTTCCAAGCCCTTTTTTCTCCCTGTTTCATTTCTTGTGCTGGCATGCATTCATATGGATTTTTAAAAACTGTTACTAATTACAGATGATGACTGAAATGGACATTTATTGAATGGAGATGCAATGTAGTGTGCTACCAGTTCATGTGCTGCTCAGGCAGGTTTTGAGACCTTCCTTCCCCCTCTACTGATCCATAATTTATTAAGTTCAGGAGCTCTGTCAAAAAGTGAAACTATAGCTCAGCAGTACTAATTGACATTTCCATCATTAAAACTGATTCATTTTCCCTTGATGCAAGAAATAACATAAGAAGAATGACCTCCCTAATCAAGACATAACATGACAAACAAAGAAATCTTACCCTCCAAAAGACAGTCAATTAATTTCAACTCCTTACAAGAGAACTCTTTCAAAAACTAAGTAAATACAAAATTATGAACAACAGCAGAGAACATTGGTATATCCCAGAGTTGTGAGTATTCCTGCTTATTTAAATGATGATGAAAATATTGGGAAGAATAAGAAGGTAGCCCAAACTTCTCATATAGAGAATTTTTTCCAAGACACCAACTTTGTTTCAAGGGGTTTGAGATCAGATGAATGGTGCTAAGAAAACACACAAGATTCTGGGTAGCTCATTGTGCTGGGGAAAAAGAGGAATAAGTTTTCAAAATGCATTTCCAGATGCTGTGTTGAATCACAATCTCCATGGAGATAGATTCACATGAGACATTTGTGTGTTTGAAATGAAGTACAGCAAAACACAGTTCATTTCTTTTGTCAAGTGAATAAGAGACTGCTCATTTGTCAGGAACAAGCACAAGGCTCACAGGATTATTGCTGCTGTGACACTAGAGGCAAGAACAAAACATTGAGATAGAGCACAGGTAGTAAAATGCTGTGGAAATTTGAGCCCATCCAAGTGCTCTAGAACCTGTTTGCAAAAGAGAGATATTTGTAGAGTTCTGGCCAAGGCCCAGATGAACCAAAATTTTTGAGACATGGTGATAAAAATGAATACTTGCTTTCTATATAGGCATATACAGGAGGGAAAATGTCTACTTCTCACTGAACTTTCAAATATTGGAAAGAGATAAAATGAATTGTAAAAATTAAAGATTAAATCAGAATTCAATGCAAATAACAAAACATGGGTGAGGTGACATCATATTTTTGTCTTCTGTCCATGGGAGTTCAAACCCACTAAAACAAAAGTAGGAAGGACAAGTACTGCAGAAACAGAAATAATATTTTTAAATAATATTTTACAATACTCTGCTGATAGCATATATTCACAAAATAAATGCTTTTACCATTTGTTAGAGATGGACATACATGCACTCAAAGAAAAATATGTCATACAGATAGGAAAGAACTCGTAGAATATCTTGATTATCACAGTCACAATCAATTCTATATTCAGCACAAAAGAAGGAACAATATTCTATGAGTATAAAGGTCTTAGGTAAACTAACAAAGTTATCTTAAGAATAAATCTCAAGTTACATATATTGTAGTTCAAATCTCAAAATACTAGTGTGGAGACAAACACTGCTATTATGATTATCTTGCACGACTCCTACTATGACTACAATCTTCTTCGACGATTTCTTAGGCTTCTTCTCATTTTTTTTTTTTATGAGTTTAAACAAATCTTGAAATAAAGTCAATAAATTGAAACAATTTTTGTGTTTCTTTATATTACTGTCTTTGGCCACAACACTGAAAACCTTCATTGCTCCAGCTGTTTACCCCTGTCCAATTTGCACTCCTTCATGATCATTCCCATGAACAAGGGTATGTTTCTCTTCTTTCCTTAGGGTTCATGTCCTTAGCCAGCACCTACTTTTACCAATTACTGATCTCTACTTCCAACCTTTTTTATGTGATAAAGCAAATTACTTTGAATAAATACTGTATTCAAGTTCAGCCTTCCTCTTGTGTATTATCCATAAGGAAGGCAATTACAGCTTTGTCAAATTTATTTGGATTTGAAAGTATTTACTAATTTTGTATGAGAAATTTTTGTCCTATGGCCCAGTCAGGAACCTTGTTGATATTTTGAATTAATCTAGTATTGATGGCCTAAAGCCAAATGTAGGAGAACGAACCAAAAGTAAGGTAAAACGCTGTTTCATTTAAGCTAATGAGGAGACCAGATTTTGGATACCAAATTTGTATTGTTTGTCCTCTCCATAAAGAGTGAAGAATCCATATAACTATGTTAGGGTATGTAAGTTGATCATAACAGCATGATAATTAAATAAAGTGGAGCACCCATTTCAACTCTTCCATAACACTGCACAAAAAGAGAAAAAAAGGCATATAAATTTTAAAAATTATTAAAAATAATTACTGGATTCAAATTTTATTTCCTTACCTTGTGTGGCCTCATTAAGAAATGGTATTAGCTCTGGAGTTAGGACTTTTTGAGTAGGAGTTTAGGACTTTTCTCTTATGGTGAGATACCTAGAGAAGAACAAAAAACATCAAATATCAACTTCAAATATCTTTGTTTTCTCTATATGTAAAGGAAAGTACTCTTTGGGGTTGTTTCTTTTTCTTCCCCTTTCTTTCTCTTTTTTTTTTTTTTTTTTTTTTTTTTAAGTAGTTGAATACTTGGGATTTCTAGGAAAGGCAGAAATAGCAAAAGCTTAATAAAGAAATCTCTGCCAAAGTCTCTTCTTGATTACTTTGTCCCTGAATGAAAAGTTCTTTGTAGCTCTGTTTCCATCAACTTGGTGGCCTTTTGAATTTACCACAAAGTGCACAGTAGCCTCTGATCCCCAGGCACTTATAGTTTGTGCCATCTCTGAAGCCAGAGCTGTTTCATTGTTGATCCTCTCAGTGGTTCTTCTTGAGCTGCGAACCCTGTCTCTGTGCTGTGACTCTGTCCTGCCTGCCACATCCTCTAATCCAGAAATTTCCATCCTGAGCAGACCCAGCTCCTCCCCGGGACGGGAGGACTGTCTCCACCTAGCACATTGTCTTTTCACTCCTTTACTTTTCCCAGACACCACTCTCTGGTGATGCCCTGGATTTGCATCAGCTGTCTACTTCTTTCATAGCTTCCTGCTAAGTTTTTCTGAGAGGTTTTCTGGAGCTCTGAACTAAGCTGCCTAAAGCACAGAGAAGCTTCCAGGCACTGAAGGAGGTGAAATTGCTGTAATTCTGCTTTCAGAACACTAAGATGGGGACAAGGTAGATAAATGTCTAGAAAGGGAAAAAGGCAAGCTGAAATCATGGTCCTTTCACAGGAAAGACTAGTGAACACCCAGACCTTTACAAAAGTGCAAGACAAGCATAGTTTCATTAATTTTGAATTATAGGCAGGAAAATAAACTCAATGAGATACTGAAATGTGAGACTTGGCTTTAAACAGCACACAGTCTGGAGCAAGATACTCACCATTTTTCTCCTGTATGGGATTGCTCTCACAAAACAAGGAAGAAGCTTTGTATGCTCCTACTTAAACTTTCACGGAGAGCGCTTGGTATAGTTACTCGCATTCAAATCAAGTTACTAGCATACTGGAATACACCTAAACCAAATAAGACATAGTTAGTTAACAGATGCATAGCAGCAAAGTCCAAAATATTCTTAGTCACGTGTCATTTGAGACCAAACAAAAAAACCTGTAGGCTACCCTTTCCTAAAAGCAGATTTCATACTGAGGTTTGCATTCCTGCTCTGTGTGCCAGACTTGATGACCTCTGAGGGAATGCAAATCTATAAAGATGAGACGTATTTGCACCAAAAGAGATAATTAAAGAGAGGAAGGAAATTAAAAAAGAGAAAAATACACTGCAAATTTCAGAAAATCTACCTAATGGTGGAATAAGTGGATTGAGGCATAAATGGTCTCCCAAGAGATAGAACAGAAAGGCTATCTGCTTGGATTAGTAGTAAATGGAATGAACAAAACACTAGAAATTACATTGCAAGGAATAATATTGCACTGCCAGGGGAATGGTCGGGATAATCTAATTGTGCTGTTTATCTCCAACCCCCCAAAACTTCAGGAGACAGTATCATGAACAACACCTTTTTATTCTCTTGCTTTGGCACTCCTCTCAAACTCTTTCTTTTATCCTTCCAAGAACTGCTTTTGACATGATATGAGGATGTATCCAACCTGAAAGGAAGTGGAAAGAACAGTCCATGAAACATTTTGGGAGAAGCGCATGCTCACCATCCTCAGGGCTTACAGCAGCTCTAGTATTTCAGCAGGTATGACTTTTCCAGCAGGTGTGACTGTTCTAGTGGGATGTCTGTATTTTCTTCCTTTGCCATTCAAATACCTTGAAGAGATATAGGAGAGGGTTACAGAAGCCTTTGTTGCTTTGATGCATCTGTTCTGATTGCTCATCAAATGACAGTGGTATTCCTAGAAAAGCTGCTGGCAAAGAGAATGTAGGAGACTCACACTTCTGGGTTTTGTTTCTGTTTTTCAAGGGAGCAGTCCCTTTTGGAAACAGCCTCATGACAGCAGGCCAGAGGGGTGACATACGTGTGAACATATGTCAGTGCCCCCTGTGGTAATGTACATGCAAACATATGGCATTGCCCTCCTGGTGCATATTAGCTGTCAACAGACACAGGAAGGACCTTGCCCTGGTTATGTTTCTTATCATCCATATGGTTTTCTATTGCTCCTGATAGCAGATAAATTACAGCTACTTCCAAAATCTCTGTCTAATAATAGTTTGTGTTTATTCCAAATATAGATGCTTACTCTTTCCCTTTGGTACTTCCACAGAATTCATTGAGAACCAAGCAACATTTTTTCATTGCATTGCAGGACTCTGACAATTTGAAAACAGAGGGAAAAAAAAGGGAAGAGTCAGCATGCACACAGCCAACGAGGTGAATATCTGGAGGTAAACATGCAGCTTGACCCCTGTAACTTGGAAGGGACTCAGCCTCATGGGAAGGAAAAGCCTCCCTGCCAGAATGCACACACACCACTGTGGTCAGCAGAGAAAATCAGGACAGTGGCTCAATATGAGGAGAAAATGCTTCCATAGAGAGTTTCACAAAATGACATGATTCTATGAAAAACTGAGTTGGAAGGTAACAAAGTAAACTCAGCATATGGACTCATATTTTTCTAAAGAGACAGTAATCTGCTAGACATTTTGTAGTGAAAACTCAACTGGCAAAAGCACAGACCATATCTAGATGATGCTGAAGTTACACTTTCAAAGACTAGTTACATGAACTGTGAAGAGAAAGAACCCAAAGAGCAACTAGCACTGCTTCTGCATTACTTTACTACCTTGTTGTCTATTCCAGACATAATCCCAAACCTCTAGGCAGCCACTTGAATTGGTTCAGTCATCAGTCCCTAAAGTGGTGTAAACCACAAAGTGTACAAAATGAGTGTTTGTTTGAAAGCACTACTGTGAGTGACAAACCAAAGTCTGACACAGGCAAATCACACAGCTGTCCTGCCCCCATAAAGTCAATCTCCTTGTCTGTTCCCTTTCACACCCCAATATCTTAGTCACACTGCACATGTGGCAGCTGCCGTTTGTTTGCTGTGCATCCAAGGACATGCTGCTTGGTTTAGAGTTTCTGTGGACAAAGAGGAAGACATATGCATTGCACTAAGACAAGCAACATTATTCTTGAAACTCAGGTCTAAATATGTCAGGGCATTGTTGGACATCTGATGTGTCCTTTCCTGTTTGACTGGCAGAAGAACATCTGATCCATAAGATTGGTAGTGGAGCAGAACAAGTTTGAAGTACAAAAGAACAAGGGCAATAGAGCACAATACTTCTTTATATATAAAAAAAATGTTGTGGGTTTGTGGTACTTCAATTCAGTTTAGATGATCTTGTGGCACTGAGAAAAGTCTTCCGACATTGCATGTCAGTAAAATACATTTGAATAGGTTCATGTAGAAGCTCTCAAAACAGTTTTGGATGGACTGTACTTAATATGATCGGTATGAAAAACACAGCCTAGCAAAGTACTCTGTGCTATCAAGAATCATAACATTAATTCTTAGGATGATTTCAAAAGTATTTTAGTAGATCAGAACCAGTGTTTTTATTTTAGCTGGATTTACTACAGTAATTACAAAGAATCAAAAGCTGAGAGTTGTGTATAACAGCAAATGCTACATGGACATAAATATTTCTCACTTTCAGTAGTTACTGGAATGGTTTGGTGGAGTCATGGTCAATGACTGTTCCAAACTAACAACATTTGTAATAGTCTAGGAATACTGTAAAAATTCACAAAGAACAAAATATTAGGGTGCATTGATGGGATTGTCTTTATCTTTCAGGTGGAGAGAACTTTATGACAGGAAACATCAATAGGTTAAGGTAAACAGCTTATTTTGCCTACCTTCATATTTCAATACAGTAGTTCAATATAACCACATTTCTCCAAAGACTCGTATTCTGTTATTGAAAGGTAATGGTGGGAACCAACTTAAGAACATGTAAAATGCAAGATTTTTTAATCAATGAGAGGCTATTAATTTAACCAAGCCTTCCTGTAATAATATTGAGACAGACTGTCTGCCTGTTTTTACATTATAGCTAGCTTTGCAATCTGTACAGAATATAATGAGGTGTGTACTTTTTGTAAATATATTGATTGAGAGTGCTCCTTAGTGCTGCCAAAAACTTGGTATCGCTCCACGATTCTTGAGAGTTTGTTTGCTTTCTGGAACAACCAAGTCGTTATTTTAGTAGGAGTTGTTGACTCTTGCCACTCACTACATGTAGGATTCATTATGTTTATCTTCACTAGATCCCATTAAGCTCAGACCTAAATTCAGATTTAATGTGATCCAATGGATCAGTGATCTGATAGACCCCCCATGTTAAACCACACTGATGCTTCACTTGTCAGGTTCATGAAAGCCATTGTGCACATGTGGTTCTGCAGCAGCAGGATTCCTCAAGTCCCCAAACCACCTCAGCCACTAATCTAAGCAATTCTTGACCTGACATATTTGGAGTTGACCAAAAATTCAAGGCAAAAATTTGAGGTGGACAATGTAATTTTTAAGACTTAGAGAAACCTAATGGATCTTCTTAATCTAAAAACATGCCTTAGTTTAAGCATCTTTATCTCGCTTTCATGATGTATCACTGCTGATTTCAGCAGAATCATCCACAGCTGAAATCCAACAAAGAATTATGTTTTTATCAACTGTGGCTTTATCGTAGATTTTATTTAAAATTGTTATTAGTTTAGAAGACATACAAAAGAGAATTTATAGCTAAATATACTCAAATCATTGAAAAATTAAGAAGCATTTTGCTTGCTGATTTCTTTAACTTGGTTCTATAATTATTTGATATGTTCTATGTACTGACTTTTTGGTGTAGTATCTGAGCATCTTTCATTAGCACATTAAGCAATATAAGTAATGTCTGAAACATGATACATACTCTGGAAAAATTTCACTTTGAGTATGGAAAAACAAAAAAATGTACTGGATTGTGGAAAAAGTAGAATCAGTGCTACTTCAGTGTTAAACACAGCTGGCTGGAAAAAACAGGTATTCTGGATTTTTTGGAAATGCCAAGGTTTTACAGCTTGCGCTTATCCCACATTAGGAAAAAGCTGGGGAAAAGAGAGAAAAAACACTTTGTGAGTAAGACAGTTTTGCACATTCCATTAGAAGTGGGAGACAAGGATGAGATGATGTCCCTGATCATTAGAGGGGCTTGAACTAGATGACCTTTGAAAGTCCCTTTCAACCCAAACCATTCTTTGTCTGTGAATGATTCCATGACTGAGATTCCATGAATATTCTGTGTAATAGCTACCAAAGCCACTGGAGGTTCTTCTGTGCAGTGTGCATGCATCATCCCTGACAGTTTGCTGCTTCTTACACTCTAGTCTGAGAAATGGGTTCTGGGAAATTGTGATGGAAATGAAACAACCTGGCATGTGGTAAGTCTGCTCCAGAGGAGTTCATCACCTTTCTCACATGCCACCAACACAGAAAAAAACAGGGAAAAGCTCAGTATATATTTAGAAAGGTCATAGAAACGTGTTATACAGTCTAAAGATGGATCACATGTTAAATACTGGAACATAATGATTAGTAGGGGCACATTGTTCTCTTGGTTGTCTGGTGCATTTCAATAACTTTTATCCCAGTCACCTGCTAGCTAGCTAAAATATAATACAGAATAACTATAGTCTGATGTTTACATTTTCTAATGAATATTTTAGCTATAAAGTACTGTCTAGTCTTGGAATATTTTTATTTATTTTTGACAGAAATAAAAGGAAAGCTTGGAGTTTCTAGTGAAAAGCAATTTAAAAATATATAAAAATATATAAAGAAATACAAGAAATACTAAAATTATGTCATTCTACATCCAAAGTGGAGCTAACGTTCATGTAGATAATATATAATGTTTAGAAAAATTCATTAATCAAAAATGTTTTATAGATTTGATGCAGCGCAGTCTTTTACTGTATCCCTTTTGTTAAAGTCAAAAACAAAATCCAAATTAAAACAGGACTTCAGTAATCACAATAGAAATAAATAACAAATAAAAAGACAGAAACCATAACCTAGGATAGTGTTTCATGGGGAAAGAAGACCTAAGGTGACTGGATATGGATATGTACCCACTAGCTAACAGTTTATGACAAATGAAATATATTTAAGTATCCTAATTGTCTTTCTGATTTAATAGGATCCAATAAATGGAAACTGTATGGCCAGAATAATGAAAAGAGCACAAAATTTATCTCATTCTGTTGCGTCCTCTCTGTGTTCTTTTGTCCTTTGATTGCACTGGTGGATAATATTATTTTGTTCCCAAGGAAATATGTCCCTTTGATTAGGTTGCAGATATTCTCTCATTTGTCACTGTTCTATCAAGCTATGCCATGTAACAGCAGGAACCCTTGATTATTTAATTGCTTGTAAGAACTCATTAAATCTTACTATCAATCATTGGACATATGGCAAATATCACCCAATGGCATGAGAGGTTTTAACAGCGATCTGTCACTGGGGCATACCCTTTCTTTGGTAGCATAGGCCCTTTGTTTAGTTCTCTGATCATAATAATTTTTAATTAATATTGATTTGTAAAAGAGTGTTCATGCAGCGGCCCTAATCTATGGGTACAGGGATAATCTTCTAACAGGAGCATTTGTAATTCCATATAAATATCCAGGAACCCCATCTAAGAGAGTTTAACCTTTTTACAATGTTTTGTAGATCATGTTAGTCTGATGGTAACCTAATTTTGTCTTCAAAGTGGATATGGCTCATTAAGAAAAATGTATAAGAACAAGTCACACAATAGGTTTTGCATCAACACCTTGATGGTATCCTGTGAACTATCTGTGATCATACAAATGCAAAAGACATTTTTCACCATGCAGAATATTAGCTATAGCTACTAGAGGTAGTGACCTGTGCAGCTACTTGTTTTGTCTATAACAAAAATTAAGTCAAAGGTGTGGGAAGTTATCTCACAAAATACTGTTTTATTTCATCACAGATCCTTAAGGTTTAGGTATATATTTATGTAGGTGGATGATAAAGTAATGAAATAATTTGATTCTCGTAAAAAGTCTTGACTGGGATATGAAGATTTTAACACAAGAAAAATTTAGATTCAGCATTTTATGCAATCAGAACATTAGCAACAGCTAATTTTACCTGAGAAGGCTCAAAGTTAGTAATGCTCAAAACCAAAATAAACTCTCAAAGATGAAATTTCACAGCAATTGGCAATGGAACTACTTCAGTTTTGCAATCATAAAACGAGTGATATTTGGCCATTTTCTTGGGATGACTACCCTTTTACTCAACTGGACTCACTTTTACATTATTCTTTAGCATTACTTGGAAGTTGCAGGAAGCAAAAGAGAAAAGCCCAACCACAAAACTCTTCTTTGATGATTAAATTTAACAAAAAACTTGCTTCCATCTTTCTTATTCTTGATATACTGCTATTTGGAGATAAAATCAGGGTATTTAAGCTACTACTTTGTAATAACTCTGTCAAAAATCCTATTACTTTTGAAAATTTTGTGTCAAAAATCTAAGAATAATTGATAAAGACAGAAAAGTGGAAACTGGAAGATTTCCATCTCTGAGTCAGGCTTCTATTCACACATGCTACCTGCGACACACAAGGCTCTTTATCTGAATCACAGAATCACAGAAATTCTAGGTTGGAAGAGACCTTTAAGATCATCGAGTCCAACCCATGTTCTAACACCTCAACTAGATCATGGCACCAAGTGCCACATCAAGTCTGTGATTCTGTTATATTGCCTAATGATCATATCACAGTTTTTCCAAAAAAACCCGTATCTGCTTTATGTTTTCATGAGGGCTTATACTGGCTCCCACATTTTGAAACAACTACACTGATTTGAAAATCTATAATAATTATTTTTAAACTGGTTCTTTTCTAAAGAGGATTCACCTATGTCTAAATAGCTGTATGCATACATACAACCTTGAGGAGAGATTATTCAGGTGTTTTGTATTCTCTGACAAAGTGAAGTCTAATTCATTCCTGTAGAGGCAGAACTCAGTCCTGTAACAAGGGGAAAACAGATATTCAGCTACAACTATTATGTACTTAACATTATTAGAGCAGTATAAGGGATCAGGAGTCATTTTCCTCTATGTAAACATAAAAGAGTCATTTTCCTTTCCTGGAAAACACTATAAGATTGTCTTGAGATTCCCCTAAGCAGTGCTGCCTATGAAAAACTATCCCAAGGAGCAAATCAGATATCATGGCTCGTGAGAGAGTTGTTTGGGAAATATTTAAATACATACATACAATTTAATTATTATTTTGTTTTGTAGGTTACATAAACTTGACAAAACATTACAGGTAGATAAATCTCAAATTTCAGTGGTTTTATAAACATTTCGTTACTGCTTTGGATCTGATTCCTCATTTTTTTCCATGCTGTTACATTGTTGGAACTGTTTTGTGCTTTTTACTTTTCTTTTCCTGAAGTTTAATAATTGTAAAATGATAATAATAAGGTAAGACGATAAACAAATTTTTGTATTCTGTTTGAAATTCTGACTTACTTCTCTGTTAGAGATAAAGATCTCTTTTGCCAACTGTCTTGAGACTATGCAAGTGAAATATTTCATTAACTATTCAGAAATACTGGAAACCCCTTATTTTCCCAATAAAGAGTTTAAACCAAAGGACTTCACAGACAGCCAGTTAACAAGAACTACAATACATTACAGTAACTTCATTCCTTCCAAGGTAGGCTAGAGTGCCATTTCAGGAGTAATGAATGATGCTTTAAGGTATAAGGCAGATACCCTATAGACACTGAGATTATGCCACAAAATACAGAAAGTCTTCCAGGAAGCAAATGAACAAGCTTTGCTAAGGGAGCATAGAATAAAACCCATTAAAACCCATTAAAGGAACCCAAACTATAGGCAGAAGGTAAGGAAGGATTGATTTTTTTTGTAGCTGTAAAGGCAATAGAATGTCTATTTATTAATTAAAATACATTTTATGTATTGTGATGTGATAAATTGTTGACTGTTTAGGTGAATTACCTCAGAAATGCACCTAAGGCTATTAACACTGATAAATTATGCACTACCACTTTTTAAATTTCTGAAACTGTTTCACAAAAGTATGCTCAACTTTATTTTCAGTGTTCAGCAGCAGTTTTGAGTAATCATATTCGACATTTAACTACTGCCACTAAAAGCTTCCTAGCCAGAAAAAACCCAAGCTTTCACAAACAGTTTTAACTCTCTTATTTTCCCCTGTTTTCCTGTTAAATATACATACATATGAAACACAAAGTTTTCCATTTTTACAGAATCTGATGGAAAGAAGTGACATACTCTTTACTATATATTCCCTTGGCTTTATATTCCCTTTAACTTGGGAATGCTAAAACAAGTAACTTCCACCTGAAAGAAATGTTTGAAATATGAAAATGACGGTTTGTGGGTATAAATAAACACAAAGCGAAAACTGAAGGTGTATCTGTATAAATTCTCACACACCAAAGTTCTGAGAAAATATATTCATCTCTGGGATTTTTTTCTTCTAGGACACTAACTAAATCAGCTAAATGTGAAAAAAATGAAATACTTTTCATAGACGTTGTATGTCCTTGGATTATAATGTTTTAAGTTCAATATCTATATTTTGTACTATATAATTTATAGTGTCTGTATTCTGATATAGACATGTATTCTGTGTACTTACAAAAGAGTTTATATCTGAAAATCAGGCAACCATCCAATACCAACTTAGAAAATTCAACATTATATTTGTCATCTTCTATAAATTTGAATGTGTGATGAAGGCTATATGGGAGTGAGTGTGCATTGTGTATGTGTCTGTCTTGAAAAGCAGGCCTTTTTTGTCACTCTGACAGTGGTGATGAAGAGAGAACAATACCTTTATCTTACTATAATTTCTAAAGGCATTTAAAGGGTTCATTGTTTCAAATCAAAGAGCTATTCATAAGTTCCAATAAAATGCAATCCATCACAATTTTACATGAGCAGAAGCTTTCAGCTTGTGCATATTTTGTCAGGAAGGCAATTTGAAGCTTATAAACACAAATCACTTCTTTGGTTTTTAACCACAAAACATTTACACAGTACTGACATACCACCTACACTATCTCAGTACAAAGCCAAGAAGTAGAGCAGGCAGGACCAGGAAGCAAGGATCTGGAGACAGCATTTTCTGTTAGAGTAGATCCGATGCTGGGGCATTAATTCAGAAATTCTCAAAATATTGAGAGAGAAAAGGATGTTCCCCTATGTTTATAACCCTTATCAGAGTGTATATGACATAATTATTAAAATACTTGTTTGGATGACAGACATATCTGAAGCAGGTTTCTGTATCCAGGAAGAAGGACTCTGGAATAATTTATTTGCTCTTTTTTTACCCCCATTTATTTGATGATTATGGTTGTGAACAAATGTGTACATTGACCAGATCCACAATGGCTGTGGTACCATAGCATCTCTGATCAGCAATGGATTTGGCTCAGTCTGTTAAAAAACCTTTGATGCATAAGGGTGAATCACTCTTAGAAAAAAAAATGTGAAGAAATATTATGCATTCTATTTCACTGGAGGAGAATTGAAGCTCACAGATGCTCTACTGTTTCCCAAGCCTACAATCATTTAAGTGGCTTACTCAAAGAGCTGGAATCAAACAGTTCTGTCCTAGTCTGTCTTAATGTGCAAACTTAACCCTATTTTTATTTAGTATTTCCTATTCTGGGTATCTTGAAAGTACAGCACAGATTCATCTTCCTAGGGAACCAGTATTCATAGACTCATGAATCATAAGATAATCTTTGTTGGATGGGAGATCTGCAGGTCATCTTGTACAACCATCTGCCCAAATCAAGACTTACCCAGAAGCTAGATCAGATTAAATAGGGCATAGTCCAGTCAAATTTTGAAAACTTTGTTGAAAGTCCATAACCTTTCTTGACAGCCTGTTCACCATTCTCATTGTGAAGACTCTTTCCTTTAAGTCCCCTTGCAAAGTCTCATGACACAATTTTTATCATTGTCCTTTGTCACTTCATTCTGAATCTTGGAGAAAAGACTACCTGTGTTTCTCCATAATCACCCGTTATGTACTTAAGGACAGAAAATTCATCACCTTTTAGCTTTCTTTTTGGAGTTTTAAATAAGTACATTCCTTCAGGGTGTTATGTGCTCCGGCTCCTGTCTATGCCAGCAGCCTTCTCTGGCTTGCTCCAATTTGTCAGTACCTCTCTTACAGAGGGGAGCCCAGCACTGTGGCACTGCAGATAAAAGTGGGAATAAACCCTTCCCATGACCTGCTGGCCATGCTCTTGCAGCCCAGTATGGACTTTACCTTTGGCTGGGCACACTTGGCTCCTTCAACGTGCTGTGCACCAGAGCCCTGGTGTCCTTCTCTGCAGAGCTGCTTTCCAGACAGCTGGATCCCAACTCACACAGATGCAAAAGTAACACTTCCCCCTAAAAAAACACAATAATTTTTATTTTAGAAGAAAGAAGCTCTTCAATACCACCACAACATGGGAATGCAGTCTGACAATTGCTAAATATACTGTGTTTCCCACTAAGATTTAAGGAGGATTTCAGACCCCAAACCTTTAGCTTCTTAAAAAGAAATCAAGTGATTTATAGTAAACAGAAATCACTTTGTAAAATAAAAGTGGAGAACTTGCTACTCATTGTAATGCACACTGATATATTGTTTAGCAGCACCATTGTTTCATTCCAAATAATCACAGGTCAGCAACTGACAAATTTACTGTTATCTATCAATTGATTCTGTTACAATGTCCCTGAGATTTATAACTCCCACACTGGATCTTTACCCCTTCCCTAATGTTAAACTATTATCCTCTCTCCCCTTTTTTCTTCAATTTTAAAATTTAAAAAAAAAGATTTTTCTTTTCATTTTAGGCCCATGTACTTTCAGCATTTCAAAAGGCTGCATATTTATTTTGGAACTGTTAGCTGCTACTGAGTTGTTTGCATGATAGAATCATGGTCCAACAAGAATATTTTGTGTTATAAAGCATATTAAGGAGCCAACCAAAAATCAACAGGAATGGTTATTCTAAAATCTTTTTCTCATTTGATGCAAACAGATTGTTTCAAAAATTCACATCTTCTTTTCTGTGCACAAACTGCCTAAAAAAATGGTCATGGCAGTTGGATTGTTTTCAAATCACATACAACTCTAACCCTTCTTAATCTAATTTACATTATAAAATGTTTGCTGTTTCAATTCAATTTATGCTGCTCCTGCCATGGATAAGTGAGAGGACAATGTTTGAAATAATAGTAATTCTTTCCTTTTTCAGACAGCCAAGCATAGAAAAGAATAGCTCAGAGTAGCTTGGGAGAAGAAAGAAAACAGGCCTGGATTCACTTTGGTTAAAGCAGCATCACATACAGAATCAGTATATTCACAGCAGAAGTTTTGGAGCAAGCACACATGGCTTGATAAATAAAGGAAAGAAAAGCAGTGACAGAAAATCAAGCTACTTCTAAGTTGCAGAACGTAGCTGCAGAGGGAGGAGATGAAGAGACAGAGCCACTACTGCTGGAACAGAGACTTGTTGCCATGGGAGCAGGATAAGGAGAGCTGGTACCCTGGAGGCAGTGACGGGACAAGAACAAAAAGGAGAGGGATAAGAACCTGGAACACTGCACATACAGGGAACAGACTCATGCACACATCCCCCTGTATTTTAGGAAGCTGCCCTATTTCCAACCCACATAATCACATGCATGATGGGGCCAAGGCCAGAAAGGCAAAATTTTGCAAGGAGAATATTAAGTACCTGTTAAAGAAGTAGTTTGCTTTTTTCTGACCAGTCAGGTAGTTCACTCTTCCCTTGGAGTTAATTTTAAAATAGTCATGGTATTGACATACAAGGTGACTATCCATGCTCACAGTCTCATATTTTCTGGATCACTAAGGAAAAGACAAAGACATTTATCCATGGAAACGGGAGATTCACAGTTTCTTCCCCTAGCAAGCAATACATTTGCTCGTAGAAGTGCCATGACAATTCTAATACTGTGAGGGTTTAGCTTACACAGAAAGATAATTTTTAAAAACCTCGCTAAATATTTCTACTGACATTTTTCAGTAAAAATATAGCACAAAAATTCAAGCAATATTCTCATGTCATAGGACATTACTATGCTCCAACGGGGCTAAAATTGCTATAGAATTTGACTATGGTATTTTTAGTTTTGAAGTAAGCTACTTTAAATTAGGTTGCCATTTCCTGTCTAAAAATCATGTATTTCAATTTCCATTTTCTCAAACAGCAATCATTTTATATGGAAAAGATCAGCAAAGAAACTTTTCTCCTTTGCCTTTTCCAGGCACAGAGGGTAAAAATGGTTAATGCTTTTTTTTCATATACTTACATATCAAACTTTAAACCCTGTGCCCCACAGTTTATCTGCATGATTTTATTCTCCTTCCTCCCAAGTCTGCCTTGTATTCATGTTCTTTTATTCTACAGTTTGAGCTGATTGTACGAGCTCTATGACCAAACCCCTCACTTTGTAACCTTTTTTGAAAGTGTACAGTAATAAAAACAAGCAGGAGTTGTCAGTGCAGCAAAAAAATAAAACTGCCTGTTATATGCAAAGTACATCTTTAATGATGTTTAAAAAGGAGCTAAACATCTCTATGGGAATTCTTAAAACACTTATCTCTTAGGCTCTTATTTAGTTTTGCAAGTCTTTGTTGTTTAACAAGCAGGAGAAATGGGTCATCTAATGTTATATTAATCAGTAAATTAATATTTTAATTTGATTTTCTTTATAGTTGAGATGCTTGAGGCATCTCCAGTGTTTTCTCTCTCTGTACACTAATGTTAAGCAGTATCATTATCATACTGTACCTTGGGGTTGTGAGATAACAGGGTCCAGTGACAGCTCTATTCTTAGGAGAGTGGGAGCTTTATGATGACACTTGTACATTTTAAATGGCACATGGAGGCTCTCGTGCGATGAAATGTCTTACAGCTGAGTCATAGGCTTTTCTGCATTGGGCTTCTCAGTTCATATACTTGAAATCACACACTTTCATGTCTGAGCAGGTGATACATTTTGCCAATTTTTTTATAAGATCTTTACAGTGTGATGGATTAAAAATCTCAATGATTCAGTTTTTTGTAACTAGTCCTATTTTGAAAATTTTCAATAAGTTGCAAGAGATATGACTTTCAATGATGAAAAGGGGATAAAATGACAATTAACTCTTTTTATTTAAAGATTAACTTCCAGTGAAATCTATTTTTTTTCAAATATTCAGTCAGTCAAATACAGAAGGCTTGTTGACACAAGAAGAGACATAAACTTTTATTTAACATTATCAGCTCTAATTATCCTTCTGAAATGTGCTTGGAAATTCAGAATTTTGATTAGATCAGGCAAAACTGTCCCTGTCCCTTGCGCATCTTTACAAGAGCTGACAAAGAAAGCTTTCTCCTTTTTGCTCTCTTATGCATGACCTTTAAACAGGTCAAAATAGTGCTAAGATGGAAATGGTTCACAGGTTACTGTTAGGTGAGTACAAAGGAAGAAACAGTCTTTGTTCCTTTTACCTCCTTAGTCACAATCTGACCTTCTCACCTTCTCCTTTCCCTCCAGACTCTGTAATTGAGGATATTTACTACATCAAAGTTCTCATGCTTAGTTCAGGCCCCCTCCCTCTGTTACAAATGCACAAATCACACATCCTAGTGCATGCTCGCTCTGGTCCAATGGTAAGTTACATGTCTGAGTGAAAATATATGCTTGGTGATACCCTCACATACCAAGGTCAAAGCAAATCACATTCACACATTCCATATCACACTTGGTTTGCTGGCCATACCTCAGCAGATGCACCATAACCACATATGACTGTAAACCAGCCATTACTTTATTGTTTCTTGAGCTTCACTGGCTTTGTAACATAGTCATTCACAAAAATGCATCCAAATGCAGGTTCCACTTATGCTTGCAATTGGGCAAGTGCAAAATTGGCTCAGGAGGAATGTAGGCATGGTGCCAGTTTCCTTCTCTTCCTCTCTCTTTTTTTTTCTTTTATTTTTCAAATAACTTATTAATGTGAAATGACATTTTAAACACTGCATAGCACAGGATTCTGGGTTTGGGGACTGAGTCATGTCTGGCAACCCTTACTCTCAGTCAGAAGCTTTTTTTTCCTGTCTCAGAATAGTGGTACCAGCTTTTCAAAAGATAAATCTGCCTGGATTGAGTCAGCCTTGAGGCCAGAAATGTTGTGTGGGCCGTTGGCTGGATGACTGCACCAGAATGTTTTGAAGTTAAAATAAATGGAAAACTCTAAATGAACGTGCTTATTATTTTAGCATAATAATAGAGTTAATGCATAATCTTACATTATGAGATCCATGAAAATTTTTGTGATAGATCATTGAACACTTGCAGGAATATTCGCATTGCTTTTGATTGGTACTGGCTTTCTTTGAGGAAAGTACTCACTCATTTTTTACAAAAGCCTATAAATAGAATAACAAATGCCTGAATTAGTTTGAATTAGAATGAAGCTCTGAGTCTTATTCGATGTCAAAACCCTTTTGAATTCAAGAATAGGCTTACCTCAGTTTTCATAAGAAGGACTTTTCTAAAAGTATGAAACTGCAGAGGTGTTTGGCTTCATTGAGAACATTTCACACATCTCTAGCTATCATGTTGTTAAAGTCAGCAATTGCCAGTGTCAACAGGATGAGTTTGTTACACATCACTGAATGTTCAGGGACAGGTTTGACGCCCTGTAATATTTTGAAGTCTCATTTTTTGAAGCCTTCACACAAAACAAATAACATCTATCTTCAAAAAGAGTTTTTTCAGCTCCAGAAGCAGGAAGGCAATGGACTACATAAGCAGGAGCAGCAGAGGTGTCTTAAAAAGGTGGGTGCTCCAGAAGTGAGTATGCACTGAAAAACGAGACAGTCTGCTTAAATTAAATCAAGTAACCTAAGGGATCTGGCTACTCTCCGATTTTTACAACACATGCAAAAAATAAGTTAGGAAGAAGTTTCTTCCTTTAGCAACTTAACAAATAGATTGAAATTCCAATTCTTCTGTCCCAAAAGCACAGCAATATTTTCTCTCTCTATTGATTATCAGTCCACTTCGGTTGAAAACACTCCTGATGAAGATCAAAATTGCTTTGAAAAGATGACTTTAAACTGATAAAGTACCAACACTACTGCACTATGCTATCAGATGGGTATTTTTGGAAAATGAAAGTAAATCAATATTAATAATATAAACCAGAAATTGATTGATTTTGCCATTAAAATATGTAATGGTGAAAGAGCCCTTATTTAATTATTTCTGTTAAAGTCTGTAAGTAATGTATTAATTAAACTGGATACATGAAAATATCTGAAGACATTTGTAAGACTTACTAGGGTCAACCAATTTTTAAAAGCAAAAGTTCTGCCATTAATAAACTGTAGAAAGATCAGAGCTGTTAAGCAATGAGGATGAAAGTCACATGAAAGGATGACTATGAGAAATTTGAAAAAAAAAGAATTTGCAGTCTCCATCATTCTCTGTCTCTTACAGTCTAATAAGTTAACTTGTACTGACTGGTAAGAGAGGCAATAAAAACTGATAATTCTCTAAATGACACTAATTCCAGGATGTATGCAAAGCCTTACCAATGCCTTAGCATCTATCAAGGACATATTTAATAACTCAAGATAGTGGATTAATATTGTGTAACCATCTTCAGAAATACTAAACCATCCATTCCAACATCCTTACTAGCATTGATCATGAACCATTGAATCAGTACTTTATGTTCATTTCCTTTCATTTGCTTTATTTTACACTGGGGAATATTTGCATTTGTACTACATTCCTGTTTCACATCTTACACACCCGAAAGTTCTTACCTGCCTTAATGCAATAATAACTTTGATAGCCAGTTATTGTCCTTGATAACTATGCTCATACCCCACTCCACCCAACAGAGAGACTGAAATAGCAAAAAAAAGGGGAAAAAATGAAAAGGAAAATAAAGACCCAAAAGGCCAGTGATCTGATAACAAAACCAACATAGGAATAACAAATTGGTAAATTTGGAAATTAACATCTAATGTATGTCAATATAGCTCTAGTAATGGCTTAAAAAAAAGTTAACAAAAGCACCACCAACAAAATGAGGAATTAGAAAACACATTAGAGCAATCAGTAAATCATTTTGAAAAATAATCAAAATCACTATACAGAACTGAAAACCACTAAGTCAATCCTTACTGTCAGGCCTAATGTGATCCAATGTACTGTAGTCAGGGAATAGGAAGGAAGTGTCTACACCACATGTTGAATTAAAGGGAATCAACCAGCCATTTACTTTCATTTATTTAGTAACCTTCGTGATGAGATCATCAAATATATTGTCTCCTCAGGAATCATAGAAGGCTGGTATCTTGCTCTCTTTCTTCTATGCCCCCCTTTCCAACCTGATTTTTCCATCAGACTACTTGACCACTTAAATGAATGGGATTTTTCAGGGGGAAAGTTGTTTTTGCTTCTTACCAGAAGGAAAACATACTGAGATATTATGCTAAACAGATTAATTTTAAGTCACTCTGAAGGATTCACTAATGGAATTCTGAAGACTACAGTATCATATTCTTATGGAGCAGTGCTCACAACAGGCTATGCTAACTGAGACCAATAGGAAACAATTTGATGGCAAATGGTAAGTAAAAGGAAAAATGTTTCCTGTTCCACAAAAGCAAAATCAAACAAGAAAAACATATTGATGGCAACACATTACCTATAAATCTAGAGATCACTGTATTAAACAGAGAGGACTTCCTTTGTCTCTTGTTTTAGTAGGCAAGTCATCTGCTGTTGGAGTAATTTGTCAAAGGTGGTTCACATGAACTGTGCTCCTGTTGCTTCTGTCTCACTTCCATGATGGGAACCTGAAACAGCCCTACCTGTAGATATTTATTCTGTAGAACACCCAAAGGAAGGTGAAAAGGATCACACAATGGGTAAGACTCACGTTTCCAGAGGCAGTCAGTATAACCAAAAATCCATCTGAGTGACTCCATGGCTCACTGTTCACTGGCTTACATGATCCCTTATCCACACTGTCTATAAATGACTTGGTAAGCTTGCAAGAGCATGCAGAAATCCTTTCTTTGGTCACTGTAGTTCCTTAGTACAATTCTCCATCTAGGCAACACTGCCTCATTCTGGCTAGTTTCAGATTAATTTGAATATTGCTATAGAGCTTAGTAATGAGTCATATTTATTTTTTGAAAGCAACAAATGAAGTAAGTGCTTTTAGATTTGGAGTTCCCTTCACCTACTTCAAATCTGCTGGAGTTCATATGTATTTAAAAGCTTACATTTTTTTTTCCCTGTAGAAGTTGGTCCAGTAGTAGATACTACCATACTTTGCAAATCCTGACTCAACTATTTCAGTACATTGTGGTAGGAATATTACTACTGAGACAGTTTCCCTTCTTGGGTGTACATACAATGTAAACATAATTTTGCACTTCATGTTACTTCTAATACTCATGCCCCCACATAGTTTGAGATTATATATTCATAGAAATACGAAAGAGATATCCCAAACAAGGGATTTTCTTTGAAGAAGTATGGTTACACTGTCTCTTTTCATAGGGTTAAACTGGGTCACTACCTGCTTCCCTGATAACAGTAATAAAGTCTCAAATGAAAGTTATAGATTATAAAAAGATAATGAGTATACTACTGGATATAATAATAATTATTATAATAATAATACCACCACTTAAAAATGCACCATAAAATTATTGAAAGGTTGTACCAAACAATCTGAAAAGGAAGGAAGCCACAGGTTTAATTCTTTGTTGTTTCTTGGAATAATTCTAGTAGTTTATTTTTCACTCTTGAATAGCTTCTGCACAATTTACTGTCATTTTACTCAGTAGTAGTGCTGATTATGTATCTCCACAGAGTTGAATTTGGAAAAATAAGCTGCTTATAATTTCAATCTTTTATCAAAGAAAGTCAAAACATTATTAAGTGCAAAATTTCCAATTAGTGATAGCTGAGGCATACATTGTGAATAACATTATATTACTTTTTTCTGCTCCACTTTGTCTGGTAAAGATTTGGAGTACCTATGAATCTATTTCTTGTTTTCATTGTATATGTAAACAGTGTATGTACCAAATTTCAGTACGTGGGGAGATCTGCTGACAATTTACTTTGATAATTCACAATTTATAGAGCATAACTGCTTGCTAAATCATGTGGGTTTGCTCTTGCTCTCTAACAGATTGATATTTTTTTTTTAAATGTGGAAAGAACAGATAATGTTTAGCCAGTAAAAATTAAAAAAACTTAATGCTCTTTAGATGATTTGTGATTCCCTTCTTCCTCTCATATTCATGCATGAAAAGCTGTTTGAGTAAACATTCACAAATACTAAAATGGAAGGGCATAGGCAGACAGGAAGAATGGCTTTTCAATTGGTTACTTAAAAGTCTTCCATTAGGTGTCAGCTGCTTACATTTCCAAACATTATATCCCACAATAATGAATAAAAGACTTCCTAATAAAAGGAAGGCTTTTTAGTATGAACATTATGAGTGCCTACTCAAGACTAAGGTTAATTTTGTGCCTTGCACGAGCACTTTGGCTTGCAGATAGAGAGCTTGATTTAGGAATGGGTCACACTCCACAGACGTGAAATATCCATCTGTTGTGTGAACAGTCATACTCTAGAGTGAATGGAATTTCTCAGATCAGAAGAAAGTAACTGAGTATTTTGTGATACCTGATCTCTCTTCCACCTGTGGAAATCTATTGAAGCAGCTCTACTTATAAGGCATTTGTCAGAATGTTAATTGGAAAAATGACTTCATTGTGTGAGTCATACAGTCACCTCTGTGGACCTCATTAGGTTTAAATGAGCAGACTGAAGGCCAGAGCAATCATTCTGAGCACAGCCATATGTTGGTGAAGAAACTCTCTCAGAAATGGGCTCGTGGCCAGCTCTGGGAACTTACAAATGACTAGATGGAAGATGGAGGTCTTGGTGGCAGGAAACTCATTGGAAACACTGACACATGTAGCATGTTCCTTTTCATAACAAAGAATAATTAAAAAAAAAAACCTTTTAAAATAGCCGATTCACTACCTGGTAGGTTTTTTAATAGCTTGCAGCTATTGAGTTGGGACAATGATATTTTTAGGTGGCTGTTGAACATGCCTATGTATAGCTGTGGGCTTCTTTGCAGGACACTCTGTAGTTCTGAAGACCTTTGGAACACAAAACATTTTGGTGGGAAATGAAGTTATTCCAGCCTGACTTCAAAATTTAGCAAGGACAATCAAAGTGAACAACTGGTTGAGTCTGTGACTTTCTGTGAGAATATAAGCTATATTTATGGAGCTGCTTTTTACCTACATTTGAGAATTAGGTAAATCTGGATGAGAGTTTAGTAGAAAATGAAAACAACTCTGTCCCTCTCAGCAGCCAAGAAGTAATCTCCAGCAGCAGATGTAGAACAGAGTGTGACATATTCTACCATTCATTTAATTTTCTTAACCTGAAAGTTTCTGCTGTTAGGATATCTAGACTCAGAAGCACCAAGAAAAATATTATTGGAGGATATCTCATAGTAAGAAATCTTATCAGAACAAGCAAATGGAAGGAATGGGATAGCTATCTTCTTCTTATGTCATCTAAATATAATATAAATTTGCAATGAGGCTTGAGGTCACTTACAAAGCCTGATTAGCAAACAGGGAATTAAAGTCCTTATACTTTTCCAGAGGATAACAGTATTTAATATAGTCATTAATATCTATCGCATAGCCTCCCCCAAAACTAAGCTATTGAAATACAAGACTTCTGTGATTACAGATATGTCTTACCTTAAATATATCTATTTTGAAGCTACAGATTAAAGTACTTCTAGGGGTGTGAAACTCTCGACAGACTGACCTTTATGAAATTTATGTCAACTACTCATATATGTCTGAACTTCTGAGAAGTGCACATATTGCTTCCTTTTCTCAGTTGTGTGCTGTCCTTTTTCTATCTGACCTCAAAATAAACAAGAATGAAGAAAACATTTTTAAAAACTGACAGCTCATTACAACTGAGCAGAAATAAAACAAGAAGATTTTAAAAACCAGCAAACTACCAAAAAGAAGACTGAAAATCTTGACATTGTCCTCACTGCTTGAGAAATTGTATCTGCTCAACTCCACCTTCTCACATGATGAAAGACAAATCTAAGACATGGCCTTGAGGTATCAGGCTCTCCGAAACTCTGCCCACGCAAGTTATGTTCTTCCAACAGGTATATTTTTATTACACTTAGTGTCATAATTGGAAACACAGAGATGAACAGCATTTCACAAAAAAATGGCCGTAAAATCGTATGCTCCCATAAAAAAAAGCAACCAAGTAACAACTTGTTTGTAGCAAAACAAGGGAATAAAAACTAGGAAATAAAACACATTGGCCATTGAGAAAGCTCTCACATCCAAGAAACACATGGTCCTTTTCCCATGTACTCACCCAAGAGACAAAACATATGGCCCTAAAGCACAGAATTTAATTTATAACTTATGCAGTAAGCGGGGTATCTGCATCAAAACACCTAAAATTTAGAGGTTCCTACTCTGGATTCATTAATAGATTTGGGATTCATAAGGATTACCTAGTCTTTATTTCATTAAAGTTCTATTCAGAAATTTTAAGCATCTATGAATTTGCATATCACTTTTAAGGATATTTCCAATTCCTGTGGTTGGATGTAAATGTAGGTACTGCTATGTCACCAATATGACTAATCATTATTACCCAGCCAGGTCCATCTTTCTAGTCATATTCATCTTTAAAGAAGTATCACAACCAAATCTTCAAAGCAAAAATTTGTCATCTGAAAATTCTTTCTTCCTTTCTTTGAAGTGCCCTTGCACTTAGAGGCGCTGTCTATGGAATATAATCTGGCATGCACAGCTGCTTTCACGCTGAATGTTTCCAATTCTGAGCTTTTTCTAGAAAGCCAACCAAGGAACAAACAGCACTGAAGTTTATGTGAACCAATTATTCTCTGTGTCAGCACTGCAATGTTACGATGGTATAATTCACTTAACCACAGCATATGCGATCCCTGTGGATAAACAAACTCTTTGTCCTTGGTGTACGCATAAATTCCTTGTTCCTCGTCCCAGTGCCTAACTTCACGTCCATCCTTAAATTATTAACTCCCACACAAATGTCTTCTTCTTTGAAAATAATAAAACTATCTGCCAATTGTTGTTACCATGTAAAAAATTAATTTTTCACAATCACATTAAAGAAAAATGTAAATATCTACATGGTAAAATTCCTCTATTATTAATTAAAGACTTTGATTCAAAACCAGCACTGTCTCCTCTAGAAAAGAATATCCATATTGAATTTTAATATTTAACAATTCTTTTCAGTAATCAGCAAAATTCATGGAAAAAAACGTGCTTGATTGTCTACATGCAATTGATTACTGGTATAGATTTTAGTTTAGTTCCATAAAGTGGAACTGTGGTTTGAGCATTTTAAAACACAGGTTCATGTACATTCAATATTTTGTTCAGTTACACTATTTGCCAATATTTCCTCCAATTACAATAATACATTCCAACTTTTCATAAAGCCATCTTTCTCATTTATCTTTTTTGTCCGCTTGAAAAGAAATATCCATAATGATGACTCTTTTCCTCACCTTGTATTATCAGACAGGATAAAAAGCAACATCAAACACCTGCTTCTCTGAGGTACGGCTTAAAGTTATTTGTTCCTCAGCCTGTGTCACAGATGACAATGCAGCAGGTACTTTTCAGTTTATTGATTAGACTACTGGGAAGTTTGCATTTTTCTGAATCAGCCTCTGCTCAGTGCCCTGCCTCTGTGCTTCCAGCTGTCTACACTTCCAATGCTCCATTCCAGTTTGAACACTCTGTTGTTCAAAACTCGTGAACTAAATGAAAGCTTCCATTCCATGAAGCAATAAGGCTTCCCACAAAGTGGCTCAACTGTTAGACACCAGCCTTTACAAATATTTGGGCAAGTCCTGCTCTGCATCAGATACAGAGAACAATACACATACGCAAGAGTGAACTCTTGTCTCTGATTGGAGGTTTTTTCCAGCCTGATGACTGTTTCCAACAAATTTAAAGAAATAAGGAAATGGAATGTAAGAAGCTAGAAAGACACACACCATGGAGAAAATTAAAGAGTTCTTCCTGAATTGCTATTTTTTTTAATTTAACATGTTGTATTTTCATTTATTATTAGTTACACTGTTAAATTAACTGGAAATATATAATTACACTTTAATAACTCTATTGTAAGTGCAAAGTACATCCTTAACTGGGAACTTACAAAAAATGCTTACATAATGCAATACTGAGATAGGCTATAGATTTCTTGTGTATTTCAAAGGTTTGTAACATTTATAAATATCTGCAAATTAAGAATTGGTAAAATAAGGCTATGATAAATAAAATGCAATTATTTTTCGATGTTTCACAGATCATACTATATGCCAAATAAGGTTCTTCTGCATAACCTTGGCCACATGCTTTCAAGCTTAATAGAGTTAATTTTCCCCACTCAATAACTATTTTGAGTCTGGTAGTGCAACCTACTTCACTAATGGTGAATCTCTTCCTGGCACACAAATGCTTCTCTAGTACTGATGTATATTTTTTCTTTTTCTCTGCCTGCTGCCTACAGAAGAGCCATACAGGACACATGCAAATAAATCTGTGGGAGATAATCCCAGTCCCTCAGTTCACCCATTTTAACATCAGGAAATAAGGAAGTTCAGTACTGAAAGCACTGTAGCTCTAGGGCTTACAGACCATTGCCACACAACGTATCTTTCTGCATGTATTGTTCAACCGTTATTTTGGATTAATTTTTTAGTTAAGTTTAACTACATAATAGTTGTGCTTAAATATCAATATAGATTTCAAAACTCCTGGAAAACACTTGCTGCACTCACTAAAAAGTGTTTTGCAACATTCACTTTCTCTATTTTATTGTTTCTGCACTACAGGAGCGCGCCAAATCCCCATCCATTCCTTTGCTGGTGCACATCCAGCCCTGCGGTGGAGCGGTTTGGTCTCGTTCCCCAAGTGGCTGCTAAAACTTGCTCCTTGCAGATCCTCTCCCCACAGCTCACTGCTTCTCCTGGCTGCTCTGCTCTTCCTGAGGGCTGCAGGGGCAATTCCCAGCCCTGGGCATATCCTGTTAGCCAAGCCAAGCCAAGCCAGCACCCCAGCCTGGCCCTGGTGCAGTGCACGGGCCCCCCATCCTCACCCCCAAAGGAAGCTGTCAGTGTTTCCTTGGCAGAGCAAGGCTTGGTGAGCTCTGTGCTCTGGAGCTGCAGCACGGGGCTGTGGCTGGCCTTATCAGGCTGTGAAATTCCACTGAAACCAAGGGGATTCTGCTGTCAGGAGGAAAGTGTGCAGAAGAGCTGTCAGGACTGGGATCTTACATACTACTCAGGAGTGGAAGAAGGAAAATGG
Organism: Ammospiza nelsoni; assembly: GCF_027579445.1. Classification (NCBI taxonomy): domain Eukaryota; kingdom Metazoa; phylum Chordata; class Aves; order Passeriformes; family Passerellidae; genus Ammospiza; species Ammospiza nelsoni. The sequence goes on along the minus strand of NC_080633.1, from coordinate 28,823,018 downwards.
AAATATTTTCAATGAGCCTCTTTGCTTTGTAATATAAAACCATGTAATGAAAGAACATTCACATCATTGTAATTTTCTCATGTTTTATACTTCAGTCATATTTTTCATAGCAGTTCCTCTGATTTATCCATTTCAATTTTTTATGTTATTTCTTTTTTTTGTCGTTGTTGTTGCCTGTTTATTATTGGCATATATTTTTAGTATTTTTCCTTTGGATTTTTTTTAATTGACAGGATTTCATCTCTGTTTGTTAAAGAGAACCAGCTGTTTTCTTCAAAGATAATTTTCTGAAGCTGTTGTGTGCCATAATTACACTGCAATTACACAGCAATATCCATAAAAGCAGATGAGGATTCTATGTGTCCTTCTGACTCATTAGAAGTTGCAAAAATGATGGATGCAGTCTTTCCTAGCTTGACTATTGCCCTCTGTTGGCAAACCCAAGTCCTGTCCTATCAAGAAGAACTAAGGCAAGGAATAACACAACCTTTGAAAGATCAATTTCAGTTTTGGTAACAGGAACACTGAGATGCTGAAGCTGTGAAGTATTTTCTAGGTGCTTTTTATGGAGAACAGTTTGAGTGACTTTTTTTAATGTTTGCAATAAATCCGTATTATACACATTTTGCACACTTTCTGATAAATTATTTCTTTTCTCATATAGTTAAATTAATTGAGCAATTATTCTTTTTGCAGTTCAGTCTCACATTCATGTAATTTCCTTGCAAATACCTTCAAAAATTTCTTGCTTTTAAAAATATGGTCAAATTCTATTCAGTTTTGTTTGTTCAGATGTTCTGACATTAATAAGTTGAAAGAAGTCAAAATATGCTCTTATGGCCTTGGAATACCTCAGATCTTCATGTTCTGACTGCAGAGAAGAAAAAAAAATCAGAGAGCAGCTATTTTAACTCAAACCAAAGCAGACCAAACCTGATTCCTTCTGAACCATCATATTTTCATTCTGGAATGAGTTCTGAAATAATTAAGATGACAAAAGAGAACAATTAAGATGGGAAAGGTGAAATTTGGATGGTGAGATTTTGGGAGGTGTGGGAGGAGAAGGGGTTACTTGGTTATTTTTGCATTAAATATTGAATCAGGTGAGGTATTTAGTTTTGTTCATTCATTTCTGGTTAGGATTTAGCGTGGTCACTTCTAAAGATCCTTCATGATGAGCCTAAGCTAAGCTAAAGGGTCAGGCACCAATTTTCAATGCGCTCTTGTGCACTCCTGTCAGAGCAGCCACTGTAGTCTTGATTTGCAAAAGATTGGGGCTAGGGCAGAACTTCATAAAACAAATTCATTTCATTAAATCCTGCAAAGTTTAATGAGAGCTGAAAATCAGGAGAGACCTATCAGCACATGGATTTCTCCTGATGCAGTTTCAAAACATTTACTTTGGTATGGGCAATAGGGAGTATTCTGGTTCTGAAGTCAACTGCTCCACTAAAGTATACAAGGTGATTATTAGTCCTCTAGTGACTTTCAGCAAACCTACTATGTTTAAACAGCAGAGTTAAACAAAACTCAGTTTAGAGAGTCTATTCTGGAGAAAAATGGCAGTGGGAAATGAGCAGGCTTTATTTTAATTTTATTTTATGTCTTTCTAGCTGTCATATCATCTATAATGTATATCTCTGCTTGCAGAATTTTTAGATGCTCAGAATTCAAATGTTTCCTTTAATGCCAGACAAGGATAAGATTTTAAGGCTAACACAAAGACAGGAATACATTTTCTAATGTTCACATTTTTTCAGTACTGATAGCTAAGGCAACTTGAGTGAAGCTTCAAAGGTCAGTGACTTCTTGTTTAGCATCACTGACTTGACCAAAAATTATTTTATATTGTCTTTTTCCCCTCTTTTCAGTAACAATTCATTTGTATGTCCAAGATTTTTTCTCCATGGAATTAGATTTGCACACCATGACACTGTGAATGTAATAAAATCCTACACCAGGGAAAATGGAAATATGCAAAGGCACCATTTGTAAAATGAGGAACTAGCTGTCTGTCCACTGCAAATTCACTATCAATTTTGAGTTTCTGTGTAGAACAGCAGTTCTTTCAATAAATAAGACAATTGCATAATTGCAAGACTTCCAGCTTTCTCTCCATCCAGTGATTGCTGACTGAACTGTGTTGATTAGCTTTCAGTACAAGGCTTGACAGTGGCTCTGCAATCATTCTGCACAGCTCATACCAAGCAGCATTTTAATTTGTTACTGCTGAAGTGTGTTGTTGAAGTCACAGCTTTCATTCTGCTGGTCTTGTAGAAGACACCACTTTTGATGCCAAGCATATATTTTTCACATCTCCTTTGTATTTTTCTTCCACTATCACTTTTCATTCAAGATTTAGAGAAATTTTTTTAAACTCAATTATTTACAGCAATAAGATAAAAATCCCCACCATAATTACCCTTGTTTTGTTAAATTGTGAAACAGTATATTGACCAGTTCTGTCAAATCTCTAGTGAAAGTCAGCTCTTTCCCAGCTCGGTTTCTACATTTTGCTACTACATATGCTTAAAATATCAGTAGATAGGAGATTAGAATTCAGCTACCAAAGAAAATTTTTAAACATTGAAGAGACCACAAGCACAAAACCCACAAAAAAAGGTAGTATTTTTACATATATAACTAAGACAAAATATGCAGCAGTTAAAGCTCATACTTTTCACTTTTCTCCACATGTACACATCCTCTACATTTTTTGAGGCATAAAATTCTGATGTTGAGATTGTGACTGCATGAACTGCATAGAATTAAAATATTATTTTTATCTATCTAGATTCATTAAAACGTAGAGAGGAAGAGGTAGACCCTAAAGTTCAATTAATCATCAGTGTCTGAGAATTATGGTGTTATAGCTCAATACACTAATTAAAAAAAAAAAATCTGAACTGCGTTTACTGGCTTCTAAATTTTCCTAAATGCTCACTTTATTTGTGTTGTCAAATCAAAGATTGCATATGTTTCACTGCAGGAAATATAAGAAAAATTGACTGGGAGATAAATACGCTGGTTACTGCATGCAGGAATTGCAAAGATGTTTGCTTTAGGCATATCAGGACATACTGTCCTGCTGTAAATATAATGGTTATCAGAGAGTGAAAATTTAGGCTCACTGCCACTGTAGGAGACAGCTTTTTTTTTCCTCCTTTGGTGGTTGTTCTGAGATTAATACTCAAGCAGTGCAATATTTCTGAAAAAAGGATGGTATTTAAGCCCTCTTAGAAGATTGCTTTAGTGAACTTGGCAATGGCACTTTCAGAGGTACAACAATCTGATGATTGCCATTCAACAGTTCAAGCTATTCTGTTTTAAATATTTCACATTTCTCTTTGAAAGCATATAACTCATATTTTTTATTAAATTCTGCTGTCAGGTTATTTTTGGTTTATTTTTGAACTTTCATGCTGGTGTTATGTACTCAATGATGTGATATGTATGTACAGTACATTTCTCACAAACACTATTTGCTTCATTATTTGTGATTTAGGATTAAGATTTGTCTTTTAAATCCACAGTTTCTGTCAACTGCAATCATTTTCTGCTTGCCTTTACACATAAGATCAATGCTCTTAGAGTTCAGGTTTCTGTGACTGTCACCCTGAAGTTGATGGTATTTCTGGTTCTTTATTACCTTCTGACATATCAGTACACTTAAGAACAATTTTTCTCCACTGCCTGAGGCTGAGTTGAATGAAGTGGTGCTTCAGTCGCATTCTGTCATCTCTGTGTTGACCACGACCTTCATGGTTTATTTATGATTAGGAAGTTATGCCTTTCCTTACTCTAGCAATGGTATTTTAGCAAAGTTCTTCATCAATTTCTTAGTGCTGCAAATACCTTGCAATTTTGCAGGCTTGCTCTCTGCAATATTCTTCAATAAATAATAGGAAGCTAGCCTGCACTTTTAGAGAAACTTTCCTATATATATTTCTAGTGCCAGCTTAGATTGTCTCTTACATTGACAGTTGTCCTGCAGAGCTGGACAAATAATGAATGACCTTTGCCATCTCTGGATTGTACCACTGAGAGTTGTTAGATGACATTTTACTGTGAACTAATGATCTGGTAAGGAATCTGCTCGATTATGTATCACCTACCTGGGAGTGAATGTATCTGGCAGACACTGAAAAGGATTAAACATGAACAGTTTATGGCAGGATGAGCCCTCTAAGAGCTTTGAATATCAACAGTTGATTAAATATGAACTAGACATGATTAGCGCTTCAGACTATGTATAGTGTTAATTTCAGTTGGGATTATTGCTACTGTTTAAACTTACACTATGAATTGAGGAACTTTGAACTTCCTTGTGCAAAGCCCCTAGTGAAATTAATGAGTAAACACCAGAAGATGACCTCACTTTCTACTGTATTAATCAGAACAGTTCTACCAATACCAGAGAAAAAAGGATGTAAGTCTTGCATCAATAAAGTTTAGGTAGATTTACCAAAGCTACCATCTAGCTGAAAATTATTTGTTTGCACAAATAAATGAATGTCTTCTCACACATACGTTTTCACAAGAGACATATTGATTAGGAAGAAAATCAATTGAAAATTCCATGTTGCTGTACTAGAAACAGTGATTTCCTCCTACATAATGTTTATATTGTGTTAGCAATCTGGTGGATCATATCTTTCTTAATTTTCACTGCCCTTATGCAGCTAACACTAGTGCCAGAATCTTTACCTAGGCATTTTTCATATGCAGAGGTCTGTTATCCCAATATCCTTCATGCCATACTTGTGAATACTCTGGATTTCCTTCAGACCCTTCACCAGCCTTGCTGCCCTTCTCTGGACATGTTTAAGGATCTCAATCCCTTCCTAAACTGGGGAGTCCAGAAGTGGACATAGTACTCGAGGTGCAGCCTAACCAGGGCTGAGTATGTGCTGTAGAGGTGCTGCTCATAGTTTCAAGTACGTTGCTGCAGATTTTTGCACACATTTTGGTATTATGTAAGAACTAGCATTCATAATCATAAAGCCAACACTTCTGAGCAATTTTCCGAAGAGAAGGCTTCTTTAAGGCAAGGGTACACATTGGGACCCTTGCCTAGCCTCTAACTTATCAATGCATATAAATCCATTCTTTTACTCTGATACAGAAAGTACTATTAAATGACATTAAGCACTTTGTTAAAAAAAAAAAAAAAAAAAGGTATGGTCACACTTTTTAATTAAGCCAGAAAAGTGAAAGTTGCAAATGAAAATGCCATGTAGAAGAAACACACCACCACCCCCATTGTCAATTTTGGAAAGAATATTTGCACTCTTTTTTTGTTGTAAATTATCTTCGCCTCTTTTTCCTCCTTCTTCCTCTTCTACACCTCACCAGTAAGCAGAAGAATCACTTCCACTTTGTGTATGTGAATACAGTTTTCTGAGCATGAAGATCATGACTTTTTTTGAGAATCAACTTCCTCACAACAGAAGTGCTCTTACATGAATCTCAGACACACAAATATTTACTCATAGGTTTTATACTACATCTGAATAAACTCATCATTGGTCAAGTGTCTGGAATCATTACTAAGAAAGATCTGATCTATTTGATGCACGTGATTAGTAATTCTGACTTAATCTCTTGGATTGTACACACTGAAGATAAAAAAAAAGCACCAAACAACCCAACAATAGTGCAGAATCAGTTGATCTTGACACATTAGTCACAGACAAATGGAAATGGCAAGACACAAGTCCAGTAATGAGTGTCATAGTCCAAAGTACAAAATCAGAGCTAATTTGTAAAACTGTTAACACACATAACATTTACCCTTCTATTTAAAAATCTGCATTATTCAAAAGGCTTAAGGCTAAAGAAGCCAATAATACTTGATGATTCATTAGTTTGAAAGGCATACATGCTCTTGTTAAGACAATTAAGGCTTTGGTCACAAATCCTTTGGTTTTATTGATTTGGCAGAAATCATAACTCTGGCTCATTTTATACTTAACACTGAAGAGCTCTGAACAAGGGGAAGATAGGTTAAGCAATTATTCTGTGATATTTGCATTGAACTGATCCTGCAGTTTAAAATCACCAATCATTGACCAAATGCTGTATTATGATGTAATGTGGCTTCAGCAAGTGCCATTCATTCTGCACAAAAGGCAAACAGAAGGCTTCTGTATTAGTATACTGAAAATTTGATAGGATAAAATGTCAAATAACTTTTTGCAAGCTCCTCAGAGAAAAGCCTTATATTATCTATCTAAATAGTACCCTTTCACAGATGGAACTGCTACTTACAGAGGGTGCAGCTTTACTTTCTTTCTAAACACTCTTTCAAATATACTGTTGAAATCCGCCTTGCAATCAGTAGATTTTCCTTATAAAAGAGTTCTGTATTTTAACTTTAGGCCCTCTGTTCTGTTTTGGAAACATGAAAACCCTTTATTGGAGATGTTCCACTCAGAAGAGAGAGATTTCAGAACCAGCATGGACAGTTCTCTATAAGTATCAGCTCAAAGTCCAACAGATGCCAAAAAAACCCCAACAAAAAAATGCTGGGCATTATCAAGAATATAGCTGAGGATGAAGATAAAATATAATGCTGTCACTATCAACTGCAGCACTCTCCATATCTGCAGGACATAGCAGAGTCAGAAAAAGCAAGAGAAGAACAAATAAAATTACTAAGGGCATGGTGCAGCTGTCTTGAAAGACAGACAGAATAACTACCTAGACACAGGATTATCTGCTGAAATTCATTTCAACTTGGATCAAAACAAGAAAATTCTTCTTTATGCAAAGGGCACTGATTGTGTAACTACCTGCCAAAGACAGAGTTGGAGGAAACAATATGCTCAAGAAGAGATTAAACAAAACAATGGACAACCATATCCAAAAGCAGATACTGAGGGAGACAGGTGGGGATGCACCCTCTGTTGTCCTTCACCTGCTGGTTGTGGATGTCAGGGCAGGAAACCACAGTTAATGATCAGGCTTGAGGCCACCTTCTATTGCAAGTGCTAGACAGGGAGCAAGATGAATTTACAGATGAGATCTGTTCTAAAAACATGATTCTTTAAGCTGTTTTACTAGTAAGGGAGTGAACATGTTACTGCCATGAATAGTCTTTCTGAGGATAGAAATTTTATATATATGTGTGCGTGTATATATATATTAGTGTTTTCTGTTCAAAAATCATACATACACTTCAGGAGTAAAGAGGTGTTTAAGCAGACTTTGAAGATGTTTTGGGGTTTTTCCTGCCATTAAAATGACAAATAAATTAATGAATAGTGAAATATATATAAAAATATATTGCAAAAAATCCAATGTATTATCTTTTTCAACCTGTATTGTAATTTAATATTGAATTTTCATCTTTTATGTTCACAATATGTTAAATATTACTGTCAATCTAAAATGCTTAAAAAACCATCTTGGAATATTTCAGGAAGGTTATCTGAAATTCCTAATTTCAATATTTTCTCTAGAAGCCTACTTTTAAAGGTTATGTTCAGAGCAGCAAAAAATAGTGTTGTCAAATAAGAAAACATGAATGTCTTAACTTTAAATGTTTTTAAACAGTCCAAATATTTTTTTATTTATAGAAAATAATTGGATAAAAGTAGAAAACAATAACCAGGACACAGATGCTGTTCAAAGCTAGTAAACATTTTCACTGTATCCCCCAATTTATTTGTCATGGATTAGGACACTAGTTCTAAACTTCGCATATTAAAAGAGTTCTGAATAAAAGAAACTGGCACTGTTCAAAATGTTTGTCACTAGAGGTAGGACCTTGTTAATTTTACTTCACAACTAAAAATACTCCTCACACAAGTTAGGATCTTTATTAACTGAAGAACTAAACTTCCATTTTACCTAATCTTCCTATGCTAGTCAGCTCCAACATCTTAAAACAGTAACATATCACTAGCAGCTTGTCAGAAAAAGGGGGATACTGAAAAATTTAAAACATAAAATTTAAAGAAAAAGGCTTCTCTTGCCTACTTTTCTATAATGTTACTGTAAATCTATCTCAATTTGAGCTTATTTAATTCTTGCCGCAGGATGCACGAATCATTTGATGCCCTCAAATAATCCTAGTTTGTGAGACTAGCTGGAATCCTTATAGAAATGTCCATAGAAAGAGTCTTGACTTAGTAATTAGCCTAATGTTTGATGTGTTGGCATTTCATGAGATGTCACAGTGATGAGTAATGGATTCACACAAACCCACAGCTTCATTCACGTTCTGCAGGACAATATGAAACTGTGTGCTTGTAAGAGTTGTTATCTTGTTGTTATATTTCATATTTCTGAAGTCCCATACTGTCGCAATCATCTTTCTAAAGTCTCGTACCTTCTCAGCGATATTTCTTGGAGGCAGTTCTTCACAGCTCTGACTACTGCTTGTTGCTGCTTCTTAGTCAGGGCTCCTTCCAGGCTCTCCCTGACTGGCCAAGCCCCCGCCCCCCCTTTTATCCCAGTTATCTTCATTAGCCACAGCTGCCACCCAATTAAGGACATCACAGCTGCAGCCCATCAAGAACAACTGAGGCTTATAAGGGCAAGGCCTATATACAGACATTTAAATATAATACAGATATTTTACTAGGACTCCTACTATATGTAAGGATCACAAAAACCAATAATTTGTGAAGACTGGATCATGCCCACTACCACAGAAATTATATCAAGTTTAGATAACTTTTAGAGAAGTAATTAAAAACAAAGTATTAGAGAGACTGGCAGTATGTTGAGCATAGCACTAATCAAGTTGAGTATTGTGTTAGAGTTTCACTCATGATCAAATTTTCTTCTAAACACACATCTTGCAGAAGCAGTTTCACAGGCATCAGCTGATGTTTGACAAACTGGGGAGCAATTGGGAAATGTGCGTGCAGCTGAAAGTATTAGTCTTCATGGCTGATGGTACTTTGGGGTTTATTTTTCCTATGCTGCAGAAGGACGAAGCCACAACCATTGTGAATTTCCCAAACATACATAAAGCATTTGCAAACAGCCTGAAATCCCAGATTTTCCACTCTGTCACTCTCCCAGCAAGACCAAATCACTGAGACCAGTTAGAATCAAGAGCCTCTCCATCTTCTGATAGAGATCTGCATGACAAGGTTTTCTCATGATGGTAGTCAGACCACTGGTCTTTAAAATGTTACATGAAACATGAAATCACTTGGCTGGAGAACAGGTTATCCTCTAGACCTCCAATACATAATAACAGGTGCAACTGAGAGACTCTCAGAATAGCTATCTGTCGATACTTTGCTTTAGGAATTCACAAACACAGGTTCATAAGTTAGACTTAATCAGTGCAAGAACTTGTTATATTTATGTACATGTTTTTCCCGTTGACTGCTAATTATAGCTGTCAGAAAGACAGAAACTTCTAATATCAGCAAAATTTTCCAGATCACAATTTTTTAAAACTGTCTGGCTTGTGAAACCAGCTCAAAAACCCTACTATAGGAAGAGATATGTAAAATGCAAAATGCCTATGTCTGGTACTATTTTCAGCAAGAATAATGCAGAATTATTTGGCAAAATCAGGAAAAAGTATTATAGAAATAATATAATAAAAAGTAATGTATAAATAAAAGTATAATAGAAAAGTGAATAGAAATAATACATCAAGGTAAGCAGGTAGTATGCACACAAAAGACATTTGAGGAGTTACTTTTAATAAGGGGGGTTGTGTGCACTTTGGAGGAAGCAGTGCCACTCATTAAAATGTACACTTTAGGTTAGTCTTCTCTTAGGAGTTAATAGGGAATTAATCATCTGTACACCAGGGAAGAGTGGTTTGATCAATACTGAAGCTATAACCTTCACTGAGGCAACATATCTAATAACTACATCTTGAATAAAATTCCTTCATGCACTGACTCATTTTTCTTAAAGCATGAAACCAATAAGCATTAGACTCTGTTTGGAGTGAGGGTGATCTCAGCAACACTTCTGACTGGTCTAACCAAAGTGTACCCATCTATACATCCACAGATAGGCAATAAGCACATCTAATACATTATTAACACTGAGTAAAAATAATAATGGATCAAGAATTAAACTTTCATGAGCAATATGAAGGTCTGGTGTTGTGGCTATGAAAGAAAAAACAAGCCTAAACCCCATATTTATCTAAATTAACACAGAAAGTTAGATTTCCTTCTCAAGCAAATAATTAAGGTGAAAAAAATCTCTATACAATTTGAAGCTTTTCATTGTGAGAGTAAATGCAGTAAAGAGTGTTGAATAGCCTTGATTTTTACAGAATTAAATTAATAGAAGCATTCTAAGAGAAGTATTAGATCTAAAATGTACAATATAAGCTCTAAGACCTATTTTGATTCATTCTATTTTTTGAATTTTTTCTTTGATTTTTAATGGCTGCACAGAGTGCCAAGTTGGACTAAAAGACTGGCAGGAAAAAACAGGCTATATTTAGTATACCCAGATAAACTTTACAAATGTATAGGTAAATTATTCCCTGAGTTATCTATCCAGTAGTCAGAGGATCTAATCTATTGATTTACTTACTGTGGGGCCTGCAATTTACTCTAATAAACCTTCTGATGCATCTCTTATATTATGTAATGAGCAGGAAAAAGAGAGAAGTTTAAAGGTTGAAAGTTAGATATTTGCAAATCAGATACACAATAAAGCTGTGAGATGTTTAAGCAATTCACCTACTTTCACACCTTTGCAAAACTATTTTAGCTAATGCATATTTCTTTGGTGGGACTGATGTAGTGCAGGCAGCTGATTTGCTCTGTATTTTTTAAAGGAATAATAGAAGAATAGAGATAACCAAGAAGTAATGCCTATCCCCATTCAAGAGAAGCATTTGATATCTACTTGCTTTATTGTGCCAATGGTGCAGTGTAGAAATACTGCTTTTGGTACATTTAATTAAAAAGTTCACTATTTTTGTCAGACCAACCACCAGCCAACTATTTCCAAGTGCTTACCAAGGAAACCACTGCTGGGAATAATGACTTTGGCACAACTGTGCTTCTTGCTTCTGTCTGATCACCCTGTGACTTGTGCAAGGACAGCTGAAGTGCTCTTTTGACAACAAAACAGCAGAAATTGAGGCCTGTGTCTTAAATCAATGAACATGTTAGTTGAACTGAATTGTAAATTGTGGTGATTTATCTGCTTCTATATTAACAGATAAAACAAGGCAGGAAAATAGTGTAAAGTGCACAATCAATGAAAGGAATCACTCTGACTTTCTGAAAAAGCAAGCTGTTCATAGTCATAGTGCTTTTAGGGAATGGAGACAAAGGCTTTGCCCTCACACCATCTCTCAGGCAACTCAGATTTACTAGAAAAACAAAAGCTTTATGTGAGAGAAAAGAATATCTGGAGAATGTGTGAGGAAAGGAGAAAAAAAAGTACTATTGTGGTCTAAAGAAGATATACTTTTACCAAAGTATAATGGGTAAAAGTGGACTTGAAACTCAAATGCTGACTCACAGTTTACCATTTCAGAGAAATACATGCATCAGAACCATATTACTTCCATGTCTTATTTTACTGACATTTTTATTACATGATTTTTAAAGATCTCTGGGGTAGGACTGTTTGGGAAAGGGATGAACAGCAATTTTAAAAAGACACAGTATATGTAAAAACTAAAATTCCTACTGCAAGAATCTAAACAGAACTCCTTAGGTGAGTGATTTGTTCTCATGAGACAAAGGCAATATTTGTTCTCATGTCACTAGGCAATATGGGCTTCAGTTCTTTAAACATTTATATTCATCCTTCTGCAGTAGTTCTTAAATGTCCAGTTACCCCAAAGTGGTTTCTTTAATGCACTCTTGAGAAGAAGCAGGGCTCAGTGCACAGGTGAGAATGGTTTGGGACTAGCAGGAAAATCTTCAGCTACATCAAGTTCCTCAGACTTCTGTCCAACCTGACCTTGGATGTTTCCAGGCATGGAACATCTACCACCTGGGAAATGTTCCAGTATTTTACCTCCCTTACATAAAAAAAAAAATCCTTATAACTAATCTAAGTCCTGTGGCTATGTTACAGGCTAGGCAAAGGGGTCGTGCTGCAATAGCAGGTGCTGCCTAAACTGATCAGCCAGGAAGAAAGGGGCTCTCACTGCTTCTTTGAAGTAAGGAGACACATGCCAGGGCTCACAGGCCTGGGAAAATGAGAGCTTCCCACAAGGAAAACAGCTGAACTGAGCCATGTTAATCTATTATGTAAGTAAGAACAGTAGAAAGTAAAAAATTAAATGGAGGGGGAAAAATATAAACGGTGGCCAAAGTTGATTTATTTTTAAATATTTGAGCTGAAACTAGTAATAAAGTAGAAAACTAAATGTCAAAAGATTATTATCCTGACAGTGCCTCAGCTAGTAAGGTTTTCAAGCCCATGATGAGCTTCAGTACCTTGTGTTGTGAAGAGCTTGGCTTGCAAGTTGCAAGGTTAATAAGTGCAGTAAGAGATACAATGCCCTAACTGCTCCTGTTTTCTCAGCAAACAGATGATATAGAGTAATTATCATTCACTGATAACTGAGTGTCTCTCTTTTTAGATCTTGTATTCTCCATAAACCGATTTTGTACTTAGAATAGAATTTTCAAGAAATCAGTCTGTCAACATAATATGGTCTTGTTATTGCAATACTTTCGCTTGTAAACAACTTCTCTACTTTTTGCCTATTTTAGATTGACTGAATTATGTACATAATGTCACAATTTATGATTAACAGTGAGCTATTTACCCAGGGACTTAACCTCTGTTGGAAAGCTACAGACACTTGAAATTCAAAATCACTTTTAGAAAGCTACAGAAACTCCTATGTCTTCTAAAAGTGGGACTGAAGTAATTTACCAACTGTAATACAATGAAACCAAGAAAAAAAAATTAAAAATCACCTGTAAATCATTATTTCAGTATTTACTGAATAGGTTCAATTTAGTATTTAAAAATAGAAAATCCTGATATCTGGGGATTTAATTTCATTTTCGCCTTATCAAGGGCAAATCAGAAGTCAGAAGTCACTCAGAAATTGGAAGAAAGCAACATAGGATGAAGATTTTCAATAACTGCCAGCAGCATGTGCACTATAGGAGAGATCAGGGTCCTGACCAAGTGTTCACTGTGTATTCAATTCTCAGCAGTTTTGAGAATACTTAGACCACGTTTCTCTCCTCCACTTGAGGAATGAACTAAATACCCTCTACTCCTTAGAAGGGTAAGAGTGTGGAAAAATGTATTCATTTGCACTCAAAAAGTGTACTTCTTCTTTCTTTTTCTCATCCCCAAGTTGAAAAATTTCTCTTTCTTTCAACAGCTTTTTTAAACCTTTGAAGCTTGGCAAAGAGATCAATGCACTTAAGAAGAACACTAAAATGTTGAATCTGCTGTTTCAAAGAGGCCCATTTTGATTCTGATTAGAATTTCTCTAAATGCAAGTCCAAAACCTGTGGAAAATTAGTCAACACTATACACTGGCAGAAAGCAGGTGGAGACCCCTCATTGCCAGCCTCACAATCTTCTTAATTTATTTCAATCACGTTATTTACTAAGATATCTCAAGACATCTATTTGAAACTTGCCCTCCTCAATTTGCAAAATCTGTATGCCTGAACACATAGAAGCCATGCATTAAACACAGTCAAAAGCCCACTCCAAAGATGTATGCTTTCACCAAGAAAATATTAGGGTGGAATAAAAGTACATCCCCCATCCCCATCAAATCTCCCCTTAGTAAAGGGCTAGCATTTAATCTCAGTTTACACTTGGACCTGACCATTCCTGAGCAGTGCAGTTCCACACAACTTAGAAGAGTTATTTAGGACACAGTCTGGTTACAGACCTTGAAGTAAAACAACCTCCTTTGCTCACAGAGATTTAACCTTGTGTGTGCCAGCTATTCTGACAGCCTATGAGCCAGCTTGTTCACCTTGCAGGTGTTTACCATCCTTCCTTCACTGTGCTACTGTGAAGAATGAAAGGAGCAGTGATACCCAACACTGATTTATGGGGGATAACTTTTATGCCTTTTATCCAATAACAAGATCATGTGAAAGACTAAAATATAACTTTGGCAATGGGCTCAATGCTTCTTTAAGCCAAATTCCCTGACTACTGGGTTATGGAAGCACATATATTTTTTTTCCATTCCTGTGGCCTAACAGATCATTGATTACCTTCTTGCAGAGAATAGATTTGAGCATATGATCTAATCTCTAGGATTTTCTCTAAAAAAAGAATGGCATCAATGTGTTACCAACATCTGATTAAAAGAAAGGTATGATTAAAAAGAAAAGTATGAGCTTTACTTCATTACTTTATTTTCAAGAGCAAAGCACAGATAGTCCCTTTCAAGGAAAGGTTTCTGATGCTTTTGGTTCTTAGTTACCATTGCCTTAGAAAGGCAGAATTTGACGTGCAACACTGCCAAATTTCCATACAACTTTAATCTTAATACCCCCGTACTTATCCCTCTACTGCAGCCCCCTTCCCCCCACAAATTCACAGGGCCCCGGACAGCAAATTCCTTATTCTTAGAGCCAGGTGGCTATAAATTTGACATGGCTGGTGCAGCTCATGTCTCATTCACAGAGTAGTGTGACATGGCAATAACAGCCAGCTATAAATTGACACACATATGCATAAGACTTCCAAAAAGGTTTCACGGGCTCACCTTTGTTCAGTTCACCCATCTTGAGTCAGCTCTGTCCTTACAGGTGATCCTTCCAGAAGCATGTAAATCCCAAGATTAAGAAGTAGCAGTTTCTGTCTTTGTCCATTATTACTGCATTATTTTACAGTATAAAAATCAGAGCCTGGCTTTATTAGATTCTATCCTTTGCCCCTCATCTTTCTTTCAGAGTGGGAGTGAGAAAGGAAAAGACAGTAATTAAAACAAACCAACCCTAGAAATCAAAAGTGTAACATTTCCCACTGTTAACTTCATGAATTTAGATTTTTCCAAGCAGAAAAATACATATTGAAACACAGCCAACAACTATAATCTTAACTCTTGTTCTAACTTAATTTTGCTTTAAGGTTCTAACTGCAGGTGTTTGGGTTTTTTTTTCCCTCAGCAGTTTAAGACTGCAAGCTTGTTGCATCAGACCAAGTTTGCTGAGCTACTGAGTTCCATTACACACACACACACACAAAAGTACAGTATCACCTCATAAAACACTTCCAGGCTTCATCATCTCAGTAAAGATATGACAAGGCTGTTTATCAGTAGGTAATAAGACAGATAATTTAACTGTACAAGCTCTAATTGGTCTAATTCACTAACTGACCTCTCACCACTTGATTCACTAGTACAATTGAGCTCTGATAAAGCCTTTAATTGTAAATTGCACACAGCTGTGAGCTGCTTCTCACGCTGGCACAAAAACACTATCATCGACTGTTTCATCTCTGCGACCTGCTAATTTGGAGCATATGTAACTGTTTTTAATGCTGAAGGCTTGACATACCACAAACAGCAGATGTTGCAGCTGCCCCTGAGACGCTTTATTTAATTCAATTACGTCTTTTGGAGATATGTAAAAAAGCTAGGCGAGATGAGAGAGGGCAGGAGAATGTTAAAAATGGAGCCCCTGGTTGAGGCCCAGGTGGCTCGATAGGCAAATGATTGGGTGAATGTCTAAATGATCTTTTTAATTGAGTAGACTGACGGCTAATCAGGGTCATGAAGTGTTATCACACTGATGAGCTGAGTGGAGCCCTGGGCTGCTCTGCAATTAATGCTGCTTTTGTGAAAGGAGAAAAAAGGAAGATAATGTATACCATCTGGCAATTGTTTATGATAAAAGCAGCAGTTTGCTACAAATTCAAGTTAAATGCTATTCATAACATTATTTCTTCTGCTGCTGTGGAGGGCAAGGACATAGAGCCCAGGCCTTTGTCTGACTTTCTCATTCCCTTTCAACAAGCAAAACATTCATTTGCTTCCACATGTGTTATTATTAATTACTTGCCTGCTTGCTAATGTATGGCCCAAATGATGCTCTTTTTGAAATGCCATGAATAAGTCCAGCAATCTAGATTTTGGATGCTTCATGCCAAAGCATCCAATGAGATAAAAAAGAAGCTAAGGTCTTAACTTGTAGCTACAAGCCAGAGAAAACAAGTTAGTTGTTTTTTCAGTGTTGGGTACTCATCCCCCTGCCCCCTTTCCCTGTACTGTTTCATTTTGAGGAGATTGAATCTTTAAAGGACACACCTAAAGGTTCAGAAAAAAAGCAGGGTTTTGATAAGGAGAGGAAAATTGAACCTGATTAATTTCTATGTGAAGGTGTTTCACTAGGCCTAAGAAGGTTTGGCTTTATAAAAGAAAAAAACCAGTTCAGGGGTGTTTTGGGGATGTGGCTTTCTAGCAAGGTAAGGAGAAGTAGACAGGTACTGGTGACAGCATAACACTGAGCTAAAAGCTCATCCCTGTAAGTAGAATATTATTCTACTACTAGGTAGAAGGACATGACAAGTGGGAAAAAATAATCCTGCCAATTCTTCTTAGGTTTTAAACCAGCGGGGAGCTGAAAATAACACTGCTGGGGCCCTCCTTAAAGAGGACAACCACCAGTCAAGTTAGGGAAAATTTAACAATATATAGTGTCACTTCTGACAAGGAGAAGAAGCCTTGGCTTAAAACTTAGATATTAAGAGCTTATTTGTTGCTTACAGATTAGTTCTGAAAATCAGGTCGTTCCAATTCCTGGCTGTGTCACAAGTATATTGCACATCCTTAAGAGAGTCACTTCACTCGTATGTGCTTTGTCTGACAGGGAATCTAACCCAGTATTTTTTTTAAACCAACACTCAGGTCAAAGTTGATCAAAATTAACAAATATCTGTTTTAACTATTCCTTAAAACTTAAAAGGCTAGAAACAGAGACTGTCCTTCTACCAGAAAAGTTGGAAATAACTGGACTTTGTAAAGTTTTTTTAATTCTTGGGGTGCTGGAAGCACATTTTGTGTATCAGTTCTTTTATTGTGTTTTATACATTTTTACCTTACGACTGGATTTAAGCATCACATATATCTTCAAACAAGATATTGCTAAACAGTACTCTAGTAAAAGGAGCAAAAGGCTCAAAAGCAAAGCACCAGCCTCAAGCTTATATCTTACAAGTTTTTGTCTTAACCCCTTGTTCGTTTTTCAGTTCTGTGGACTACAGATGAATACACCAGTTATTACCTGTGATCACTTGTTATTTCTGTCCCTACTAACCACTGTGTACTGAAGATGAAATATCAGTAATTTTTAAAAAGTTTACAGAGACCATCTGCTTGCAACCTGGAGAAGAGAAGGATATGCTGCTGTAAGGACTTCACTCAGCAATTCTCATGCTTAAACTGTGCTTTGAGTCAAACTTCTAGCTATGATTAACAAACCCATGCTGTAAATATACACTGCAGACTCCCTGGCAATTCCCTACCTTCTCCCTACTCTTCCAGGTACTGCAACACTCACAAGTGCCTGGGAGACTGTTTTCTCTTCCAAGGGAAATTTTACAAGATTCTTTAAGTTCTCTTGCTCTAAACCCGGAGAAAAGCAACAACAAACAAAATGCCATAAAACAAAAAACCAAAAAAAACAGTAAGAATTTGAGAGGGGAGGGGAGGAGAGGAGATATCATAAAATGTTCATTTAATATCCTAAATGGGCCAGATGAATCGTGGGTGAGTTCTATTGCTGATCAGAAGTCCTTGCCTTATCAAAACAGGTACATACCATCTTGGAAAGAAATGTTTCCATTTCAAGGAACAAGTGTATTCTGAGAAAAACATTCTTAAGAAATTTGCCAGCTGTATCTCTTCAACAACAGCTGTTCACCAGGCTACTCTTTCATCATGGTAGTGAGAGATTCAAAAAGATTTTTTTACTGAACAATTGAGGTAGAATATTACCCTACTTTATGTTTTAATAAGGGCAGAAAAACAAAATACTAGGGAAGAATGCTGTGATAAGAGTACCTTTTGAGTTGTGTTGGGAAGAAGTGCCTGCTGAGGGTGTTTTAGGAGTGCAGGAAGTTATCAGATATTGTAGCAGGCAGCAGCTCTTGGTAAGACTATGGAGTTAGACAGAAATGTTGCTACTAACACCATGCTTAAGAAGACAGCTTAAAATAATACTCAAGATAGTCTTTGTGGCATTTTGAAATCATGGCATTAAGCTCTGAATTATGGATGAACGCTGCTTTATTTCAGTTTAATAAAGGTATCCTGCTTTTTCTCTCAGACTAGTATTAGACACAATAAAAAAGAAACATTCTTTCCAAGATTTAATATGCTATTTGAGTTCTCTTCTGTGATCAGAGTTTCCTATTCTCTTTCTGATTTTTTAGCTACAAATTAATGTAAAATCTTCACACATAAAAAAGAATTTGCAGTGGCACTTCTACTTATTTCTGGAAGAGTTTAGGACTCCTATATTTTATGTACTTATAATGAGACAGCATATGAATTCTATTGTTTTAATTTCATTATGGTGTGACAGACTTTTTTTCAGGATTCCTGGGACTACATGAACAGCTGAACTTTCATTTTGACGACTGGACCTAAAAACAATGCCCTTTTTAGTGAACTAGGTAATTTGTTTCAGCTCAAAAAAAAAAAAAGAAAGAAAACATAAAGTAACTCTATGTTGGCAGTCTGAGAAGTCCTTTGGAAGTGTAAACCTGAATTAAAGGCCTGAATCCAGGAATATTTGAATACTTTGTAGGACTATTCCAACAGAAGAGTTAAAGGGAGAACAATCTAAAAATATACTCTCCCAAATATTTGGTTCACAGGCCTATCTCCACGCATATAAAGAGAAGGAAGAAATCCTCCTTCCTTCGTCTCAGCTCTGTGACAAATATTTGGACAATTGGACCCTAAAAACTTTTACCTTAAAAAAAAAAGTACTTCCTCTTACTAGGAGCAATATGACATTTTTATCTTAAAAGTGAGCTTAAGATGTTGTTCTGCCATACAGACTCACCTTTACATGCTACAAGTATGTCTGTCAGAGAGGAGTGCAGAAATCTCTGGGCAATTAAATCATTATGCATTTTAGCAGTAAAATTATGAATACAGATTTTAGCATTTCATTGAAGCATCAATAAACATTCCTCCTCATTAGTAGCTCCTAATGTCCTTTCTTTGAAGTACCTTAAACTTTTATAAAAATCACAGGTTGGCACAATGACTTACAGAGTCTTTGAAGTAAAACGGATCAGAAAAGTAATGCTGCTTTGCCTTCAGTTCAGAATTCAATGTAGAGTCCATTCTGCTCCTTCTACAGAACTCTCATACTTTTTATATGGCTAAGGGAGAGAGACCAGGTTATAATTTAAAACTCACAGGGCTGTCCCATGTGTTCATAAAAGCCACTGTTGCTGCCTAAGGACAGGAGAAATAAAAATCTTTTGGTAATGATTGTTCTTTCAGTACCAGTGTTACCAACAGCCACATGATCTTCCTGAGCAGAAGATCATGTTTAGATCAGAAATTCTGGTTTAGCCAGAATATGAATCCTAAAGCTACTCCTGCATTAGGCCATAGGCAGTGCCAGAGCATTACATGAGCAAGGTATTTCAGCTCCATCATAATTTACCCAGGGGACTGAATTCCAGATGACAGCAATACATGTGCAAAAACCTGCTAAATACAATATCTTAGGTAAAACCACAGGCAGAGAAACATAAGGTAGGCTTACACTGCTACCCCTCTGTACATAATAAGATTTTTGCAGTGTTTTCTTCCAAATTTACCTTGAAATAAGATCATTCAAAGTGAATAGTATGCTAAATGGTGAGGAAATCTTTATGCAAAGTGTTTTCATTCATCTAACTTCCATGAATAATATTCTGGAAATGCCTCTGTCCCTCTGTTTAGTGTAAACACCTAATTTTAGCCTACCTTAGGTTTCTAACAAGGATGTTATTCAAAACAACTACATTAGATTACATGAATATTTCCCATGGGGTCAAAATTCAAAAGACAACTTTAAAAAACGTTGGTTGCTAAGACTGTATATTCATCAAATGAATTTTAATTAGGTAAGGCAAATTCTGTTTTGCAATGCAGTGTACAATCCTAAAATAAATCATTGAATGAAAATATCCAAATGCAAACACAGGTTGATATAACTCAGAACATCCTAATTGCTCTTGGAAACAGGAGTCTCATAAAGTACATATAAACTGTGTCATCTTGACAAAGAGCACCCCGGATCCTGGAGTGTTCTACTGAGTTTAAGTTTATGCTAAAATAAAAAGGAACTAGTTTTAAAGGGCACAACAGACAGTTAGATGTCTAACTCCAGGCAAAATCAACACCTGAGACAGTATATTACAATAAATCTTGGAAAGATTTCTAAAGCCTCTAAAAAGAGATAGGCAGAATTCAACCACTGATAGCTAAGTGCAGATTTGTAACCCATGTAAGACAATTCAAGATGGTTCTTCTGCTATTCCTGAATTCCCACCACCTCATGACCTTATATTTTATTGTATCTTTCTTGAACTGGAATGAAGAAAAGCACAAAGTCTTTACCTTTTTCTGTAGGATTATTTTTCCCTTTGTCTGAGATAAAAAAAGGAATGAGTATGTGGAGGAAAGCAGGGGCATTGTAACATTAAATTACTTGTAAAGCTGAAGAGAAAAAACAGAAGGTGCAAATTGTAGTGACAGCTTACAATTAGAGATCAAAATTCGTATGCCTCTTCAGCCCAGTTCTCTCTTCAGAGATACTATTAAGTATATGTTAGATATGCAAATTAGATACTAAGCAAACATAATATCTATTAGATATACTTCAAGCTTTCTACCTATTTTAAGGCAATACAGACACAGCTATGTAAATACCTAGAATTTAATCCTTAGAAATCAACACTGACATATAGCATTTGCTAAAATTCAAAGCAAATGTGTTTTCCAAATCACTTAGACCAAAACCAATGGAGAAAAACAAGAAAACCCACCCCACAGTTGTCAAAAATTTCATTTTTTACCCTAATCTGCAAGGCATGGCAACACTCTGATGTAGTACCTTACAAGATATCTCTCTCATAATGATATAAATTAAGTTGAAAAGTATGTCCTTATTATTTTCAAAACAAGCATATTAATTTTAAGTTCAAACTGTCCTAATTTTTTTTCTTTCCGTAATAATTTTAAAGGCATATTTCAAAGGGAAAAAAAAAACCAAAAATGCCAAAGAAATGTAAATAAATAGGTTTTTTTTAAATCCAAGCAATATTTTTGCTCCCCCCCACCTTTCATTCAAAACTGCATGTTCACCAGACCAAAAGAATAACCTCTTTTTCCACAAAAATTCAGCCTAAGGATATTTGCAGAGAATAGAGTATTTCAAACAATGAACCACAGTTGAGACAGTTCAGTGACAGACCGACAAAATTAGGACTGTTCAGCCTGGAGAACAGAAGGTTGCACAGAGACCTCACAACAACCTCCCGGTATCTGAAGGGGAAGCCAGAGGAGGACTCTTCTCCAGGAACCGTAGTGGTAGGACGAGGAGGAATGGGTACAAGCTGAAAGAGAGAAAATTTAGGTATTTAGGAATATTAAACAGGCATTTATATGAATAATTTAGCTATTAGGAAGAAATTCTTTATTGAGAGGGTCCTGAGGCGCTAGAAAAGGTTGCCCAGAGAGCTTGTGGATGCTCCAAGCCTGGCAGTGTTCAAAGCCAGGCTGGATGAGGCCATGAGCAGCCTGGTCTAGTGGGAGGTCCCTGCCCATGGCATGGGGACATTTGGACTGGATGATCTTTAAGGTGCCCTAACATTCTATGAATCTACAATTCTATGATTCTAGAAAGGCAACCAAATTTTATGGAGTTTTCTTAATGAAATAAATGGTCACAAGTCTTCCTTCCCTGAAGAAAGTGTGTATGTTTAAAGTGACTGCTGTTTCAAGGGCCTCTGTTCTGCCTAATTTTAAACCTAAAACTCCATTTCACATATCTTAGATGAAGCCCAGTTAAAGATAACTTTCTTATAATTTACTAGACAGCCTAGGAAATTTTTATTAATAATGACTAGGAATTAAATTTTAATGTTAAAAGCATTACAGTGTATAAATAGAGGGTATTCACTGCTAACAAAATTGCAATGTAGTTCTTATAAGCAACTTATATTTTCAGAAAGAAGTGGGAAGAAAGTAAAAAAAGGTTTGTTCCTAGTTTATTGTGGTGTAACAGATTCCCAGTGATACCTGTTCTCTTTCCAGAAAGGCAGACATTGGATTACAGCAATGGAGCAGAATCAACCCAATCTGATGCTCCTTGAAAAACGAGTATAATAAGGATCTCTGGCAATACGGTTTTCATGAGTCATTCCAGAAGGGACACTGCTGAAGGTGAGGTTCAGCAGCATCCACTGTGCATACACCAATACTTTCAGGGGGGGAATCAATCCCAGAGCCTGTTCTTGTGCTGTGGTATTTCTTGGCCAGAAGAAACCACATAATACCCAGACTCCCATATGGTTTTGATTCCAGACCACAGAAGTTTAAATGACATTTAAAAAATACTTTGAAGGAAAACAAGTGAACTTCTAATGATAAACAACTTCTGTGAGACTCTCTATATTTATACTACTCAGTTCCATGTGGAGCTAGCAACAAAGGGCTTGAACAGTCTGCTGTGTTCCACGGTCTCCCACCCTGCAAAGGTCACAGTGGGAACCCAGCTCTGCTCTGTGCCTCTACCAACACCTTAGCAAGGTTTTGGCTGGCCTCCCTCCCTCCACCCTTAGTCACCCTGCAGTCTGGGGATGCATGATGTGGATGGAGAGAGACTGAGCTCATGCTAATGAACCCTCCTTATCATGCAGCCCTCATGCCTAATTCATCAGGCATTTTGGAGAGCCAGCAACTCATCAGCAGCTACACGGTGAATGTTTTAGCTCAAGGCTGGTCTGTGCTCTCTTTTGGTGCACCACCGTGGTTAAAGAGACTGAGTAGATAAGTACATGTTGATAGATGAATTGTTACCAACACCTCTCCTCACTCACTGCTTACTGGTCTCTTTTTGCAATATTAACAAAATTAAAGCAAAACAAAGTTAAAACAACAAAAACTCAAAGAAAAAGAATGAAGAGGAGATTTGAATTAATTCCATATCCTGAGTAAAATATTTAAGAAATTAATATTATCTATCTATCTATCTATCTATCTATCTATCTATCTATCTCAATGCATTTAAGACAATGAGAGATATCCTGAACCTTTTCTTACTTTTCTGAAAGGTTTTGAGTCCACTATCATTGTGACTGCATATGCAGATATCCAATGCGTTCTACCTAGCATATTCTTCTATCTACCCAGTCCCTGCCAGTTTGCTGTCTGCTATGCCTTCCTCTGGATTTCTTTGTAAAGAGACTCACCATCAGCAGCAGGCTGAGGGTGCTGCCAAACACAGGTACACATGAGCACATAGACACAGAAAGAGAACAAATTTTCCTGCAGTTCTCCTTCTTTTACTGGTTTTAGACCTTGCACAGTACTATATTATAGTAGCCTTTGAATATTCACATTCAAATTTGTAGGTTTAAACTCCTCATTTGGTGATGCAGTCTCCTCTCAGGAATATAAAATTTTATTAAGCGTTCATTGGAAGAATAAAAGACGTTAAAGCACAAATGGGCAATTTAATCTGACTGGTAGTGAAAACAATCTTTGCCTATAAAGATAAATTAAAATTGTACCAGTTGTACGTCTTGCAGATTCTCCAATGACTCTTTGAACTACTACTTTGAACTACTACTCTTTGCAGTAGAAAGCTTTGGATTTACATTTGGCTTTTGCAGTTCAACAAAAATCTTACTAAAAAGAGGTAAATAGAACTAGGCCAAAGTCTGTAAAATAATATCCCTGTCCTGCAAGAAAAAGAACCATCCCCAGCCATCACACTGCCACATGAACTTTACCTGTATGAATTGCATTAGGTGTTTAATTCATTACTTTTTCTTGAAATGGTCATATTCCTTAGCAGACTGATATATCCTTTGTTGCTGTTGTGACTTTCTAGCACAGTATGACCACAGCTTTTCTGGGGAGAAACTTAAGGAGGGAGATTTCTGTCAGTGTGCAGAGCAACCTCTGATGTTCATACTTTAGCTGTTTAGGACTGATGGACAAGGGAAGACTCAAGGTGAAAAATACTCCTAGCTTGCTGTCCCTCCTCAGTAGGAAAATGGATTTTTAAAGTCCTTATCCTCAGATGGACAGGATTTTTTGAACCTGCCAGTCCTGTTTGGGCATATAAGGTAGTTACACATAACCATGTACATGTGTGTATGATTTATGATTTCCTGTGTGAAAATATTTTAACACCTTTCTGGACATGTAATAATTTCAAGACTTTAGTTTGCTAAAGCACCCAAAGACCAACCTTACAGAGAATCAGATCCCACTACTGAGCCATGATCCAACTTGGGATTCTAAAGATGGATGACATGAACAGGGATGTTCACTGTCCTTACAGAACATCACTCAAGCTTCTTTGGGGTCTTGGTATCCAACTAGACCAGCCTATTATTTCCACTTACTGAGCAGTGCCTGACCTTTAACTGTGTCGGAAATCTACTGGGGAGGCATGCAGATTTAATTGATAGCTTTGCAAAGTTTCCCTGAAGTCAAAGGAACAAGACCTTCTGGTTAGCTGTAAATGTCTGAAATAAAAACCAAAAATATATACTCATAGTCCTTTAAAAATAGAAGATTCATAGTCCAGTTTTCATTTTGAAGGGATTTGGATTTAGGGCACTAAAAACCCAAGTGATTCTCAAACCACTATGTGTGCAAAATTAAATAACAGTTTTCTGACAGATTTCAATTGGAATCCTTTTTATTGTTCAGCAGGACCTAGTAACTACTGATGCATAAGAATTTTGTTTGTTGTCTTTGTTTGTTTCACTGCAAAGTTTATATTATGCTGTTTTGCCTGTAGTTTAAAAATCTTGGTCATAACTGTAAATACAGGAATCTTCAGGAAGATGTTTCTGAAGCAGTGCAAGTACAAGAATATAAGGGCCTAAAAAGAAAGTCTTTTACTAGGTTTATATCTCATAGGCCTCTCTCAATATGGTCTTTAAAACCTGAAATAACTTCATATAAATTTGTCTGCAGAACATCCAAGCAGAAGCATAACTGTTTGCAAAAGTTGAGGAAAAAGCATTTAAGTCTACTTGGCATCATTTCAGTTCTTTACAAATCTATTACATGAAAAATCTTAGCTCCAGGGAGCTACACTATTGTACCTGAACTGGAAGGTCTGACCCAGATATGGATTGTACCTATTATGTAGAGACCATCAATTGACAAACATTTGAAAGTGTTCAGAGTACTAACACGAATAATATAAAAAAGAAATCCATCGGCAAGAAAACATATCATGATACACCTGAGATGCAACAAAGAAGCTAGTGCTTGTTCATTGTGAACAGACATTTTCAAGTGGTTTACAGTTCTTACTTTGTTTTATAACAAGTTTAGTAGAATTTAAAAAACTTCAAAAAACCACCTGGCTTTCAGAAAAATGCTTCTTTTAAACAAAATCTGAAAAGTTATGCAATGATTCTGGACATGCGATCTGGGAATTTGAGTACCAACAGCACTCACCAGAATTTAGGGGAGAGGAACAAGGTTTCTTTATTCTTTTTGAGTTGTAAGTGATTCAGCTTCAGTGGGTTTCAAACTATGATGCCCAGTGGAAACCAGATCTAGAGGAAAATTGGACAGAGTGTCAGGGAGGTCTTGGAGTTGTGGACTAAGGAGGAAGAACCAATATTTTCTTCTTTGATAATTTGGAAAATGAAGTTCAACTTGCAAGTGAAGTTGATTGATTTTTTTTTTTTTACATGTGTAAACAAGAAATTCACATCATTACCAGAATCCACATGCCCTGATCCCCATGCCAAAATAAACCAGGTTATCTGCTTCATACATGGACCTATTGTTAGTGCTGCAATCCTCGTGCCTACTTTGAACTTTGTGCATCACCCAGGGTCCTACTAAAATAAAACATTCTTCTTCATTTCTTCAATTCAGGATGGAGCTAAATGATTTCTATAAAAATTTGTTTAACACCTAAAACATCCCAGAATTTTTGTTGTGTTGTATAAAGCAACTCAAGGTAAAAAAAAAACCCAAAAACAACGAACTTTTTGATGATACTAGAGCCATTCTTAAAAATAATAGAAGAAAATTAAATTTCAGGAAGAAAATACCTCTGAATTTCCCCCTGTGTAGCATCCTTGGCTGCATTCTAGATCAGAGCAAGAGCTGTGTGCTTTCTATGAGTGCAATATCAAGCACTCCAAATGTTCAGCTTAGAACTGTCAAGCCACACATAAAATATTGATACCTCACATTGGCAGGGTTAATACAGTGTTATTTTAATTGCAAACACACTGTGGGTGATTAGTCAAACTTGGTGTGTTTTGAATTCTAAGATAAAAATGCCTTCTGGCTGGACCTCCTATGCAATTAGCACTATGACCCTCATGTGCTCTTCTCTGTTATTAATATGATTGGTCTAATATGAGTATTAGACATCATTCATTAACCTGTTGTGAACCATCTTAAAAACCATCTCTGAATAATAGACTACATTCCTTTTTCTAAATCCATTTACAAGTAAGGAAAGTAAAAAGAATGAAGACGAGCTTTCCCCATTACATTGACTGGTACAGTGTTAAGCAATATGTACTGTATGAAATTATGAAAGAGCAAATTAAATAACAGGGCATATTGGGCCTATTAGTAATGGATGATCAGGTGCTCATTATGTTGAATTTCCACCCTGTTCAGAAGATGAATGCACATGCCAGAACAGAAATATTTTAACTGACCCAGTCTGAATATAAACTAAATCACATCTGGAAGTTCACTGTTTTGCCAGCTTACTTTATGCTGAGTTTATTGATTTATTTTTCTTTTCTTCTATTTTTTTCTATTTCTTTTTCCCTTTCCTTTCCTTTCCTTTCCTTTCCTTTCCTTTCCTTTCCTTTCCTTTCCTTTCCTTTCCTTTCCTTTCCTTTCCTTTCCTTTCCTTTCCTTTCCTTTCCTTTCCTTTCCTTTCCTTTCCTTTCCTTTCCCTACACACTATTTGTTAAAAAATTGGAGATTATTATTAGCAGTAAATGAAAGACAAAGAAAGGAAAGTATTTTGGAACTTTAGTGCTCTCTTCTGTGTGGACAGGTATTCAGTTAAGACAAATCAAGTACTCCACTGGCTTCAATTCAGTTATATATTTTACATTAGCTGAGAAAAAAAAACAGTAAAAGAACATTATCTACAATAAGCAAGATTGGATTGTTAACAGGAAATGATTATACATTAGAAAGGTTTCCTGGATCACTATTTTACCTAATAGCATCTGAACTGAGTATTGCTGTTTTGCTCCTACGTGAAAGCTTGGCCCTTTCCGATTTTTTACACACCTCATAGGCTTGCTCCCACCAGTGTTCCTGACTTATGATGTGTGAGGCACCCCTTCTCTGATCTGCAGAAAAGGTCACACCTGTGGCAAGATAGCTGCCTAAGAAGGATGTTGAGATTTACATTATCTGATGGGCATGGCAAGCCCCATCCGAGAGGAAAAGATTTAAAACACAGCAAGGAGCAGAGGGTAAGATGAAGGATCTTGCCTGGTCTCTGCACTTCTCTAGGAAGCACACCTGGTTTTGTAAAACTCTGCATGCTCCCTTCTACTTGATGGGCAAGGGCTCAGCTCTGCTCTCTCAGCTGGTGTGGTCACTTCTAGGGCCTGGGACCTGGGATCATGTCCTGCAAATGTGTGAGGTGTAGGAAGGACAGAAGCAGAGGGATTCTCATAGAGGTCCAGGTCATAATGTCTGAGACTTGGCAGGATGTACAAGTGAAATAATCTTCCTTTAAAGAAGTCAGTGTCCATGCTTCATACCCTTAATTTGTTTGGAGTTGGATTCTGAGGATGAGTCCCCACTAACATAGGACTGAATTTTATATGTATATCATTGGATTAAACTTTCCTAAGTGAGCATATAATTATTCTAGATATTCCTATTGGAATAATATTTCTATAAGAGTCATAAGATTGCTGATTTTTCTCTCTGATATCTAGCATGCTATTTCATTAAGGTATCATCTTTTAAATCAAACTCCTGAATTACTTGAAGAAGAGTAGTTCAGTGATTGCTTTTGGCAGGTGGGCACGAAATACTCATTAAAGAACTGTGTGTTGTTATCAAATGAGTATTGTGCTGTTTTCACTGAGATTTCCAGGGCCTCTTAGAAATCCATACCTAATGCTTAAATTAAACATTGAATCATATGACTTAAGCAGAAGTCAGCTACTAATAACATAATTCTTACTGATCTGCTAACAACCTGGAGATCAGTTCAATTGTTAGGAATTCTAGCAGTAACAAAATTACCACTGTGTTGAATTATTAATGGTTTGTATCAAAGAATGAGCTTAAATTGCTTTGGTCTTGTGTAAAAATTCCTCTGATCTTTGGCAATCATTATTTATTTACAGCTCCCATACGTTCTCCCTCTTTCACAAAGAAATAGGGTTTAAGTATGGCCAGGAGGCACTGAATTTTCATATGTAGTACTGTCTCTCAGTTAGAAAGACAGGGAAGAACTGCTGGCTTGAAGGTTCAGCAGGCAGCTTTTCTGTGTGAAAGGCAGGTTATCTAAACATTTTTTACCCCTGAGAGAGATATTCATAATATTTATTCTAAAATACAAATATTAGGGCTCTTTGCTACGTGTGAATTATCCTTAGGTATAGTAAATACAGTTCAGGTTAAAATAAAATCAGGGCATAGCAACAGCTAGTGTTTACATTTATAAAAAGTACATGTGGAGATTATTGCAGGAAAGTGTTCCTGAATTTATTAAAAAGCCCCCTTTTAGTTGGATAAAGAACATTGTAACATTTAGACTTGAACTCAAGTTGGCTGTAACTGTAAATGTGGCTTCTATAGAGGATCTCTCTGTTTAATGTGGACATCTTCTCCTAAGCTGGTTCATTTTGCAGAAGGCAGATTAATACCAAATGTCCTGATTTATAAATTACACAAGACTGGATATTTAATTTTTTTTTCTTTAAATTCAGCTTCGATCTATCAACTAACGTCTTGACAATCCTTTAGAGTCAAAGAGAGATAGGATCACCCATTTGTCACTATTACTTGTCTGTGTCAGACATATAATTACTTGAAGCATCTGGTCAGATACAATGAAAATGGAACAGAGAAATAAAGGACATATTTGAGATACCATTGCAGTTTGTATTTAAAACATAAAACTGCAACAAAATTTCAAATGGTGCATGACACTGCTTTAAAGAGAAAGTTATACAGAATAAATCCCTAAATTTTTGTTTATGAAAATAATTGATGCCATTTGTTGCTTTGAACTGTTCTTCTATTGATAATCTGTTAACTTTCACAACATATATATAGAACTGATTTTCTTCAGAAACAGGACGTAGCAAATGTTCCAAACAAAATGCTTTTCAAATTTTCATACAGCAGTTCTCATTTCTGTCAGCTTTTATTTAAAACTGCTTCTACTTGAGCAAATTAGAGGAATATGGTTTTTAATTACTATTCCTTTTACTCTCCAGAAATCAAACTAGCTGCAAGTGGACTACAAATACTCAAATTGTGCTTACTAGTTTTATAAGGTTTAACTGAAGATGTACTCAGATTGTTAACAGGGTTTGATAGGTCCAGCACCATGAAAGGGAAAAGCATTAGGAAGCTCACCAGCTACTTAGTGTATGCCACTATCAGACCTGAGCAATATAAAACAGCACCAGACTCATCCTTTTTCTAAAATGCTTGTTCCTACATTAAAGTTCTACTTTCCCTCTATGGTAGATATTCCTACTGAGTTCCACACTCATACAGGAGGGCTGGTTTTAATTACAACCTCTATAGGAATGTCCCTGGCCTGCTAATTCTTACTCTATAGAACTCTTTGGGAATAGATATCAAATATAAACACACTGTTTGCTCTCTCTGAAGCAATCTTGCCTATGATAAGTCAGCCCTGAAAGGGTTCACCTGCTTCTTGGAGTAGAAATCCACTTCTCCAAATATATGTTCCACTGAATCACCAAATCCTGGCACAGACATACAGGAAAGGCACATCATTAACAGCAAAAGGCACTGCCTGCTGATAACTCCTGATAACCCATAGCATGCATCTCTATATCCTACTCTAACAGTGAAGTTCTTTCCAAAATACTCAGTGCTAACCCTGTGTTATTACAACTGAAATAGCAGCAATTAAATTTCCATTGCAAAGAAAATATGAACAAAGCTGAACACTCTTGTAAAAAACCACACCGTTCAAATGGGGAAAGCAGCTTTGAATAGCTGAGAACTCTGTCAAATCAACATCAGTTCTCATCAGAACACTCCAAGGTACTTCTCTTTGCAATAACATAATGTATTTCAATTTCTGTCACTGTCACTTTTCCATGCTTAGACAAACAATGCTGCATGATTACTTTAAATCTCTAAAGACAGTGATTTTTCCCTCAAACTGCCCCAAATAAAATCTAGCAACACTAAATGTATATAATAGCAAAATTAAAACAAACTATTAAACAGAAAGTAAAGAGGAAAGATGTAGAGAGTTTACATCCAAAAACGTCTCTAAGTTAAAGACTTCAGAATGCTAAGAGTGAAAACTCAAGGTTAGAATGGAAGCACTTTTGAAATGTTATCTGCAATGGTTATTGCACTGGTTCTGCCAGTGCAAACCCTCATACAATTCCCTATATTCAAGTTGCTATATATATATATATATATATATATTTAAATCCTTTTGTTCATATATGCAATAGATAAAGAGGTTTTGGTTTTTGTTAAGTCTTTACAAGACTATGACCTTCACAAAGGTAGCTTCCTCAAATGCTCAAGGAAAATAGAACACCTCTGTCTATTTATTAAAACATGCAGATACGTTCAGAGGTTTTTCTTTGTTCCCAAGAAATACAATTTTTAATATATGTTGTTATATGATTCCATGCAAAGAAGCATATTTTATTTTACAATGTGCAAATATGCTGCATTTATCAAAAGCAATCCTCATCAAGTTTTCTTTCTTTTGGGAAAATTAAAACATATTTTGCAGCTAACTGTGCAATGTTATTGCATCTAATATGATTTTAGGTGAGGGAAACCAATAAATACAAGTTCAGGTGGAATATTTTGAAAAATGCCTCCACTCATATTTAGTACAACACTTTGTTTAGCAATTGAGGAAAGTACTCCTTTTAACTGAGAATGAAATCAAATCTTCTCTGTCCCTTCAATTAGGACTACCCTGCTCACAGTTTTTATTAAACAGCTCATATATTTGAGGTATTGGATCAATTTCATACATGATGAAATATTAGATGTCTAGAAATCACTACAACACACAAACCCCCTCTAACTGGCATTATGGGAAAATTAATCATTATGCAACTCACCACTCACCCAAAAATGTTGTGATCTTTTACAGTTTCTCAGACTTCACTTGTATGATCAATCTCTTGTAGGATACTTTGCACTTGGATGGTGGTGAATTGTAGTGGACTGTCATTTCTATCTGAAGTAAAAATTGTCCTTCTTTCTGAAACTCACAGATAAATTTTTGTGGTTTTTTTTATATGCATACACCAACATTTGACTATAAAATAACATATTCACATTGGCATACAAGAGACTATGTGAAGTTAGTCAAGCATCCATGATAGCAAAGGAACTGGCAAGCAGATTATGGTGAGGAAATACTTTTAATCTTAAATCTCAGTTCTGTGAGCCAGCCATCTTAATTCCTGCCAGTCTGAGAACAAATATTTCAAAATTGGTTCACAATATGTGCTTTAGTCTGACCTCAATCATGACCGGTTTATACCAGGCTAGTGGGAAAACTTTGCACTACATCTTTTTCAACCTTACTCTTTGAGGATACCCTTCAAGGTTGTCTTTGCATCATGGTGCATTTGCCATCACTGTATTACTGTCAGTCCATTTGGCTGAAACCAGATTAGTTATCTGATGAGATATCAATAAGTACAGTCTTATATTCTTAGACTTTTTCTCTGGAATTTAGGAACTGAGAGCAGTTTTATTATTTTTCCTTAAACTGGCCGAAGCAGAGTACAATCAGCATTAAAATCTTATCACTTAGGAAAATTAGCAAACAAAATTTCCATTTTTTTAATGAATAGATAAGCAACACAACAAGATGAGTCCTGAAAGCTCACCAAACACAAAGAAACCTTATTTTCCCCCCAGATGTCTTTCTCCAGTGAATTTTTTTCTGCTTTAGTTCATAAGTGCACAGGAGTGCACTTGGATGCCATCAAACAGAGATTCAGTAGTCACAGGCTATTTCTGATATGTAATAATCTCAACACAGAATCAGAGAGTCAAATGGCTTCTGCATTAGAAGATTCACAGCTGTCAGAATTTATCAAAGACCAATTGCAGGAATGGATGTTGTCTAAGTCTGCTGCATATAGTCTTACAAACTTTTCCTGCTATTGTAGTTTCAATGGAAAAGTTTTATTCATCCATTAAATTAAATAAGCAGGAAGGAAGTTCAAAAAAACACTCTATAACAGGACTTGTAAAATTAATAAGAAATTCCAGGAACCAAAACAAAATGATAAAAACAACCTAAGTAAAAAAAAAAAATTAATCCAAGCTTTTGATCATTCTTCAGCCATCCCTCTTGGGACTTGGCTTTACCAACACATCTCTCAAGAAGTTATACTGCAAGGCAATATAGAATTACATTTATAATGACAAAGTAAATTATTCAATAAAGAAATTCAGGTTTCAGTAATGCCTTTTTTCCTCCTAAATTTATGTAGCAGCATAAATTTGCACATTGCTATTTATCAGTCTAGTGAGTTTTTTTTAGTATATGAGTGCCTCCTAATGAAAAAATAACCAAAATCACACTAAGTTGATGGTATATCTTCCCTTCTACTTAACAGTTTATTTTAGCCTTTTCTTCCCTCATTCTGCACCTACCCAACAATTCTTTTTTGCCACTCTCTTTCTAAATGAATTCACTTATGCATTCTTCTTACCCCCTCATTCTTAATTTTAGTTACTTTCCAGAGAACTGTAAAAAAGAAACCAGAAATAGCATTTTTCTTCATTTTAAAAACAGTCATTTTGGTAAAAATTTTGTATGCCAATAGGCTTCTTGGACTGTTGCTGCTCTCCTCACAGCTTAGACTTTACTTTTCACTGAAATAGATGAATATTCAGCTGTTCAAATGGAAACCAGAATCTAATGATCACAGAACCCAAAAATGGAGAAGAATCAGTCTAAATCTAATGACTTGTCTGTTTTTTGGCAAGGTTTAAAACAATAATGCAAAGATCTGTAAATTTAATTGAGAAAAACAACAAAAAAATTTTCTTTATTTTGTTATAATTTTATTTCAAAAAACTCAAATCTTTTACCCCTCCTTAAATTTCAAGCTCTGGTCCTTGTTTTTTATTTAACCTCCCAGGAGAAAGGGAGTGATGAAATCTCCTTTTTCTTACCTGTTTCTCATAAGTATACAGGGATCCTAAAGCAAAAATGTAAAGGAAATAAAATTTCTTTTAATCAGAAAGGTTTTACTTAAAATATGGCATAAATTTTATTTGGAAATCAAAGAATAACTAATCTTATTTCTTGTGATTTACTTTTAATAAAAGTTCAGCTTTTTCCCCCAGTTGTTCTACTGAATAAAGAAACATTACATTGCAGGAAAGTGCCTTTAAAGTCTTTTGGGTTCAGAAATGGCTTGTAGTGCAAGATAATAAACCTTTTTTTTTTCTAAATTTCAGCTCTTACCAGGTTGTAAAGCAGACAGATATATTCTTATTGAGACATGTGATAACTAGAAATACTTTGGTTTCTTGACTCAGTATATAAGCTGAAGTCACAAATGCATTATTTTTAAAATCACTTCTTATTTTTCAGTGGCGTTGTCATTGGAGATAGAATGGTGGTAATCCAGGTTGAAGTTCATCCCCCAAAAAATTGATTAGTTGAAGTAATGAGTCCAAAAGTTATGTAATTTCATTTGCTATAATTACCATGCAGAATTGTAACTCACCCTTGTTTTCTGCAGAAGACATGAAAGAATGTTCTGCCTTTTTGGGTATCAAGGGATATATGTAATCAATGCATTCAGCTCCTGAGTTTTTCTCTAATCACCTCTTGTTTCCCAAAATCAGATGTTACTTTTATGACCTTAAGATCTTAAGTATATATTCATAAGAAAGCATTCCCTTCTTTTTCTTGTTTTTCTGTTTCAATGTTCTAGAAAAAAATCAAAACACAGTCATGCTGATACTGTTAAGTAATTTCTTAACCTGCAAAGAGACAAGAAATCCACTGGCTGAAAATAGTCAGAGTCTCTACAAAAACCAGCTGGAACCATTAGAAGACCCAACCAGTCAAGAAGCTTAGGCAGCAGAACTTGTAAAAAAATCTTTGTATATTAATTATTATATATTAATATATATAAATAATTGTATATTAGTTATTATATATTACCTGAAAAAATTAATTCCATCTGTCACATTATTCTAAACTATGATGTCAAAAGGTTTACAGCCCAAGAAACACACCTTTAATTCTGAAACTTCTATTGTTGTAATCTTCCATTTTGTATGAATTCACATCCCAAAATGAATTATTGACTTAAAAGGAATGCTCACAATATTAAATGGCAGATAAGAAAAAAATGAATTTGAGAGTGTGGAGAGAGGGGAGACATTTATTTGTTTGTAGTGCTATGTGTGAATGCTCAGTTCTGTCTTGCTTCTTCTAAAAAAAGCAAAAGGAACATTTACAGTGTGAAAAACATTAATGACAATAGCACTAAATAATCATACATGTGCTTTTGGATATTTTTTACAGCAGTACCATACTACATTCTTATCAGGGAATGGTATAGCTGGCTGCTAATTTTTTTAAATTTCCTGAGATTTATTTTTCTAGTCTAAATTTTATTCTGATATGAGATTTTAAACATCACCTTAGTTTAAAATTCAATTATATGCTGTTGAGTGACAAAGAAATAAGACATAAATGCACAGGATCAGTCCCAGTGTAAAATAGTTTTTCAGCTT
Organism: Ammospiza nelsoni; assembly: GCF_027579445.1. Lineage (NCBI taxonomy): Eukaryota > Metazoa > Chordata > Aves > Passeriformes > Passerellidae > Ammospiza > Ammospiza nelsoni. Next base: position 28,787,875 of record NC_080633.1, on the reverse strand, counting down.
ATCCAAAAGATTTCCTCACTGACATGTTCCCTGCACTGTGGGGAAGCAGATTCCTGACAGAGTTTGGGCTTTTTAAACATTTTATTATGATGTTTCCATTAATTTAGACACTTTCCTTATTGATTGGCAGCATTGGTTGTGTTGGAGAGTGTAATTCCTGCACTGTTAGATTCTAGGAAACTTCCATTTCCCTCAGCAGAGCAGTCCGGAACATTGACGCAGCTACATGGTACCTGGCAGAGTTCATCTAGCAGGTCTGGAGGAAAATCACTACTTGGAATCATATTTTCTTATCCACCAATATGTAGCAAAAGATCAGCACTTCAAACATATGCTTGTGACATAACTTAGTTTAGGTAGATAAAAAGACGAAGACATTTTAGATGTGTTGTTTACTCAGAAAAGATAATTTGCTTACAGGAATTAACTTTGCTGGTAAAAATTTAAGAGTTTCATTTTTTAATATAAATATTTGGCTAATAGAGGGAAAAGGTACTTATTTTCTCTTCAGTTGGCTTTCTTTCCTAGGATTAGTATAGCATGACAGATGGCTGATGTCATCTTTACTTGGAAGAACTCAGCTGGCAATAATAGCATGGTACATTTCTGGGGATTTGCGGTACTGTATGTCATGAAGTCGTTTTCAACCAAAAAGAGTCCAAAAGGGAATTCCCAGAAGTAAATATCTGCCTATGGTATCCTACTGTGTCTTGTTGATGCATCACAAGCAGAAGGAATCATAGAGTCTTTATAAAACTCCATAAATATTTACAATATTGTTGAAAATACATTGGAAATGCTACAGATTGCAAATGGTATGGGCCCCCTTGGCACTGCAACTTTGATTTTGCTGTTGAGTGAGAATAACAAAAACTGGTGATTTATATATATCAAAATCTGTTATGTATATATTTGAAGTTCAGTGATTTTTGTCACATTTGACATTCATGTGTAATAGAGTGAAAGCATTAATATTAGCAGAATGTAGATACGCTGGTTGATTGTTTTTCATTTTGCTAATGATTGCTGTGATGAGTAGAATAATGTCAGGGTCAGAGGGTTAAAGTTAATGAGAGCTTTCCATTGCACCATTGATTAATGGTGGATACCACAGTGAGAGATTTCCAGATTCCTGCCATAGAAAAACAATAAAGGTAAAAATGATGCCAATTTAAACACTTATACTTTGACTTCCTACCAAAATGTTTCTAAACCTGTCATAATGACATCTAGGCCTGACAAAAACAGTGAGAATTTATATAAAAATATTTAAATTGTATCAGATGCTTGTAATTATATAAATCAAAGCTCACTTTTTAAATTCACACTTTCTCTATCTGCACTAAGTTAAACCATAAGAGATTTCAAATTCCTCTCCTAAAAGCATGTTGAAGAGTACACTTTCTAAAGGCAGAATAATAGAATTTATTGTAGCATAATATATGTTTTAATATTATAATATGATTCTTTCAATAGCTGACTTAATAATTAGGATTTAAATATGTTGATTCCAGTTGCTATCTGTTCTCTCCTAATCCAAGAACAGGCTTTACTGACTGGATTTCAAAGACAGAGGGCTACTTCCATAAAGCTCCAACTCTTCTTGGAGAACAGAGATACAAATGCAAGAAAGCAGATCAATGTCCATAAGAAACTGATAAAATATTTTTGATAATTATTTTCCATTTCAATGCTTTTTACTACTCTGTGTCGCAATGAGAAAGAAAAGAGAGACTGCAAGGCAATGGAAAAAAGCATCTTAAAAACCAAAAAGTCCAACCCACCCTCAGCCCCAAAATCTAGCTTTACTTTCAAAATGTCATCTTGTCAAACAAAATATATATTTTTTAAATTCTGCTAAGAGCTTTCCAAAATATATAGTTTTTTAGCAAAGAATATTTAGCAAATAAAATCATATAATATCATATCATATATTGGTAATGTATGAAAGAATTTAATGACTTAAATGTCTCTGCTTGTCATATTAACCTATCTTTATATACTTAAGAAATGCACAAATAAAATATGACCATGATATTTATATGAGAATTTTTATTCCTTTTCCAATTTTTATTAGGAAATAAAATTAAATGGCTACATGTACCATGGTTAAGAGAAGTTAACTCTTGATCCATCACCTGAACATTATAGACAATGAATGCTAATTGACCTATGGTACCTGTGAGCACCAATATAAGCTTTACCCATTATATGAAGAAATTTGAAAAAGTCTGGCCTTATAATAAAGCAGTTTATGTTCCACTGTAGCTGTGTTGATGGTGCACTGAAGAGACCATTATATGCTGCAACATGGAAAATAGTAGGCTGGTAGGATTTTTAATGCTTTTCTTTTGTAGTACAGTGTACTTCTTTCCTAAGTATGATTAAATAATCATAAGAACTCCTCTAAGGGCTAATCTGCGTTATTTCCCAGATTTTCACCTTGGGGACATATTGTCCCTTGTCACTGAAACCTCAGGGACAGAAGGGTACGCTACAGGGTGGCACAGCAGGAAGCTGAGATACTGATGAAACAGTGTTCAGTTAATGAAGGCATGGCCCATGGCTTCTGCTGGTATGCCATATGTTTGAAGAAATGCTAATGACTACAATTCAAATACCTTTTTCATCTTAACTATATGTAAATGTGTTTATAAATGCTCTCTTATAAATATACTATCACATTTTTAAAAGCTAAGTGCTAATGTTGCTTTCAACATCTATAATACACAATAATTAAAACTTTAGCAATTCTGCTTAATTACACCTTATGGGAAACTGTACAGTAATTTATAGAAATTAAGCAGAAAAACAAAGATCAACAGAAATAAAACAGCAGCCTAAGAACTGAATAATAAATCATTTAGATCATTATTTTGCAAAAACCAAGATCATTGTGAATAGACAACTTAGGGCCCAGTTCTCAAATGGCTGAAATTTGCAAGGGAAAGATGAGTTTATAAACTCATGACATTCTATTAAAAAACTCTTTCAGCAAGTTGAACCAATTGTGACTTTTTTGTGCAGTCAGATCATTTAACAAAACTCAAAAACTAGAACTACCGATTTAAGATCAAAAACCGGGGAGATCTTAATTGGGCCGCAGCTTTTTTCTCTTTGCTTTACCTTTGTGAAAACCCTGTAACACTGCGGGTGATCATTAGCCACAAATGGCATTTTGCAGTGAATCATCTTCTCCCCAAGTGGCCAAAACAACATCTCCATTGCAACAGCAGACGTGGCATTCAGGAAGAGCAGTTGGTGACCAGGTTAGCCTACATGGGACACTACTATTTTTGCTGCAAGACAGGACACCCTGTTGCAGTCATAACTGTTCCAAAGAAACTCCCTCAAGATCCAGGTTAAGGCATGGTGGTATTGCTAATCTGGGAATCCAGTACTCACCTTTTATTTCCCCCTCTTAACATAACTGACTCACTCATATATAAATTTTGCTAATATCTACTACAGAATTTAGTAAACTTCAGATGAAGAAGGGCTGAATATTTTAAATCTCAGAGAAAGCCTGCTGAAATTGCATCTCACACAGGCAAAGCCATGAAACAACCACCAGTTAACTCAATTTTCATTCAAAAATCCAGTCCAAGCAAGGAAACTAAAATATAAAATGTGACAGCTGCCTAAGCATTCTTTAGGACACTATGAGTATTAAGGTAAAACACCTGTACCAAGCTACCTTTACTGATTCCTTTCTTTCATTTGATCCTTAAGAATTAGGACAGAAGGAATTATATGAATGAGCTTCACTTGTCCAGTTTCAGACAGAATTGTCCAACACAAGTGCTACACTTTCAGTGGAAGACTCTGCTTCACTCTCACCAAAAAGGGTCACAAATCTGACCTTAAGGAATTAAGAGGAGAACTGGAAAACTGTTATATTTAGTGACCCTCTTACTTAAAAATTAGGCAATTGTTAGAGAAAAATTACTTCTGACTAACCATATACTGTAGAGCACTCTGTGGGAACCCAAACCAGTTTACATGTGTGCAGTTTACATGATGAAAACATTGGAATCAATTTTATAGTCAAGGCAATCGAGGTTTTAAATTCCATTAGAGAGAATGTGAAAGTATGCTGCACAGACGAGGATATCTTGAAGGTAAAAATAAAAAAATAAAAAAAAAGAAAATCACAGCTTCTCAATATCTTAATGGAAGGTCCTCCAGGCTGGGTAAAAAACCTCTTTATCAACTCTGCCATCTCTTCAAGCAGAATTCATCTTTGTCTGCCTCAGCCAAAAGCAGCTTTCTGCCCTCTGTGCCCCCTTCCGCCAGGCAAGACTGACAGTCAGGGTCAAGAATTTTGCCCTACATATTTGACAAATAGGCTCTGAATGTCTCATTTTATAACCATTAACACTGACTGGTCTGTTGAGGTGTCACTCTCTTCTGTAAAGCTGGTGAGACATGGGCCTTTTGTTGGCCTTTCATACAGAAGAAAATTTCACACTCTGACTGTATATTATTTTTTATTGACAAAAATGTAAAATATGGAGAACTATGGAGGTAATGGGTAATGGACTAGAACGTGTGTCCTTCAGTTTAGCAAGTCAGTTCCAGCTTGGAAAGTAGAGAATTATTTTTGCACTTAGCACTTGCTTACTGACCTCTGTGAAGAATATGAGTAAAAAGAAAAATGAAAAGGTGTCATTTTATTCCTATTTTACACATAAAAATGTAAGGTACAAAAAGTAAATTTTCATTTCTGAGAAGTAGAGGTGATCAGCCCAGTGATTTTGGAAGGAATCAGGAAACTTTCAGTAGCTGATACCCTCAGGTTCAGGCCCAGTAGATATTTAAATATCAAAAATGAGATTTATGTACAGCTGTTTTGGTTGCTTTTTTTATCAAACGAATATATTATTTATGTAGGCTGCAGAAATGCAGAAAGGGAATGGCAGTGACAGAGAAAGACTTCTGGAATGCAGTTCTCATGAATGGTATTATCTCACTCCTACAAAACATGGAAACAGTTTTGAGGGAAAAGGCTTGACACCAGATCTCCCACTTTATAAGCTGCTGTTCAGTTACAGAGTTAAAACTCATCTTCTTCTCTTTCTTTCATGCTCAGAAAATCTTCAGTTGTCTTCTGCAGAACATTTGAGCATTAGTGAGTAATATCTGAAAGTACTCTGAAGATCCTGGTTAAGAATATCAGCCTAGGACCTGGGTAAGGTGAATTTGGAAGTCTCAGGCAGGTCCTCTGTTCACAATGTAATGAATTATTCACTTGAGAAGTACACATACACGGGACAATGCTGCTCTTCCCTCTTGTTGCAGTTTACAGGCATAAGTGAGCACATATCAGGTACCTGAAAATATACTTTATATTATCTAAATGAGGGAATTTTGAGTCTCAGAAGTGAGGAAGCTCTGTAGACTTTGGTGATTTATCCTGTCCATTCATTAATTCCTCAGCTGCAGGCAGCCTCACACACCTTACACCCTAGGTCAGTTTCTGGGGTGTCTCAGTCCTGCTGTACCCTGTGGAAGGAACCTGACTGCCCATCCAGGGATTCTTCCATAGGGAGGCAAATTTGGCTTTGCACTTGCTTTACAGTTATTTGTAGAGAGGGCAAAATTTTGAAAAGCTGTATTCCTTGCTACAACAGAGTGATCCTTGGAATGCCTGTAGGATCCTTGGTCAAGCATCTGGATATTAACAAAAAAATTCTTTCTGTTTACTTGTTTTGGAAAAGTAGGCTATTCACCAGAGTATTATGTCTCTCCAGGTAAGAAATCGATCAGTTCCTCTGATGGTATATCTTGAATTTTCAATGCTTTTAGGACCTGTGTATATGTCTTCAATTTTTCCTCACTAGACCTTCAGAAACCCAAAAAAGCTCCTTTTGAGCAATAGTGGCCAATAAAGCTAAAGATTGAATCAGATGGGCAATACAACCCCTGAAAAAGGTAACTGCATAAACATCCACCACACTGGGGGGAGCTTCAATTTGATCACTATGGTTAAAGATATGTGCAGGCTTACAGTTTTGCACAATCAGTGTAGCTAGACCAACTGTTTATATCTCAGAAAAAGTATTAAGAGAATTTATTAAGTCTAGAATTTAATTTTAAAATTGCCTTTCAGGAAAACATTTCACTACATACAATCAAAATAAAATTTGAAGGTTCTTACAAAACTCTTTTTTGGTGGGGGGTAATGCATTTAAATTTCAGTAGAAATAAGGTCAAAATGTTTCAAAAATACTTCAGTTCTTGGGTATAAATTACATCATAGTTACAAGTGAACCTCAAAATGAAAAATAATTTTGAAACAAACAGCAACGTTATATTCCAATAAATGTAGAGAAAGCTGTTAGCCTATTGAAATGTTTTGTTTCAAATTAGAAAACACCTTTCAAGCAAATTTAATCAAAATTGATACTTTCCTTTAACAAGTTCAATTTTGTCAAAATCCTGTTTCCTGACAGCTGCAGTTATGACTTATATTTAGAAGCTTCCAAAACATTTTAATTTTGAGGTTATTATACAGATACTTCCAGTGCTAAAAGAGAATATTGTAAACACTGAAGGCTTAGAATAGCCTTTTCAAAGCAGGATCAAAAGCTTTAAAATGTTGCACATGGATATGGCTGGGGAATTATTTCAAGAGACAAAAAACATTTGGAGAATGTTTGGAAAACATTGCTTTCCACAAAATCTATACAAAGAATTGAAGTCTCAAGCTTTTGCTAAGGAAAAATATTATATCACATCTTTCTGATTTTTCAATTGTGATGTATTTTGTCTGTTTACTCACCCCTAGCATATGAGACATGAACTCTGGGACAGAGGTGAGCAGATTTCAGTAAGGGAGGCTGGTCCCTGCTGAACATCCTTTATTTACACCAGAAGAGCTGCCATAAAAGGAAAGAATGTAAAAGATAGGGAGCAAAAGCAATCCTGATAGCTAGAAATAAATAAATTAGGACTTATTTATCTCTGTCTTTCATTTTACTTTATTTTTTAATGTAGAAAACACTTAAGCTATTTTTAAAAGCACTTTGATGCCACCCTTCCTTGGAGTAGTAGAACACATAGTACCTACCATGGCTGAGGCAGAGTTCATTTCACTGAAGGTATCCAGAAAGCTAATTATCTCCTGAGAACTTGCTATAGTTTTAAGGTTATGCAAAAGATGTTAACTAATCACACAGCTCCCAGATATTTGTAACATGCAGTGTGACTCTGAGGTTGCATTTAAATGAGAGACAGGCATGACTACTGATGTGTTGTTTGTTAGTGCTGCACAGCAAGCAAAATGCTACATTACACAGTGCCAAATTCACAATACTTCATCGGTTATGCTTCAGAGATAACAGAAAGCATACAACACTTAATCAGTGTTCAGTGTTCCACAGGCTATATTAAATAATGATAATAATAATAAACTGAGAACTACTCCAGGAAAAAATAGACTACAAAATTAATTACAAATTGCAAATATGGTGCAATGCAAATGAAGGCAAACAAGAAAAGCAAAATGTTCATTTTTTTACCAAACAATGCCCCAGTTTGGAGAACTTGCCTCATATTACCTGCATTGGCTAAAAATTACACAAATTTGAGGATGTTCAAATATGAAGAACAGAACTCAGAACATAGTCTTAATTTATAATCTTACTTTTTAATATATACTGAAACCAAAACTGCTGCAGACAGGTATCAGACATCCTGCATATTCTCAGAAGTGGGCGGGCAAAGAAAATAGAGGTTATTGAAAACGATAGTGTTGACTCCTTTGGAAACAATGCTATTTAATGTTTTTTCCCCTTAGAATAGCTGTAAATGCAATCAGCTAGTTATTTCATAACAAAACCTCAATTTCAAAAGTTGTAATTTAATGAAAATATGAAAATACATGAAAATATATGTAATATATAGGTTTATGTCTATTTTATATATCTGTACATTTATATTTATAATATATATAAAACAAAAGCAAATAATTAGAAAATATTATTATACCTCTCCTGCAGGAGTTAATATTTATGCTTTGTCATTCATAATTTGAGCAAAATTACTACATATAAGAATGATGGATAACTGTTATCTCTAAACATCTGACGTGAATTATTTAATTAATTGTTCCCATTTTATGTTACAACACTAAGCATATGGGAGTAGGCCCATACATATTTCAATAGGTGCCTGTTTTAAATTTAGGGCTATGTCTTCATAAGACTAAATTAGAGACTAGATAATTAATATTTAACTTCTATTAAAGCATCTTAAAATGTATGATCATAACCACCACCTTTCACTTAAGACAGCCACATGAATATCTATTTGTAAATTTCCTCTTAATTTTCAAGCAAATGAAACACAAGTGCAACTTCAGAGGGCACATAAATGGGAAAAATCAAAAGAATCTAGGGTTATCAATCCAGAAAAAGCATGTTTCAGAATTCATATCCTTCTGATCAGAGAGTTGAGGGGAAAAAGAGGGAACCTCAGATGAACTAAAAAATAAACTACAGAGGTTTATATACAGGGCATATCTGAAAACTGATGTGGATTTCCAGTTTAAGCTTAGTGGAAGGAAAGGGGGAAAATAAAGGCAAAAACATTCCTTGAAGCTGTGGTATTTGCCATAGAAATTGAATCTTGCTTTGAAGCTGGAAGCAGCTGTTTCTGAGAAATAGGGAAATAATTTACCATAAGAGACAAAGACATAAAATGGATTATAATCTGGTTCATAATATTATTGAATTATTATTGTAAAAGTCAGAAAAACTAAATGGGCAAAAGTGCAAGCTATCAGAAGTAAATGCTGACACTATAGGAAATGAACATTAGAAGATCACTTAGTTAACTAGAAGGCCAGAGTGCAGAGTCTCAGGTGTTCAGTGAAACCTGCCTTCCAGCTCAGAGGAAGTCTTGTTTAAAGTGGAGAAAAGAAAGTCACAAGCATGAAGAATGAAAAAACTGTTTACACTCAAATATAAAACTATAGATCAAAAATGCTGAAGAGCATAAAAGTCTGGAACCAAAACTGGAATCCCATAATTAGCTATTCCCATTTATGAACTGTGCCTACTTAACCCAGATTTCTAATCTTTTTTTCAAAAATGAACTGGAGAAGCTCAGGTAGCCAAAATAAAAAAATTAGCTAATCAGTGGCTTTTATTTCATTAGGGACAAGAGGTTTATCCCATCCCAGGAGAAGGACTTTAACTTCCAATGTCTTAGACACTAGAGCAAAAAAAAAAAAAAGAAAATCCACAGAAATAAAGCCTTACTCAATGGCAAAATTTTTGCCAGCACTAGTACTCAGTTGGAAAAAGTCATTTGGGGGAATAATTAACTTTAAACCCGCCTCTCCCCAAAACAGAGATTTCAGTATGTTATTTAAAGTCTACAGGCCAAATTGTCTATCAATTAACTCTGACTTCAGAGAATCAGCAAAAATGCAGCTGCAAACAGCAGAGCTTTGCTAGGATGAAAATGTCTTTCCAGCTATGTAGTTTTGAAAAAGCCAAGACTTTCAAGGTCCCATTCTTGAGAAAAGGCAATGATTATCTGCATTTCCACCACTAACCAGTCTACACTACTTTGATCCTTAAGTAATTGCTAAAACTAACATCACTGAGATTAAACTACAGTTAAATAATTACATGAATATATATGCATACAATAGATTTTTACATATTTTTGTTCTAATGACTTCACAATCTGGTTTCTTTTACATATGAGCAGCCTTTCAGTTCAAGAGAAAAAAAATACTAAACAAACCAAAACAGCAATACTTCCCTAATACTTCTGTTTCTATGTAACCCTGTAATTTTTTCTTCCACAGAACTTTTTCCTGACCATTTTCAGAAATTTAATCTATGTCATCACATCATGACTGAGCCTTCCTGAATCATACATAAATTGCCTGAAAACCTTTGGTTTATGATGTCTTCAGTTCTGGATTATATCCTTTTACTTCTGTGTTCCTTTTGATATTTCATCTCAGCTTGCTGTAGATATTAAAATTAGAGCCAATGCACATATGAATGTCATACTAAAGTGAGTATAGAAGATGTAGTAAAACAGAGATTAAAAATGTATGTGCAAGAGATAAGACTGGAAAGGTTCAGTGGGACAAGTCCAGTGCAAGAAAGATGCCCAGAATTTTGGATGACTACCTAATTTTATTCTGAAAACATTTAGATCTCATTTTCAGAAAGAGCTGAAGCTCAGCAAGACCCCTAATTGTATTATCACTTCCTAATCCCCTCAAAAAATTTAGACCTGTGTTAAAAGTTAACTGTGGTTGACTATGAACTGTGGGTTCAAATATGTAATTTTCATTTGGATGTCTACAGAAATTTATTAGATGATCACACTAGTGATCACTCAAAAGCTTAACTGGTATCTTATGAAGTAATGGTCATGTCCACTAAGAAACTCTGTTATCATAGTATTGGGAGAAGAAGCTTAAAATGGCAAAAACACAGAGCAACTGACTGACAAAGGCTATCCACATTTGTTAGATTCCTGAAAAGAATGATAGGGACTAATAAAGAACATCAAGGAAAAAAAATATGACAAGGTTGAGTGACATTCCACATTTGGGTGGCTAAAGAACAAAGCTGTAAGGAAAACAAAGTGATTGCCTGGAGTGCAAAGATCCTGTCAACACAAAAACAAGTTACACAAACAATTTTATTATTTTAATTCATATTGAAGACTGTGTCACTGTGATGTAACCGAACTCTTTAAAATCAAATCAATCAATCTCTGTAGCACTTTGTGGAAGAGCAAGAAGCAGAAAATAGAAACCTGACAGCCCAATGTACCTTTGCCCTGATGTTAACTTGTCAACACTTATAACCCCAGAAGGAGAAATCAAAAACAGACAATATATAAATTATTCTTAACAGCAGTGACAGCTACTGTCCTTTTCCTCTCAGTGCATGCAAAACTCACTGGCTTCACTTCATTATTATTATTATTTGCTATTGCTACTACTACTACTACTACTATTATCATTGTTATTATTGTTGCTGTTGTTGTTATTCTTATTGTCATTATTATTATTACTACTACTACCACCACTACCATAACTACCTTTTCCTATCTTAATCTTTGAGAGATGGATAAACCTGCTGTAAGCCCAAAACAAAAGCAACTACTGCTTTGAATCTTTCATTCCATCACCAGCAGGTAAACAAAAATCTTCTCATTAGGAAAAAAGGCTGGGAATGGAAGCAAAATCCCACTCTGCTGGGTCCCAGAGCTTCCCAGAACTGTGATTACAGCTGCATAGAAATTATACCCAGTGCACTGAAATGACACCCAAAGCCTTCTGGACTATGGAAACATCAGAAGATCCTCAAAAACAAAGATAAACCACTCTGCTATTCAAGGTAGGAGTGATGCTGCAGGAGCTCTGCTTCAGAAGTGATGTCCTTGCCAGGCACTGCTCACTGGAAGAGACATGAAACAAATTAAACAGTTCTTTGTTCCTTTTTCAGAACTCATCAAACACTGAACAAGAAATGTAAAAATTTCCCTTATTTTGATAAAACAAAATCTTTCTCTAACCCTTGCTGGATTCTGCTGTGTTGAGAAGTTAGTTTACCAGAAAAGCCAACAGAGTATAAATGAAGGATGGAGCTGAGAGTCTTACTGTTCCACAGGTCTTCCAGCATTGTTGGATTAGTGGCTGAAGCCTGAAAAGAAATAAAGTTGATCAATTCCCAGAAGAGACTAGGGCCTTTCAAATCTGCCAGGACCTTACAAGTTCTCTGGGAACTCAGTAAAACCTAAAATATTTGCATAACTTGTCTTCATGAAAGATTGCAGTTGTGGGTGTGAAGGTTTGGTGCACTTCATACTGCCTTGTGGATTTGTTTTCATTTTGGTGAGCTGCTGCTGTGAGCAAAAGATTTACAGTTTGGCCTGTGGTATATGTAAAGAGTTCTTTTTTTGAACCTGAAAAAAAATTATGAATTAGACTATTATAGTTTCATGGGTGAAAAGAGCTAAAGCAATTGAAGGAGTGGGAATCTAGGCATGTTAAAGATCAGTATCACTTGGAAGCAGGACCAGCATTTTACAATGTCTAAACAATTTGTTGAGGAAGCTGGTAAATACTGTGAAAAGAGACAAATTTGGAAGGATAATTAGGGAGGATCAAGATGAAATACTAGCTGTCAGGAAGCAGAAAGTGTTTTAAACTAGAGCTAGCAGATGCCTCAAGTATTACTCTGCACAGACAAAAGGAAAATGTGTGTGGAGATAACCTCAACTTATCTAGAAAGGAATGGAGTGATAGGGAATATAAAATACACTGATTATTGATGCAGTTCTTTCCTTCTCTCTTTGTAGAAGACAGAAATGAAAGCTGTATGAGTCTTTGCAGGTAAAAGGTTATGTAATTATCCAAACATACCTGAATTCCTGGTCTAGGAAATGCACTGAATGTCTAATCTAGGAATTGTCATCTGGTTTTCAGTAGGAGGACAGTGTATTTCCTTAGAGTTAGTTAGTTTCTTAGTGACTGTTTCCCCTTCTGCACCCTGTACCTTTCAATTAAATCCCAGGCAGTGTTAAGTACACAGAGGTAAAATGAAACAATTCAATGGCTAGAAATAGTGTGTTTGCCTTTATCTGCACACACTGAATGGGCAAAAACATATCATAAAGGCTCTTGCATCCACATAGGCATCACATTGTTCTCATAGCATGGGACAAACAGAGGGCAGCACAACCTATTGCACACCAGAGATGGGCCAAACCAGGTGGATCTGAGGGCACACACAGCAGACAGATTTGTTGTCTGGAGCTGCCACTATTTCAGTCTCCTACTCCAACTCACCATTTTCTGTAATGCACGTGAAATACTTCTGTCTCTTTCATTCTTTCAGAGGTAAGAGGTTACCTGAAAGAATATTTGGGGGGAAAACAGCAAACATGAACATCTGCATTCCAAATGGTCACAATATTCTGAAGGGAAATATTGGTGAATTCCTTTTATCGCTAACTTTCAAACAACAGGAAGCAATCAAGTAGGAAATATTTGACAGGACAATGAAAAAAACAAATACACGAAAATTCTTGATATAAGATCAGACAAATGAAAATATGCAAATGCATGTGATTCATTTTCCAGGGTAAAACACTTCTGTATGATGTCTGGTATAATTAAGACTGTGAAAACTTGAAGATCTTTCATATACTTTATACATTTTACACATTTACAACTAATCAGAACTGTTTGTTTATTGGCTACTTTATGTGAGTGCTGAATAGCAGTCCCTTTTTGTAGCTTTTTTCCCTGCAGCAACTACTGAAGTCTTCATTTACACTGCACAAATTATCCTTAGCAGCAGGTAGGAAGCAATCAGCAAGGTGCAGCTGGCAATAGGTCTATTTTCATTACAAGATGGAGAGAGCCAGGGGACATGACATTTGTCCAACATAGTCAGGGAGGACTCTATTAGGAAAATCAGCTCTGGAGAATTGTAGTCTTGCTGAGGAGAAATTGAAAGGGAGAATGTGGGAAAGAGTGTGGTTGTTTTGTTTGGTTTTTTCTTACTTTTTCTCATTAAGGTAAGAAAAAGACAGAAGTAAGAAAAAATTGAAAACCTTTAAAAACTTCCCACAATGCCACAAAATGCATATAATTCTCCTGCTCTTGAGTACACTGAGCATTTCAGAGTATGTCTGTGAAATGATTTCACAGTGACTCATTAGTGGAACTGTTAGCAACAAATTTGGAGGAGGAGAGCATGAGGATTTTGGAGATAAAAGAGAGTCACAGCTAATGCTGTTATATCACACTGGATAAATTTTTCAAACAGTAGTAGAATAAAACAGAGGTGGGAGGGAAATTGGCAAAATCATAATGGCTTAATTTTACATACCTAATTGAGATGGCCAATTTGAGAAACTGAATATCCCAGAGTGTCCCTTGAAGGTGATTTCAGTCCCCCAAAGTTCTTAATTATCTTTTGAAGGTGACTATTTTCTCTTGAACTACAGTAGCAGGAATTTTCCCCATTATATGTTATTATTTCTGGTTCCCCTTTGAGTAATCTCTCTGTTGCCTCCCTTCAGTAAGCAGGAACGTTGTATGCTTTCAAGTATTTGCTGGATGTTTTACAAGGAAATATTTTTTCTATAACTGTAAATACAAAGAACTCCTCTAAGTAAATGAATGCCCAGCAGGCTGTATTTTCTTTCCTTTTTAAATAATACATTTGCTTGCTACTGGCCTTGGAACTGAACTTCCTCCTTTACCATAACATAGGAAGAAATGTATCTTGTTAAGTTCCAGGGTAGTTTTTTTTTTCATACATAGTCAAGGAAAACTCATAATATAGTGAAAACTGTAAACTCAGACTTGAATAAAGACTACAGTCTTTGGCTAAAATTAGTAAATATAGAGGCATCTTGATAAATTCTTACATAAGTATAGCTTAAATGCAATCTTCTTAAGAACATTCATATTTGCATTTGTTTACCTGAATAAAATCTCTAGAATGCAGATGAAATTATGCCTTTTTCAGAGATGGTGAAATGAATTATCACAATGCTTGCTCCAGAAGTCTGCAGCACAGCAGGACATTGAACCCTTCTCTTGTGAGCACTTGAATCACAGGTGGAGAAACCCACCTTCATCTTCAGGGGATTATACCTGCAAATGAAAATGAAAAGGAAAACATACTAATCCTCATCTCTTCACTCATCTTTCACCTCTCAGAACCTGAGGAAAAGGACACTGTCAAGTTTTCTCAAGGACATTGTCTCTTGCAATTTTTTGGTAGGATTTACAATCCCAGGTCTTTCCCAGGTACCCAATAGTTAACTCAGGCATATGAAGCAAATCAACATTGGATGGGCAAGTTAAGTTGTAGCAAAAGAATTTTTCTAAGGATTTTAATCTAATTTTAAAGTCTAAAGATGAGGAAATGTAATGGCTAGATCTTAAACAAATGTATAAAATATGCATTTGAGACACAGTATACCTACATTCTTTATAGAGTAAGAGACTTGGAGAATGTTGTAAAGCTGGCTGGGGGCAGAGGGAAGAAAAAGAGAATAGAGCCAATGCCTGTCTTATATTCATGGAAAATCTCCAAGTTGCTTGGTAGTGTTGGCCTGAAATGGTGGTTTGCCCCTGATTTTAGAAAACTATTCTCAGATCAACATTGTTAGCTGTTTGGTATTGGAGAGCACACCTTATAGAGGGTGAATTCTCTTTCAAATACCCTCTAACACCAACTGCACATTGAAAAAATTCTCGCTCTTCAGTATTGGACAATTAAAACTCAAAAAATGAAACAGGCCTTAGTCTCACTGTCTCCATGTGAATTCTGAACAACTGAAAGGACTCAAGTTCTAGTTTCACTTTTTTTTTAGTTACTCATTTATCCATATAGTTTCCTTAAATTTTCCTGCATCACAAATAATCTCACTGCCTGAGGCTTTTCGTGGTATTCTTAAGAACAACCAAGTATCACTCACCTCACTTTGCAAAGAAGATTAAACAAGGATGGTGCACTAGTAACCCTTGATTCTTAGTCTGCTCATATTTACACTCTCTCTTTAAGGTTCTATAGAGGTACTTCATCAGCACAAAATTGTTACAAAATAAAGCTCCTTGCTATAAATGTGCACCCAAACATTCCTTCACATGTTCCCATAAGAATAGTTAGTATTTCACAGGCTAAATTTGTCAAATCTAGAAATATCATTCAAAATCCTTGAAAATAGAGATATTAAGCATGGTTGTTTTGATATTAGGTGTTGCAATATTGCTGCAGTCAGAGATTATGGTAGGAAACTTCAGCACCTTCATCCACTGAAGAATGTTTGCTCTCATCTGGAATCTCCAGCCCAGCCTCAAGTACTCATTAACACAGGGTATGTGTTCTCTTCTGTGCTCTCTTCTCACACAAAACAAGGAGCATGAAAGAACAAAACAAGGAATGTGTAAGAAAACAGCATAAAGAAAAAAACATATTGAGCTGAATACTGAACTTGGCAGTTAATAATTTTCTTGTACCACTGTATTAACTTAATTCTATGAAATCAACTAATTGCAGAAAACATAGTTACAGCCAAACTTCTTAACTTGAACGTCTATTTAATTTCCAGGAGAAAAGAATTTTGTTCTCACTCCTTGTTAACTGACTCAGGTTAAAAGCTTCTTCATATACTTGAGTTGGTGCAGCAAATTCAACTATTTGCTTTCATATTTGTTGTGAGATACATCTCTGCTGCACTGCAATATGCCCTTTGTTGTGCCAGTTTAAATATCATCCATACATGAAATTCTATCAGCGAGTTTTTTTCTGAAAGCAAGCAGTGTTGGAACAAAATCAAAGCAGCAAACAAACCCATCCTGCTCCTCTCCAGCTTTCTAAAACTTTCTCAAGTTGTGGGATATGGGAGAGAGATGCAATTAAAACAATTCTCTAAGTGCTTTATTTGCCACCTGCCATTCATTGAATACCTGCTGATAAAAGTGAGTTTTTTTACTTGCAGATTTGTCCTGATAGACTGGAATTATGAAAGTTCACAAGTGCTCCAGGAGCCACATGAGGATAAATATAGATTCAATCAAATCAAATCAAGTTTGGCAATAAAGATGTAAAAAGTGAATTACTTTCAGCTTGCCCCAAGTTGTTTAACAGAACCAGGACAGTTTAGGAAGGCAGTTTTGTTTAAAAAATTTATACAACCTTCTACTGTTCAATTCTTCTGTGACTCTGTTAGCTATATAATTCCCAAGCTGTTACAATTTTCAAAAGGTATTTTATCCAAAACTTACATTATGTTCAGAAGTGCTTATATCATGTTATTTTAATTAAACCTTTTAACTGTCACTTTTTATGCTACAATATATTTGTGGCATAACTGTACATTAACTACTCCTATCCCCTGACCAACATACTCACTGGTCATTTTCAACGAAGGTGTGTGTCTATATTAGTGTTTTGTGTTAAAACTTCCCTGCACTTCTGAGGTGAATGTCCCAGTTCCTCTTTGCACTGCTGTGAGATCTGTTTGTGAAGAATCATTTGGGACAATAGTGAGGTGATGTGAATGTGCAAACCCAAGGTAGCTGGGAATGCAAGATTTGAACACCGAGTCCAGCTGTAATTGTTAGTACCAGTTATTAAATTTTGCATCAATATTTTCTTTCTTTTTACATGTATCTTTTTCCTCCTTGTTGTTTGCCTCTCAATGTAACCGTAGAGAAAAAAAATTATGAAGTCAAAATGTGAATATTTGTCTTTAAATTAGAGAACTTTCATAACTAATTCTCACACTGTTTACTAGAATGCACCTCATCATACTGATTAAAGATGTTGGAAGAGCTGTTATCTACAGCATGTCCTATGTCATAAATCCATATGATCAGAGAGGGTAGACCAGCAATGTCCTGCTAAAGCTGAAGTTCCTGTTTAACTGACTGAGAAAATTCATCTGACCTTATATGTTAGATCAGGGAATTGATTCAAATTCAGGAGCCAAATACATATTGTAAGTTTGAGAATGTAATGCAGTCACAGCTTCAAAGCTTAGTTAAATCAAAAAAAGGCAATTCAATTTCAGTAGTCATTTTGCATTGCTATTAGTACTAGCTTCTTGCAGATTTGTGAGAGAAAAACTAAAGCTACAGGCATTTTCTGTACCACAGTTAGGGTGCATGAGCAGAAGGTTTGTGTGTACACTTATGAAACCATAGGGTCCTCTTGGTGCACACAGGCCCCCATTGTCTTTTGAGGATATTAAACACAGGCATCATGTGTAGGCAGTCATACTGACTGATTTTATTTTGAAGTTCACCTGAATACCTTCCAATTTTAAGACAACAAAGACCTGAGGCTGAAAATAGTGACAAGACATTGTTAGCACCATTGACAAACTGGGATAGTTCACAAAAAAGTCAGAAATTTTTCACTTCAAGTGAAGTTTATAAAGGGACTTATATTAGTCTCCTTATGAACCAATTTATTCAGACTATAATGTCAGCATTTACATCATCAATAAAAACAGGGCTTTATACTACAACAATGGGTAGAGTTTCATTTCAGTAAATCAGGGAGGTGTGGCATTTTCTTTTCAGCAAGTTATTCTCAAACCAAGGTCACTATAAAATCATTCTTTGAACAGACAGATGGGAGGGAAATCTAAAATGACCCTTCAAGGATTTTAACTGGCCTGTGGTAAAGACATAGTGAGGTTCTCAAGTACAATAATTTTGAGTGAAACTGAAAAGTAGTAATTTTTCTAGTTAAATGCTTCAGGTCTGTGATTGGCTAGGTTTCATAATCTTCCATACTGGATGTCAAAAAAAAACTAAAATAAAGGCAGAATTATTGTTAGTCCACTAATATGATGCTAATTGCTTTTACGTGGACCATGCCCATGATATTGAATTTTAAAAAATAAAAAAGAAAGGAAAATAATCAATGCTAAAAGTTTATTTTAAACTAAAAAATAATCCACTAAACCTATGTAAAAAGTTGGTGTTTTTTTCCCTCTAATGAAATGAGCTCTTTACATATAAATTATATTGTAATAACAGAGCTCCCTGGTGGAAAAGAGTTCCTTCTCCTGCTGGCAAAAATTAAGATAATCACAGATGGCTAATGATCAAAAATACTGACTGACAGCTCTGAAGTACAAGGCATAGATAATATTCTCAGAGCTACAGTTTATTTATACTCAGAACTGGCTTTAGGCACCCACAAAATGTGCATTTGTGATGTCCTATTATAATGGAGATTTTTTTGGCCACCAGTCCCTGTTGCCAAGGTTTTTCCTTAAGATTAAACTCATCACCATCATTTTTTTTTACCGAAATACTTGTGTTTCAGCATATCAGTTATTTGAAACTATCTGTAACTAGCTAAATTTTCTTAAACATGTAAACCATTATTTTTAGCAGCATTATAATTAAAATATGTATTTTGAGTTCTTATAAATACGCTATTATATACTTCAGGGTTTATATACTGCAGAAGTCAGTGAGGGCAAAGAAATGGTACTGAAAATAACTTGTTTCTTGTATTTGAATGATGGTGTACAAAGGGACCGGTTTTTTTGGTAGTGTTCAAAAACCTATAAGGAGTTTGCTCTTGCTCCCAGTTATGTTGGATGAAATGTTTACCTGATTCAGCCAGGAGGTGGATGACCTTATAGGTAATTGTAGTTTTCTCAAATGTTTCTTAATTTTCAATTTATAGTTCCTTTAAAAACTTTGCTAAACATTTTCTGGAGTAGAAACCTACCTTTAATTTCAAGGCACTGACTGTCATTTAGGCTGTGATTGTTATATTCTTTCAATACACATCCAACATGCAACAACAAATGTTTTTAAATAGAATGTCTGCCCTATTGAAATAGAATTTCTAGCTCCTATAATGTAGATGAGAACCTGGAAAAATATTACAGACCCATTTAAAAGGTTTGCTAATAAGAATGCCAATTTTAAGTACACCCAAAGAAATTACCAATTTTGTATTAGCAACATTTCCCATGAAATATTATGTAGCAAAGGATATCTGAAAAAGGTTCCACTCCTTTATCCATTTAACTTTCAGGTACATATTGAAAAGATGGCAGGAAAAAGAGCAAAGTTTATTGAACTTTGCTATTGATATTTTTTAACTTCAGCAATCAGGAGAGAGGGAGACAGAGAGGGGCTACTTATGGAAAAGCTACACAAAATTACATGTCACTGGACACCAGTGAACGTAGAAAGAAATTTTCAAAATCCAAAACCGTAGGAAAACCTACAGTCAGAATTTGCACTTGCTTAGACTCTGCAGCTCATCCTCACAAGCAGCATAAACAAGGCTTCATTAATCACAGAGCTCCCGGAAATACTTGCTTAATAAACCTTTTGATTTTCAGCTAAGTGTGATTTTTGGACATAGGCTAAGGATCCTCGTGCTGACAGCAATAACCTTGCTGATATTGCATAGTTTTAGACTTTAATACAGGTTCACTTTCTTTTCATTCAAGTGTCTGACTGGACCCCTGCTACCCGAGCTGGAAGCTCTGGGTGTAAGGAGCACCCATATATCAATGCTGCTCCTGTTATGCCAGAACAGCGTAAATTTTACAATGGCAGGCAATGTAGCTGGAGTAATAAGTAATACAAACTTTCCCCATGCAGACTGTGTTTTTGTAGCTATGCTGAGCTTCATCCCAACTGAAATGATTTCAGCAAGTTATTTCATCAAAACACATGCGCAATTTATGAGTAAGTCTGTGACTTACTAGCATTCTAGCAGCAACAAATGTATCACAAATGACTTCTTAGGGTAAAACCTGGTATACAGTGTTACATTAACAACTCAGAAGTCAGTAATAAAAAAGAGAGGGAAAGAGAGTGAGAGAGACTGAGAGAATTTTTTTTTTTTTTTTAATAAAAGAGGTGTTAGGAGCTACAGGGGCTTCACAAACCAGCACTTTTTAAGAGCATGTATTCATTCTACCTCTTTTGAAACCCAGTTACAGCTAAGTGAACTATAACAACTAAACTATTTCACTGAATGGAACAACAATAAACCAAAACGAGTAGAAGTACTAAAAGCATGCCTGAGGCAACAGAAACTTTTGTGTTAATTTCCATCTCTTTCAAGTGCGTTTGATGAATGATGTGACAAAAGAATCCTAATTAAAGTTGAAATCCTGAATACTAAATAAATTAGAAGTGCCACTACATTCATCTTCTACAATGATAATGCTGCTACTTCTACTCCTTCTCTGTGCCCCTTTGCTTACATCTGTCGCAGTAACTCAGCAAAGGGCACTGCCAGCACAGATGGGGGAATGGATACTCTTCCCCAAATGGAGAGATAATTGGCCAGGCTGCTTTGTTTCCCTTCACTGCCTTCAATTTACACAAAGAAAGCCTACCAGGAGCATTCAAAGTATTTTTAGGTATATATTTTCCTCTCAATGATTTAAAACTTGACAAGTGACACTACACTATCTGGTCTTTAGTAGCCCTAGAAAAGTTGCTGTGTTTATGGCCATTAAATTTTTATTTCTTTTATTACTGGAGAATCATTAAGTATATATATACTTGGAGTAATATATAATCCTAATGGGTTGGAAAGCAACACTGAAGGGATGAAATTCTATGGCTTGTGTCACACAAGCCAGGCAAGACAATCATAAATGACCTTAAAATCTATGAATCTTTCAAGGAGCTGCCCCATTCAATAAGCAGACTGAAACATGAATTATGACTCCCAAGAGACATCCTTTCCTTGCTCCCCTTTTGTTCCAGGGAGCAACTCTGAAATACTTCAGGAGAAGTTTATATCCCCAGCATGTCCAAGCAGTAGACTTGTCTTTTTCTGTTCTCTTTCCACTCCTCAGAGAAAGAGGGCTGTCCAGGGAGGAGGCCATTCTATTCCCACCACAACTACGCTCAGAATCTGCCAATGCAAACAAAAGTGGTGCTTCAGTGTCTCCAAATCCCAACTGTACTGTCTAAGGCCTGTGACAAGAGAGGACCTAATAGGCTGTAGTCAATCAGGGACTCAAATGGGGGGCATGTAGTCCACTCTCTCAACTGTGTCAGCACTTAATAATGCCTGCCTGTCAGAAAAAAATGTAAAAACATAATAAACATTTAATGATATATCTCCAAATTTTTCTCCCATCTCATAGTAATTTATAGCAGATTCTGATTCAGAGTTCATACATTTGTATTTGATATCTCATGATGTACTGCACATGCACAGAACACACATAACTTGACTGACACTGTTAAACATTTCAACACTTCAACTACATAGGTCACACAACACCAAGTGTCTTCTTTTATCTTCTTGCAGTGATATCACACTTCTTGGGTCCTTTTAAACTATGTAGTTTTCTTTGTATTTTCAGAATTACAAAAAAAAAAAAAAAAAATCCCAAAAACTTTAATTTGAGGTTTTACACAAGTTTTCAGATTTGTTATATGAAATCCTTTTTTTAAGAGGAAATGAAAGGGAGAATTATCTTAATGAAAAAGATAGATTGCTTGCTTATATCTGAAAGATTTTAAGACCTGATTTTACACCTAATCTAGCTCATGACATTCTAATGGACTACATTTTTTTAAAGTACTGTAAATAGTGATCATTTCAGCGATCAGAGTGGATTGTTGGGCTAATTATTCTATATAGGTTTCTATATATAGGTTTAATAAATTGCCTAAATAGGAGAGACATGCTGAGATACATATTATGTGATAATATTTATGGAAATGCCTATCTTGCACATGAACAATTGAATATTTGCAGCACCAGCTCTTGAATTTTAACTTTGCATTCTGTTACTAGCAGTAAAATATTTTGTTTCAAATATTACTCAAGGTAAAGACAATTTTCAAACCATTTTTAAAAATGCACAGAATAACTAATTATCTTACTAATTCTCTCTCACACAAACACCCTGTGATACAAGTATGCAACTTGGATTTTCGTCTATGCTTAGAAAACCCAGTTTGACAGGTAAATATCAGACTTCCATTTTTTCCTGGGTTTTTGAATGACTTAATATGTATGTCTTAGGGTGCAGATCAAGGATAAAGAAGACAAGCAAGAAATATTTGAAAAATAAATGTTTGGAACTTGAGAGCTTAGTAATTGACATGTGTGCTTTGCAAGAAAAATGTGAACTCGAACAGGATGGACTTCTCTAAACTAAGGTAAGAAATTAACTTGGAAATTTAAGTTGTCTTTTATCATGTGTGTTGCTACAGAGTTTAACAAAGTCACTGCAAGCTTTCCTTTCTTAGATTAGATTGTATTTGGCCTTCACCACCACTTTGACTTCATTATCACTGACCTTGATCCCTTCTGCCACTGTCTGCTGTGCTCCTTGGGGATTAACTGCTCAAAGGTTATTGACTTACATACGTGTACATGAGTTGGCATCTCTGGATTCTTAATAATTGATTGTCAAAGCACTTTTGCACCATGCAACTCGCTTTTTTTGGCAGAACAAGTGCCCTTTCTTAGCTCAATGTTCAGCTACTCTTCTTTGGGGCACGTGAGTGCCAACTGAGGTGATAAAGCATGAAAATATAAGCTTGTCAGTAATGACCCAGTTCGTAGCTGTCAAAACATTTGGCTAAAAAGTCAGAGAAAGCTTTTCAAATTCTTGTGCTGGTTTTACGTGGTGTTTTCTGGATTGCTTTTTTTTTTTTCCTTGGGTCTATCAAAAAATGCAGCAGAAACCATTTTCTTTAAGAGAAGTCTAGATTTGACTGAGGTATTCAAAGGAAAGTATCCCTCTCAAGAACTGGAGAGGAAAAAGTTATTCTGTTCAATATTTCCAAACATTCAAACAATCTGAAATGAGTTGTAAAACTACGAATGAGAAAAAAAAATTGAAAAATAAAAATTTATGTCTAATCGAGATTTGTGTTTCCTATAAGCATATAAGATAGAGGTGTTTTTTTAAAGTTTGTTTATTTAAAAATTTTGTTAATTTTGAAGGTTAGAAAGTTTTGTCAGGCTGGCAGACCTTACAAAAACTCAGCCAAAATTATGGTTAGGTTTGTTGGCTGGGTTTGGGAAGTTTGTTTTTTCTTTTTCTTTTTTAATTTTTAAACTGCCCCATTTTCAGTGGTTTTATTGAAGGATTGTCCACACTACTGAAGGCCAGATTACATAAAACTAGTGGCCTTGAGTGTTGATTAAACTTAGAAAATAAGGTTAACTGAACACAATAATTTGTTATATTTGTTGCACTCACCAAAATATCAGAACTGGTTTCTTAACTCAAGTGGCTCTGAGACATAGAACATCTTTTTGTTACCAGACAATATTTTCTGGAGCTGTAGTGCGCTATTGTCACCGTAAGATAAATCTGTAATGTATTGAACAGAGTAAACTGTTCCTGTTGTATAATGCTTCCCTATCTCTCTAAAGGCTTGGAACATCTTTTATCACAACAGGGGGAAATTTGGATCTTTTATCAACTAGTTCAAAAAAAGCATTCCATTTAAATAATGTGTCTGGAACCGTAGTCGATGGAGATAATCAGTAGCTTATTAACCTTAATCATAACAACACATTATCACTATTGGGTTTCGTGTTGACTAATTTGCAGAACAATGTGGAAGAGCACACTCAGCACATAAGACTGTTCCTAGTTCTTGGCACTGCATAAATACAGTGACCCTCACTTGAAATGTCACAGACTTAAGAAAAAGCTGTATCATATGATGAAGGAAGAGAGTCGGGGAAAAGAGGATCATGTAATCAGAGAGTTAGTTAAAAAGTAAACACTTGTTAAACCTCTGGACAAAGTGAGACCATCATCAAACAGATCCCAAGAGCACAGAATAAAGGTCAGTTACCTTTTATCATGTTTGTGTAGCTTCAGTTAAACTAACAAGCAGCAGCATGTGCTTAGGGTCATAGTTAAACACTTTTGCCTTGATAAATGAGCTGTGTATTAGGTGCTTCCCTTTCAAGAGCATGGACATATTGGAACTCTGATCTACAAAAAAAAAGACATCAGAAAAGGAAGCAATTTACCTGGGGGCAGAAATCAGTAGTTTCAGTTGGTAGAAGGAAATAAGGAAATAGTAACATGTCAAATAATAAAATAAGTCAAACAACTAAAATGAACCAGAGAAACCCCAAAAATAAAACAGATCACTTCAATTTTGGGGAGTGAAATTGCAAATTTTTTGTTTCCAGATTTCTCAAAATCACCAAAAATGCTTTGCTTTGAACTATTTCTGTGTTAAAGGTACATTTCCTCATAACTGCACACTTCTTGTGAAAATTCTTGATCCTGATTATTTTAGCATTTTGTATGAACCATAAACCTACTACTGAGGAAGAAATATTACCATAAGTCTTACAAGACATTTAGATGTCTCTATCCTCAGAAGAGACACCTTCTAAGATCATCTTATATAATATGGTGTATAGACCATGGTGTATAACAGTTTTGCTGAGTTCATTCAAAAAAGGAATTTTTAGGAGTATTAATTTCTTAGATGCCGTAGGACTACACTATTTTCAGCGGGGAAAAAATGCTAGAACTGCAATGTACATCTTAATGGCGTTACAAAAAAATAAGTTCAAGAAGTTTTAGGTTCTGTATTATGAAAATAACTTCCCTAAATTTTTTTACAAAAAATTAGGTGACAACACCCCAAAATTCATTAGAACCAGTTCTACTACATTAAACCAGAAGAAACAAGAAAATCTGCCTTTTTTACTGAATTATGCTATGCCACTGTAACTCTTTAAATGTATACTGCAGCTTAATAATTACTGTGTCACAGCATAGCAACAATGTCCTTTCATGATCTGCACTTCATTGGATAATGTGAATGTGCAAACTTCAATTGTCCAGAGCACTCACACAGAGTAGGATTCTACTACAGGCTAAACTTTTTAATGGTCATAGAATCATAGAATGGCTCAGGTTGGAACAGACCTTAAAGATCATGAATTCCAGCCTTCCTGCCATGGGCAGCAACATATTCCACTAAACCAGGCTGCTCAAAATCCCATGTAGCCCAGCCTTGAACACTTCCAGGGGTGGCCATCCACCACTTCTCTGGGCAACCTGTTCTGGTGCTTCACCACCCTCATAATGAAGAATTTGTTCCTCATGTCTAATCTAAACCTGCCCTTTTTCAACTTAAAGCCATTACCCCTTGTCCTATAAGTAATGCAATAAATACCTCTCCAGCTTTCTCATAGACCCTCTTCAGGCAGTGGCAGGTGTCAGATCATTCTCTTCACCAGCTTCATGGCCCTCCTGTGGGCTCACTTCATCAGTTCCACGTCCTTCTTATGTGGGACATTGTCTTCACACCTGGACAATGCTTGGTTGTACCTGTTTCCATGATAGAGAGAATAGTACCAATGTGTTTATGCTTTGTAAAGAGTTCAAAAACTGTTTGCTGTAAATCACAGTAGGATATCACAGTGGCAGTGGTGCTGCAGCCACTGAATGTTAAAGGGTCATAAAACTTATTTTTAGTAGATCAGTTTGTAAAGTTGAAAAATAATATAGACCGACTGTTCTTCAGGTGTCATACAGAAACAGCAAGTTATAATATATTCAAAAATCTTTATAAAAACAACAAGAAGCAGTTGTTCTTCCTTCAGAATAAATTTGTTTTAGTTAACTTCTCTATGCTTATGCTCAACTAGAATAGTAAAACATGAAAATTTCTCAAAATATCAAATCAGTTTGAAAATCTTTAGTCCGTGTTCTGATATTAGAAGAGTTGAATTTACAATGGAGACGATTTCAACAAGAATTTATTTGACACAGTGCATAACAATTTTCTAATGGATTTTTTAACAAAGAAAGAAGTAAAAGAGAACGAGAGAGGTAAGCATACAGCAAAACTAAGTGCAGTGACTAATGCTGATGAAGAAGGTGGAATCTGAGAATGCTTTCAACTGTAAAGTTGAAATGAAGCTTCAGCCAGTCATTCTTTACCAAAATCATAATAATGAGGTTTGGGAGAGACTGAGAATGAATTCAGCAAGACTTCATTATTTCAGTGATACAGACTCACAGTGCTATAAATGAAACTGTTGTTGCCTTTTTGTCTCATAAACGGTGCAGTTAACAAAGGCTCTAAAACTCAAAACTTCTCCACATTTTCCTTCTAGCTGCATAGCTCTCTGAGCTAACAGGATAACTGTGGTTTTTTTCCAACATGCCATTGTCCTAGACCTCAGTTTTGTGGTAAAGTATCTGATAAATATCTGCAGCAATTTGGGTGCTAAATCTGCTAGGCACTAGACAGTAAGAAACCCCAGTAATTCACACAGGCCATGGGATAGGATTGAAAGAGAAATGTCTCACATGCACTATACATGAAAGGACAGTGATTCCATAAAAAAATTTGAGCTTATCCCCTATAAAAAACAGCTTGCAGATTTGGGACACTAGAAGCAAACTTCTACATATTTTAATGTGTAAAAAAACATATACATGTTTTTATATTCAAAATATTTATATATTTCATTTATATTGCTTATAAACAATCAAAGAGTTACATCTAAAACCATATCTTAGTTTCACAGCAATGATTAAATTTATAAATTATTTTGTAAAACTGGGGCTTACACATTCTAGAATTGTAATTTTACTGAAAAGAATCACACTGAGAGAAGATTTCACTGTTAATGAAAGTATACTGATCTGCTCTGAAATAATACAGAAGATGTATCTGATTTTTGCATTACTCTAAGTAAATATTGCCTACAAAATTCAATGACTATTGAGACTCCACCTTAGTGGCAAACAGTAAATAACTTTCTGTGTGTTGTTTGGTATCTTATGATAAACTATGGAAACACTTCATTGTGAAAACAAAAGCTGATCTCCTATCCTGCTCTTAGTCCTTTATTGCACATCTTTCTTATGTAGCTGAACAATATCAGTTCACAAGATAAGATACAACTTGTCTTCACTAAAAATATTTTTATTCAACATTTATGTTGATATTTTAAGTATCATGCACGTTGCTAAGTAGTCACAAGATCAAATGCACTTTGGCTTAGTTTCCATATAAAAATTAGAAGATGTTAATTTTATTACCACTCTGGCAATATATTTGAAAGCACATTAATGAGTATTCATGTCATATGCTTAGCCAAAATAATTCCTGAAGTCAGAGCACTATTTTATCTGCTTTAAAGCTTTAGTAAGAAGGAGTTGAATATGTATCTTGATAAGTATTTTATATCTTGTTAGCGAATAGTTGGATACAATTGAAAAATCTCCTACTGTAAACAGAAATTATGCTGTATTTTGGTAAAACAGTAATGCTGATGAAAAAAGTGACTGAATTCCAATAGAATCTATCAAAAAAGATCCAGACAAACACAGAAATATTATACAGCTGAAGAATTTTCCAGTTGTCAAGACAAACATTCTGGAGTTTTTGTTTGGTTTATTTTAAGAAATTCCAGCTAGTTTGGATAATTATTACATGGAAATCACTATGAAACTATTTAGGTTTCCTTTAACAAAATATTCCACGTTTTTTCTTTGCAATATTTTCAGTCTCCTAAGAGACTGAATTCATCAAGGAATTAGATGAGAAATGGAAGTTTCTGTTTTAGAAAACAGAATGGCAGCTAGACAACAGAAAACAGATGCCAATTATTTGCCAGCGTCTGCGGTAGAACAAAACATTTCATGACATTTACTTTGCCTTAGCAAAGCTGCCATTGATGTCAGTCAGCAGGTTCAGAAAAGAGAGTCCATATGATCTAGGATTGAACTAAAATTCGTACACTTTGGTAAAGATGACAAGATGAAAAATACGTGGTACTTTTTATAGAGTCAGCTATAATAGCACAGTTGGAATAATACTCTCTTGCACTGCAAGATCAGAGTTGCTTAATAAATTAACTGAAACAGAATTTGCACTTCTTGGACTTAAAAGCCACAAAACAGGATTTCTTATGTCACATATTGAACAGGAAACAGTTCAAGCTGTTCAATGGAAAATAAAATCTTTTGTCAGCACATTAGTTATTTTTATTTGCCCTGAGCATGCATTTGTAAGATGGGCTAGTCTCCATTATATGCCATCCAAGGAACACAGGAATCACTGCCATGCAGCTTACCTGTAACACATAAAATCATCATGGTATATATTAATGATAGCAAGTCAGGCCAGCAGTAAATAATTCTGTTGCGCTAGGACAACAGCCAAAATTTTCAGTTTGGATCTGTAACATTTTTTATGTAGCAAGCACCCTAATTAGATGGTTACACTGACAAAACATCGTATACTGTTTGTGGTTTACCTTTTATAACATGAACTATACAGATAAAATGCTGTCTGGAGATAAAAACTGTACTTCTATGAGGAATCTATGTCCACATCTTTCTTCCAGCCTGATCTTTCTTAAAGTCTTAGTTTAAAGGCCAAGAATGTCCACCCAAATGAGTGCCTTGAAGAACTATGCTGGCAATGGAAGATAATGCAGCTGGATGCTTACTTTTTGTTCAGGGCTATGTATACAACACAAAAATGCATGAGAATCACAAGGGGAAAAATGCCACATTTGTTTACATCTGGTCATTAAAATAATTACAGAACATAATACCATCATTTCATATGGGAACATCTGCTACCTGTAATATCTGTAGTATCTCGTGTTCTTCCCCAGCTGAAGGGCTCAGTGTAACAGTGCAACCAACGGAAGTCCAAGCATGTTTAGTGATGGGGAAGCAGTTACATGTGACATACCAAACAGTATCCTTCCCATCAGTCCTCCTGGCCTGACTCAAGAAAGAGATGTCTGTAAAGGCCTTCCTAACCACACTGTCTATGTCTTCAGTTCAGCTTGTACTTTTGGACTCTTTCTTTACCGTGGGCCTACCACCACCCTGTCAGTCACAGCCTCACTCCATTTGCTTTGTCTTTACATTCCTCCCCCTGAAATACTGATAACTTCAAAGTTTAATGACATCAACCACCTCTCCAAGAGAGTACCAGATGATAAAATAAACCACCAAATCTCATTCAAAAAACCATTAGCACAAAATGCTGGCACTCACATAAATACAAAATATAAATACTTACTAGTTTGGTGGCTGTTCTTCTGAGATACTGAGTGGAGATAATTGCCTGTGAGATTTTAGCAAGGTTTTCTCAGGGTCAATACATATTATCAAATGAGTCACAACACAGAGAACAAAATAGGTGAACATTGCAGCTTCAGGATGACATCACTGCAGGGCCCAAATTATGTTTGTAGCTATTTCACACAGTCAACATTTTTTGCAGCTTTAATTCACTGTTTAAATTTTTTGCATGGCTATGGAAGTCTGCAAAACATACTTACTTTCTGGAGTTTTTTTCTCTGAAAGTACTTGCTTTCCAATAATAGTAGTTGTAGTAGTAGTAATAATAATAATAATCATCATCATCATCATCATAATCTTCACAGGCATTCTCATTAATATTTTCTGGAAATTGAATTTATAACTCAATAATATTGACTTTTCTGGCAAAAAAATTCACCTCAGCACGCGAAAAATATTAAGCTATGACTTTACTCAGAACAGAACTTTTTGTTAGGAAAAAAATGGCAGCTTTTCTATTTAGTCAAGAATTCCCACTACAAAGAATCAACCTTCACTTAGCATATTTCTTTCAAATTAAGCAAGGGCTAAGCAGGACTAACTCATCCTCCCCAGATGATGAGCCAGAAGGCTGAGGAAGTGGGGCTGAGTGGTGGTAAAGGAATTAATGATGTCATGGGGAACACACTGCTGTGGCCCAACAGTGCATCTTTTACTGCTGTGAATAGTTCCACTGATTTCAGGTGGATAGCCCTGAAGGATTAAGGAATGGATTCATAAATGTTTCAAAACAAGGCCGAGGCCCCGGTCATATTTTAAGTCTCAAAGACAGGGTAGTTTCCATCTAACCTAATAGATCAGAACCTCCACTTGCTCATTAGCTGAGGACCTCTGCCCTCCTTATTAGGCCCAATTTTCTCAGATGAACTGTCAGATGGAATCTGCTGCAAGTGTACACAGGACAAATTCCATGTCATTAATGGAACACGTGTTTAATGATTTTGGATGCATCAAGTTTACCCAGCTTTCTTAAAAGACCTCTTCTCATGTATAATAGTGGCTGCAATACCAGGGATCACTTTCTGAAAAGGTTGGCACCTCCCAATCTATCAAACCATCAGCTTTATGTGCTTGCCTGGTGAATTTATATTAAATAATAGATTTTAAAATCCTAAAGTTGAGGAACTAATCAGTGCTTAGGATTCCTATTGCTAGCACTTCTGAGGCAGTACTTCAGCCTCCACTGAAGTCAGTAGGATCTTCAACAATGTAAGGCCACAAAGAACTTAGGATTCAATAACTGCAATATTAAAATTGCACACAAGAAAGGTTATATTTACTTTAGAAGTTTTATTTTAAACAAAAGTTCATAAGTCAAAAATGCTTTAAATTGTTGATATCTATAAATAACTTTTTTTTTTTTGTCTATACAAGTATGAGCAGATGCAAAATAAAGCTTTTATCACATTGAAATCCATGCATTTGACTGAAGTTACTTAAGACAGACTAGACAGTGGACTTTAGCACAGTTTATTCCCTGACTTTATCCTAGCCATGGTGGAATAAAAGTGAAAGAGTTCAACAGAATGAGCATGTCAAATGACATGGCACCCTCCCAGAAAGGAACAGGAAGATGAATGAAAGGTTCCTATACCAGGATGGGAAAGACTTATTTTGAAAAAAAATTTCTGCATGAAAACCTAGATAAAGAGAATAAAAGATTTTCTAAGCAAAATTAGGTCAACTGCATTTTAAACACTAAATCTCACTCAAGAATGAAGAGTCGTCATGTTTCTGTTACAGCTACTAATCTCTAATTTTATTCAGGTTTTTGTATTAGTGTGAAAGATCTTTGCTGTCAAGAGCAAGTGGATCCATTTTAAGAATCCCAGCAAACTTAGACCAAAATAAAAACTTTCTCTTTTTGATGGAGACTTTTTGTACTCTAATGTCAAAGGTAACATTCTGTCCATTTCAAGTTACAATTCATTCAGAATAATATTAAACAGATGCTCTCTGTGCAAGAAAAATTTTGACTGAGTCGAGAAATAATCTTTTTAACAGGACACCATCCAGGTACAGATAGAAGTCCTGAATGAAGCTAATAAGGCTACATTCCAGTGAAGAGCAATGCACACCCATCTCCCAACAGCTTCTTGAAAGCCTTGCTTCTAACACAAGCTGCTAATGATCTATTAGCCAAGTGACTTTGGCCATGAGCAATTGCGGTGTCCCAGCTGTTTTCTGATGTACCAGATTGCCTATGGGGGCAGCCAGAGATGGCAAGTATTTCATCCATCACAGCTGAAGTCTTTGATATTTGCTTGCCAACAACAAATCAGTTAATCCAAGAAAGCACTTTACTGCATTTCTAATAGAGGTTAGGCTCCACTAAATAAGGAGGCTAAATAACACTTTAGACAATCTAAGACTTTTGATACTTGCCCACTATGATGGCAAGTTCTAACATGAGAGAGAAATAAAATAGCACTGTAAACCTATGTTAAATTATCTTAAATCTCTATTTCTGCACCAGGCCAGATGACAGAGTAGGTGGGAATCTAGTGGGCTTGGTGGTAGATATATTCTCAGGCATCAAGTTATACCAATGACACATCTTCTCAGACCTCACAATGAAAGAATTGTTTTAATAGTAAGACAGCACTCTTGCTCATAATGCATCTCTTTGTTTAATAAACATAACATGACTATATGGCCCTGCTATGTAGGACTTGACAGTCTTCTTTTCTCCTCTCAAAAATGCTTAGTCTGGATACTTGACTACTGCCTTTGATTTTCTGGTGGAGGGTCTGTATAAAGAACTCTTTCAGATAGCTGGAGTTTGTAGGTGAAATAGTTAATATAGGTTAGTATACTGTATAATAATTTTTTTTCTTTGAGCTTCCTAACATCACCAATGGTGAAGGAATTGGGAATATCTGAGGAAACTCATTAGAAGTCAGTATTATAAAGTGTTTTAAGACCCTTTGCCACCCACAAGTCGCTCTGCATAGCTGCCACCTCCTGCTGCAATTCTAACTCATTATTGGGAATCTCTTGCAGCAAAAGCAATGCATCTGCAAGAGGCAGCCACACTATGTGGATTCTGAACCTCAGTAGGCATGAGAAGGTCATGATTAATAATCTTCACATTTAGAAGATCCGGCAAAGTGGTGGCAACTAGATCCCACATATTCCCACACATCAGCTCCTCTGACATCCTAATTTAATAGAAACTGTGAGACTGAATATCTAAATTTTCAGTGTGGAAAAATAGTGCCCTAGGTTGACCCCATCTGAGTTTGGCAAGGTCTGGGCACAGCAAGACACTTTTGTGGGAGGCAGCCCCAAAGCTGAGCTGACAAAGAAGTGGAAGCTGTCAGTTCCCATATTGATTTTGGGTGCTAGTTCTCTCCTCAGAGGTAACATTCTTCCTCAGAGAAGCTTCCACAAAGTTCTGAATGCAGATACTGGTCTTTTTACGAAGCCTAGACCCTTGCTACCCTGGTATATTGAATTGTCTGATGGCAGGAGTTGTTTCTTCCCTGCAAATCAAGAACTTGCCTCTGTGAAAGGCAATAGTTTCCAGCCTTCCTCACCCTACCATGAAGGCAGAGGATCACCTTCTGTATGAACTCAGTGGAATCTCAGAGATCTTTCCTGTTTAAAAACAGTATTCAACTTGCCTCCTCACAGAGCAAAGGGCTGCTTTGAAACCATTCTCTAACATTGTCATTACTGTTGGGGGTTTTTTCCTTGCTTATAGAGAAACAGGAGACAGGTTTCTTGTGCTGATACTAATTACATCAGTGTGAAAAAGATTCCTACTCACAGCAGAGTACTTTTGAATATGGCAAAAATAAAATATATTTTTGTCGAATACAGATGGTCAGCTCATGTTGTCCTTTTTCACCTTGATCTTTTCCATCCTCACTCAAAGAAGAATATTCTTAGCCCATTTTTCATACAGATCATAGCCATCCTCACTGAAATTTGCCTTTAGAGAAATAAGGATTCTGTTCTTCCCTTTCTTATTTTTCCAGATCTCAAAACTAAACCTTGTTTCACCAAATGTATTGGACTACAGTTTGGCAGCTGCAATATTTTTGATTTCAAGACTCTCAGTAAATTTTAAAAAGTTTATATTTCATATTTACCTTTCTAGATCAAATTTTCTCCTTCCTTTCTTAGACAAGAACACATTTGCCCTGAATTTTCATTTGTCAGATGAAATATTAGTGATTACAATTGTAGGCCAAACACAGGTTTTCTCAAACTGTCTTGTGAATTTGGGTAGAAAAGCAACACCTCATATGTTTGTCATGGTGCTTGATCTCTGGTTGAAATACGAAACCTTCTCCAAAATATCTCTTAATAAGAGGCCAGCATCATCTTTCTGGCATCTTTCATGAGCAGTAAGTTCTATGTGAAGGAGGAGAAAAAATAAACCTCAACTGAATGGAATAACTGTGAACAATCCCACCTGTAATTTTCCCAGCGCTGCTATTAGTGCTTGCCAGTCTGGGGGCTGGAGGGAATGCAGCAGTTGCTTCCTCATCCCTTCTAGTATGGCACTGAGCAGACTTTTCTTTTAACTACGGCACCAATATTAAGAAACAAGTGGAGAGATCCCTTTTGTCATATCCCCTTGATGCCAGTGTTTTATTTATAGTTGTCTTCTATGCCAGTGTTTTATTTATGGTATTAAATATATAAAGAGATTATAATGCAGCAAAAAAGGCTGTTATGGAAAAACAGATGCTGTTTTGTCCAAGAGCCATGCTTATGAACAAGGCCACCTGGTTTTACTGACTTTGAACCACATACAGAGCAGAGACCTTTTCTTTCTCATTATTCAATCAGCTATTTTATCTGTGTCCTACAATGGTGCATAAAATAGAGGACATTTCTTTCTAAGAATTAACATGAATCAAATCTTATCTTTTAAGAGAGAACAGTGTTCTGAGTTTTGTTTTGATATCAGACCTGTGAATATTTTTGTTGCCTGGAAGTACGTTAGTATCAAACAAAGCATTTATCCCACAAATTATTATGTAATCATTGTAAATAATATATAAATATTTCAACTTTATCTTAGCTTAGCACTACTTTAAGTACTGAACTCATTTTATTAGCGTTTTTTATTGGAATTGCTAGTAAATCAATCCTACCTTCTCTTCAAGGCAGTCAGCCCCTCCTAGCGGCTGCTCCCGACCTGCAGCAGAACACTCCAGGTTTTCCTGCCATTTGTCCTTGGTCTTCGCTGAGCAGAGCAGTGAAGGTGGAGCAGTGAATTACTTTTCCTTCTTAAAATATAGAAGAGAACAAGGAAATCTTTTTTCATTTAAAGTTATTGATGGAAAAAATAAACTGACACAAATGTTTGCATTATTCCTTGCATTTAATCTTGTCCTACTTTTCATAGCCTGAATACTATGAGTCATACAAATGTGAGCTGTAAGAGTCTATATTGCTCGATTACTCATATTCCTCCCTCTGCTACATCAATACTTTTTGAAGTGTTTTGTAAAGCTGAGCAGTAAAAGCCAAACTATTCCATAGACCAAAGGCTGAAAGCCTAAAAAATGCTTGTGGTAATATCCTTCCTTTTTAAATCTTTCCTTCCCTTAATTTCAGCCATGCTGCTCACACAAGTAGTTAAGCACATGTTTGTATGCTTGTTGGAAAGGGTCTCTGTCAGTCAGCCAGGAACACATTTCTGACAATCTGCCTGGTTTTCCTTCCTCAGTTTTACTGCCTGACTGGTTATTTCTGCCATGACGTTTCACCTGTTGAAACTGCCCAGGGATGCTTTTGAACAGCACCCCATGTTGTCACTGGAGTTGTGACTTCCCCTTTCTTACATATGAACATTATTAAAAAAAACACAGAAAAATAAGAAAAGTGTTTAAAGTGTTTCTCTCTCCTCCTCTCTCCACTTGTATCTTCATTACAGACATGGGGAATGTAGAAACAGGTTTATCTGCTGCCTGTAAGTTAACAGTGCAATAGAAAAACAGCTCACGTAGTGATACCTATGTTTTGAATTTATTACATAAGACCCTGTGCAAAACTTAGTTGTCCCTTGATATGTGAATTTTTCTGAAAAAGTTTAAAATCATTTGAGGAAAAGAACATAGGTAATTTCAGTAAAATCCACTGGCAGCAAGCTATCAGCTGCATTTCAGGGTATTATCCACCCAGTTTTCAGCAAAGGGTAGAACATCTACTGCCTTTACTCAAGTTACTGCATATCATCAGCAATTCCCAGATTTTAGTTCTTTGTGTTAAGGCAGTACTCCCAGTGAACCAGTAACTGAGCTTCTGGTGGCCATCTAAAAGTACCAGCAAAAGCCCCAATTTTCAGAAGTAGGTATTTATTGCTTTGTGAGAATAAGGCATCATGCCAGGCACCTACAGAGAGAGCCAACCCAAATCAATAGCTGGGATCTTAGCAGGAGGTTAAGAACCCATGCACAGCACAGCAAGCAGACAAGACAAGCTTCACTTCTGATATAAATACACAATGCACCCAAGAAAGCCTAAAGGCATTGAATCTTTTAGGATCTTTATAATTAGCTTACTCAAGTACTTTGATATGGAAAGATACAGCCTTATGTGCCAAAGCACATAGGCAAAAACTAGCAAGAAAATTTCTGTCTCTAGCCCCTGGGAGGGAGAAAATTTTAGTTACTGTGTTTAATATCAATAAAAGGCTTTTTGAGCAACCTACTTATGATTTTAGAGGGAAATTGGGAGGATATCTTGTGGCCTGAAGCAGGGTGCTATAGCTCTTAAGTCCACATAGATTCATGGTTTCCTCCACAACAATCTATAGGTTTATGGACTGGGGTTTTATTGTTAAACAAATTCCCAAGACTGGGCTTTTAATTGGTGTTGTACATATGAAAGTCATCTGACCAATAAATCTTCCTGTAGTTGACTGCTGAAGATGGCTTCAAGCCAATGCTGAAGAATGTTCACCTGAAAGTAACCCCTTCATGTTTCTGTAACAGCTTACTTTTGCTTTAATTATTATTAGTTATTATATTGGTTTAATCTAAACTGAGATCAGGAACTTGCTACACTAGATGTTACCTATAAAGACACTAAGGAGCAGTAATTTAATGTAACTCATATAGGCAAGATAGATTCAAATAAAATACCTCCCAATTCCTACCAGAAACTGAGGCTCGGAAAACAAGCTGAATGAAAACCTTTAATTTTTCTTTATCAAAAGATTTTCCATCTATTACAGAATTTTTATTCTATCTCTAGAGATACTTGAAACACGGACAACTTGCATTATTCAATGTTTTAAGATTATAAAATATTAAAGAAGATTATTCAATGTTTTAGAAAGCATGTCCCATATTTGAATGAAAATATGAAATTTTTTAGTTTCCCAGAACGTTGATGATGTGTCTGAATTTTGAATCAGGATTATCAAATCAAGTAACTTTAGTGTCATTGAGGAAAAATAATTGAACAAACACATTTACACTTTAAGAAAATACAGAACATATTAAGACCATGCATATGGATAATTCTAGAAACTGAATGCATACACTTATAGCTTCTTAAGCTACTGAATTTTTTTTTATTCCAGTGTGGGCTCTGAAGCCAGATTTTGGTTCCATCCTGCCTAGATGGTTCAGTTTTTATTTGCTGGGAAGCTAAACTAAGCTAAAATAAAATGATTAAAAAAAACCCGAAAACAAAGTAATAAAGACCAAACTAAGAAAAATCAATTCCGTAGCTGTCAAGAAAGACTATAATATATTCTACTCTATCCTGGAATCGGAACAATTTCTAAAACAGCAAAACTACAACTGACTCAGAACCTATAGCTACCCAAATTCAATAGAAATTCTTTCAGTGAGTCTAATGGGCTTTGGGTCATGGCCTCATGCATTAAACTAATTTATACAGAAAAAAAAATCTATTTCCTTTTACTTTCAATTAATCAGGGAACTGGATATGACCTATTGGTGGAATAGTAAATAATAAAGAGAACAGGTCAGTTGTACAGGGTGACTTGGACCGCTTGCAGAGGTCAGTTCAGATCTAAACATAGGTTTTATTGCAGCCAAGTGCAAGGACTTCTATCTAGAAACAAGGACTATTTGTAAGATGAGAAAAGCTATTGTAAAGAGCTATGATTCTGTCTCCAGATTGATAACAAATTACTATAATGGTAGATGAGCAGTTGAACCTGATTTCCTTCAGTGAGCTAACATGATCCTTAATTGATTTGCAAGCAAGCGAACATGATAAAAGTGGGAAGGAAGCATTAATGGCACCATTAGTGGAATTCTGTGTCCAGAATTAATATCTGTAATTCT
This sequence comes from Ammospiza nelsoni, assembly GCF_027579445.1. NCBI lineage: Eukaryota > Metazoa > Chordata > Aves > Passeriformes > Passerellidae > Ammospiza > Ammospiza nelsoni. The sequence goes on along the minus strand of NC_080633.1, from coordinate 28,749,950 downwards.
AAAAGTATTCCAAGGAAGGGGAAAGGGTTCTGGAAAGATGTAATGGTGCAATCTTCAAAATATACTCCACTGTGTGAAAGACAGAAAAAACACAGTCTATTAGGTTGATTTGACAAAAGACCTGGAGACAACATGCTCATTATATATAAAATAATATTTCTGATAATTAGTTGAAGTTTCATCTAACAGGAAAAACTATAACATGAACAGAAGTGAATCCAAACAAAATTTGACTAGAAAAAAGGGAGGATTTGAAACACTGAGGAGAATTAAGTTTTGCAAAACAAGATATTGCAATTACAATTGATACAATCATATCATTCACATTAAATTATTTTTGTTGCCCTCCTTTATGCCAAAAGAATTGTGGTTGATTTAATAAATTAATAGATTACCTTTGTTGATTTGTAGTATGTTGGCTTTGATATGTGAGCCAGAAATACAAAGGAGCAAGTTGTGTTATGAGTTGAGGGAATCAGTGGTTTGAACCTAGTGCATATGGGGTCTTACATGCAGGGGTGATTTCCTCTGAGGAGTACAACTCATAGATAACCTGGTATAGATAACCTGCACAGGCAGTAAGTATGTCCAGAAATGAGATGCTGAATTGACCCGTGTTTGAGTACTGCCGTGTTTGGCAGAGATTGTTTTGCATTTTATTTCAGTGGAGTGGTTAAGTACAGGTATTGGGTTATTCTGTTGGTCATTAAACTATCAAACCTCTGAAAGTAGGCTGTGGTTAAAAAGAGTATGTCCGCCAACATATCAGTGGGTGTTGTACATGCTTTGAATGTATTACCTGGGGTAATGTAATGGGGATATGCTAAGGCTGAAAATTATTATAGATGGCTATAATGTCTTTTCACTTAAGAATCTATGACTTTACAACATTAGAAGAATGAATACATGATAGTTTGCTGAACCACATGTAGGATATTTTCCAGGCTGAGTTTTGTAGTTTATCTGTCTGAGATCATATTGTTAATTATGTCATTAGGTCTGGATTCACCATGGACATAACAATCTCTTGTGTGGGGAACTTTGTATATGCAATGTCACTAACGAATGCCAGGCCTTGTTCTCCAATTGCAGATGCATCCCACCCCGAGTCCTTCCAGCTTGAGCAGCCACGTGGTAAGACACTAATAGAGATGCAGCAGATGCAGAGGACTGAACAACCTCAAGCATTTGTGTGAAGAAACTTGCTCTGCTTTCACAAGAAACCGAAGGTTTATTAGGTGTGTACTAGAATGACAGAATTAATGATTCCCTTGGGCACCAAGTAGGTTAGGATCCCAGGAGGAGCTTGTATCTAGAGGAATCTCACAAGGTCTATGCCCTGGGACAGTAACCAACACAGTACAGAAACAAACTCACCCCAGGGGACCACTGGATAGGTGTTCATCTGTCCACAACAACTGTGCATCAAAAAACTTCAATAAATCCAGCCCTGAGCACTCAGTGGACAAGATGCGTGCTGCGCCATGTCCAGCAGGTGGTGGGGGAGACCATTCCCCACCACAAGACTTACCACAGTGCAGAGATAGTTGCTGGTATTTGCCACTGACACTGGAATTTTTGCCGTTAGGATGATGCAGGGGGACCAGCAGCATTTTCATATGCCTAAGATATAGCCACTGCTTTGCTGCCAAGTGCACAGACCAAATATCTCAACAGGGGAAGGGTAACTACCAGCAGTCACCAGCACTACTAGAACAGTTATACATTTATTTCTACTAGTAGGGATATCAAACCAGCTAGGAAATGAAAGTTGTAGTTATTGCAACCATCGTCAGACATTTTTGTTCTGCTTTACTGATCTTTTTCATAGTAATCATGATGAATCAGACTGTGATGAGCAAATAAAAAGCTAAAACCACTAAAAACACAAGGAACTCTAAAGGGCACTTAATAAAACTCCTTGATTTGCTATTTCAACTTTTAATACACTCCATCATAATTAATTTTGATGATCTTAAGCTAAATTAAAAGCAACGGGTAGCACTGCATGGAAGGAAAAGTATAAGGGCACCTTAATGGAGCCACCCAATATAGTGCCCTGTAGGCAACCATAACTTAATTTAAAAGCACACTTGATATGCAGAAATACACCCAAGTAAAATGGCAGGTGATCCTCTAAACAGAATAAGAAGTAGCTGTTGTATCTACCCTCAGCCACAGTAAATTTGTATGAACGCGCTGCGTTTCATTAAGCAATCAATAATATATTTTATTAGTTCCAGAACACTGCATACAACCCACTAGAAGAAATCTCACTCCACAGTTTTGAGTGTGAATACCACAATTAAACCAAGAAAAGATAAATTAGTTTTTCTGAAATCTAGAGGTTTTTGAGTTGTAAAAGTCCAATTACAAATTAGCAAGCTGTGAATAATCAGATTTAAAAAAAAAAAGCAATAACAAAAAAAAAAAAAAAGAGTCTTAAAGCTTCATGAGCTTTACTTGCAAAATCCTCAAAGATTTATGAAGTTAAATAATTGGTGACAAATGAGGCCCCTGATGATAGCTAATTGGAATCATGGTTTTTCACCTGTAGTTTTGGATGTAATACTGGGCCTTTTGAGAGCACCACAATCTTTCTGCAAAACAGAGGTTTGAAATATACACAAATGAAAGAGGTTTGTGCTATTCCAGGGTTCTAACAAATACACCTGCATTTAAAGACATCTGATCTCCCATTCTCCTTCTAGTATGTAGTGAACTGTGCTTCCAAATGGGTTCATCCACCTGCCCCCATTAAGGGGGGAGGATATCAACTCTTAAAAATACTATGTCATTATAACACTAGACAGGAGATAACCATGTCTTGAAAGTCATCAAGCTTTAGATGCTGAAGATTTCTGAAAATCTTCTTGGCTTCTTGTTGGCATACTACCATTAACTAGCACACACATGCTTCATTTGGATGAGATGCATCTCTTCATCGTGTCTGTAATTCAATCTTGACATGGTAATTTTTAAGTTCAAAGAAGATAATTTTGTACTTCACTCTGCTTTTAGTATGTGAGAATGCAAAAATCAAATACAGTCAATTTTTCATTCAGTTGAAAACTCTCAGTAAAGTGAATGACCCTTTAAAAAAATGTTAGGAAGCCAGGACACTCAGAATATCAGAAGCACATTTCAATCTGGTTGCATCGGAAATACTCGAGAGCAGGAGTGAATAGTGAGGAATGTATTTTCAGGCTTAGAGAGCACCTGTATTCTCAGGGATGAGCTGAAATTGTTAGAAAATCTACCCAATAAATTTAAAGCATAAAAATAAGAAAAAAAAAGTGTCCCAAGGACTTCACAGGCTATTCATTGAATCCTGTTAAATGCTGTTCAGACAAAACCCTACACTAGCATTGACTAAGATATGATTATTCAGAGATGATTAATTTCAAAAGTAAATGATAGAAGATTTAGAACTATAAAAACACAGAAAACCTCCTGTATGGAGCAATCACAAGCATAAGAAAGAATGGCCCACAGATAGGATATTTTTCAAAGATTTAGAAGACTCAGGTTTAAAACCTTATTCATTCATAAGCGCAACAAATTACTTAAGGTACAGAACCTACTGGTTAATAATATAATACAGCTAAACTCTTTTCTCTTCCACAACTATTTTACAAACTGTTTACTAGAGTCTTCAGTCCAACTATTTCCCAAACCATTCTTGACAATGAAAGTATTAGATGATCTAGTTGAAAGCTGTTCCAAGGACAATGCTAATAACAGTTAAACTTTCTGGGTATTGCCTAAGGCTGTATCCCATCTCTAGTTAATACACTGCTGTACTTAAATCCATTGCAAATCTGTAAAAGTGCAAGAAAGAGCAGTCTCCATTGTGCAATACTCTAGTGTTCTGGGAAAGAATGTTCTGTGAAAACAGTAAATCTTTTCTGTAAAATAATGAAAATAATGATGTTGCTATGCACCCCTGAAGTACAAGAATGTCTTCTAGATTCCACTTTTCCATTCAGAAATTCTACCTTTAAATCATATGACAATTTTATGACATTTATATGACATTTTCAGTATAAATGGCCAGATGTGAATCTCATGTCAATATCTGTGTACTGTACTCCAAAGCATGGAAGTCTGCTTTATTACAGTGCATACTCATTCCCAGGCTGGTGGAGTTTATGCTCCTCAACAAAAACACTGTTCAGACAAATACAATGTCACACTAGATCAGCCAATGCCTTCATAAGCTTGTCTTCAACCTAGGGTTTCTTTCAAGAATCACAAAGCAAATCTCATTCACTAGGACTGAGAGGAGTTCAATCTTTCAGGAAGTTTACCAGACAAAGATTTTTGTAACAGCATTTTAGGACCAACTTCTTGAATGGGATTCTTGTGTCATAACTTTTAGCAGAAATTAAAAAGCAGCAAGCAGTCACAAACAACATTTCTGAAAAAACCACGTTGGTCACTTGATTAAGGAATTTAACATATAAAATTAGCAAATAAGAGCTATTAGGACTTACACTGATGTAATGTTTAAGTAAATTGTCACAACTCTAACCCATAGAGATCTACCAGTATAGAATAAAGATATGGTTGTGTGAAATTGTTTGAACATTGCTGTTTTTACCACTAGTTTTCTCTGCAAACTTAGCTGATATCGCAGACAGAATCCATGCAGTGCAAATTATCCTCTATTTCAAAGATACTAGCTTCAAAATGAAGTTCATTTTCTTGCATAAATAGGATGCAATATAAACAGAGGTTCTCAGACAACTCAACATCGAGACTGAAAAATACTTTCAATCTGTGCTAGTTAGCAGCAAACAACATTATGTTTCCCCGAATGGCTATACTAAACATTTAACAAAAAAAAAGTCTACATTTAGAAGCCGTAATTTGACTGGTTTCAGTTGCAAAGCCTTCTGATTACTACTATTAAAAAACTTACCATGATTCATGCCCATTTCTGAAGAAAAAAGTTGTCTGGGAACAAAAACCCACAACAATATCTTGTACATTTTTCATTAAATTATGTTTTTCCTATGGTTTTGAAGGATTTTAGATGCTTTTAAAATAGATAGTATTTTTAATTTCAATTTCATTCCCACTGTGTGGGCTATTAATTTTATTTAACCAGCAAAATGGATGGAAAAAGAAGAATATTAAAATCAGGTTTAAATCCTGAAGAAAAAAAGGCTGGATATTGAAGGATCTTTACTAAATAAATGTATTTCAGGTCTACTTTTCAATAAGAAAATAATTTTAAATGTATGATTCTGCAATTAAAATGAAAATTCTTTGACAAAAAAAGTGTAATTGTGTAAGATTCTGGAAAAAATCTACTTTCTTGATAATTTGGGGGGGGGGGGGAAGGAAGAAAAAATCAAAAATTCACAAATACCTCCTTTTCTTGCCGTGCTCCAACTCCAAACTGAAACAATACAAAAAGACAACATTTTTTGGCATCTCCAGATGTCAAAATTCATTATCTCTATTTTCCTCGCATGCAAGAGAAAAGCTTTGGGCTGAGGGAGTACCATGTCTAATAGGTGAGTACAAAATTTCCAAGAAAACATCTTGACATCTTGGAAAGAAACCGTTTCAATCTCACTGTTTACACAGTACATTTACCTGTCTGAAGCTTGTAAATTATATGATCTTCATCTGCCATTTTCAAATTAGGTCTAATATGTATAATAGGATATTGTATCAAAAGCTGATTTATTCTCTGTGGACCTGTTAGAGACACAACATTGTAATTTTCAAATTTTGGTTACTCCATAAATAGAGATATGGGGAAAAAAACCAATTAATTTTATGACAATGTTAGACTTAATCAGTCTTATAATATTGTTGTATTTCTGGGATTATCATGTTATGTATGTACATATATGTAAGTATATATACATATACATATGTGTGATATTCATCCCAGCTAAACAACTGCTTAACAAAAGGTTCATGATGAGAAGTACTGGAGGTGTCACTTCTCAGGTAGTTAAGAGGGCATTAATATTAAATTTAATATACCTATTATCAAATTATCAGCCCTTATTAAAAAAAGAAAACAAAGTATGGATTATATTTCTTGGCAATATGAAGAGTTCAGGAAATGAAAAGTGTTTCAATCATATAAAATATATGGCATTGTTAGTGCAGAAGCCCTGTATCAACTCCAGTGACCCATTTACAGGTTATTCTTTCATTGTTTTAAAGGTATTATGAATTAGAGCTCTGCAGTTTCAATAGCATCAAGCACATGAAATAGAACTGTGTGCCTCAGTTAAACAAGTATCTGAAAGCAAGAGAGACAGATTTAATGGATGTGATGTCATTACACTATATCATACATGCCAGAAAGAAAGAACAGAATATAATAGAATATCAAGGCAACATAGGAAAGCCATTTTTTAGCTATTTAAAGCTTCATAAAAATGAGCCAAACCTGTGAGGAAGAGGCTGAGGTGCATGTAGTAATACATCCTAAAATATCATGACACTTAAGTTTTTCCATCCTCTCTAGCACTCTGTATTCAAAATCTGATGCTGTGCCAACAATCTACAGAAAAAGTACTTTTAATTCTTGCTGCAACCTGATACTGCTGTAAAGTTCAAAAGAAATCTCCATTTATTTCACTACATTGTTCTGCTCCCCTTCCTAACTGGCTTCAATAGAAACAGGCCTTCATTTGCACCAATCTTTGCAAATTTTTTTTCCCTTGTCAACAGTTCATTCCTGCCCTTTTGGAAATGTCTGTGGCCCTAGGTTTAACTCAAACTGCAAACACAGAAATGACTATATGATTCATATGGACTCTGTACAAGCTCCATGTAGCCAGAGGGATACTTTCATTGATTTCAATGGGGGGTTACTAGACAAAGCTGGGGGTGCATGAACTTTTGACTGGACACTTTTAAATCCAGTGGTTATTTTTTCCCTTTTTTGATCTCATACAGATTCAAAATCATTATGTGTCGGAGTCCACCATACGGCATCAGGGTAGAGAAATCTACATGTTATCAAGTGTTAATTTATTTACCTTCTTCATGAAAATAAAACAGATTGACAAAGTCCTCTGAGCAGATAAAATAATTAAGTCTAACATCTGAAAAGTCCTGTCAGTGTTTCAGCAGAGCACGCAGGAAAAGGCTAACTGTCTTTTGAAAACAGGAGCAGAAACTTTGAAAGAAGAAAGTGAGGACTCTGCTGAGGCCACTGAAAGCAATGCTTTTGTTTAGCCAGATGAGTCCACCTTCACTTTCATTGTCATTTCCATTATCGAATGATCTCCTTTCTGAAAAGGGATAACTAGTTATTGATTCAAATGTCAGCAGCTTAAATGCTATTAGCCAGGAGCAGCACCAAAAAGGAAGGCCACTGCATCAACAATATTGTACACTCTTATTCTGCAGGACTGCATCTCCTATACTATGGCTCAGCATAACTGTGGCTCTTATAATCATTCATATATTTGTCCTCACAAAATCCCTGCTATTCCTCTTACACTTATTTTAGAAGCAGGCAGTACATGTCCGGGGCACAGACTGCACTGGAGCATAGAAATCCCTGAGCTAGCTCTTTCTATCACATTAGGACCATGAGCAGCAGTTTAGCCACAGCATTATGGAGGTTGGTGCAGGTCAGTACTCCAAAAGATGGTTCAAGTGCTGGCATTAACCCTTGCAAAGCTAATTCAAGTGTATCCTAAGTGCCTGACAAAATCACAATGGATCTAGAAATTTACTGAAGCTTCTAAGTCAAATGATTTGTCAGTTATTTCATGCTGAGATTAGCTTGAGATATCCACACAGAGATTGTTATGGATTATTTCTTTCTGTTCCAGAGTTAGCTGGTGGTGTGAAATATGGACACAAAAGTAGGCACCAAGAAAGCAGTGAGAACACACACAGGCTCCTCTCTAAACAGCCAAGAGTGTAATATCACAAAGCAATATACGTGTCTAATAAATGAGCATGTTGATTATGAGAAAACATAGTAACAAATATCCATTGTGCATAAGGTTCTAAGGATTGCTGAGAGTTAGCCCTCTTTTTTTTGGCCTCCAGAAGTTTTCTAAATCTCTCAATAGCAATCTGAATTCCTTAGACATCCACACACATGATCCAGAGCTTGAGCTCTTCACAAATCTCCTGTTTCATCTCTAATTCAAAAGATCACTTCCTGGAAGCTCTGAAGGGAAAACAGTGAGGCATTTCTTTCCTTTCCTCTTTGAACCACCTCCCATGCATTGCACCAGTGAAAGGCCTAGTTAGTCTAGACCTAATTTCCTGGGGAAGAAAGTATATTCTTTACTAGAAAGAACTGATCTACACTTTCTTGCAGAATTTATCCCTACCAAAAAGAGACAATAAGAACTGGCAGATTTATGCTTCAAAAATTATTAGAGTGTTTCTGTTAGAACAAAATTGTTTTTCTCATATAACAGTGAGAAGGGTTAAAGGTAAAAATTTCTTGTCTCTTTTTTGTCACTTATTCCATCTCCTGAATAAGGGCTTCTTTCGAGCTCCTGAGCACAAAAGTGCATCTGGAAAATGTCAACTAATGTATTTCAAAGTTATTATGTGAAAATAAAACCACTGAACATATTTTTTTATGAACCCTTCCAAGAAAATTCACTTCCGAGACCTGGCTTGAGAATGAGCAGGAGATATTTTTCAGCCCAAAATAATTTTATGAGAAAGGTTTAAATGTTTGGAAAATATGTTGGAACTGTAATTTATCTCTTAACCAACAGCCTCAGTGATGGATTACATGACCAATAGAATGAATCTGTGTGTATACACATGTGCACACATCATTTCTTTTGTTTACCTTTGGATCAAAAATAGAATGTTACAACATTTGTTTTATCATTTTCGATCCCCCTGAGGCATTGTGACATTTGGTACATTTATTTTTCCTGTTAAGAGATGATTCCTTAATTGTTTGAAGCAGGTGGAGGAAATATTTAGCAGAATGTTTACACTGTGACAACTATATATCGGGGAGGGAAAGGGGGAACGTGTGTGAACATGCACAGAAAGCCAGGAGTTGATTACATTTCTTTCTTCTGCACAGTCCAATATACAAGCTGAAAAAAGAAATCATTCCACAGTGGAGCTAATAACAATATACAGATTTAAAAGGGGCCACAGGTCTCTTGTCATTAGCTTTGGTTCAGCACCTAAGTCAGGTATGAGTACTTGCAAATATGGGCAGCCATCTCACTGCCCAGCTTGGAACAATAAGCTTGATGTTCTTCCTCATAGTTTTCCACAGATAAAGGTAAATTTCTCCAAAATTTATTTTGTGGGACCATTAATCAAAGTTCTCCCTGCATCCTCCCTCCCTACTTCCACTTACTCCTTACTTGTGTAAGTCAGGAAACTTAAAATAAAGGTCCTTGTGTATGAAAGGCAGGATATGCTAACTTAAGTTCAGCAAGGAAAACACGGGAATATCAACTTTTGTCCTGTTAGTGGGGTTAAAGGGAAGTAGTAGAATACTTAAACTCATGAGTCTCAGCCACATTCTATGGCTGAATCCAGACCTATTCTCTTTAATTCTGTAATGAAAGTTTATAACCACTTTTCTGCATTTTTAGCAGGCAGAACCTTTCTATAATTGCATAACTTAAACTCCTAGGGAATATATTGGGATGACAGTGGGAAGAGACTTATTTCTATCTTGCTTCTCCAAGACAACCCTCATCTACTAACAGTTTTCAGCAGACCCCAGTTTCTTGGGGAAACTCCAAATTTAAATTTACTTGGTGGAAGACAGAGCTCTAAATGCCCTATCAGGAGTTTTCCTGAGCTATTCTAATTCATAGGGCAATGAAAGGACAACAGCTCTCCTGAGGCTCAGATCAGTATTCTGGCCACTGGATATTAAATATATATATTTTATACTAGGAACAAAGAATGTTTAAATATCTGTTTGGGAACTTTAACACTGTTCATATGAGAGAATGCCATATTAAATGGGTGAATACAGCACAACACAGAGGATACTTCTCTCAGAAAAAAGAAGAATTTGGGTTTCAAGCTTATAGGAAAATTAGCTTAATCTCCCTGGACTGTTGGGTAAAAGGGCAACATTATTTCCACCAGTAATACATCACATCTATAACTATGTTTTTCTCTAATACAAATACCATGGTTAGCACAACATGAAATAATTTAGTTTCTGGTTTGAATGAGCAAAAACAGAGACGCCTTTATTTGATCTGAACCAATTAGGATTTTTTGTTGGTTTATTCAGACAAAAAATAGTTTGAATATTCAGTTTATTTGCTACTTACACAAACTCCTTGTTTGAATAATCATTAGGAACAGGAACTTTGTCCAGCAAGATGGGTAGTAAGTAAATGATGAATTGGGTAGTGCTGTTTTTGGAGCATACACATATACAAGGAGATATTGCTTAGGCATCCACATGAAGCCAGTTCATGTTATCCAGAATGAATGATGAAATTTGCTGCTCTTCAAACTCCATTCAAAGACTTTTGCCACTAGTATTACCAGGACCATATTTTTTTTCTATAGTACTTTGCTCAGTGTTTTTCACTGAGATGATTTACAACAGAAGTTACTGCTAAATGGGAGTAAAGCTGGTGCAATCCATCCCAGAATAATTTCTATCTTTCTAAATCAAGGTATATAAATGACAATATCTGAATATTATTAATAATTTTGTCTACTCAATGATATGGGGGTATTTGTGACCAAAAATATTTTGTGACAGAAATATACAGGAGATAATTTTAACTAAAATCCAGAGAGCTTCACTTCACCGATTTTAAAAGTAGTAATTTTCAAGCCATCTAGTTCTTAACAGGGTCCACCAAAACCCCACAGATCTCCCTGTTTACAAAACCTCTGTGTTGTATCAGATATTAAAATAGTGCATGCTGTGTTTAGAAATTTCATTTAACAAAATGACCCTGTAATGTCATAGAGTCATGGAGGCTGGGAGCAACAAGAATACAAGGCCACATAGGACAAGGGGGAATGGCTTCAAACTGAGAGTGGCTTAGATTTGATAACAGTAAGAAACTCCTCACTAACAGGGCAGCAAGGCACTGAAACAGGTTGCTCAGAGCAGTTGTGAATGCCCCATCCCTGGAACTGTTCCAGGCCAGGAAGGATGGGGCTTTGAGCAACCTGGTCCAGTGAAACTTGGCCCTGCTCATGGCAGGGGGTTGGGAGCAAGAGGATGTTTCGGGTCACTTCCAGTCCAAACCAGTCTATGATTCTGTAAAGAAGACAAGACCAAAGCTCAGAAACCTGGATCCTGTCCTTAGCTTTGTCCTTACCAACTCTATGATTTTGGACCACTCTGCTTTGTTCTTTGGCCTTCCAAATAATGGTTACTTTTATCTATTTAAACTCCACTGGGAAGGTATGGCCTTCTGCTGGAGACAAGAGCAGAGTGCTTAGCATAGTGGGGCTCTGATATCATCTGATTCCTTTCGACAACATACTACTACAAATAAATCATTGTAATAATATTCTTATTTGCAGTTGAGATTAAACCTAAAGTTACCTTATTGGAGTGTCATCCTGGTTCCTGTGATATTTGTCTGAAACTTTCTTCTTACAGTATAACAAATGTGCTTCAACTCCATTGGTCAGCTTCTTCCTCTAATGCAGACAGCTTAATGGATTTTTCTTAAGCCCAGTACAGCTTGTTTCTGAGTATTAATTTCAACTTCAGGTTATTGTGCAAATTATGTCCTAGCTGGAAATTGAACCACGTTGACCACTGAAAAAGAAGAGCCTAATATATGACCTGTATTAGACAAATCTGCCCAGCCAGCAAAGTAAAGTTGGATTGATTTTCACTCTGTCATAATGAGATATTTTGTTAGACAAGTTCTCCACCCAGTGGCTGCAAATGTTCTTGGGAGCAAGGATATGATCTCCAGTATGATACTATAGAAATAATGGAGATCTAAATCCTGCATATATAGCTCCATTGATTCAAAGGAAGACAGGCAAAAGGATGTTTCTTTCATTTGGACCTAAGAAATCTATATAAAACGCAGTGTTTAAGTCATGTAAGACAAGAAAAAAATAGACTAAAGAAATACAGTGGATGTAGCCCCTCCCTTCTGAAACCTGAAAACTTACAGTTACATTTTCTAAATTCTCCAAATTATTTTCTAAATTCTCGAAAATTATTTTAGAATAATTTATCAATATGGGTTCAGAACTGTGGGGAGTATTTTGTTTGCTCATTTGCTTTCAGCACAGAAATGCAAGTCAAGAATTCCATTTCCAATCTGCCATCAACAATATGAAGTTTTCCTGAAAGTTATACACAATCGAATTTAGCACTTAAGAAAAATTTCTTTACACTTATAAAATGTACAGACACCAATGCAAGCAAGTGGTCATCTGTAAGATATATGTGTCTGTTCGCCATAACACACATGCGTCAGTCAGATTTAAGATCATTTCCCTTAGATATGCCCAGGTAAATTTGGAAAGCAGCATTAGATGGGAAGGTTGGTTTGATAAGAGATGCCTGACACACAGAAAGACTGTGGTATTTTGCCTGATTTTTATCCAAATCTTATCCAAATCACTTGGGTTGAATTTCAGTCAGGGCTAGACATTTTTCCATGTAACAAAGTCTGACAGCCCTTACAGCTGTCTCCCACAGCAGTAAGACCAGAAACCCTTTGCTGCATTTATTCTTTTATGAGCTTCACCACAGTTCATTTCCTTCTTACTAGAGATCACAGAATCATTTAGGTTGGGAAAGACCTCCAACAGCACCAAGTCCAACTTTTGACCAATAAAAGTTGTCAACCAGACCATAACACAGAGTGTTTTTCCCAGCTCATGCTTTCCCTTTCTCTCCCAATAGTTTACATGTTTTGAATTTGATTTTGCTTCTTTCTCTGATATTTTTTGGGGTTTTTTTCAGTCAGATTTATATCTAGTCAGAGAGTAGATTATTTAATGAATTTGAAAATGACTGTATTTTAAATAAATAAAAATCTCTGTAAAATCCCTGTAAATCCCTGTTTATTGATGATGGATTTTTTTTTGGCCAATAAAACCTCCAAAACCCAAAAATGTGGGGTTTTTTTTCTTTTTGATTCACTTTTTACATCTATAAAACACAAGCTGAGCAAATAAACAAAAGCACCCAGAACACATTGACACACTTCTTCCCCCGATGCTCACAGTACTTTGTACATTAGATGCCACTGTGCTGTTCTCTGACAGAGAACTGCAGTTTGGCTTTCAAAACAAGTTGTAGCTTTTTCACTTGAGATGGGAAGAGACACTACACATACATGTAATGGATGAATTAAGTAAGATGGGAGAGGAAATAAAAGTTTGAAATTAGGATTTTGTCCGGTGAGTTTGACAAATAAGTACTATATCTTAGAAGGAAATATTTAAAACCAATGTATTCTCAAAATACAGATGCTTTGCTATATTGTTGTTTTCCTTGCAAGGTTTTTACATTTTATAAGATTATTCCTTCAGGCAGAAAAAAAAATTGTCATTTTATGTTTTGTACCACTGTTTGACCATTCATGCAAATATTTCTATTAGCAGAACACATTTCTGGCTATTAGCCAATGCATTTATGACATTCCAGCTCACTTGAAAAACCAAACTTGAATTTTCAAAATTTTTCCTATTAAACAGTGTTATGTTTTCCCAAATTTTGTTCTAAGTGTAGTTAAGTATCTACGTGTAGATACTCATTATAGTTATAATTTAAAATGAAAATAAATATTTATTTCATTAAGTATGGGGGATCATTATTGGGAATGTGAAATGGAAACCTGGTGTCCAAATGTCTTTTTGATAAATAAAAGAGTAAGGATGGATGGAGGGAGTGAGGATGAAGGGAATATTTGAAGGTTTGGTTGTCTCTAAAATTTATAAAGATCAGACCTTTTAGATGGGGCAGCTAGCATTTAGTTTTGTGTGTAGAATTATCCCACTCTTCTACTTGTTTATTGGTATTTTTTTTCATGAAAGAAAATATGGAGAGGAATCATACAGTAAAGATCTTAAATGTAAAAGAGATTTCACTGGAAGAGAAAAGTAACCTTACTGCAAATCTCCTTTTCATTTTTTACTAGAATCTAAATTGAGACTAATTTCATGCAAGAAGTTTAAAATCTCACAACTCATCAGGAAAAAGGGCAGAACTAACTTGAAGCTGGAGTAACTTTGTGCCGCTTAAGCCCGCTCAAGCAGCAGGTTCGCACTGGGCTCCTGTGCAGAGTGGGCCTAAACTCCTGGCAGAACCAGCCCCACTCCCGTGGATCCCTTTCCCGCTCACCGGCCCTGGACGTGGATCCTGGAACTCCCCACGCAGGGGAAGGCACAGATCCCTCCAAACTGTTAGCCGACCTCCCCACCTAGTGGCAATGCAGGAGAAAGGCTCAGGCCAGCGCTTGGAATTAAATCCCTGCGTTACATTGTTATAAAGCACAAAAGCTCTGACATAATGCTGTGCTGGAATAATTGCGCAGTCCGCACTTCAGTGCAGGTAAGCCCCCCCAAAACGTAGCACATTTCAGTGAAATCAGAGTTTGTATATTGTCTAGCCCTTCTCCATCTTTCATGTCTTTGACAGGTACTAAAAGTTCATACTTATTCCCTACAGAAACCAAGAAAGCTACTTGACATTCACCTGTATTCCCTATTTTAACTCCAGGTGACAGAGCCATTTCAATTTACCCTTCAAAAGGAGGGGGTCATAATGCCTAAAAATGCTTTGCAGTGAGGAACACCAAAGGTATCATATTTTTACAAAACTGTATTCAAAGACGCAACCAAGTCATTATGGAGAAAGCACTCTAAGCCGTGTATCACACATTAATCAACTTAGAGTCAGATTTCATGCATCACACCAATATTTGGCCTTATCACTAAGTCCAGTGATAAGGTCCACCAGAAGTCCACCTCTACCCGCCAACAGCTGTAACATTAAAAAATATTTTTTGATTTATCTTGCTAATTTAGTTAGTTGAGATAAAGCTTCATGACCTGAACTTCATATTTTCATCTTCCCTGCTGCTTAAGCACTAAGAATCACTGCCCAGATTATCACTGATCATGACACAGCTAGATGGACTTGATATTAAAGAAAATATCATAGTCTAACACTTAACGATTCTAAACAAAGAAATCCAGGATGATTTCTCGATTTCTTGATAAATTGGTTGTGTTCAAGCCAAAATTTAAGAGGAGATGTAAACTTTCCCCTGAGTTCCAAAGGTTTCTATCCATCTCACAAATTAGTACACTTCATTTCCTATTCTCATTTTCTTTATTGATTGTTGCTGCTTCAGTCTTCCAGGGGTCTGAAGTTACCTCTACAAATGCCGTGTATTTTCTATGGCGCTGACTTTGCATAGTGTGCACCACAGAGCCATGTGCTCTGTAATCTTCTTTTCCAAAACCGGTTTGTAGTGACCCAGAACTCAAATTTCAAAATAGTTTCAAACTGATCTCCTCTGCTTTTGGAAGAGGGAGCAGCTGAAACACTGACTCAACAGATGTGCTAAAACTTAGCCAGTTGCAGCACATCTTAATAAACAGGAGAAAGAAAAACACTGTAAGTGAGGAGAATCACCTCTCTGTAATATTTTATTATTTGGAATTTCAGACATGCACCTTTGCTTTGTTTGAATGGATCCTCAAATTTATTCCTGCAGAGATTTTTCTGCTAATACCTTTGCACTTTATTGTGACTATCAAAGGAAAGTCCTCATTGTCAGGATTGTGTGGTATGCAGGGTTAGCTGAAAAGCCTGAAATCCCCAGGAACGAGAGGATAACCATCCTGAAAATAGAAAATTAAAAATAAAAAACCCCCAAAAGAGACATTTTGGGGGGGGGGGGGGGGAAGGGGGAGGGTTTATATCCATTTTTGTTTACTGATTGAACTTTAAAAAGAGATTTTCTGAGATGTTTTAACACTTCTATGTTCATCCACCTTTGACCAGTAATTCTGATAACCTCCTGGTGTCAGTGTGGCTCTACTGCAATTCTACTCCTTTGCAAAGCCCTGAATAGAGATAAAAAACTCCACGTTTGAATATGACAGCTAAATACACTGGTTAGAGGCTGGGATGTCAGTATGCTAGAGGAGCTACTTAGCAGCATAAAGCAGGTTTCTTCCTTACATGCAGATCCTTTGCAAAAATCTTATTCTAGCTATACTGTAAATGCCACAGTTCTGCTATGAAAGGGATACCTTGATAACATTGTCTGTACAATATAACCAGTAGTAGGCATGTAGTTATTCCAGAAAAAACATGTTATTTACCACTGTATTTACTTCACTTACCATACAAAAATGAGAATAGTGGTAAAACAAATGTTTGCACCCACCCCAAGCCAGCTATGGCTGTTCATTCTCCTTCACCCCAGAGCTCGTTAGTCAAAAGCAGCAGCAGCTGAATCAAGTTATCCTGAGGTACCACTTTTCCTTCACTCAAATAGAAGCAACATCCAATAAATTATGAGTCTCACTTCCTAAACTGTGATTATTTATGCCCAAACATCAATCCAGCAGTACAGAGTAGACAGGAGGGTATGGCAGCTTTTGCTTATGTGTACAAAAGCTGACTTTAATTCTCCTATAATCTACCACATAACCAGATTTCTACTTAACCTGTTAGCAAGAGAATATGCCAGAGTGCTCTCTCTTCTGTTTTTTTATCTTGTCCCTTCTCTCTAACAAAATGATAGACACAACAGAGAATTGGCAGGTTGTTCTTGCACATCAGTTGGAAGAGGTGACAACAAATATTGCTGTGTGAAAAAGGAGAGAGCTTTAAGGAAAATAAAGAGGCATAGTGAATCCTGAGAAGAAATTATTCTAATTATTGAAGGAAAAAATAAAAATTCTCTTCCTTGAAACCCTGAAGCCACCCTCAATCCAGAGCTCCCACTAGCATTCTCAGGCCTGTTTTTTTCTTTATCCTCTTCCTCCAAAATATCACAACACCAAATTTACCAGTACTGAGATAAATTAAATAAGTTTTGGGACAACCAATTGGAATGGGAACTTCTTGTGCTTATGATTCATTGACATAAATTAATTTTAATATAAAAATTATTCTTATAAGGGCTGTACTGGTTTCAGCTGGAGTAAGGTTAAATTCTCAGACATTCCATACAATGGATCAGATTGTAAAGAACTTTAAGCTCCTTTTAACATAGGAGCATAGCAGGCGAGGCTTAGTCAAACTTCTGTGGTAATGACTCTACTACTTCTGGCCATTAACAAGTCCCTCTTTCTCATACTGCACGAATGTGCCAACACTAATACTTTCTGAGGTGTTTCTACACTGCGGTCCATGAAAAAATGGATTAAAATCCTCTTTGCATAAGTCTCAGGATCTACTTATCAAAATTCCACAGAAATACAGTATTAATCCTGAATAGCAACTTCTAGGCTGAAGTGTTTGGTTTCATGAGGAGGAACATGGATAGCACTGGGAAAAAAAAAAAAAAAGTCTTTTGGCTTTAAAACAAGCTTAGGACCACTTTAAATTAAGCAAATGGATAATGTTTTTGCTCTCAGGAGCACTATGTACAAATAAGTCTTGTTCTAAATTTAGTTGTGCCTCAGTATTTTTAATCATCATACTGTAAAATGATTTAAATTGATTCCTAAGCATGTTATAGAGAACAGTAAGGAGAGGAGTTCTGAGTTGGTTTTTTAGTTTTATTACCAAGAAAACAGGTGACATTTTGACATTTAACAAGACAGCCAGGGACTTTTGCTGATATAGCCCATTTATGGCTTTTTTACAGGGATCATGATAAACTAAGACGGAGTTGTGCAACAAAATTCTGTCTCCAATAGATCAATTTTTCAAAGAGACTTTAATAATAGGTTTGGCAATATAGTTGTACAGCAGGAGGTTGCTAGACTATCAGAAGATCCAGAGTTTAGAATTATTTTTTGGCCTCCTTTGAAGTAAAATGATAGTAGATGGTTCACTGAAGCATTAAAATTTTCTTAGAAGCTACATAGAAATCTTGACTAAAACTACAGACTAGTTGGTACTTCCAAGAGGAAGATGATGAAAGTTTCAGGAAGGTACAGTCACAGTTGAGTGTGTTCATTTGGACTTCAAAACAAGTCAAATCTGTTCATCTCAAGTAATCCTACATGATTATATGGAATTTTTATTCCTACATAACTCAGTTATCTGCTGGGATTTCTGTCAAAACTGCTGAAGTTGATGCTACATAAAACATACCTTATATAGTAAAGTTCATGCTCACAAGTATAAGGAAACTGAAGGAAAACACTGCATTACTTATGGTAAAGTGACAAGTGATAGAAATTGGTAAAAGCACTGCTAAGAACAGTGGGATAGGCATAATTGAGGTTAGAAAGAATATAGGCCTCTCTTATTTTACACTGAAATTATAGAAACTCTGCTCTTCTGAAATTTTTGTAATATGAATTATATTTTCTTCTCCTATTCACTGTAACCTATGCTTGTAGTTCTGGAAGGTCATCCACAATTCCACGACTGCTTTCAGTTTATCTAAGGTACCCCATTATCATTCAATATAAAGAGAGATTCAAACCTGTTCAAAGTGAAATTTATTTTTCATTTCCAACTAAAAAAATTATTCAATCTAATGGTCTACCCACAATTCAGCTGTAACCTCCAAATTTTTATTGTCAAGGTTCATGCTGATTTTTGAAATGAGTAGTCTAAGAAATCTCAACCCATCTTGTACAACCACTCTCTCCATCAGCTTCTAAATTCTTCTAAATGAAATAGAGATTGTCAGAGATTCTGGCACAACCATTCAAGCAGCAGGGTCACCTTTAGAATATTGTGTTGCCACCTCACATTTGTCACCTCAACCTTTCCAACTGTGAAAATCTGCTTTATTATACCCTTTAAGTTCATCCGTAGAAACATGCAGCCTCAGTAGATAGAGTCCTTAGTACAGCCTCACTCCAGTCATCTCTGCTCTTGACTCTCAGAAAAACCAATTTTCTTACATGGAGTCCATTGATAGGGGTAAAATTTATAGATATTTAGGAATCAAAAGTATTTTGTCATTTGATGTAATGGTTTATGTTAACAAAATGGTTCACTTGTCAATCAAGGTTTCAATGTACCTACTGGATCCCTGGACCTGAAATCTGATCTATCTCATGAGTGTTAGCCTGGATAGAATAAATAGATCCAAAGAATATAGAGAGCAAGTGCATTTATATTAATGCAGGTTCTGTCTACAGAGATCTTTTAAAAATCAATTTCCTATAAATTTTTCTTATTTTTTTTTTAATTTTAGCTAATCTTAATGTTTACCTTTGTAGGGCTCTTCTAATGTGAGACTTTAAACAGTTACTTCAATTTCAGAGAGTTTGGGATAAACTAGCATGCTTGTTGTAAAGTCATTTATTTCCTTTCAGAAAAATAAGAAAAAATATAAGAAATTTTGCTGAATAGAAGAAAAGAAGATTCAAACATTATGAAGGTATTCTCTGGTGTCAATGACCTGGTGTGGCATGTGGCTTCCAGCCTCCAGAGTGAACTCACTGCTGGAGGGCCAGATCAGCACAGCCATGTTCATAAATAACAAATATGCACTAATGAGAAGGTTGCTTTGACCCTCACTTGGCACTGCTCCTTGTCACAAGATGCTGTTTTGATTGGTTAACCTAGACCCTATGGTCAAAGAGAGAAACCATGCACTCTCCCATCATTTAAAAAGAAAAAAAATCAAGAATTTTTCTTTAACTGGAAAGGTTTATCACCTGGTTCCTAATTCCAGCTTGATGGTAGTCATCCACAATTGAGTAGGATAAGAGGCCAGGAAGCTGTATGGTCCAAGAGACTGCAAAGAAATTACCCTTTCCAAACAAAAAATAAAGTCATGGCAGAAGAGAATTTAAAAGATGGGAAAATAGAGTCGTTTGTTCTGATACTTCTTTAAATCTTATTTCCAGCATGCTACTTTTGGTCTACTCAGTTCAAGTTCCATGCTCCCCTTTGCTATTTGAAGCAGTTCCATCCATGGACTATACTAACATAGCAGTACCTTAGTTTGAACAAGCTCTGCTTTTTGTCTTGAACTTTTGCTGAGTTGCATAAACAAGTTAGAAAACAGGCTAAGCTGGACTGCTCCTGGATTGGATATTGGGAGCACAGACCCAAGCCATAAAGAGGAGAGCCTCCTGTGAGCCTGCAGAGCTACCAGTCCTGTTTATAAGTACACTTGGGTCTGATGCAATTCCCAACAACTTCACCAGATTGGGGATGAATGGTCAAGAATGTCATTGTTCTCTGAAGTATGCTTCAGAAAGACCAGACATTTTTATTTTCAGGTATTTTGTTCAAAGTAAAAATGTCTCTAATAGTTTTTTAAAAGGGTCTTTCCAGATTTCAAAGTGAGGGCTATGAAGACAATAGCTAAGTGCATTTTTATTCTTCCTATGATGTTCATCTTTTTTAAACATCAAAGCTGTAATGTAGCTGAAGGAAAAGTACATGCTACAGTAAAAATATTGGCTCTCAAAATGTGCACTAGCTCTTCCCTCTCCTCTATAGACAGGATTGCTATAAATAAAACATCTTTTGCCACTGCAGCATTTCTTCCAGCGTAAAGAACATTCACATGAAATTTTTACTGCATCTTGGATAGTGCAAAGCTCTGGCATAGTGTTCCAAATGAGTAATTTCATTCTAATTAATCCACAAGGGATGTGCTTACTCCAGAACTGCTGGCCTTTTGATCTCAAAGAATGTAACACCGTTGTATTATGGATGCCTCAAAGGCTACAGTGTTTAAATAATACAGACCTTATGTCTACTGCCTCTTTCAAAAGTATGGATTTGAAAGGTCAAGATTGCAAAGTATTGGAATACATAAAAATAAATTAAATATTATCTAATAGTAAAGGGAATTTTATAATTGTGTCCTAAAAATATATACATGTGGGAATATATGAACTGATTTAAGATTTTATTATTTAAATAAAAAACATATTAGATATTTTGTAAAGTATGGAACTCTTCTTTGCAACCATGAAAAAGTATTTTATTTGAAGGAGCTACACAAAAAACTGCAGCTATTGATTTGACATTAATGTATGTATGTCTGTAATCTTATAAGTGTGGCTAATAGGTCCTTTAGAAATCTGGTCATAAAGCATATTACAGCAAATGGAATCACTGTTTCTATGGCAGATAGCGCTGAAGTTCAAGATTAATAGATGGAAAAATATCCAGTAGTTGTTTAAAATTACTTAAATATTTTAGAATTCTAACCAGCCACAAAAAAAAAAAAAAAAAAACAAACAAAAAACAAACCACCAAAAAACCAAACAAAAAACCTCAACAACAACAACAAAACCAACAACAAGAAAAACCCACACCAAAACAAAACAAAACAAAAAAAAACACCCAAAAAAAAAACCCCAAAAAAACCAACTCTATAGCCTCCTGTGTTAGTGTTGAGGGTTTGTTTGCATTGTATGTTTCTGGAGAAAAGCAAGTAAAATCCAAAGTGAATACCTCCAATAAAATGTGAGGTACTAAGCATCAGAGTGCTTACAAGTCTCCTAGCCGCCAAGTTTTTCAGAAGTGTATGCATGGGTTCAGCTTTTGAATCTGTTGTGTTCTTAGGGGGACACCTGGATTTTATTATTACATTTATTTATTTTGATGGTTGTTAATGAATATGTTGAAGGGAACAAATGCTCCTAGTCTCTAGCGTACTGTAGACTCTTTAACACTAATGCACTATTGAACACTAATGCAATATTAGTGATGCTTTCTGGTTTTGATAAATTGACATACTTCATCATGCTTTTTAAGATAAATAAACTGCAATAAACTGATACTACTTAAGTAAACAGGAATACCAGAAGGTAACAATATTCCTAATTTTAAAAATTGTATTGTATCCCTTTTATTGAGAGTCAGAAGTAACTTATCACCAAAACTATTGATTTTTTGAGAGAAAAAAAAATGGTTTTTTGGCCCCCACTTGGAGGAAAACATGGAAAAAGTTTTATAGGTAAATAAGTGGGGCTGAGAAGAGATTGTTTGCCTTCCCCTTTAGCTTTGAGACACTGGGCAGTTTCTGAAATGGGCTGGGAGAAGCATCACTGAGGGGACTCACTAAACATCTGCCCTGAGACAGGAGGTATTTTGCCTCCCTGAGTTGAGGCATGGATTGTTCTGTGTACCATATGTGCCTGTTTCCATACTGCCTGTATCTGCTTTCCCCTGATTGCTCTTGCCCATATGCTAAAAACATACATCACACTCAGCACTGCAAAAGCAATTAAATGCTTGGTATTCCCTTTGCCTCAGGTTTGGTACTTTGGTGCCAAGGGTTTGACTTGCACCCCACCTCTGCTCATCTGTCTTCCAAGAGTGCTCTCAGTAGTTTAAAATTCAATCTATCTTGAATTATTCATGCTCAGTGCATCAGTGACTACTCTATAATTCACCAGTCTAGTCAAACAATGTTGCTTGAGAGCAACAGGGAAAGGAGGTCAGCCTTGCACACAGCTCCAGCTGCTCTGTTCTCTGGAGCACAGGGGGAGCACACACCTAAGGACAGTACAACACAAACTGCTCTGTGCATACAGAGAATAGGATGAGATATTCTATTGCTCCTCTCCCAAAAGATCTCTGTGTTTGGCTGTGCAGTGTCCCAAAAAAGCCAGTCTGGTACAAATGGTATTAGACTGACAGTCTGTCATAAGAAACACCTTTTCAGCAAAAAAAGGGAACAAATAGACTCACTTGTGAGACAGAGTACATGCAGCAGGACTGCAAATTTATCCCTTATGGCCTGCCCATTTGTCACTATGCTAGATTGTAGAAATTGTCTCCAGTATTCAAAGAACAGCTTCAACTCCCAGCACATTATTCCTCGATGAAACTAGAGAAACCATTAAAGTTTACTGTGTAATTATCTAAGCAGTCACCTTTAGAGCAAAAGGGCCTTTCAGGTACCTCAAATACAAAAATTTAGTGAATACACTCTCTGGTACCCCAGCCTTTTGTTTTTTCCCCTCAAATGGGTATATTTTTGTAGTATACTTACAAATCCTTCCAAAATGAGTGTAACTGTGAGCATAATTTTATTTGCTGCTACAAAATCTCCAGTCTTACAAAATTCAGTACCTATAACTTTAAGATTCATTTATTATAAAAGAACTCCTTGTAATATTGCTTACAGTAAAAGAAGCAGGATGTAAAATTCCTCCTAAAGGGCTCAATTTAGTACAATACTCAAAATAACTAGTAAAGACGGCCTGGGAGTGGAAAAGATCCAAATTTCACTAATGAGGTCTGTTTTCTGATTACCCTTTATTAGGGGTAACTACAAGGCTCAATAGGAGAGCAAAAACTAAGCATCCTGCTAGAAGTGTATAAAAATAATTTCTTCACCTTGTTAAAACTATAGCAGATAGATCCCAGGTAATTTGCCTATATCCCTACCATATCCTACAAATTAATTTATTCTCTGGTTTAAGACTTGAATTATGTAAGCCTTCCTAGTAGTTTACCTCAAAACCAGACATAGCTGACATAGGCCTCCCACAAGAACAAAGTTGTTATTTTGTCAATGCCAACTGCATTCACTGGCTTAGAAAACCAAAGGCATTGTTGGCTCATGAGGTCTCAGAAACAAAAAATGTGGGGCAGCTTGTGATCTCAGCACAAGCCTGAAGAAATATGGATCTGCACATGCTGATGTAAGCAGTTTGCTGTCAGCATCCAGGATCCTGATTTATGTGATCTTCAGCAAACCTTACTTGTCCTCCTCCCTGCTCCTCCCTCAGGTTTGCTGAGCATCCCCTCCCTGGTACTCAACCCTTCCATTCAGTGCCTCAGGGCACATGATTTTCCATCAGACTCCTGATCTCTCCATTGCCATGGTGACTGATGAGACATTTCTGATGCTTCCTTCCACTTTTTACTCGCCACTAAGATGTTATCTGCCCTCTCAATAGCTGACCTGTAATCTACAATTCCTGTTTCCTTTCTGTCTGCATTTTGAAAGTTTTCCTACAGAAATTCTGACATCAGGATGATTTCTCTAGCAAAACTTCCTCTCTTTGTCCTCTCAGCTAAAGAACTTGACTACTCCCATTTACACTGCATCTGCAGATTCAGTAGAAGACATGTTCTCCCACCTAAACTCTCTCCTGGTAATGGTGCTTTTATCTCTGACACAAATCACTTAAATTTCTATAAAAAAGATAGGATCAGGTGAATGAATGCAAGGTTCCTTTGTCATTATTTTCTCCTTCTCACAGAAAAAAATAGTTTTTTAATTTATTATTTTATGTTTTGCTTCTATCTCTTCCAACTTTCCTTATGCTCACAGATTGTTCCCTGAATACATCACTATCTTTTTGTGCTTTGCTCTAATTCTAATTCTAAGAAATATAAAATCTACAAAACATGTGGGCAATAAAGGATCACTTCCTGATGTCTTTAATCTTTCCATGTATTCCAAACCCAAAAGAATGCAATAGATTTAGTGGAGACAGAAAATAAGCCTTATATGACATAATCACAATTCACATGCACTCTTCTGCCAAGAAGGTCAGGATCTGATGTGAAAGCTCCTAAGGGAATACCAGAGTTGGATAAAATATGAGGCATTTATTTATTTATTTACATGGATTTGAAGGACCTGTTAATTAAATGGCAGTTCCATTTTAGCCACTCCTGTATATGATTTGTATTACTTAGAGGCGCATCTGTTCCATATCAGGTAAACTTCTCCAGCTTAGAAGTTTTACCACTTTGAAACTTATTTTCATGTTTCAATTCCATAATCACAGGATATATGTTACCAATTCTTCAGAAAAAACCTCTTGTTAATACAATGCAAAGTGGTGTGAATGTGTAGCTAATAGTACATGCAGAAAATCACACCATTGCAACCTGAAATGAAGTAACCATTTGAATGGACAAAATGAATAAACTCATGGATTTCAGCTGGAAAATGAAAATACATACTTGAATAAAATCCCATATCTGTCCTTTTAATCTGAGTACATCATCTTTTTAGATGGGTGACACCTTTAAGAGATTTAACTGGTGATTTCATTTCTAGGGTGACTATAGTACATCAAATAAGGCCAAGATCCAGCTCCTCAAGCTGGTTATTTCAATAGCAGGGGTAATTAATTGAAAAAAAAAAGTTTTTGCTTAACTAAACAGAGGTATGAAAATTATTTTCATACTATTTATTGTGCTTTCAGTCTCTAATTTAAGACCAGAAGTAGGGAAGGAAAAATAGTTGTTACGAAGTTGCAATTTTGATGATGCATTACATTTTAAAGGTATTTGGAAATAGTCATACTCTTCATTGGGGAAAAGCAATATTTAAACTCACTCACTTTTCAGGAAGGTGCTCCAAGACAAGGGGGTCAAAGCTGATATTCCAAGATCCATTCTTGTGTTTTCTTCACATATTTTCTTAATAATATTTTCTCTTCCTGAAGGTATGTTGTGGCACTAAAAAAAAAGTTGTTTTGAAGCAGCATTAGCACAATGTCCTGGGTGTATCAAGTGAAGTCAAAAAAAATGGGCCAACATTGCTTTAAAGAAAAGCTTATCTTCATAATACTAAAATATTTCATTAATTTATTCCAGTTTCATCATACATTTCACACTGAAAATTACTTTTTTCCAGACTAAACCAGACTAATTTAACATTTTAAAGACATTTCCTTTTCTTTTTATGTAGCTATGCTATATTATGAATGAACTGCCTAATGTTTTAATAAATGTGACAGAAGAAATGTCAAATTGCTTTTAATGTAATGCAATACAACATTGAAAACTCACTGATATGGCTTATATCCATATTAAGGCCCACAACCCTGCTTAGTTTCCTGAAGAACTTTTTTTCCCAGCACAATGTATTTCCAATCTGTAACAGACACACTTCTTTATTGAACAAACCTCTCCCCTTCTCATTTTTCCTACAGCAATTCCACTCATCCATGTTTTCTCTTGTGCTTCACCCCACATCCGAGGCAGTTACATTATTGGTGTCCTCTTCTAACACTTCCAAAACATTGAGTTGGCATTTGCTCAGCTAAGTGAACAGCAAATTTCAGCCAAAATCTTTGATGTTGGGTCCACACATGTAAGATAGTTGGATCCAAATAATGGCATCATACTCCCCAAAAGAACTGACAGCACAAATCTTTACGTGGCACATATTTTAAAGGAGCAAGAAAAGGTCTTATTATCTTAATTGAGGAAAAGTAAAATTCAAACTCATTTGCATTAAGTTTTTGCAGTGCATTAGATGAGACTGTATCCTCCACACAATTATACTAATTTCCTCATGTTATTTATAAAGAAAGTACATTAAAATCACAGATAATAGAAGATTGTATATTGGTCGGTTAAAGATGAATTATTTTAGAGAAGAAAGACCACAAATATTGATAAAAGTCATTACAGAGTTTGAGGAATTTGAGAGTGTTTGAAGTATTAAGGGACAAAAGTGATATTTTATTAATTCAAGAATTGATGAGAGAAAGAGTTGTTTGAACAGTCATGTTGTCATTTTGGCAAGAATTACTAACAATGAAGCAAAAAAAAGCAGATTCTTAAATAGAATGTTTGGCCACCATTTAAAAATTCCTGTGTATGGGTATGACTGAATAATACTGAAAGCAAAGTCAGGATTTCCAAATGGATTGTACACTTTTTTCACATAGTTAAATAGCAAAAGTCTATGCCATGTTTACAGAGTTACATGCTTACATTAAAAATGCAAGCTATTCCCAAATATACTGTTCTCCTAGAGATATCCCAATTATATATAGGTTAATCTCTTCCCTAAGTTCAGAATTAGAAGGGGAAAAAGAAAATATCTGTCGATTTAGAAGAGTCCTTCAGTGCAGTGCCTCTAGGTATCTCTTTGGAAGAGAGATCTAAAAGTCCTTCATAAGAGACAGACTGCTCCCATATCAGACCCCTGTGCCAGCACAGGCAG
Organism: Ammospiza nelsoni; assembly: GCF_027579445.1. NCBI lineage: Eukaryota > Metazoa > Chordata > Aves > Passeriformes > Passerellidae > Ammospiza > Ammospiza nelsoni. The sequence continues at coordinate 28,722,951 of NC_080633.1, read as the reverse complement.
GGCCTCCCTGCTTGGATCAGCTTCACCATTTCACTCTGGTTGTGTCACTAACCTTGCCACTGAGGGGCCATTAGCAAATGCTCCATACACAAAACCTTCTGGGGCATGAGAAGGTTGGTTAGGGGTATCTGAGCTCCACCATTAAGTCTGTGTATTGGTTCTTCCTTTTGCTAGGACACACATGGCTGTTCTGGGCACAGCTGTTCCATTAGGGTAACTGCAAAGCCAGGCAATACCACTGATCACTGGTCACCAATCAATACCACTGCTTAAGCATGGGAGGAAGGCCAGATTACCCTAAAATGCAGGCAACCAGCTCTCACATTGCAAGCCTACCTGTCCCCATTGACTGTTGAATTCTTGCATTTCTGTAAAATGTACAAATCCTTCTTCCAATCTGACTCGTGTTTTGCATTCAAAAACTGACCACAGCAAAAATCAATGCCAGTCTATTGGAGGCTGAATCTGCAATTATTTGGGAACTGTCACAGAAAAAAAAAAATTGTCCTCTTAGGCAACTGCTGGACATTGAAAACCATCACAGGCACAATGTTCTTCCTTTCATTTAAGCACTGCAGCTATATTATGGACATCTGATTCTCAGAATGTCAGCAATACATTTGAACCCATATTCATTCTCAGTCAGTAGAAATAAAAGATGAGAGTCTGCTGCAGCAATATTTTGTTCTCTAATCTTACAAACATTAACAATAAATGTGGTTCCATATATACTGTCAATATACTGGTTTTTTCAAGAAAAAAAAGTCTTGTAAGAGTTAATATAAATTATGAAAAATTTAAATGAGAAAAACCTATGGGCAGACTTAATATATTTGTTTTCTCAATGGTCTTTGTTCCTAAGTACATTAAACAGACAAAAAATTCTCAGTGGGTTGTGCAGGAGACTTCAGCCTTTTAAATTAGGCAAAATGCATAATTCAATGCTGGGATATTATAAACACATGCATTTGCACAGCATATATTGTGCATAATAGTTAACTCACACAGGCAACCCCTGTTCAGGTTTATTTATGTGCACTGACTGATCCTTATTGTGGAAGCAATGAAGGAAATATGGACATATTTGTGACAGTGTTCACAGGGGTTTTCAGGATGAGGGAAGAGATGTAGATCTGACTCCATATTTCAGAAGGCTTGATTTATTATTTTATGATATATGTATTAAATTATAACTATACTAAAAGAATAGAAGGAAAAGTTTCATCTCAGAAGGCTAGCTAAGCTAAGAATAGAATAGAAAAGAATGATAACAAAGGCAGCTGGCTCGGACAGAGAGCGAGACCCAGCTCTGCTGTGACTGGTCACTAAATTCAAACATCCACAGGACACCAGTCACAGGTCCCCCTGTTGCATTCCACAGCAGCAGATAACCATTGCTTACAATTTGTTCCTGGAGCCTCTCAGCTTCTCAGGAAGAAAAAATCCTAAGAAAGGATTTTCATAAAAAGATGTCTACGACACATACTTATCTGAATTGCTGTTTCTGAAATTGAGAATTATGAAGGAGATGAAAATTCATCCACTAATTAGCAGAAATAACACTAACAGGCAGAATTTCAAATATGCATCTCTGGACACTGTGAATGCCAAGAGAGGGGTGTAAACATTAAGACATTACAAGGTTAATAAAAGAGGCAGGTTACTACACAGTATGAATGAGAATAAAATCCTAATTTACTTGCATGATACATATTGATGCAGGAGCTTATCTTCTGTCACTTGTTATGAAGAAGGTCTGGCATTCAGGTTTGTCAGAAATCACGTGATGGATTTTACAAGGACAGATATTCACGCTCACTGAATATAATACAGATATTAGAGGTATTTTATGCTCATTAGTACTATGCTCATTTTTTATATTATGCTCATTTTTTCCAACGTTTTGGATGTTATGCTGGCCGTTGCAGTTGCAGCTCCCACAACTACCAGTAACCATTTACAAATGATCCAAATCACAGCATTTTGTTGTCCTAGCATTTACATTACCTGCCTGTCTTCAGAGTGGTTTGATTTTGTACATGAGAAACCACAGAGCAGTCTATTTTTTGAGAGTAAGGGGATGTGCAATGACTCACTTGAAAAAAATGCATGCTTGTTTTGCGCCCACAATTCGACATATGTAACATGACTAAAGTCTAGTAATTCAAATATTGTAGCTATTTCAGACTCTTGTGACAGCATGTAGAAAGTGATACAGTCATCTTTTTCCTTCCCATCTTCAGTACAATTTCCATTTGAAGTAATCAAAGCAAAGTATGCTTTTAAAGAAATGAAACATGTTCTTAGAGCCATTTTTCTCACAACATCATTTACATATGCTAACTGTGAGTCCTTGATAAATAGGAATGGATACTGTGTAGAGAAGCAGACACTTATCTTTTACCTGTTTTTTAAAGAAATCGATTATTCTCCAATAAAATTAAAATAACAATGAATGCTCCTCTCCCTGAAATCTTCCTATGATCTCTGCCAAATACAGTGCAAAAATCTGAGTGATGGTCAACCCTCTGGCACTGGCAATATTCTTCCAGTAGCAAACCAACGGCAGAGTATTTTCAAACCCTATTAAAACTCTGACATGCATACTTTGCAATAGAACATGGCTACATGTGATTAAACTTTCATTAACAAATCACAAGACATATCAGTTAAAAGACACCATGGATGTGGAAATTCATTACAGGTCTGCAGGGAATTACAGGTCAGGTTTGTAAATTGGAAATGCAGTTCTGTCACTCCACCCACATTGCTCACAATGGTAATGCTGTCAAAGGGCAAAAGCCAGGGAATACTGAGGAAAAAAACTGATCTGGAGGTGGAGGTGTTACTTCTTTTAGTATAAACAGTGAAAAATTAAGGCTCTTTAATGTAAGTATATTTGCTCAAATTAAGAATACAACAGGATGGATCAGTGAAACTACACTTCAAGATGACCACAGAGATGAGAATTGATGGAAGGCAGGAGCCATGGAGTCAGGGTCATGCATGGATCTTCAAAAGTATGTAGTATTTTCGCCCAAGCATTTTAAGTAATCCCTTCTCCCTGTTCACACTCAAACTGTTACAATGATCATGTTTGTCTTCAAGCTCATTTCACCTCAACACTGTGCACATCATATTTACTTCAAGCACTGCTGCAAATTGTTATACTTATTATGATGCTTTGAATTAATGCTTTCACCTCCACATCATGCCCAGAAACCCTTCACAACCAAGAACCAGAAATTAACAGAGATGCAAAGAGAAAGCAAAGACAGATGTGCAGCAAAACAATTTCACTTTGAAATAAAGTGATCAGATAGATTTCAGGGGAATTCATACTAGTAGAAAAAGTAAATCTCAGTAAGACATTAATAGAAAATTCTACACCTAAAATGAGTTGCGAACTGATGCTGGAAGATAAATTTCATTCTCTATTAAATTATTACTATGAAACGTTCCTGAAAGGCCATGGACTCTTCCACAGTGTTTTCATTATTTACTCAGTTCTATTTAGAAGTTAAAAACAGAGGACATCTTCTGATACATTCTATACGGCTTGTAAAGTAGAGAAAAAAATATGCCTCATGAGATTCAGGGGCCTATTGACTGTATAAATAGTGTTGCGACTGCATTATTTTCTGGATTTAAACCAAGTCTGTTGCCTCTTCCAGATTAATCCTTTCCCAGCTGAAGTCACTGAAGCAATGGAGCAACAATATGAAAATAAAATATTTTGTACTGAAAATGTGAAAATTTATCAACTAAAGGAATACCAAAACAAATCCAGACCAAAGCAAAGCAAACACCCCTCTTTCCCCTGAAAGATACAATAGTGGTTAGGAAGTTGTAAGTAAGGGTATGAACTATTGGGCAGAAAAAAAGTACTCTAGAGATGAGAAGGCTCTAGTGACACCTCATAGCAGCCTTCCAGTCCTTGAAGGGAGCTCACAAGAGAGCTGGAGAGGGGTATTTTACAAGAGCATGCAGTGAAAGGATAAAGGAAATGGCTTTAAACTGGAAGAGGGTAGATTTAGATTAGACATTAGGAAAAAATTCTTTACTGTGAGGGTGCTGCGGCACTGGAACAGACACTGACCAGAGAAGTTGTGGATGTCCCATCCCTAGAAGTGTTCTAGGCCAGGCAGGATTGAGGTTTCTCTGACCATGGTGGGTGGCTTGGAATATGATGGTCTTTAAGGTCTCTTCCAACCCAAACCATTCTATGATTCTGCACTGTCCTTAGAGGTTGAATACACTCATTGATCCCACTGAAAATGAAACCCTTTTTTCCTGATGAAGAGGTACTGTTCTGTGGTACTGCACACAATTGCTCGAACCAATGCATGGAGAGCAGCTACATCATGCACCTGATGCAGCCCTCTAAGTAAGGGCTACAAAAGTACTTCTGCTTTCATTGATGGTGAAACCACATGTTAAACTACAGAAAAGCATCTTGTGGTCAGAGACATTCTCCTTTACTCTTATGAAATACAAACAGGCTGGTTTTCCCTCTGTGGGAAATCAGTAATTCTGCATTAAAATCATGCAATTCCTCTATTTATTTCTTGTTTGTGCCTTTTTATTAGTCTGTCTCAGAGCATTTTAGGAGTCAAATCTGTAAATGTCTCTTATTCTAAAATAAACAGCACTCAGCATGACACAAATGACATTTTGTGAGGCTCCAGGAGGGAGTAAAGTAGCACTGCCACAGAGTTCCTTCTTCCTCTCTAAATGTCATTACTCTGTTTGATATACTAACATAAATCACTTATCCAGTTGGACAGCACAGCAGGTCACTCTAGAAGGGATTTCAGATAATGAAATACATTTCACACACGTAAACACGAAGTACAAAGCAATGCCAAATGGTTCCTAATACTTTACTTACTCAGCACTCCATTTGCCAGGTTTATTGTTCATGTACATAATAAACTTGATTGCATGCTGCAGTAGCCTTGTTTATTGGTTCAACCACTTGAATTCATTCCATAAGCATTTGGGGGTTCATAATTTTTTTATCCACATGTTGTAGAAAATCCAAACAGTTGAAACAATGCTGTGTTCATATTTGGTGGAGTACATATGAGGACTATGATGAGGTTATTTCCCTGTACCTGATTAAGGGCAAAATAAAAAGATCTCAAATAATATTAAACATGTGGTCCAGTAGTTTTCTGTGAGATTTATGAGTTCTGTTCAATCTTTTGTCAGATAAATCAGAAATACAGAAGCATCTATGGATGCATATGCACATTAATCAGTCAATACTATTTAGATACAGATCAGTTGTATCAACCTCTTTTGTCAGGAAAACTCATAATCCAGAAATGCCAGACAACAAACCAAAGCAATTTCCATCATTAGCATTCAATGAAGATTTTGAATTTAAAAAATCAAACAAACCAAAAATCATCAAACAAAACTGAAAACCCAGCCCCCCCAAATACTTCAACAGAAAAAGCATGTGATGTGCTATTCATGGCCTATGTGGCTGCCCATTTTATCCACTTTTATTTTAAAATCCCTTCTTTTTAGTCCTAGGCAGTATAATGAGAAAGAAGAAAATATAGTGAAGCATTTTCAGTAAGTTTTAGGGGAAAAGTAAATGGTCGAAGAGTAATCTGAAGAAATAAAAGAACTAGATACTTCATTCCCTCTTGTCTGAGAAAAAAAGTATGGTAGATTTTCCTATCTCTTATTGCATTCTGCAAGCTTTTGTTTTAAATTATCAAATCAAAGGACTTCTCCTTTCTTCATGAAAGAAGTGTTCCAAAACATCTGCAAAAGGATGCAAAAAAACCCTTTGCATCCTACTTAGTCACCCCAAAATTTCACATTTCATGACTGCTACCAAACATTTGATGGCTAAGCAGTTAGAATGACATTACTGCTTAAGACAGTAGCTCTCTTCTGCATTCCTGACATTTTTGGTTCTGTTTCTGCATTCATTCTAGGCTTGCACAGGGCACAAGAATACTTTTAGGGCACCATTTCTTACTAATGCATTGCTGTATTTTGGAATCCAAACCCTGACTTGCCTTTTACTGCTATTACACTTATGTTCTATGAACACTGTTACTTCTATCTTCTGCTAGGGAAAAAGCCCCAAATGTGTAAAGAATTTGGCATCATTTTCTTTCTTTAAACTTCTTTGAAGCTAGGAAAAGTTTAAAGCAATATCAAAAATACATCATCTGACAAGATGAATATATTTGTGAAGTATTAATAAATTCAACAAAATGCTTAATGTAGATGCCATTCATTAAATTTTATAGTTGGGCAAGTGCAACCAGAAAGGGCATAAGAATTGCATTCTAAGAATTATAGAGCTGGCAGCCGCCACATGATCACAAGGATGGGTGCGATTCCATAGGCTAATGGATGGTGTTAGGCTGCTTCTCTGTCCCAGGCATTCTCTCTCCTCCTATCCCTTCTGCTACTTTCAGCACATTTAAACATATTATTTGCCATCTTTAAGTTCTGGCCATCTCCTCATATTACAGGAGAAAATGAAATAGCTGCAATTGAGTTGCTTCCAGAATGAGGATCTGCACTGATCTGTTAGGGCTGTCCTACACTTAAATTCATTTTGCATGATGAGAGGCAGAGCTAATACTTTTATTACCAAAGCACATGCTACAGGGCTAATGTCATTCTTCTGCTTTTGGTACACAGTGTCTCTGTGTGAAGTAGCATTGTGTAAGCTCTCAGACATCAGTAAGGCCCTGGTTTTGGCTGCTTGTGTTATGAGGTGAGATTATGGTTTATTAAAAACACTGTTTACAGTAGACTGCAACACTGAGATGTCATAAAACTATAATGGAGAAAAGGAAAAGAGTGAAAGACGCCCTCCCCTCTCTGAAAAAAAAATAGAAAAAGGAATTCTAGTGAAATATCAATAACAATAGCACACAATGCACTTTAGAGTTTTCTGCTTTCCACATTTAAACTTAAAAAATACTGTAGCATCTATCTGTGAAACAAAAATTGTGGGCACTATAGTTACAAAGCACTTGATACCTTCAGTAAACTCTTTGGAACATTTGCACTAATGTAAATCATTAATGTCTTATTTGTCTAAATGATCAATATAGTTACTTCATAATTGCATAAAATCATCCTGGCCAGTTTTTATGGCCAAGAATTTATGACCATGGCAACCATAATTTCCACGTCTATTATGTCTTTGCCCTATTGTTTTAAAAATAATTTTACAAGCTTAAACCCTTAGTAATATCAACTTTAGACATCTGAATTTCCCTTCTTTTCCAGTACTAGAGTGCTTTGAGATTAATGATACATTTGTTTTTTCGAATGATGATTTTGTATAATTTATATTTCTGTTTTGTCCTGCTCACTACAGGACAAAATATTTCATCTACCTGATTTCAAATAACTCACTTTCTATGCTGAAGATGGCATTTCCAATCATGTTCAATTTTAATGGCAACTTTTAAAGGTAACATTTACCACTACTTTCAGCTTTGCTAATTTTTGCTACAATGAAATTACTGTCTTCTAACCAACTTTAAGAATTGTCACCTGGGAAACAGAGTGGCAATGCTGTTGTAACACTTTCTTCCCTGTAACTAATGCAGAAAAAAGAAAAAAAAAAAAAAGGTTTATATTTATGTAGCAAACCTAAAAGTTGAGATAAAATACAGAAATTACCAGGAACATAGATTATTGTCAGTATTGTGCGTAATGATTGGTATACAGCTTTCCTTTAACTAACTAATGAAAAAAATCATAGAATTCAGAAAGCCATTTACTCCACATTACTTATTTTACAAGATTTTCATTCCTCTTACCATGGAGTGCATCTGAAGATGCTGGCAGATAGAGAAAAATAATGTTTAGACTAGAGCTACTAGTTATATATTTATATATATATCTGTGGAAAATTCTATCTTGCTGCAAAGAGTTAAATATCTATCAACTGTTTAAGAAAAAGAAAGTTGTGGCTTCTGCCTTTTGTAATTTTTTCCCGTCTTTCTCACCCAATCACACTGTTCTTGTTTCCTGGATGCATTGCAAGCAGTCTTCCTTACAAGCTCTTTATGCAGAACCTTCCAGAAATCCTTGGCATTGCTAGCCTTTACATAAAGACAACAGAGGGCTAAATAGCTTAGGCTGTAATTTCTTCCATCTCCTAAAAGTCAGTTCTTGTTTTCATGACAAGGGGGTTGTTGACATTTCCTCTGGTACACCAGCATTGACTCTTTTTGATGAATGTCTATCGCAATTCTTTTACTACTGAGGTGAAACACTAAAAATTGCTATAAGCTTTTTCTTTTATGCGATGAGACAGGAAAGACCTAAAATTGTGCTGTGAGCTTCCTGCACTGAGTTTTCTTTCCTGCTAATCCTTATCCAATTTCTAAGTGATAAAATGGGATCAAATTTTCAATGTGCAAGGATATAAATGGAGATTTACACGAAGATAATAAATGCAAGATTGTGAAAACAAGGTCAGGCCAGCATGTGGAGATAGATGTGAGATTAAACAAGTGTTGATAGATATGTAAATTCTCAGTAATGGTTGCACACATGGTTTCTCCTGAGTTCAGAGCTAGGTGACCATTTGCTAGAAGCAATCTCCAGCTTGCACCAGAGATGGCATCACAATTCAAAGGAATGAAGTCACTCATCAAGCTTTAAGAGTAAGAGGGCACATTAACAGGGAAAATTCACTTTCTGCTTCTCACAGCATGACAGCATCTGTTGTGGAGATTTTTAGAGTGCAATCTGATACTCTGATGGAGAGTTGGCAAATAGAATAAAATATTTAGCAACTCTTTGAAAATTAATAGGATGACTGAGACTAACCTGGTGGATACCACACTCTAACTGCTGAAAGAGCAAACCTGCTCAATTCTAATGGCCACTATTGACCCATGTCTTCCTTTCAGACCCTCAGATTTCCTTTCAGTGGCCTGGAATCCCAGAGTTGGTACTGTGGTTTGAAGTTTGCATTGCTTAAACAGAATACAGAAACTCAAACACTCATCTTCAGTTATGTCTCCAAAATGCCAATGCAGTGATTAAGTGAGTAGACTGTGAAGCTCAGGCGCAGTTGCATCTTTTTATGTGGGTTAAATCCCATCATTAGAAGTGCAACTAGCTCCTATCTGAAAATCACCAGAGTGCAAATCTCTAGATGAAAACTGAGCCTATAAAGATCAACATTTCATAAGTAACTGCATTAACTTAAGATAATTTCTATTTGAATTAAGTTAAAACTTTACAGTAGCAGTAGAGTAGCCTTAGTTTACAGTGTCATTATTTTCTCTTGCTGCTGGTTCAAAGTAAGTCTAGCCAGACACTAATAGCTGGATTCTATTCTTTTATCACAAATAATACTAATGTATTGTTTTCTCGTAATTCATTAATTGCCAAGATAAAAACAGTGCTCATTTACCTTACAGAAGGTAATTGTCTTTGGGAACCACAAGTCAACTTCAGTATGGTAGCCATGTCTTCAAAACACCCCCTTCCACTTAGAAGGAGCCATTTCATCAACTGGCACAGTTTGGACATCAGGTCATCTTCTTGGAATACCCTGTGGAAGGAATGGTCCAAAATGTTAAATATCTTAAGTTTAAGCTGCCAAAGATGGGTGTCCATTGAAGCCATAATTGCCAAGGAAGCCATTTTCAACCAAATATTTAAGAGCAAAAATGTGTAATTGCATGTTAATTGTAAGAACTATAAACAAAGATGTATTCCAGTTCCTTTAAGTTCAGCTTGGAGTGGAATGATCATCAGAGATGGCAGCCAAAAAAACACACTTAGGTTAATTCATCTGATGGATCTTGAAGGAGCTCTGTATCAAGCACTAAATGAGCACTCTTCTCAATGTACCTCTTAGAGAAATATCTTTTTTGTCCTGGCTTAAATTTTATACAAGGTAGTCTTTAATAACTATATGCAATTCTTAAGCCTGTCTTTCTATTACATATATATCTGTATATATATATTAAAAATATGCATTTTTTTCCTGACAGATCTCACCCAACAAAGGACATAAGGAATTTCATCTAAATATTCTATTTAGCAAATTGTTGTAAATGGAGAAACATTTTTAAGAACTGGAATTTAATGTAATTAAGGAAACTAAATGATCAACCACATTATTAATTCAATTCATTGTTTTTGTGTGTGTACAGATACTCTAGATGACATCAGCCATGCACAGAACATAGAATTTTCAAGAGGACAGCCAAGTTTATCTGCAGCGGGCTCCTGCAGCAAGTCTGTCCCTACCACAAGTCACTGTCATAGAATCTATTTAATTATTACTTTAAAATATTGTGAGACCTATATTTTGTCATTCTAGTCTTTACAAACATATTGTAGTATTTTATATTTCAGTGTCTGATATTTAAAACCATTAGTCACATAGAAGTCTTAGTGCTCTTAGAAGTCTCCAAACTCTTTTCTGTGCCTGCTATTCTATCAATGGGTGCAGAAGTCAAGACAACACAAAAAATCCCATAGCTATATGTTAAAATAGCATGCAGATAATTATTTCATAAGTAAATAAAAAAAGTTAAGATGTCCTAATTTCAAGAGGCTGAAAGTGCTATATGAAATTTCTAGAAGTTTTATGAAAATTCCGAAATTTCTAGAAGCTACAAGAAATTTCTAGAAATTAAGTACAGCTGACAATATGAATCCAAGGATTGTTTCCTCCTTATTCAAGCAATCATAATTTATTTAATTTTGCCCCTTTTATATTCTTCTTATTATGAATCCAATGCTAACTATTGCTTTTTGCTTTCTAAACCAACACATTTTGGAACTATGAAAACTTACAGCTGAGAAAAATTGCGCAGATTTATCAACCAGAGTTATTGAAGTGCAATACAGCAGACTGTAGGCCTCACAGAAAAAGACTATGCAAAAAGAACCTCCTTTAATCTTGCTCAGCAAAGCCCCCAGGTATACATTTTATTATAATTCTGTTCTCAGCTCCCACTCACTTCAAGGAGATGAACATGCACTTGACTGCTTTGGTGCACAATTGTAGGATTCAAGTTCTTGAAGTAAAGCATGTGCTTCCAGGCCATATAGAACATGAATTATGGGTTACCTTAGGATGTTTGACTGCAAATTGTGGGAGTTCAGAAGAAACTCAGTGAGCTGTGCAGCTGATGGCAGGGCAGAAAATGGTAACTTGGCAAAGTTTTGTAGTGTAAATTGTTCCAACTCATGAGTCCAAGCAATTAAAATACCTGTGTGCTTCTTTGCTTGAACTGAAACTGCCTGGGTAGCTGCAGCTGTTCCTACACAGGCTGCACAAACCACCAATGTCTGAACAGGTTGAGAGCAGTCTTGCTTAAGCCTTATTAAATCCAGGAGCTCAGGAAAACAGTGCTGAAGTCTTGTAGAAGTCTCAATCAAAAGTCCTTCAAAGGCATCCAGTTATAGCTCACACCATTTCAAGGGGTTCCTTTTTAAGGCTAAAAGATTGTTCACACTGATATTTTTATCTGCTCCTTTAAAGGAATTAGTGGCAAAACCTGCAAAAAAAGAGGCTTCTCTGTAAATTCATGCAGCCTTTCAGACCTCTTGGGGATGAGCATCTGGAATCAGATTAAAGAGGCTCTGCTGGGTCAGAGGAACACCTGCATATGCTCATGAGCATAACCACAGGTGTCTGGAAGTACGTGCAGCATCTTGGGAGCTAAGTGGCAGCTCAAGGTGGTTCCAGACCCTTTTTTTTTGGTGTTTTGTTTTGTTTAGGGTTGTTTGGGTTTTTTTGAGCTAGGTGGCATTACAAAAATAAATAGTGTCATAATAATTCTGCATGAGTAAATATGAGTAGCAGTATTTCATTGTCTGTCATAGATGGTTCACTGAAATGTTGCTGAAAAAAGTCAGTTACTGTCAATTTTTATTGTCATCAAGTGGGTTTTACAGCAATACAACAAATCAGAAGAAAAATAGACAAGGCCATTGATATTAGCATCTATTGGAAAATTTGTATCTTTGTTATTTACTGATGTGTAGAAAAACAAGATCAATAAACACAATTTGGACTTCAATATTCAGGCATGTATTCACATAGGTAAAATACAACTTGTGGGCAGTTGCACTGTCTTTTCACTACATTGTTCAGCAAAAGTTTTCTGTGTTTTAAGAACCAGAGAAATTAAGAAAAATAATATCACATTAAATTTCTTCTAAAAAGCCTAATCAATTTAAGTATACAAATGAGCAATCAAGATCAGGACAATAACTGTATTTTTCATAACTTTTCTACAAAGTTTATATGTATATGCTACTGTGATCCTACAGGTTTCCTTCCTGCTTACTTCATCTAACAAGCCATCCTCCAAAATTTCCCTGTTGCCATGTTAGCTTATACTGACTTCTGATATGGCTAGCAAAACTTCTGAGTCTACTTATAACTATAAAGTCACTTGTACTTTCTTGTATTTTTTGCATATGGCCAAAGAAAAATTTTAATTTATTTTTGTTTTTTAACATAGAATTGGATTAATCAGATATGCTTATGCTAAGACTTAGATCCACCAGTTTAAAAACTGATGGCCTGTTAATACGTTAATCTAAGGCCAGCTAGTAAAGTACAATAAAAATATTTTCAAGCATTTTCAGAAGAAAAGTTACAATATCTTGCATGCCATATTCCTAAAAACAGTCAATATCCTACAATTAAGAGTTATGAGAGAAAATTTAACTCCTTAATTCAAGAAATTCCTATCACTCTATCTTTCTAATTTATAATGGTCTTTGTTAGTCTTTCATGCAAACAATCTTTCCCATACAATGTGTGCTTTCAATTTTTATTCCTCACTAGATACAATTCCATTACCCCAAGAAACAGTAAGTTTTCAAAATAAAAGCATGCACAGGATGAAAACACAACCCACATCAAATATTCTCCTAGAGTTCAGAAACCCTAAAAAGTCTAATAAAACTGAATGGTTTCTTGTTCTTGGTCAGCCATGAATAGCTCCTGTAATGTACTCAGTCTGCTGGTTACCTTGCTCATTACAGCCTACTTTCTGTGTCCTTGCTCTCTAGTTCACACAACTGCATTTGCATTTTGGCACAGCTTCACAGAGGAACTCAGGAGCTGTGGTTAAGTCTGCCCATGATATTTTTTTTGCTCTTGGAAGCACATCATTTGTCTTTCAGCTATCCCGAATAGCCTGAGGTAAAAGACACCTCAAAAGAGGATGAAAACTCATCACCCTGCTGGGGGAGTCAGCAGCAAGCTCTACAGATGGGCTGACACCTTCCTGGCTGAATGCATTCTTAAATCTTTTTGTGAAGTCACCCTGGCAGACCCATCCAGCCTAGTAGGGAGTAATTAGTGAAAGTCAGGAGATTCTACATTGTGACAGGTAAACAAACACACCTGTGGGTTTTCATGTAGGCTTCTTATGTTCTTATTACAAAAATGATCACAACCAGTGTGTGTGTGTCCTCTAGCAGCTAAACTATGAACATACCACCAAACTATGCTTTCTCCCCTTCTCCTAGCAAAATAAATGGATAAACATCTCATCTATGAATTGCAGAAATGTAGAGCTCAAGGGTTTTCCCAATTTCTTAGGCAGGTTCTAAGCTCATTATGTCTGTACCTAATGTGTGATATGACAATGGTGGCATTCTCTCTCCTTTGGAAGCACTCATCTAGCACTCTATCTGATCTTGTTCCAGATTTCAAAGTCTGCAGTGCTGCAGTACTGAAAGGATATGTATAGGATAAAGGGATATATAAAGGATAAAGGACATAGGGACATAAAGGAAACTGGAGGCAAAAGAAGAGAACTTTAGTACAATTGCAAAATAGAAACTTGCACTTCCTCTGTCTGTCATAACACCCAGACTGGAAATTTGTACAGTGTAGAGAATAGTAGAGGGGAAAGTTGTGCTAACTGGAATGTTTACCCCACGACAGTGGCTGCTTTCTGGGTTTCTAATGGAGTCATAAGTCCTTAATAGTTTCTAAAAACGTCCACACACAATTTTATTCTTGTCAGATAATTAAAAGCTGCACACTTAATATTTTCATTTAGACTGCAGTGTAATCTTGAGCCAAATGCATCACTGGTGTAGTTTCACTCTCGTCATTTAATTACCAAGCCTGAAGCTGGCCTTTTATAATTGTTTCCTGACAAGAGTTTTAGAAGACCAAGCTATAAAGCAATATTTATAAAGATCACTGCAAGTGCAGATTCAAAATTATTGTATTGAGTTAAAAGCTAGAGGCTTCTAGTTGAGTAATCAAATCTCCTGTTTCCAAGCATAATTATTTGAGTCTGACTCAGTTTGTTCTATTTAAAGGCAAACTGAAGACTTGCGATATAGAGGTTACTTCAATACGCTGGTATCACAGTTTCCATTTAGCAAACAGAAAATGCTACTAAACTTCATTTGCAATTTGTAGTGCTAAGAAATTATTTTGTTAGAGTCATCTTTAAGAGTCATCTTTAATTTCACAAGTGAAATCCTCACAGAGAATTTTCTTTTCATGGAAATATGTCTTTGCATTATTTTATTCCTTCTCTGCATCTTTAAAGATAGATAGATAGATAGATAGATAGATAGATAGATAGATAGATAGATAGATGGATGAGACATCACCCTTCCCCCAGCTTCTATGAAGGACCAAGCACAAGCAAAGAAGGACCTGAAAGCTCCTGTATGTTTTGAGGACCAACACTATCATACAGACAGTTAAACTTAAACCATAGTAAAAAGGATGAAAGAAATAGGTCAGGCTATCCAAAAAAACTAGAAAACCATCAGGATATGCCCTGATGGTTAGCCCACCTATTTCATTGCTCAGTTTCCTCTATTAATAAAAATTTTTAAAATAGCACAAGAGCAGAGAAATTAGCACCACAAAAGGCCAACAGTGTCATATTGAAATCACCACCATAACACAGCTTATTCAACCTCAGATTAGGCAGCAAAATTATCAAAAATGGACAAAAAAGCAAACCAAACAATATACAGTATTAGAAAATTAACAGATAATGAAACAAAATATTATGCCACAGTACAAAATTTGTGTTATAAGAGCATCTCAGAAAACGCAGCTCTGGTCTCCACCTCAAAATGATCCATAGAGGGCAATGACTCTTATCAAAGATATGAAATTAGAATGAGGAATAACCAAGCTTATTAGAGGTATTCGGCTTGGAAAATAAAAAACCCTTACCTCTTTGCCTATGCCTTACATTTATTTCTAGAAAACACCTTTTTGTCACTGCCTGCGATATGCACTGAACTGCCCAGGTATTTTTCCTTTTTATATGCTTTGCTCATTCCTACAGTGCAGCATTTTGTGCTCCTCCTCTCTCCCCAAGTACTGACTCTGCTTCTCAAGCTCTGACTCCTGCATTCTGTGGCTTGCAGCTACGGCTGAGGCAGCTGCAGCATAAGCAAGCAAGTTTAAAGACTGGTCTTACAGCACAGCTGAATCACATTGCAGATGATTGGCACAGTGGAAATGAAACAGTTTTAGTGCTGCAAATTGCCAACTTAGTTTGAAGAATGCACATATTTGACAATATTTTCCTGCCATGATTTCCCGAGTGTTATGTCATAGTGCAACAAAGGCAACCCACTGATGCACTGCTGACCATTTCTACATTCAGTGCTTTTGGAGTCTTTGCTGCAATCCTTCTTAGTAGCTGGCCCTCTTTGATGTCCTGGAAACATACCACAGAGCTGTTATTGTGGTTTAACCCTTGTCAGCAACTAAGGCCCCATGGGCTTGCTCACTGCTCCCCAGTGGGATGGGGGAGACAATCAGAAGGGTAAAAGGGTAAAAGTTTCGCTGAGGTAAAGAGAATTTAACACAGGAAACAAAAACTACATGCACAAACAAAGCAAAAAAAAGGAATTAATTCACCACTTTCCATGGACGTGTGAGTATTCAGCCATCCCCAGGAATCTGAGGCATAGCCCCATACTAACTGCTGTGAAGAAAATTAATTCTATCCTAGCCAAAACCATTAACACAGTGACAGTGGCCACTCCAGGAGTCATGAAGATCGTCCATTAAGATACAATTTGTTCATCACATTTATCTCATGTGCTCAGTATCACCAAGTGTCACCTGCACCCAGCGCCTTCCTTTGAGATTTAAAGATAAACAAGGCCACAGCATTCTCAAAACATATTTGGAATTCCTCCTGTGCAAAAGATTAAAAAAGCTCAATTAAATTTAAAAAATTGAAATGAAGAAATCTTTTCTTCTTACACTTTGGAGAATTGTCTCTGCAATAAACTACAAGACTATGAAACAGGCTGAGCTGCAACATCAAAATTCCCAACACTTTTTCCTGATACCCACCCCCTGTCACATAGATTGCAACAGTTTCAGGAAAGCTGTAGAAAGAATTAAATTGCTTGGGCAGGCTTTGCCGTCTAAATGTGGAATTAAAAGAGTTTCACTGGTTAGGCACTCAAAAAGTGCTTTGAAATTGCAAACACTCATCAGCTTTCAGCATGAGAAAAGCTTTAAAGGTACAGTAGTAATTTCAATACTATCTCAAATTTCCTTGCCTTATTCCAGAGGCCAACAGTGGAGGAGGAAGCATTTGCTTTGTTCATTAGTAGATCATACATCTTTGACAGCTGGAGGGCCAGCAGTGCTCCCCAGCTGCATAATTGCATACACTCTGAGGAGCATTTACCTACTTTCCAGATGCTCATTCTTTTTTTTTGCGGAACAAAAATCTTGACCATTCTGCCATCAGTCCCTTTATGCTTTATAATTTAATAAGTCAAACTGTACAGTTGGTGATTTTACAAAAAACAAACAAACAAAAAAAAAAAAAAAAAAAAAAAAAAAACCACACAACAAAAAAACCCCAGAAAAGTAATGAGGTAATGAGGTCAAGAAAGTCAGCAGGAAATGTATAACAATATCAAAATGAGACAGAAACCTTCAGGCCAATTGTCTAAGGCCTGATCTTGACAATGCAAAGTTCAGTGGCTCTTCCTTCTGGGTAGACAAAGGCTCTCAACTGGGTTGCCCTTGTTCAAAGTCATAAAGAATCAAGCTACTATTTTCAGAAATTATCCTGGATATAGAAGGCCACTGATGTCAGCATTTCTCTAAAGAAGAGAAAAAGATTACTGACATAAAATCTTTCCTACAAACCTCATTTAGGAGCAAGATTATGGCTGTAGGAGGGCACTACTATGAAAATGAGATATATATTGTCTACACCAGTTTGAGAGAGGTTTCTCTGTGGAGGTTTCCCAAAGAAAGGCACACAGAGAGTATAAGAAAGGTGAAAAAGATGGTCAGTCACATACTTGTGTTGCAGGAGTGCTGACTATATGCTTGTAGTATTCACCAGTCACTATCATAAGGGCAGCTGGAAGGAGGGACTTTTGCACTCTGAGATAGTTAGTCCACCCCCTCTCAAACATCACAGATTAGGAGGTTTATGCCACAGAATCCTGACTCCAATTTCTCCATCAAGAAACCAGTCCTTTCTGTCTCCCTGTCTGTCATCACACATACCATCCCCAGCTGTCTGGCATGCCATACCCCAGAGAGTGAGGGAGAAGATGGGATGCAACACTGGTGCTGAGGGATATTTCAGCTGGTAGGGCACAGTTCCTTGTTGCAGGCTGGTACTTCGGCCCCTCCTCTGTATCTCTTCAGTCACACACTCTGATATGCTGTCACTTTAGGCAGATACTTCAAAGATCTGCATATACTGTTAGCAACATTCTCCTTCAGAGACTATTCCATATCTTCTGCCCCTGCTGTTCTGTCACTCCCTGTGCAACTTGACAAGCTGCAGACAGCAGCCGTGAACATTAGATAGTCCATGCAAACTCACAGGGAAGTGATACTGAAGAACTGGAAAAAATTTTTGAGTTGTTTTAACACTCAATTCAATACAGCATTTAAGCTGCCCTGGAGACCTGACCATTGGAAGGTGACATGACCACCAACAAAGACTTGTTTATTGACATGAACATGAACTTTCTGTATAAGTAATCTGAGCAGCAGGATGCAGCCCAGGGTTACAACAAGCAATCACACAGGTCTTTGCACATGGCTAGAGAACTGCTCCACTGAGATTTTCACCTTTTTCTATATATGTGGAATTGTTGGTTTTGGATGAGAAAGTGGAAAAATACTGATATCTTGCTATGTAACATAGTCAAATTTATATATTTTGCAGTCTGACAGTACAACCACAGAACTGTATAACATTTATGCAGGCTAGGTTTTTTTTTTCTTTTGTTTATTTCTTTCTTTCTCAGACACAAAGATGAAGCACGGTAAAAAATGAACAAAACACTTGTTTGAATAATTAAACGTGTGAAAGTAAAACTAACCCTAAGCACATTTAAAACAAAATGTGTAAAGATTCCTTCAAGGGAATGATGTCCCTATCACAGATTCTTTCAAGGGACAGAAGTTCCAATCCTGCACCTAATCTAAGTTGCACAGAGAGGACATATAAACTATGACTTTATGATATTATAATTATTTGATGTTAAGATTATCCTAGAATTATAGAATCATGTCTGTTGGAAGGGATCCTGAAAGGTCATCTAGTTCAACCTCGCAGCAGTGAGCAGGGACATCTTCAACTCCATCAGGTTGCTCAGAGCCTCATCCAAAGTGACCTTGAATGTTTCCAGGAATGGGGGGGGCATTCACCACCTCTATGGGAAACCTGTGCAGTATTTAATCTGCCTTCTTTTGTTTAAAGCCATTACTCCCTGTCCTATTGCAAAAGGCCCTGCTAAAAAGCTTATCTCCATCTTTCTTGTAGGACCCATTTAACCACTGAAAGGCTGCAATAAGGTCACCCCAGAGTCTTCTCTTCTACAGGCTGAACAACCCCAACTCTTTCAGCCTTTCTCCACAGGAGATATGTTCCAGTCCTCTGGTAATTTCTGTGGCCCTCTTCTGGACCCATTGCAATCAGTCCCTGTCCTTCCTGTGCTGGGACCCCAGAGCTGATTCAGCCCTGTGGTTGAAGCAGAGCAGAGCAGAGCAGAGCAGAGGGGCAGAATCCCCTCCCTTGGCTTGCTGGCCACGCTGCTTTGGATGCAGCCCAGGATTTGTTTGGCCTTTGGGGCCATGAGTGCACATGGCTGGGTCATGTCCTGGCTCTGATCACCAGAACACCCTGCTCTCAATCCCTTCATTCTCCAGCCTGTGTTGATACTGGGAGTTGTTGAATCTCACAAGAGATTCATGGGCCCCCTTCTCAAGCTTGTTCAAGTCCCTCTGGATGGCATCTAGTCCCTCAGACGTGTCAATACCGATATTTTGGAAAAGGTTTTATGTCACTGGACAATAATAGAGATGAGCAAATGCCTGAAATGAGCAGCAGTAAGTAGTAAAAATTTTAGATAAGAAGTTCTAACTTCATGATGCAAAATTTTGACATTCAGTAAGAGACTGCTCTCCATAGAAGATACATATGCTATAATAAACTCCTCATATTGCATATATACTTCACAGTGGTTGCTCATAAAGCTTTATGGAATGAGAACCAATGAATGGAATCAGTTACTTGGCTTTTCTAAAATTGCTGATATGTTGTTAAAAGTGATACACAGTCTTCAAAGCTTCTGACAATGAAGAAGAAGCATTTACCATTGTGCTGGCAATTGCTTTTTGATAAAATATATGATGGTCTATAGGTATGTCTGGAAAGCTTATTAAGCTGATATCAAAGTAATTCTTGCAAGTATTAATGCTGAATATCACAGATACTGATGAATATCATGACCTTATTTTTCACTCTGCTTTTATATGTGCAGAGGAGTAGAAAATCAATCAAGAATGTCAGTCAGATTTTAATCACTCTAATAATTAAATAAAGGCATTGTCCCAGCTCTCTGATACACTATTCATAAGTACACACTGCACTTCTGTTAAGAAAGATGATAACTCTGGTAGATCATTTACATTTGACTAGTATTTCCCAAGAGAATAAAGCTCTTGGCAGAGAACAGAAATCAAAATTTAGAACTTATGTGAAAAAGTAATAGTAGCAGAATAAACATAATTTTTTATAGTACTGGTTGCAAGTACCACGGTAAGATGGCACTTAAGTTCTTTTTTAATGAATAAAATGTAAAGTCAGTGGCAAGGAATAAACTGCAACTATTTCGACTTAACTTCAGAGTTTTGCATTTGGGGACAATACGGCTCATTGCCCTAAATCTGACATGAACATCAGTGGGAGTTCTACGAATGATTTTACATCATCACATGGCCACATTCCTGCAACAAGCTCACAAAGATGGATTCCCTGCATAGACAGCCTTAGATCTGTCACTGGCACTCTCTGTGGTCATCTACCTGTAGAGAAATCATTGCAGAACCAAGATCTCTACACTTAAACCCCCCATTACATTGCACACGTTGTTGGCAATATGTGCTCCCTGCTCAAAAAAGTCTGAAAAGGTAGCACTATGAATGAGACACTGTCATGCAGATAGTTTAATATTACCTGAAAACTTCATTTACTGTGTCATTTGCAGCTTCAGGATTCTGGGACTTCATCAGCTCTGTACCTCAGAAATCAGACAGGAAAAATGGTGGGTCTCTGTCTTGCTGAAAACCAGGCATCCAGATTTTGTCAAGTAAAAGAGATGGAATGCAGCTTATCTAATTTTTGAGGGAGTTGCACTCACATAAATCTTTCTATAATGACTCTTATCTACAGCAAACTGCATGAAGTATTCCTAGAATATAAAATAAGGAGACTACTTCAAAAGACACACAGTAATTCTGCGGGTAAGAAATATAGATTATGATCTCCATCAAATAAAATTATCCAGGATGACATTTGCAAGATAACTTGAGTGAACATTTTTTAACAAGAGGCACTTACAATTTTTAACAAGATTAATAACTGTTTATTAAAATAAATACAAGATATTTTGAAAAAAATGGGTCATATTTGTTAAATGTAACAGTTTCAAACATTTTAAGTAGCCTAAAATCTATTTGACCATGTTGCAATTTTAAAATCACATTTCCCAATGGCTGGGTTCACTTTGTCTCCAATGTGTTTAAACTCCAAAATGAAAGAACAAATCAGAACAACATAGAGCCCTGTCCCAAAACTGATGTATCAGACAGACTGATTTCAGTTGGTGAAAGTTGTCATCTGCGGAACCTTCCATAGTTTCATCATAGTCCAGATCTGAGCAGGGGTTTGGACTAAAGTGTTTACTCCAGCCTAGACTTTTGTTTTTGAATTTATGGTCAGCTCTAAAATAGTCTCTTGAAATAGTTTCCTGAAATTAACAGACTTTGTACAGAACAGAAAAATATTTCTAAAAGGAAAATCTTTTCACTGAGGATCAACCTTAGAATGAAACAATATGGCAAGCAGAAACAGGAAAATTGGAGCCATGAAATCCACAACTACTGAAGTGTTTAGCTCATTTGCCTGGTGCACAGTCTACTAAGCCTTAACTTCCCATGCCGAAATAAGACAGGCCATCTTGGGTATTTTCAGAATACCCAATAACATTTCTGCTTTCAGGATTTATAAAGACATATCAAGCCTGCATCTATTTCTTCCCCCAGTAAAATAGCATCCACTGTTTAGTGCCAAAACTTTACAGCTGAGAATCAAGAGTGCAAGATGTTGTGCTGGTACGTCAACTACAACCTAAGTTTTCTGTCTGCAGAGAAATGTTTTGCAAGCAGAGTATGCACATGGATCAAGGATGGCTCTGCTGTAACCAACAGACATCTCAGAGAAAAGTGGTCTCTACATGATTCCTATACCATTCTTCTTGGACTGTCAAAACTGGTCATTCCTGTTACTGTAAAAAATCCAGTAGTTTTAATGATTGCACTTTAAACCTAGGCCCACAGCCATTGCCGCGCAGTGACTGAATTAGTGCTTCTAAAGGAAGCTCAAGGAATATGAAGAAACATGCTGTAAGTTTAGAGATGGCCTGTAGGGACCAGATTTCAGGAATGTTATCTGGAAATGCAGAGTAGCTGATACAGCTCCTCATGCCATTGTGTGTGGTGTGTCACATCTCTGACCTGCAGAGGAACAGCCCAGGGGCAAGAGGAGGGGAGCACCCACCAGAGGATGACCACAACAAACCAACCTTTGTTTAGCAACAATCTGGGTTGTGAGCCAGATAAGTGAAAAGGCTGATGAGAAGCAGATCCTTCCAGGTGGGATAATGCTTTTTTAATATACCAATGTCCTCCTTCCCGATAAGGCCCAGGTGTTAAACTATCCCTCTTACCTCACCAGGGGAGATATTGCAATATTCACATGTAATCTTGGCAGTGTTCATCCCTTCTGATAAAGTACAACTGGCACAATTACACAGGTGTGAGAAACAGCTGTCATGTCTCATGCCCCAAAACACCCCCAGATTCACTTCTGGGGCCTTCCACCTGAGGACTGTGCATAATCCACAGTGCTGCATCAGTCTAAAACTCCCCCCAGGGGAGGTACTTGAGCATTCCAAGCTCACTCACATGTTGTAGTGTGTTTTTAAGTTTCTTGTATTGCTCCCCCATTTTATGTATTGTTTCCCCCTATTCAATGTAAATGGTTCTGCCCTCCCCAGTTTTCCCGCCTTAGCCCTACTGACAGTTATGTTACTATGGTTACCCCTGCCCTTGGTTAGTGTCAGTCACCGAAGTTATATAGTTCCTCCTCCCCTTTATTCCCTTATTTGTAGGCTTTCTCTCCTCCCTGGGCCCAGTCAATCACCCCCCCACTCCTCCCAACTTTCCAGAATCTTCTCCCCTCTGGGGATTGTGGTTGGCTGTGGTCCCGGGGCCCCTCCTTTACTTTGTATTTATTGGTTTTCCCTTTATGTCAATTATGTTAAGTTCATCCCTCCACCCTTCATGATTGGTTTAATGTAAACCCCTCCTTTGAACACCCACCCCCTTTATAACCTCGTGTCACCCCCCCCCCCCCCCCCCCCGTCATTTCTTGGTCTCGCCCTGGGGTTCTTCCTTCGGATCCTTTCCTGTGGCTACTCCTTGGATGTCATTTTGGCTCTTTCATTAAACCGGATTTAACCCCACCGAGAGTCCAGCTCCTTCTTTTGCAGTTGCCTAGGCGGTGAGACCGGTCCGTAGTGCGAGCACAGCCCGAGGCCCTCAGACACCAAGGGGTGCTCACACTGAATTGCAGCAGGGTGTCGGCCTGCCCTCTGCTAGCCGGACACTGACCATGCCAGGCCAGATACACCCTCGCCGCACTCACACGCACACACACACACAGTCATTCAGTGACATTTTACTCTAATCTGTCCCAAGGGATCTATTGACAGAAATCTCAGTTACACCACCTCAGTGGCAGGTCATAACAGCTGTCAGGGTGTGCCTTGAGTATTACACATTTTAGGGGAAAAAAAGGATGATAACATTCAGCTGCAAAAGAAACCTTTGCCATCGGCACTGGCACAGAAGGTAAGCCATATGGCATCAAACCTCATCTGTGTAATTCCTAGCAAATCTTAAAACCCTTATTTGGATCAATACAAAGTATTCATTAAGAGTGCTTTGGCCAAATTGTTGAACTAGGTCAGATGTTTACAAGCTTACACGTCATCACAGGTTTCCTTCTCTTACGCTTTCTGCACTCTTATTCTAACATGGTAAGGTTGAAAATACTTACTAGGAAATGAAACCTGTCCAATTCACTGGTGAGCCCATGGTAAATACTTTTTTTAGCAACATTAGTGTAGGTTTTTTTTCTTTTTCTTCCCCAGCATCAGATGCGACAATGTTGGTTCTCCAACCCAAGACTATATAAAGGGAGCAGAGAGTATGGGGAAGACACAGGACAGGAAATAGTAAGTCCAGTCATGTCTGCTGACATATTTCTCTGTCCTAGTGAAACCATCCTAGAGGATTTCTCTATGGCTCACAAGCCAGCAGTCCCATCTGGCATTCTGACATTGATGGGGCAACCCAGTGAATGAAAATTAATTAGTACTGAGCTTGTTATAGAAAAAGCACATTGTTCCTGAAGACAATGTAGCATGACATGAGGGTTGTGGGGGTTGGAAATGCCTTTGCAGAAATATCTTGACAGGTATTTTACCTATGGATTGTCACAGGGTAGAGTTGCAGTGTAATCACTTGGACACAAATGACTGTTGCTGAATTATGGTGCTTCCTTGTCCTCTCTCTAGAATATTACCATATATTCTGTACTTAATTTTCAGCAATAATTGTATCATACCAAATAAATTGTATTCTTGGTGTCTTCTTGCTGGTATGTTCATAGAAACCAATTTTCACTCAGCACATTCAAAGACATTGCTTACTTCAGCGGATGGACAGCAGTCAAGGCAAAAAATTTAATTTGGAAAAAAAACAAACCAGAACTGCTGAATGTGTCTGAGGATTTTTGTAGAAGCAATTGTGCTCAGACATTCTTCAGAGTTCAATGTCTGCCAGCAAAGTGCCTTTCAGAGAAAAAATGAATGAAACCCCCTAGAAAATAACACATGATTTTTGAGAGAGCACAGTGGAAAAAAATACATGGAATCATTAAGCAGTGCCTACCACTATTATCAAGAGGAACAACTGACAAGGTTTTTTTCCCTGATGACACCAGCCTCACCACATGTGAGGTCAGGGTCAGGGCATACTGCTCCATTCCCAAAAAGATTAAGTTACTCCCTCAATTATTTAAAATCACATGGTGAAATTCACAACAAAAATGTTAAAAGATGCATTAATTTGAGAGGACTAAAACTGCTATCATTAGTAACTTCATAAATAAGATTAGGTGAATTCTTTGTTTTCTTCCTTTAAAAACATACTTTTTTTAACCATCTGGTGAAGAGCAACTATAAATACTAGGATAATCTGCTTGGTTAAATCCATTAAGCTTGAACATATCCTTAAGGGACTATTGATTATCTCTTAGCCTCTCTTTCAAAGCAGATCATTAAATTTGTTACTCGGGAAATGCATCCCACTTAACACATTGGCCTCATGGAGGCTTTTGAGCACCCTAAAGTCATTCAATTAGAACTAGTTAAAACAAACAGGCTTTTAAAGAAAAAAAGCCATATAGGATTATGTGGCCCAAATTCTAATCCTATTACTTTAGATTCCTCATAAAATAGATTTATTCTTACAATCTCAGCAAAACTTCATTGATAAAGCATTTTCTTCTGAAAAAACCACATAAAAACAAATTGCTTTGCTGGCCCACCTAGAATTAAAGCCTGAGAAATCAATATTGCTGTATTTTATGTGTGTTATATGTAGTCTGATAGTAATTTTTCTTTAATGCTACTGAACTTTGAAAGGGTTTTTTTAACAATTAGCCCAGAGAAACAAGCCTCTAACTTCTGATACTGCCCAAGGAACCTCATTTCCTTCAGATTTAATATGTTAATTCGAAAAACACATAGAGTCCAATTAAAAGAAAATTAATGTAATAAAAATTTGTCCATGTTCTACCTAGACTTACTTGTGAAGAGAAAACATCTTCGAGAAAATGAGTCTTAAATGGAGTTTTATAATGGGTAATGAGTAAGATCACTTTCAATGTTGAATGTGAACAGAACAGACAAGTACTTCCTGTGCTTCTTTAAATTGATTTGAAGTTTTTTTTGCCTGTGGTATCTATGTGTGAACATGACTCAAGTTTACTAACATTAATTCTATGTTGATACATCTCAGTGTGTTTTCACAGTCTCCAGGTCATTTCCTTACCCATAAACCTTCAATCAAACTCCCAACCTTTCCTGCGCAGGTTTCCATCTAAGAGCATATTGCCAACAGTCTAAAAGGCACCTGATATCAATGGCTCTATCAGAAGCTATACAAGATTCAGAGTGGCACATTTCATGCTGGTTGGGGCTCAAAAAAGCAGGGGAATGGGGGGAAAAGAATGGAAGTGATGAAGAAATTGTTAGCTAACATGTTTATGCTTATTATCCACCCACTTTACTGCTGGTCATCTTAGGTGCACAAAAAATCTTAGCTTCCAAACCACAAGAAAGACTTTTTTTTTTTTTAAAGAGCACAATGCCTTTATGAAAAAAATTCTTTCTTTAGTAAGACAGACTCTCATGAGTCATACAACCCAGTATCCATTTAGTCAGCAAGGACATTTCTCAGGTGAGAAAGAGCTGAGTACCTTTCAGTTCCAGAGTTTTAAAAGAGAAGATTATCCTTGCATGAAATTGAAAGAGCCTATATAATAAATAAAAGAATAAGAGGCTTTTAAAACTGCACATTTTGACTTTGGAAAAATAGCAACAATGCAATTCTAACCTCCAAACACTATCTAAAGAAAAACTGCATGGAGGTTAGAAAAGCTACAAATCCAAGCTTTACTACAATTCTCACAGGAAATGTGTCTGAACTTGTAGCCATTTACACAGCGGGTCTCATGAAATATTTTCACATTTTCTAGAGGGGTTTTTCGTCTTCCTACCATGCACTTCACTGGACATCATTGTAGATCAAGCTCTTTCAATCCTTATATTTGTTTAATTAATTAATTATCTGAATTTTATTTATCTGAATCAACATATAGGTATCATCTCCAATTGTGACAGAATCCCAAACCTACAATTGAAAGCTCTGTGTCACAACTTGCATAAGACATTGCCAAATCCTCGTCAATTGGTTGAAAATTAAATCTTGCTTTCACTTGTTTCTTTTAAGTTCACGGTTATTGGTGATTTCCTCATATAAAACCATCTTCATAATTTTAATCAATACAAAGTTGAACTAGTAGAAAAAAATTAAATGTGGAGCTTTAAAAGCTTGTTGACAGCTACAAGCTCAATCTCCAAATGATGAGAAATCATGTCACTTTTAACCTCTTGAAGTTATATTTGCATCTTGATGTTCAAAGATATGTAAGTAAATAATTTTTTTTCACTAGTAAAGGCAAGTAAGTAATACTACTATTTAAATTTTTAATTTATTCTTAGATTGGCCCTCAAAAAGTAGGTCAGTAGAAACTTACTGCATATGGTTGATTTTCCTTAATATAATATGATTTCAAAATACTTGGATAAAAGCAGTTTTATTGTTAAATGGTAGTAAAACCATGGGACTTGGCAGAAAGTCATCAACCAAACTTGTGAGTAAATACAAAAATAGTAAGGAATTTTTCCTGTATTTACAAAAGCCTCAAAGAAATTACATTTCATAACTAGTGGTATGATTTGGACTAGAAGCTTGTAGAAAACAAAAGGAGAGAAATTTAATATTAAATATTATAATTCAGAATTGTGAGACACCACCACATTTCACTTAGATGGAATAAATGGACACTGTGGAAATTTTCAAATTATCTAAATATGTTAAAAGGTTGAGAAACCATAGAGTATCTTAAATTGCTGAGTCCAACTGGCTGAGAGGTAGAATTCAGTAGACAGAAAAAGAAAAAGGCTATGGTTTTGAACAGAATTATGTGCATGCTGATTCAAAAAGTACAAAATATTATGCTTTTTTGTTGCGTTTTTAAAACACAACAAACTCAGAGAACTCCACACATAATGTTTCTTTATGGTACTGATAGCTAATTTAATTGCTAACTTTTCCCCATCTATTGTATAAATATGAAGCTACAGTGGCAAAGTGTTTGCCTCTCAATTTATTGCACAAATATCAGGATGTTGCTGAATTTTATTTCAAGAATATATAGTGCCTTAAAATTAAGCCCAGAAAATAGAAATACTAATGACTATATGATAAGAACAAAGAAAGAGATTCTGTAAATCTAGCTGAGAGTTTTTAAATTGGTTTTGCTTAATACACCATATGTTCCTTAAGGGATAATCACAGTGCTCTGGTTTAAATTATAAAATGCTATTTGTAAACTATAGCACGATTGGGCATTGTTGTACTCTTGTTCTCCTAAATCATTGTGTTTTAATGCAGTTGGAAATATTTGCAAAATTTCTGTGACAAGTACACAGTATGAGAACTTTAACTTTGGCTTCTAATACAAAAGCTTTAGTATTATCATTGGATAATACTATATTCATTACTAGTCTGCTAGTGCTAGATTCATTTTGCAGTTCTTCTACTTTGTAGGACTTCAAATAGCCTAGGTACCTCATAGGTACCACTCAAGTGCCACTTATTCCCTATTCTTGATAAATTAATATATAGCCTTAAATCTTTTGTCTTCTGCACTGTGTATGTTCCATTAGTTCCATGTTTGACATTTACTTTTTAAAATGTCACAATGCATTTTGCAGTTAGGATTCTTTGGCCTAGTCACACATCAAAAGGTCAGTGTTTAATCTATCAGTGTGGGACTTATACTTGCTAAGTATAAACAGCCCCTGACAGGATGGATGGACACAGCAGCTGAGGAGGGATCCACGAGGGAAGAAACCAGACCTTGCAAAGAAACACTGGAGCAACTTATGTGAGGTAAGCACAGAACGGGCGGGAAAGACACTTCCTTTTTCCTTGGGCATTTTGAAGAGCTTTGTGGCCCAGTGCAGTTTTGGTCAAATATACACAAATAATCATCACAGTCAGTGCATCACTCCACTTAGTTCTGTGACACACAGAGAAAGGGTTAACTCAACCACTTCTGCATGGCATGTTATGATGCTGGATCACGCCAGCTGAGCAGACATAATATCATGTTTGCAGCTAAAATATGAGGCTTTATGTAGACATATCATTACATTTCACTATAGAAGAAAACTGGTTGCTTGTAATACATCCAAAACATTACATAAAAGGAAAGGTTAGGGAGAAAGTTGGGGCCTCTCACATCTAGAGTTCTTTAGCAGCCTGCTTTCCTGTGTTGCCCTGGCCTGTCTCAACAAGCTTTCCCTCTGGACAAAGCCACACACAGCTGAGCCTGCATATGTTAAAAACAGTTCCCAGTAGTCGGCACAGAAGAGGAAAGACCAAGTGTGAGCTCTTTTTCTCTCAGTAATCCTCCAGCAGTACTCTACTTAAACATCCCCATATGCCTGCATGCCACATCCCACAGCATATGGCACATATTCTGAGTTTCAGAGTTTGCACATTGTTTCATGCTACTGACACGAAGGAATGAGCCCCTCCACAAAAATGGACACAGCATTGTGCAGGGAATGCTCTATTAGAAGTACACAAATAGTGTCAGATACCAATGTTCAGTAATTATTTGCTCTTTTATGTGATACCATTTATAAGTATAACAGTATAATATGTATAGGTCAGCCAGACCATCTTTTATAGTCCTTTGTGAGGTCAGTCACAGGGTCAGAATAAGGAAATTACTAGGAGGCTTTTGAAAAAAATTTAAGAATTATTGAAAAATCTTTTACCACTATATAACGAATAGTTCTCCATCCTCTCTCTGATCTTTTGCTGGCATACATATATCAATAGCAGAAAAAGAAAATGATCTCTAAGTATTTTTGAAATCATTTTGTCATGAAACATCACAGAGAGTGTGGTACACAGGAATGCCTCTGCTTTGATGGGATAGAACAGCTGTAGGACTGCATACAGCTGTATGCTCTTAATGCTGAGAACTTAAAATGGTTCAGCAAACTTTGCTTCAGAATATGTACTGTGGCATGCAACAGATCAGGGCCTCACATGGACTTGAGGAAAACAGGGTAAATCTGAAGCATAGTGCTTATGGACATAAAGGTTTCAACCACATGAGACCAGTGACAGCACATCGTAGCACCCTGCCTGTAAAGCTGAAATCAGTGGCAATGAAAATGCCTGATATCAGATGTAATTTACAGGACTATGGTTCATCAACCCTACTACTAGACAAAAGTCTCTGATGGTATGGTACTTGACACAAATTCTGATAGCTTGTTACTGGTTTTAACAATAAAAAGCACATAATGAGTGAATGAGGGCACCAGCTGTGTATGCAAGCTGACAGAACATCCTCTTTGTGAGAGTGTTTTGGAAATCCTGTGGGTTTTCACAGGTCTGCTCATGTCATTTTGGTTAAGGAGAAAATCCTGTGTAAAGGCAGAGAAGAAGTGAGACCATGACCATAAAATATCAGCTTAATTTCCAGATCACTCATAGAAGACAGAGATAACAAAATTAAACCTTAGCTTTCCATACATTCAGAGAGTGCTTTATATTTTATATTCCTCCATAATGGTGTTCTCTCTGTGACTCCTGTTTGTATCCATTGCATTTTTCCATAAGTAATGTCAAAAGACATTTCCTTCAGTAGGTCAAATCCTAGCAACATACAGTCACTACCTCAAATTTTTCTGTAGAACAAATTTAATGCAAAGCACAACATAGACCAAGAATATTTGAGAGTTCACACACATTTGTGGAGTGGCAGCACTGTCACCCACACAATCTAGTTCTCATTTCTGAAGCCTGAGGCTGATCTAGTTGTTTTCAGCAGGCTTTACTGAACACCTCTGTCCTCCTGCTGATGCTCAGGCCCTGAGTTCACAGTCTCTAGCCTGAACTAAATATTCCAGAAGAACTTAAATTAAGTTTTGTATCAAGCCAGTAACATGCAAGTTGTTTACAGAAAGGGTGAAAAAGCGCTGGAATCATCTGCTTGGGGATGTGGTGGAGTCACCATCCTTGGATGTGTTTAAAAAGGATTGGATGTGGCACCCAGTGCCTTGGTTTGAGGTGTTTGGACATGGGTTGGACTTGATGATCTTAAAGTGATCCACCGTAGTGATTCTGTGAATTCATTTGGCATATACTAGAAAGACATTCAATAACTGAATGGATAAAGAACTATAATCTGCTATCCATCTTTTATCTTACTATTTCTAAATTCAACCAAGCCACTCATAAACTTTTGAATATTTTCAATTCAGTATGGCACAGTATCAAATTTCTGATAGCCTAAAGCCAAACCAAAATAAAATTAGTCCCTGCAGAATAACAGATTGTCAAACTTAAATGCACCATATTTTTTAAAAAAGTAATAGATCAATAACAACTTTTCCATTAATTTGACACACTTGTTGACTACAGAATAAACCAATTGCCAATACTTGATTATTTTTGTAGCCAAAATTGAGACCCATTTCAAATTCTGAATAACTCTCTTCTTTGCTAAAAATGTAACCTATTCATACATAATAGTATTACCTAACTCTGTCACCAGGATGGCTGAACAGTCCATTTCATGACAAAGGTGACCTTGCCAGCAGCCTGTTTATAGAGACAGGTGGTAGCTACATACTCCCAAGGCCTGCCTCTGCCTTCCACATTTTGTGGCTGGAAGCATTTTGGACATGATGGCACTCTTCTCTCTCAGGTTTGATATTAACAAGGTCATATTAAAAATTCACTGCTACATCCATACAGCACACATTTTTTAATGACCTCTCCAAATATTCAGCAGAGAGAAATCAGAATCTCTTAAAGCCAGAAGATGATCAGAGTGAAAATACAGACCTAGCTTAGACTTTCTAAAATATAACTTATTGAAACACATGATCTGAAATAGTGAGATGTGCTTGTAGCCACACCAACATTGTCACAGGAATAGCTGCAGTGCTGTGCTTCTGTCAATCGGAAGTAATTTGTCTTGTTTTGACCTGTCATAAATTCATTTAATAGGAAAATAAATAGTTCACAGAGCTTAGCATACTTTTAGGCAGCTCAGCTGTTTGTGGTCACAGCAATGTACCTTTTTTCTGAGACAATGCCTTCCAGGCACTCCACTTACTCACCCTTTGGTATGCTTTGATCTCCCTTTGGTATGTTTTCATTCATGTCTTATTCCCCCAAATCTTGAAGGACCATGAACCCAGTTTCTAAAATGAAAATGTAAAATGTTTTGGAATTGCTTTAATTGATTTTTCTCTAAGATCTAACAGATGGACATGCAAAACTTATGCAACCATTGAGGACTTGAAGCTGACCAACTGAAAGACCTTGGGAATGGAGTAAAGGACTCCATGATTACTTATTTCTACAAGCTTCCTGAAGAAATAGAGATGATATCAATCCAGACAATCAAAAACAGCAAAGGAAGAGGCAGAAATCACATCATGATTTCCTTTTTACAAACAAAACACAACAGAAAACCATAATTTAAAAGGAAGGGTTCTTGGAAGTTATCTTGTTCTCAGTCTGTCTGACAGACTGTGTGATAGGAATATATCTGCAATGAAAGCATCTTCATTTGTTCCCTTTTAAGCAGAAGTCTTGGTACTGTACCCTGACAGTCTCAGAGTTCTGTTTATGTGGAGCAGATAAGGACCACCATTGTTTTCCCATTCTTC
Organism: Ammospiza nelsoni; assembly: GCF_027579445.1. Taxonomy (NCBI): domain Eukaryota; kingdom Metazoa; phylum Chordata; class Aves; order Passeriformes; family Passerellidae; genus Ammospiza; species Ammospiza nelsoni. The sequence goes on along the minus strand of NC_080633.1, from coordinate 28,690,728 downwards.
TATTTCCATCCATACTTGTTTTTCCTTATCATCTGAAATACTAAAAAAGGAATAATTCTGTGTCTGTCCATCCCATTGCTATCCTCTGTGTTAAGGGCATCAGTAAAGAACCCAGTGTAACCTGCTACAGCAAGCCCTTTGAGCAATCCAGTTATTCCTTGTAGCATTTTCCTATACTATTTTTAAAAGCATTGTGTCAAGAAATCAGAAAAAGAGTAGAAATTTTCTCCCAGGTAAACCTTGACTAACATTACAGAAAACTAACCTCAGAAAAAATGATAAGACTAACATTAGTCAAGCAGAAGCTAGATCAGTACTAGTAAATTGAACACAACATGAGCATGTGCTCAAGATGCTAATAGGTCATTGCTCATGGGATTAAATTTTTGGAACAGCCTTTGGCATGTGTATGATTCTCAACTACAGTTTTCCAAACAATGCCCAGATGGCATTTCTAAGACACACTCCTCTCCTAGCATAGTCCCTGGCTATTATGCCACCAGGGGTGACACCTGCACACTCTCATGCCAGTTCCCCACCAATGCAGAAAGAATGGCATTGTGATATTTAAAAATGTCCCACACACTCTTTTTTTCAAGAATGTGTTTTTGCACCCTCCTTCTTGAGTCTGCTCTATGACCTCAGGAACTCCTGACAAGCTTTGACTGAACCAGAGTGCTGAAAGGTCCCTTTACCAACTGGGGGATGAAGCATCCCTGACCATACCAGGCACTCTTGTTTGATTCAGAGGGAACAACAATGGCTGTAATAGAAACATCAGCCTCCTGGTCAAGGTGGTGAAAGGACAATCAGTCTCCCCTGACAGCCTCGGAACATTCCCAACTGCACTGTAGCCCAAGTGGAACAGTATCATTATTGCAAAGGTTTTTGAAATGATTGCCAAACCTTTTGGAAACTCCAGGAGCTAAGAAGATGGGATATTTCCAGAATGAAAATTTTGCAGATGTGTAAAGCAAATGACACTGCAACCTTCTAAAGGGTGATCCTAAGCTAAGCCCCTTTGGGTCTCTCCTGTACCACAGCAGGCTGTACAAGCACCTCTCTCTAAGTAGGAAGTCTCTTAGAACTCATGAACTGCCAAGTTTTCAACAGACTTTGGTTGATGATGAAGCCAAGGTTGATACACACAGTCCTCAAGGTGTAACCCACACCTGGTGAGAAAACCTAAGAGATTTGATGTATTTTGATGAACCTGTGGGAAATTTTGATGTACATGGACATATAGAGAGATAAATTCATCTCTTTGTCATGGGTGTATCCATATGAATTGATGATGATATAAATGTTGTTACAAAATTATAATTGAGTCAGTATCAAAAATGTAGTAAATACTATTGCATCATTATAAGAATAATAAATTAGTCAATTATCAAATTCTGCTAAACCCTTTTGAACCCTTACCTTTTGTACCCTTTTTATCTTTACTTTTTTGCCACCCTGGTCTCTGTGTAACTATTCTAAACTGATTCTGATATTCCTATATATGCTTTATCAATGTAATAAATATGTAAACTTAGCCATCAAACTCTGTTAAAGTTGCATTTTGACAAATTACTATTAAAACCTGCTTTTGGCCAGTACTTCTGATGGTAATTCTCCAAGCAGCCTAACCATTCATTCATGACAAAGATGGCTTCACTCAGACAGTGAGGACCAAGATGACTCACCCAGGAAAAAGGTCTGGGAGGGAGATGAGAGAAGGATCTGGCCCTGACTGGATCATCTCCACTACCTACACTGAGCTTGTGGCTGGAGACTACCACACATCCACTACCATACACAGGGGTAAATTTAAAAGTTAAAGCTGTCTTACTCTGAGCATAAGATACAGACAAAGGATCCAAGTGTTTTTCCCTCTTCTGCAGAAGTAACCCCAAGAAAAATGGAAATATTATTTTTAATGAGCTGTGTCTCAACTGGTCTCTGAAGAGACGGGGTGGTACAGGAAGAGCAATGGGCTTCAGACACCATCCCAATACACACACTTGACAGATCTTTTTAGTCCATTAGTCTTTTTAGCCCTTTTTAGAGCAACCAGAGTCTTCAAATGTGAGCCAAGTTACAGTTTTGCACACTTTAAAGGGAGAATATGGCCATGATCCTCTGATACACTTCACAAAAAGAAACGAAGTGAGAGAAACAGCATAAGCACATCCCAGGAGTTACAGAAGAAAGTAGGCATTGTACCACAGGCTTCAAGAAATGATTGAGTGCAACAGAGTGGCAGTGTGAGAGCCAGTGTCACCCTCTCAAGGTATGGCCCTCATGGTTACACATGGTGGGTCTGAACCACTCCATAAACAAGTACATTAAACATCTTTACAAGATGCAGCACAAAGAAAGAGAACCTAGCTAAACAAAAACATTTTCTTTATTTTCCATTTTTCCATTCAATAGTTATCTTTTGTTGGTCTCACTTCTCAGCATCCTTTCACCATATTTTCTCTTCAGTGATAAATATCAGCAAAGCAATCCAATTTTTTAACAATCATATTTCCAAGTAAATCTCAGGGGGATCAAATTCTCTTAGTCCCGTGTATTGTTGAGTGCAATAGCTGTCTCTATTTGTACTATACCACAGGGCAGATGGCCTTTTTCCAAATCAACCCATATGTATTTGACAAATCATGAGGACATTCTTCACATACCAGAAAAAGTAAGGACTTAGCATATCAAGTACAACTTTTATTTTACAGAGTAAAATGGTTTACTCTTCACTCTTATAGATTTTCATCTGTTTTCTATAAATAGAAACTTATGCTACCACTCAGAACATTTGGATTTTAATCTGGGACAACAATTGTTACTGGAATGCTATCTAATCAGTAGTGCTATTTATACAGTGGTCTGTACTCATTCAGTGCAAAAAATAGCCAACAAAAAAGAAAGAGCAGCCTAGAAAAATACTCAATATAAAATGATATATGAGCTTATAGAATTTAATGACAGGATAGAAGGTCAACAAAGTGATAATCTATGGCAATGAAAGATAAACCCCGTTGATATTACAAAAATATGAAGTTTCTGTCAACCATATCTAATGCTTATAAGTGTGTCCAATAATTTCCCTCACACAAAACCAGACAGAGATATCATGGTCTGCTGAAGTACATAGTGTAGCTATTTCCAGTAACAGGAATCATGCTACTGAAGGCAAATGTTGAATGAGACGTGAAAATCTGGCTGTGGTTCTTGGCTTGGATAGAAGCTGAATAGCAGCATGTTTGGCTGTGGTTTCTAAAAAATATGCCAGACATTGGACTATAATATTGTCATGAACTCCCCAGAACAGATTCAGGTCAGGTTTGAAGGGAAAAGGATTGTACAGATGCACAGCAGCTCAATGTCATATGACAACATATGGCATCCCAGTGTAATGATCTTTATAACTATTCTGCACTGGCCTTCACTTTCTGAACTGAATTTCACAGAACCAACAAGAGCACAGTAGTGGAGGACAAATAGCTTATCCAAATAAAATCAACCTGAAGTCAGAGGCTAACAAAAAAGGTATATGAAATCTTCTTAGATTAATTGAATTGTTAACAAAATGGTTTCTTGATAAATATATTTTAAATTTTTGCCTTGAAATGCATTTCAACTAATATTTATAGAAATTTTAAGAAATTTATCAAAACTACAATGAACTCAAAAGAAAAATTTATTTTCCAGTCTAAATAAAAGAAAGTATCTCCTAGACCTATTTTCTCATCTATCCTCTCTTAAACATTATGATAAAAATTGTATCCTTCAAAGCCTATTTCCCTTTGTTGACTAAATCAAAAGCTCAGATATTTTTACCTCTATTTTTTGAAATTAATTTCTCTCTGTCTGACTTAAAAACAGAGATCATTTACAAAAAATAAAAGCAAAGAAAAAAGACACAAACACACTAGTTAGGTGTAAGGAAGTAGTTTTAGTCCTTTCTTGATGTAGAAATTATTAGTGAGGTTTCAGG